>NC_136867.1:9681232-10281232 GCF_951799975.1 Gobius niger
GTTGCTTGATCGCAAGGCAAATTTTCCCTTTAGATACAGGCTGAGCCTCCCAAAATTATATACAAATAGTAGCATTGTCCATAATATACTGTAAGTAGGGGGTTACTAACTCAAGTAAAATTTAAACGTTTGTAGAAAAGAAAAAGAAAGAAAGAAAGAAAGAAAGAAAGAAAGAAAGAAAGAAAGAAAGAAAGAAAGAAAGAAAGAAAGAAAGAAAGAAAGAAAGAAAGGTATGTCTCTAGTTGTAGCCACAACAATCAGTGCCACCTTTGGCAAGTTATCATCTACAGTACTGAATAAAATAATCATTTTCTTTATCCTTGCCTACATTTTTTTAAATGAAATTAAAGGTCCACAGCTGCAATAGATAGGTGGAACAGGTCAACAATATCTGTAAAAATGAACATTGTACATCAATTTTTACATGGCTATGTCCATACGATTTATAGGGGGACCTTTGTCTTACCCAAATCTATCTATTTGACTAGTAACATGTCGGGCAATGTGACTGTGGTGCGTATTGGTATGCATTTGATGTTTTGCGGGGTGGGCATGTACCGTGGGCGGGACGTAGCTTTTTTAGGCAAGGAACCAAATATGGTAACTTCGCTCACATTGATTTTCTGCATGATATTGAACATTTTTGGAAATGTTTAAACAGAACTAAACTTGTGTTGTATCCCCAACAACACTCTTGATTTGAAATTATTTTCTTCACAGTATTTCAATGAGTGGGTTAAAGGGACAGCGACAGTGTTTTTCCAATGCACGGAGAGAAAATATGAACAAGCTGTTTTGGCATAAATGTGAGTGAGACAAGACGTGTTTGAAATGCCTGGGAAAATAACATAACACTTCTTTTCTGATGGCTGTCCTTCTTTCTTGGCTCACAGCCTTTAACGATTTCTGCTGAAGACCTCTGCATCTGAAGCTCTGCATCTGTTTGAATGGATTACACAGCACATCTTCGGCTCTCTCTGAAGTCAATCTGGGCTTTTTCTTAGTCTCTGCTCTTTAGTCCGTCCTGATCCTATGGGGCCCCCATAGAGATCTGCTGCTCTCAGTATGCCTTATTCTTATTTTACATCTGTGCAGGTTTATATTTCAATGTGCAAGACTGCTTTTGACATTGATTTTGAGAACACGGCCCCCGTCTGTAACCTACAGTTATACCCGCTGATGAGTAATGTTCAGTCACATCATCTCCAAAATGGGCTCCCATATGTGGTTTTTAAATAGATGCTCCCAAATAGGAAATGTCCGACCGAATGACCTGAATACTCTGTTGTGGATAGTTTATGATGATGATGTACGGCGTCTGTGCAGTGATGTGATAGAAAAGTACCTGGTGACCTGTACTGCGTTTTCACACACGGGGCTGTCAGCACATTACGTTTTGATCATAGCAGTACACCTCTGGCCCATATGCGTCTCAGTGGAACGGCTTCATCATTAAATTTAGAAAATGACAACTTGTATTTGCTTCCATATCTATATAGTGCTTTGCTACCTTTAGTGCTTGTTCTCCCTGCGATCGACGTAATGACAAACAAAACACATTTTAACTTAAAGCAGAACTAAGTCACTTTTTTTGCCTTAATACAACCTTTTTGTATAGTACCTCTGAGGGTGTAGTGTTAACGGGATGATTGGGGGATCTTTTATCTCCCCCTGGCCAAATTTCCCTGCCTCTGACCCGGCAGCCCCAATACACACTAATGGAAAACATCTCCCTCGCTAACTCTCAGTTAGCTACAAAATCTCTTTCGGCTTGAATTTCTGAGGTCTATGAGATGGTACAGTAAAGTCCTGACTGCATTGATGAACATTTTGTAAAACGTCGTTATGTGCTTTATCACGATCAGAAGAAGCTAACAGGCTAACGGGCAAGCTAACATCAACAACAGTGTTTACGGTCAAGTTTGAGCGGGGAAAAAATATCTCCATTGTGTAAATGGGTTGTGGCACAATATCCCCCTCTCTGTCTTTTCTCAGCGTAGTATTTACTCTCACGGACAATTAATGAGTTAAAAGTACTGACCCAAACAATTACTCAAGTAAAAGTAAAAAAAGTACTTGGAGAAAATGCCATTTGAGTACTGTGAGTAACTGTTTGGATGAAAAAAGTGTGATTTATTTTCAGTGACGCCATAAATAGTGTGAAACAAAACATAAAATAATGTGGAGAAAGAAATTTACTCACAGTGGAAAAAGTAACAATTATTTTTACTCAAGTGAGAGTACAGATACTTCATAATAATTTTACTCAAGTAGAAGTAAAAAGTACTGTATGAAAAAACTACTAAAGAAGTACAGTTTTTTCAAAGGGTTGAACTGAGTACTACCTGCCTCTGGCGTTAGGAATTTATTTTTTTATGTATTTATTCAGTTCAACTAGACTTAGCAAATAGTTAACATCATGCTCTGTCCGTCCAGGAAGTGGTCACAAATCTTCCAAAGGTTCTAAAGTTATGTTGGATTTGACACAGCAGCAACTTAGAGCTTGTATTGTATTGCATATTGTTTGCGGTGTAATTTGATTCAATTCCAAAATATTCTGCTTATGATTAAAGCACATGCAGAGAATCAGAATCGAGTTCTTCTCAAACCTGAAATAAAAAACAAAACAAAAACTCGAAGAGAGAGTCCTCGGCAGATTTATGTGACGTCCCATTTGAGAAGAATCTGAGATATAACTAATAAAATATGAATGCATTTAAGAACTTGTTTGAAGAGATCCAAACTACAGTGTTAGCAGGTTTACCCCATTGCAACCCCACGGAGACAGATATTTTGTTGATCACTGTGGACCTTGGAGCTGTTTGCAGCATTTTTACTAATTCATAAGATAAGTTGAAGTTGCCTGAGCTGAGTTGTATGATATTATTGAACATTCGCATTGACTCCTATATGTTGCTGTGAGCCTTATATCTTCATCCCACCTGGGTCTTCCTATGCAGTGCTGATAAACTCTGGCTCTAAGGCAAACACTACAGGTAAGCCCTGTGAGCGATAAGCAGCAGACAATGAGCCGGCGACACGGCTTTATGACGGGATAATTACTGTAAAGAGAGGTTATATAACGGAGGGACGACCATCAAACTGCCCATGATGAAGCAGGAGTCGTGATCGAGCTTCCACCAGGGCTCCAAGTCAGTTCAAACATCGATACACTTCCACATTTTCACAAAGATGTCCGTAATAAACAAGCAAACTGTGATAATGGCCCTGAACTGACACAATAAAAAAGCTTTAATGACAGTGAAGTCTGAATCTGAGCCGAGGAGAGAGGATGGTTCAAGAGAGGGGTAGATTTTCGCTAAAGGATGCCTTTTCTGAGGAATCTCTGAAATATCATTGAAGAGCTTGCCAAAGGTGTGTGCGAGTAGCTCCGTTGTGAGGAGGTGCTTTCCTCCCACTCACTCCCACACAGGTCTTGGGGGAGGGCAGCAGGTGAGCGCTTCTGCAGGCTGCAACATTCGGTTATTTGGGGAAACATGAGTGAGCAAAATAAAGAGAGCACAAGAAAACAAGCTCGCTCCATCCAATTTAGAAGATACAACACAGCGAACATTAAGCTCCGGTTTAATGTTACGGCACTTTCAGCGTTTGGAACTTGCCCCTTGCCATCACTCTCACTTGTGCAGAATCGTTTCTGTGAGGGCAGATCCTGTGCTTATTTCCATTTAGTTTGAAGTATTAAAGGAGACACTACAAATTCAACTCTGTGAACCACGTTATAACATTGGTCTCTTATTATATCTGGAGTGGTATTTTATTATATTCACACACTGATGGAATACTGTCACTGATCACAATAATATAATAATCCTGGAAACCATATTTTCTACCATCAAAGCCACTGTGGTTTATGACTCACGCAGCAGGATTCCTAAAACTGGGGCTGAATTCAAACACAGCAAAAAGGCGAGTTTGATGTATTATTGCTCTGGAAATAGATATCAATAATGCACCGATACGAGTTTAGAAACATGCTGTGATCCTATTAACCTAAAGCCTCTGGTTGTATGGATTACTGGATTTTCCTTCTCAGCTTTCTGCGTATTAGCTCTGTGTTCTGTGGCATTTACGAAAAATAATGGCAGTGTTTGTGTGATAAACTTAAGTTGTAAAACTGACTACACGTGCGCGGTGCTCCCTGACATGCTCCAGCGCTCTTGTCTGTAATCTGATGTATAGCACTAAATTACAAGTATGATTTTCTTTTCAAGTTGTCTCGAGGAGGCAATTTGACGCTCAAATTGAACTAATTTCGCTGTCATTGTGTGGGGCCAACCTCGGCCGCTGCCCTTGTAAATGGATGAGCCGCGTGCGACGGACGTGAGGTCCATGCTGAAAGTTCTCCGGCGGGAAGGTTCTGGGGTGAGAGAAGAGGGGCAACAGAGCTGAGCCGTCAGAACACACACACACAGGTACATGCACCGGTGAAGCGCCTGTGTGGGAGCGCCCAGGGAACATGAAGATACGGGGAAAAGAGTGATAACAGAAACAGGATTTGATCGAAATGTAGACATGACCTTATCAAGCGTATGTGGTCTGTCAGCTCATGATTTGCATTACCATATGATCAGCCAACAGACCACAGGCAAAGTGTGTCTATTTTATCACGTCACATTGATGTTGAAACACTGACATGAAGCATAATGGAACTTTTAACCTTTGTCCTCGGCGGTAATTGGTTTGGTGAACACTTAGCTCAAACTAAGCAAAACAGAATGACCTAAATGTTTGCAGATTGCCTTCAACATGTTCCGAAAAAGCATCTATGACCTTACAAGCGTATATGTAGAAAAGTATACCCTTGGTGAGCTGTTGGTTGAAGATCCCTGCACCGAGCTACGGGGGCGCTGTCCGTAGAAAGTTGTACCTCAGCCCTCTCTCTGATCTCTCCTGATCCTCATCATGAACAAAGAGATCCTCAACATCTCCAGCTCTGATCCCCTCGGTTCCTCCAAGCCCACTCAACTCTTTTATCTCAAAACCTTTCATCACCTGACACTGGTCCATCCATTCCAACCTGCCGTACGCGTGCCTCTGTAGATTCTCCAACATTCTGCATCGTCAGACCAGAGTCATGCACCGTGTCTTGGAAATGCAGTTGAACAGCAGGGCCAACTGTACAAGGTGTTTCAGAAACAAAACAATCATCAAAGTATTATTATTTGGGTGGGATAATGTCTACCACTACCATCGCCACCCCTGACAAATCATGCGATGACTTTACTTCCCCTTTATCAATTGAGCTTGATCACAGTTGTAACACCCCCTCTGGGTCGATCACCAGGGTACAAGGAGACCAAGCTCAGGAGAAAGTTTTTATGTTCATTTATTTCATAAAATCACTTAAAATCGAGGAGCAGGTTAGGCAGATGTTGTTCAGCTGATGCCCTTTAGGAGTAGGAGGAGCTTGGTGGGGACATGGTTGGAAGGAACTTGAATGGGCTTAGTGAAGGGCTCTTTTCCAGGGGTCCAGGCTGAACGGTCGGCATACTCCGCAACATGGCTCCTGGTCTCTGCGCTGGTCAGGTACTATGACCCCAGCAACCACACGCCGTCCCAGCGGAGCAGCCGACTTGCCCTCAGACTGGCCTAGACCCCTGGTGGACAAGACCAAACAAAACAATGAGGGCAATGTTAAGAAATAAACATTCAACTAATACATCTTAATTTATGAACATGAAGCATGAGTGAGGCTACTGACCTGGTGGACAAGACCAAACAAAACAATGAGGGAGAACAAAAGGTGCACAGGTGTTTTTATGATTAAGGTCCCGCCCCTACTAACTGCCCACTTAACTTAAGATATGGCCATTGGCCCACTGCAAATAAAGAAACACCCACAAAAGAAAATCACACCCAACTTAAAGTGGCAGTAAGGGAGACAACCCGTTACACCCCTCCCTGTTAAAAAGGTCATTGTCCCAATGATAGTTCTGATGCTTTCCGCCTCCAGCAGTGCAGTAGATAGAGTTCTTGTAAGGCTTCTTCAGACATGCATTTTTTTTTTTTTGGGTCCAGTTTCATCTCTAGATATGACGAGCGACAATGGCAATAGAATCACAAATACGAGTCCAACCGCACCAGCAGAAACACGAGGACCAGAGGCCGCAGAAGCAAAGGCAGGGTCTGGCCAGAACCCCCACCAGAACTTTACTCAACCCCATGGCCATCCGTTTTGTACAGCAGATGGTCCAAAATTTAAACTTAAGAATTCTGTCACATGTCCATTTCATCCATAGCTCCACATTGTATCAGTCTTACATGACATTGATTTAAACACTCCAATCTTGCTGTTACTTGACTTCTTTTCCAGTAACTTAATCTTCTTTCCCAACTCACCCCTCAGATGCATTTCTCAACTCCTCCAGATGGCACCACAGCAATCATTTCCATTGCCCCTTGAACTTTCCTGTTGAGCCTTAAGATCCTTGTAGTCTCAGGACAACCGAGCAAACACGTTCTTGTGGTTCAATGTTTCTCTCCATGAAGTTTTTCCCATTCATTAAAAATCTATTTTGCAGTCTTGAGTCTGTTGGCACAATTAAAATCTCACCCTTTGCTTTCCATTCCAAACAGCAAAGAGTTAACTCTGCCCTGTATTACAAACAGTCTCACTTCTCCTTTCCCCATGCAGATTTCAGTCTTTAACATAATTGAACATGCTGGCCTTCGCAACATTGCAATGGGTTTGAAAGCTGCACTGCATTAGCTCTGGAAGTGGACGCCTCCCTGTTTTGCGACGTGTCATCAGTCTCAGGCATGGCTCCTTGTACTTTCTGGTGATCCTGCCGACAACGCCAAGTTGTAACACCCCCTCTGGGTCGATCACCAGGGTACAAGGAGACCAAGCTCAGGAGAAAGTTTTTATGTTCATTTATTTCATAAAATCACTTAAAATCGAGGAGCAGGTTAGGCAGATGTTGTTCAGCTGATGCCCTTTAGGAGTAGGAGGAGCTTGGTGGGGACATGGTTGGAAGGAACTTGAATGGGCTTAGTGAAGGGCTCTTTTCCAGGGGTCCAGGCTGAACGGTCGGCATACTCCGCAACATGGCTCCTGGTCTCTGCGCTGGTCAGGTACTATGACCCCAGCAACCACACGCCGTCCCAGCGGAGCAGCCGACTTGCCCTCAGACTGGCCTAGACCCCTGGTGGACAAGACCAAACAAAACAATGAGGGCAATGTTAAGAAATAAACATTCAACTAATACATCTTAATTTATGAACATGAAGCATGAGTGAGGCTACTGACCTGGTGGACAAGACCAAACAAAACAATGAGGGAGAACAAAAGGTGCACAGGTGTTTTTATGATTAAGGTCCCGCCCCTACTAACTGCCCACTTAACTTAAGATATGGCCATTGGCCCACTGCAAATAAAGAAACACCCACAAAAGAAAATCACACCCAACTTAAAGTGGCAGTAAGGGAGACAACCCGTTACACCCCTCCCTGTTAAAAAGGTCATTGTCCCAATGATAGTTCTGATGCTTTCCGCCTCCAGCAGTGCAGTAGATAGAGTTCTTGTAAGGCTTCTAATGTGACAGAGTGGAAGGCTTTAGCTTAACACATATGTACCACATTAAAAGAAAAGGACCACAGGTTCGTTCATTGAAGAGGCAAGTCGTTCCAATAGTTGTATCCAATTTATTTTCTAGATCGAATTAAGTTAAGTTTCAGTCGTCACTTGTTCAGTTCCAGTTCAGTTCGTTTCTTTAACAAAAACAAAAAAGGGATGGCAAACATCCGTTTGTTCACAGTTCACAGAGACACTCTTCGGCATCACGTCCGGGTCCACAAAGCAGCAGTGGTGGTTGTTGTTATGCAGGCGAATTGTTCCGCTTTTGGATCCATCATTCACGCGGGGACGTCATGCTTCGCGTACTGGCCCGTGGGGAACCACACCTCCCACCTACAGCACCGCCATCTCGCACTGCGCCTGAAGCGCACCCCAGACCCATAGCTGCTCACGAGAGCCCGAGCTACACCACCTCCACACCAAGCAGACGGAAGAACAAGAGGTCAGAGGTCGAACGCAGGTAGACTGTGCCCTTTTATACAGCGCCCCCCAGCTGACGGGCGGAGTAATATCGACAGCTCGCACTGTTACATTCTTCCCCGGAAATTTTATCGGCGGCCCGACGATACACGATCATACAAAACCCCCGTACTAAAACCTAGAAACTCTGATAAAAAGGTGCCCTAGAGGCCTACTAGGAACATCCTCAAAGACTATTAAAAATTACCCAAGTGCTGCAACACACTGTCCCCAACCATAGGCAGCAATGGCAGGCAGGGTGATTGCAAGCACTGGTTTGCTGTGGCCTCATGTTCTCCCGGTAATAGCTTCTCACACTGCAAAACTTCTCCAACCACTGCTGCTTTGTCTGTACAGAAAAGGAACACACATTACTTTTCATTGCAATTGACAGTATAACGGCAACGCACACTTGACTTTTAGCATTAGCACTCTTAAATGTGAATCGAACGCTTTCCTTTGACACCATGCCAAATAATCGACAAAGCACAAAACATGTAGTAAAATAGGAAGCACACATGAAATCAAAATACATGCAAGCAGTACACGCTTAAATATAACAAAAAACAAGATGTCAAGGCAGGTTTCACAGCCTACACAAAAAAATGCTAAATGCCATTTAAACAGACTCACAGCTGCACGTCATAAGTCAGAACTAAGTGGAACGCTGCCTTTAATTTATTCAATGATCCGCCGAGACAACGCCAAATGTGACAGAGTGGAAGGCTTTAGCTTAACACATATGTACCACATTAAAAGAAAAGGACCACAGGTTCGTTCATTGAAGAGGCAAGTCGTTCCAATAGTTGTATCCAATTTATTTTCTAGATCGAATTAAGTTAAGTTTCAGTCGTCACTTGTTCAGTTCCAGTTCAGTTCGTTTCTTTAACAAAAACAAAAAAGGGATGGCAAACATCCGTTTGTTCACAGTTCACAGAGACACTCTTCGGCATCACGTCCGGGTCCACAAAGCAGCAGTGGTGGTTGTTGTTATGCAGGCGAATTGTTCCGCTTTTGGATCCATCATTCACGCGGGGACGTCATGCTTCGCGTACTGGCCCGTGGGGAACCACACCTCCCACCTACAGCACCGCCATCTCGCACTGCGCCTGAAGCGCACCCCAGACCCATAGCTGCTCACGAGAGCCCGAGCTACACCACCTCCACACCAAGCAGACGGAAGAACAAGAGGTCAGAGGTCGAACGCAGGTAGACTGTGCCCTTTTATACAGCGCCCCCCAGCTGACGGGCGGAGTAATATCGACAGCTCGCACTGTTACACATCCGCTTGATGAACGGACTTTGCGCTCTACCGGAAATGCCATGACAAAGATCTGTGGCAAAAAGAGGTAAATGTGGGCGTGGCAGAATGAGGTGGATGCCTACACTATAGATTTTCTTGCTAGGGACAAGCATTAGACCTGACATTTTCCCACGGTCCGGTGAGCACGGGAGGGTTCAAGAACACGTGCAATTAGACTATAGGTCATGTTTCAGAAGCATGGAGAGCAGCCCTTTGATAAAAGAGCCCACGGCCCGATTCTGGGCGGCGGCCCCATGGTTGTGGACCCCGAATATAGTGCACTCCATCAGTTTCCGATACGGTCATGCAGCTCATTAGTTTCTCTTCGCTGCGGAGAAAGTCGGCGGCGTGTCCGAATAGCGTGCATTACTTACACAAAACTTTCACCTTTATGGATCATATTTAAGTGAAGGGGAATATTATGTATATTATATATATATATATATATATATATATATATATATATATATTATCATTGTCATTGTCTGTTCTCCTCTCACAATGCATTTTGGTCAATATTGTCCTGTCCAGTGACCATTGTTGTAAAGACAACAACAATTTGACATGGAACAACAGTGTGAGTGTATTCACAGATGTGCAGGTGCATGGAGTGATAGCAGATCTGAGTATGACCATACCACACAGTGCAAGAGAGCAAAGGCTGGAAAAGGTTATTGTGTTCAGTCTGATACAGAGTTATTGGGTCTTGTTATCGTCCATGAGTCTGATGGCAGAGGGGAAAAACAAGTGTCGGGAGGTATGGGTCTGAATGGACCGTAGCCTCCTGCCTGAGGGAGAGGGGTGAATAGTCCGTGTCGAATGAGAGAAAGTTCAGTTGATCCGACCCACACGCCTCCGGGTCCTGGAGGTGAACAGGTCTTGGAGAGATGGGAGCTCACAGCCAATCACCCTCTCAGCAGCAGCACAATGCGCTGCAGTCGATGCTTGTCCCGGTCTGTAGCGCCGGGGAACCACTTGAAGATGGACTCGATGGTGGCCGTGTAGAACTACACCAGCATCTTGGTTGGCAGCTAAAGTTTCCTCCTCTGCTGCAGGAAGAACATCCTCTGCTGGGCCTTCTTGATGAGGGAGCTGATGTTTGGCTCCCATTTGAGGTCCTGGGTGATGGTGGTGACCAGGAAATGGAAGGTGTCCACGATGGAGATGGGGATGAGAGAGTCTGTCAGGGCGAGCGGCGACAGTGTGACTGTGTCTTTCCTGAAGTCATCTCCACTGTCTTCTGGCCGTTCAGCTCCAGGTTATTGTGGCTGCACCAGGACGCCAGCCGGTCCACCTCTCTCCTGTAGGTGGACTCATCACCGTCCGAGATGAGCCCGATGAGGGTGGTGTCGTCCGCAGTTTAACCGACTGGTGACTGGAGGTGCAGTAGTTTGTGTACAGGGAGAAGAGCCAGGGGAAAAATACACAGCCCTGAGGGATTCCAGTGTTTGTAGTCTGAATGTCTGAGACGATCTTCCCCAGCCGCACGTGTTGTCTCCAGTCCATCTACTTGCAGAGGGTGGAGGTTCCTGAGGAGTCCATTTGCTCCAGGATGAAGGAGGAATGCATTGTGGGAAATTTTGAGTGCACTACTTTTTTCTCTCTGGAAATTGGACACCACTACAAAATGGCGCCCCTATGTAGTTCACTTAATAGGTTAATAGTGTGGACATTCAAACACAGCCTAGGAGTGGCTTTCAGGTCCAGTCAAGAGGGGACGGGAGGACACTTTTCAAATATCTCTCTCTCTCTCTGTCTCTGTCTCTGTCTCTCACTCTCTGCAAAACCACCTCGACTGTGTTTTAGTAAATCTGGTTTGAAAGACAATAATGATTGGAAATTTACAGTAAATGACATTGCTTACAAGTGAGCCTTCAGACTGATTTCATTGTTATTCTTTTCCAAACAATAAGAACATTTAGATACTTTCTACGCAGTAAGAACTTCGGGCACTGTAAAGTTACCATATACTTAATAAGTGTGGCAATGGAGCAGGTGTCTGAATATGTAACAGACACACAAAGATAAACAGAAGGAGATTGTGGCCTCCCTCCCCCTGATCTACAAGGCACAACTTTGCCCAGCGCGTCTGCAAAACTTTTCCCGTCTCCTTTTGTCCTCCTCCGTGGTCTCCGAGCCCAGGCGGGGGTATGTTGTGTTGATTTTGAACTTGGCTATAAGTGAGACAGATCCGCCAGCTTCACTGTATGTGGACTCGCGGCTTCAGAAGGAACGGCAAAAACCTTTGTAGCACTGACACAGGCTTGGCACAGTCGGAGATTTCCACCCAAATTAGGTGATGGCTTCAATACAAAGACGGCTTTCATGTACCAACGAAGCGTGTGGAGATAATTGGTCGGACGGTGAAAGCAGATTGGTGCGGTTTGACGGATTTTGTGGAGTTTTTAGTCGCATAAATGTCTCTTTGCGGTTATTTGATTATTTGATAGTCGTTTAGTGCAAATGGTATCAGAATGATCAGATAGTACACGCAGTAGTTAGTAGTGATTGCGGGTGTGTGGGATGTGATTTGTGATGGGGGATCAGAGAGAATAAGGCATGTATGATGTACTGGGGCTCCCGCTGCTGCCGCCCGCTGAGCTCTCCGCACATTACCGCCGTATTACACTTTACGGTAATCACTCAAGAGAACGCCCTCTCGCTCAGGCAGTGCCGCCCGGAGTCTTACAGCGGATGCTCAGTCAGAAATAGACAAGCGGACAGTACAGTACAGTACAACCAGGCAGCAAATCACTTCTCAATTCATTTAAATCCACTCCTTCATTCTGATCTCTCCCTCACTGTGGTTCCTCTCGAGGTTTCTCTTTATTCCACTGGGGGGACACTCGTGACAATTACCCACCTGCTGCTCCACCGTTGTCTGTCGGACATTGAACTTAATCCGACCTACACGTCATGGATGAACTACAAATGCAATTCATTCTGTGTTTAAGTAGATGGGAGCGGTTTGGAAAACAATGCGTGCACCTGTTGTGAATGAAGCGTAAGTGAAGCCGCTCACCCACTGTCCGTGGCTGGACTCCACAGCGGCACGTTTCTTGTAAAGGCATCGCTGCCTCTGCTCCACAAAAGTCCATATTCCAAAAAAACGGTCTTGTTTCCTTCTTAACTCTTTGCCTGCCAGCCCTTTCCTCAGAAGTCACCCCCAGTCTGCCAGGATTTCTGCTCATTTTCAACAATCTTCCCACAGAAAATGTTGTACTACTCTAGCCACAAGCTATGTACCAAAACAAAGATCTCTACTTTCATCTACAAAAAAGTATTTTATTATAGGTTTATCGGCTACTTTTTAATTGGCAAAGTTTTCATTAAAAACAGTCCTTTTCAGACAAAAAGTGGAGAAAGTCAAACTTTTGTAAAACAGTTCTTTTGAGCAACATTTTGACATATTTCAAACATCCCAATATGAACCGTGAAATGCACTGGTAAAGACATTTTTCATTTTGCTTGCATTTTTAGTTTTCAGGCATTTCTCAGCCCAGCGCCGCAGACGTTTTGCTGGTGTGATGCATGTTACGTACCGTCCGTGTCGCACATCTCCTCATGGTCAGCTACTTCCTCAATCTGAGCTGACTCTGATCCTGCCTCATCGAGTATTCATTCGGGTCTGCTCTGAGGCTAAGTGCTGGGATGTGTATATTTTTGTTGTTCCTGATTTTTTGTAGGAATTTGATATGCCCTAATTCAACCATTTCTTTAGCAACCATGTTTGCTTTTATATGGGAGGACCATGCATTTCTCTGATCAGTGTCCCCATCCCATGTCCGACCATGGGCCCTTGAGAGAATGAGACAAGCTTCTCTCAGTAGGGAGTTAGCTGCTGTCATCTAAAGTAACCTCACGTATAGCTTTTATATCCTCGTATGACCTTACCTTTGCAATATCTCGCATGGATCCATTCATCTCATCATCACCATGAACTGCCAGGCGTCAGACAGCTGCCCCAGAGCTGGACATGCGGGAGGTGGGGTCACACTAGGCTGGCTTCCTGCTGTTCATCATCCCCAGAGGACGGCTGTAAGTGTGCACATTACACTTGTCTTCATCCATCTGCTGCCGGCCTCACAGCTGCCTTCATCGGACAAGATGGCGACAGAGCGGAGGGTATGGATGTGGAACAGTCTTCTCCCAAATCCTTTGGGGAAGTGCTAGCGCTGCAGTCCGTTCATGCCCCTGCTGGCCCCTGGTTCAGGTCGGTTGGACTCTGATGGGAAAGTGGTTTGCTGGATAAACACTTTTCCGTATATTGCGATCCATCACATGACAAAATGCGGCATGAGGGGTTAACAGTTTGAAGCTATCTTTAAATTTAGGAAGTAGTAGCTCAACAACCCTTTCTGGAGAGATGACTCCAGGGCCAATTAACAAACAGGTTAGAATAAGTCTAGAAATGAGAGAGAGTCATGAAACAGCAGTGGCAAAAATATAGGCATGTTTTAAGATTTCAGTACATTATCATTGTATGTGTAGCTGAGCATTAAGCATCTTATTTATCAAAGGGGCTAGATGCAAGTTTGCCATTTTATACTCACTACTGCCACATCAGGTCATACATGTAACTGCACCTTCTATATTAAGCTTGTGCATGACGGCACTTCAGACCCGAAGAACACCTTTTTGAGTGACAGTGCAGGATTTTAGAGGAAGTTGTGGTGAACAGGTCTGGGCTCATTCTACACATTAGGACATGGCTGGAACATTTAGGGGGAGGAAAATACAGAATTTTAACATTTTTAAACTCCGTACAGTACCTTTAAGTTGGAATATTCTGCACCATGGCTTTAAGTAGCATCTGCAAAATGACTTTTTGGTCTCCAGAAGGTCCTTCTGTAGAGCACGTGGAGCTGTTTCAGACAGACTTTCTCTCATCCTGAGGAACAGCACTGCCCACTGATGTTACAAGGATCACAAGTTTGACCGATAATACTTTTAACTGAAAATTAGTTTTTCCATTGTAAACAGATTCAAGTTTGTCATATTTACATTATAATTTTTAACTTCTTCAAACTCGCAAGAGAGAGCTTTTCCACTGCCAATACAATCACATTAGTTCTCATTACCGCTTTCTTTTTTATAAACAAATATTTACGTAACATTGTTCAAATTCAACCTTTGCCTCTTCTAAATAAATGTGGAACTGAAGTTGTTTGGTGTGAGTTGCATGAAGGGCTGCTCTCCGCTGTAACACACACCTGAACCAGCATCGATGACTTGCTGTGAAGGAGCTGATGCGTTTCGGACAGACCTTTACTCGGGAACGTGCATTTCTTTTATTGAAATATTGTTAAAACCTTTGTGTGGCCTCCCCTCTTTGTCTCTGTTAAGCCAGAGTAATAACATTCAGTCTTTCAGTAATACTATTAAAGCTAATGCACGTTTATCGGACACATTGGGATAAGAGCAATGGAGATATGCACAACCTGTACAAGCAGTCACACCTACTGCAGGTAACGTAAAACCCCTTTTATAACTCTTTACTTCGGGCATACTCTTATCACCTGTGCATTCTAGCTGTACAAAGTATTTGATTTCTGGTCGAAGTGAGAAGTAATCAATACTGTGTTGTGTAGACATTAGTCCACTTTAAAAGCCCATTCTTCTTGCGGTTTATCCTGTAATGGTTCCCCTTGACTGAAGTGCGTAACCCATGTCACTTGTACCGAAAATAGAGTTCGAAGCCTCACACCCCACTGAGCCCCGGACACTTCTCTGATTCCACTTTAATGAAGTGTAATGGGAAAACGGAAAAAGTCGGTACCACTGTATCACAATTAGAGCGTTCTTGTGACCCTGTCCGTGGACTGCAGCTACAGGGCGCTACCTCCGGACCAAAGTGGTGTGGAGCGAGCCCGATAAGAGCAGAGGACATGAAGCGTGCAGTGAAGCTCAGAGCGCAAATCCATGGTGCGGAGGTTAATGTTCAACTCCTGAGTCTATACCAATGATTCTGATAATAACTCCAGTGAGGCCCAAGAGAAATACCACTCTGTGCAGGTGGAGAACCCAAAACACGTAGTCTCGGATATGAGCATGTTTCATGTGGAGAGGTTATGTAAAATAACTTGGAGGATGCACCGTCTTACAGCGGGGTAAGAGCACTAACCAAGTCGATATTTTAGCATTGATCCTTGAGCTTAAAAACATATACAAGATCACCCCAATTGAAGAAACTGAAAGAGCAAATGAGTGTTGTTTTGAGTGCCAAAGTTGCCCAAGTGCACAGCACACAGTCCAGTTTCTGTCAACCATATATCGGGTTTAAACAAAAGTCAGGATTTCCGTGTTGTGTCGGTAAAGCTATACTTTTGACCTGGGGGCATTGTCGGTGGAGGAGGTTTCTCTGACAACGACAAATAAAAAGCAGAAGGAGAAACTTTCCGAATAAAAGCGCCACAGAACCATCCATCATCTCGGTATCTTGAGATGAAGTGAACGTCTTATCAACAGTCCGGAGATGTTTGAGTCATTCAGCAGTTTGCCTCTGGCGCCTGCAGGAGCATTTTGTGTGGAGAGAAAACTCACTGTACGTGATGAATCATATATAGACAGCTGGTCAGTTCCCTGGAGCCGCCATCTTTTCACTGAATAAAAATCCTGAAGCCCGGTTGCGTCGTGTCCAACCAGAAAAGTAAATCTCATGTGTAAATACGTTCACGGTAAATAGCCTACTTACGCAATGGTGCAGACGTGGATTATCCGTCACCTGCGCTGCACCGCTTTCTGTTTCATATCTATATTTGTGTTTGATTTGTGCCAATAAACACACAATCACCTGGAAACACTGTGCAAGGCTCTGCAGAATCAACAACGCCACTCTATTCCTTTTGTCGGTCCAGTCAGTTTATCGTTATCATCGTATTGAATGACCAGTATGAAAGTGATAACCCCGTTTACCTTGCCTACCCTGATAACGCCTCTTTAAATGTCAATTCAATAGAAAGTCAATGGTCCCAGCTGCTGACCAAACTTCTGGGCCAAACGTCAGACACTTAAACTTCAAAGTACAGATAACAGCTGGGGTGTTTTAAGTTCCCAGGTTGTTGAAAGTGGTTCAAGAAAAAAAATTCACCTTTTTCCCCTTTTTCCCCTGCCCTCAGCTGTCAGTCCCTGGTCAACAATAACACACACAGTAGCAGCAGTGTGGAGTGTGTGCTGTGTCTTCAATAGGGCTGGGTACCTTTAAAAAAATTTGTACACCAGTAACGATACTTTCGATACCGATACCTGAACGATGCTTTTTTTTCCCGATGCCTGTACTACTTGTCATCTAGAACCAGAAAACAGAACAATAATGTGTGGCAAGATCTGCAAATGTATAATATCGAGCTCATCTCCAGTGTCCAGAAATGTGTGGACAATTTTGAAGAATTTGGGGGAAATTGGGGGGGGCGGGATGTAAAAATAAAAATTTAAAAAAAGTAGAAAAAAAATGGTGTGAAACAGGGGAAATATTAGGAAATAACAAATGAGCAAAAATGAGGGAAAAACGAGAAAAAAAAAGTAAAAAAAAAAAAAAACGGGACACAATATGGGGGTCGAAAATCATTTATTTGAGCTAAAACTACCAAGTTATATCCTTTAATGTTGTCTCTCGACCAACAGCGGCAAAACCTGGATCAAAAATATTTTTTTTGGTTCCCGTTTTCAATGCTGTCTTTTCTTCGATGCCAGCAGTACCTTGACTTTTTTTTTTTCCGATATCAGACGGGTAATGTTTAACCGCACCCAGCCCTAAGCCCTTCAAACTGCACCGAGACGTAAAGTTCTCTGTGGTGAAGTTTGCAGTAATTACCCTGCAGGACTCATTTGAACTGCAAATACGTTTGACTCCGCTGATGACATTTAGAATCGGCTTGAAGATTAGAAATGAGAAGAGTTGAAACAAAAAGGCGATCGGGATCACCCTGAAGGCTTCAGAAACGTGACCCGGCCCTGAAGACTTCCAAGTGTCGTTTTGTTGAGTTGTTTGTTTGCAGTGAAGGCTGATACGCTGGAGTCATGCTGGTTTCAGGGTTTGCGTCAGTCTTAATGCGTTTTAACATGACCTGGATCGCTGAGAATCTCCACAGACCTCACGACAGCTGTTCCGAGGTTTATGCGCACCTTGTCTCTCAATTATTAAACAAACTTTCCGATACTTTACGGAAAAAGAGACGAGAGTTCCTGTAGATGTAACTTTCAAACAGATGTAAGTGATCTCTAATGTTCCTGGGAATACACTTACACTTCACATCCGCTTAAATGCTTCTTTTCCTCAAATTCTCCCCTCATGTGTTCTCATAAGAGCCCTTATACCTGGGGCGTTCATGCCTACAGTGTAAAAGAAAGACAGAAAGAAAGCGCTGCACTGTCTCCTCCATACTACAACAGCAACAGAAACTCTATGAAGACTTTTTCCCCCAGTGGTCCTTTCACAAATTCAGCAGGTAGAGTCCCACCTTCTCATCTCCATTCCCTGTGTCATGAATAAAGAACACTTGCTCTCAGTTAATCAGCGGCTTAAGCAGCAGGAGCTCCCGGGAGGAAAAGAGAGACTTAACTATAGTCAGTGAGTGAGGTGTGCACCAAAGAGAATGCCTTCAACAACGTCATCATTATGGGAACCCGGAGCACTTTCTTAGAATAGGCATTATAAATAGTGAAAGATATGCCAAGAATCCCTCTCACATTCGGCACATCAGTCTCATCCTGGAGCTCGGAGTGCACTCATAGACCGAAATGTCTTCTCAGCCCAATCAATATATTTCACTGGGCTGAACAAACTCTTGCGTTATATTGCAATAATAATGGATACAGAAGACAAGGACCTCATGATCTCTTCCTCTACCCAATGGTCAGGTGGTGTTCTCTGTTGTTGTCATGTAAAGGACTAGAGTCACCTACTAATGGGGGACAGAAAAATGTATATCCAAGTGGAAAATGTCCAGGATCTGTATTTCTGAGGAATGGAGCTCCCAGAGTGGGCTGTCTGTGTGTTGTTGACAGAGTTCAGAGAGCGGCCGTGTAGTGGGTTTCTGACGGAGCGTATACAGCTGCAGGTGTGTCAGACTTCAGTGCGCACGAATTCAAAGCCTGTACCGCAGGGCGCAGCGTGAACATCGCAAAACACGGGGATTTCACGACAATAACACGGTCCAGCAATCATCCCGGCAACACTCCCATAATCCCATCCACCACAAAAGGACGACAGACCCAGTACATTGTTTGCTTTTTTTATAAATGTTTCTATATCCGTCGCCTGGATCCATAAAAGGATGAACCCGGAATGGATTTATTAGCGCTTCATCTGCCTGATGTGTTGGGATTGTGATGATTGAGAGCAGACTGTTTGTGTAAATGTCCGATAACTGCCTCTGCCCAGAGCGGCTGCCTGACAGAATCAACAGCTGTCCACGGAGGCTGCACGCGCCGGCACACAGCCACCCAGCGCCACGGCCGCCGATCTACTGAGAGCACATGAGAGAGACGAGCTGAACTGAGCCCACTTGTTATTTGCTGCAAAGGAATATGGAGAAATGGGGCTCAGAGGGAAAAGAAAGCCGTGAAAAAAACGTACAGTATAAAGTACACAATCCAAAAGCTGCTGATGTCTCTGTTTCTAAAAATCTATGCCACCTCACGAGGCTCGCTGTGATCATTTCAACACTCAAATTGCCTCCCCTACCAATCCATTTCTTGCTCAAGACTAGCAGCCCTTGTGTATAGCTCCATATAAAGCGGACATATGCAAATGGGGCTTCAAAGTCGACGTAAAACATTATCAGCTCAGCATTGATATTTCGTGTGAGAGTAATGTACCTGTAAATATTTAGTGACAATGAAATACGGGGCTAGTGAGCTGTAGCCTGGCATCCAGAATGATCCCCCTCTGTATATTTTATACACGGGGATATCAGTCTGGGCAGGGAGCTGGCTGCTGCCGCTCCTGCCAAACGCAAACCGATCCGTGCAATCAGAATCGTTCATTCGAGGTCACTTGTTGTTCCCCTCGATAACAATCTATCAGGAGAGACACGTTTTTTTTCCCCCTAATCAGCGGTAAAAGACCAAAAGTAGGTGAGTTTTATAATTGATAATTGTGTTTGAACAGTACGCAAAGCGGCTAATAACGCCACTGATTGCCCTTCGCTGACTCCACTTCCTGTTTGCTTCCGTATGTTACACGATAGAAATCTACTTGACTTCTATAGCGGTAAGTCTGGATTATTCCAGGCTAGGTGAGCTGGCGAGCCTGAAAGCTGGTGACCTGTAGGCTCCTCCTGCTGGCCACTGTAGGAATAACTTGTTTGAAAACTAACTTTCAGTTTTGATTTACAGCATGGGTTACAGCTTCAGCACATCGTGATAAACACACTTTGAATAGAACGGCTCTAATGAATCAATATACCAGTTTATTATGAGCTTTAATTATGAAGGGAACGGTTTTGGGTTTTAACAATGGCGCAATAATATCCAGGAAGTACAGAACGAAGCGCTGACACTGTAGAAGAAGAAACAGCTAGATTAAACAGGATTACTCAAAATTGCGTGTGAATGTAAATACTACTACACGGTTTAAAGTCCATTTTGCATGATGTGACCACTTTTAACTGCTTCAGGTCATCGTTATGCTTCAGAATCTGTACAAAGAAACAATACAGTGTCCACATGGTTCCGGTATTGCACAAAGACGACTTTGCAGGACACATGGGATCAAATGCCACACAGTACAGTGTTAAATTATGAAAGCTTATGTAAACTTACCATAACCCCTTTCACTGCCTAAAGCGGTCTGTGGAGGCATTCCAACACACATGACTAAATCATCAATTTATAACATTGTCTTGGAAAAAAAACGAATCAAAAGCAGAGGCAATATGCTTTGTACAGATATTACATGAAAAGTTCAATCAAATCTTGATCACTGTCTTTTTCGTAGGTGATAAAACACAGTAAATTGATCCACAACGGCATTGCCTTTACTTTCAGCAGTTGTTTTGTGATAAGATGCCGTTTGAGGGGTGTGCGGGGGTTCAGGTGGGCAGATGTACAGCCGGCTCCAGGCCTAACTCCATCCGACAGATAAGCCGAGTGGAAAAATCCTGCAGGGATTTCGGGTCATGCATAAGTTAGCGGGAACTTAGACCCAAGTATGAAGTCGCCTGTTACACAATGTTCCAAATCAGGGCCGGGACCAATATGAGGCAAGAGAGCGGACGACATGTTCTTGCTCTGTTCTTTTTCATTTCGAGCCACATTGCAAACAAACCCACTCCCCTGAAAATGAAGGGTTGATCTGAATAAAAAGCAATACTGTCAGGGGAGTGGATTTGCTGTGATCTCATCCCAGCGCAGTGTGGCCACGAAAATCTCCAATAATCACAGCGAGAATGTGAGAATCTTGAACAAGAGACGGTTCCCGAGGCCAAGCTCCCGAGCACAGAAACACAAGTTGTTCTTCTTGCTTGAAACTTTCTTTTTCAGATTTGAAAAAAGTTCTTTGAGGCTAGCAGCCAGAAAACAAATATTAGCAGCAACATCTGTTCATCCACAGACAGTGCGTGGTATGTTTTTCTCTTTGCACTGCCTAATGGTCCGCTCTCGCTAAACATCCCCTGATATTTTCCAGGAGGCAGTTTCCCTGGTCAAACCGAGAGACCGGTCTGTCTTTCTGCACGAGCCGCGGCTAAATTTAGACAGACTCCCCACCTGCCGGACTCTCCCCAGGAAGATATAAATACATATTGTTACTTTGAAGGCTGCTATTGGGATGTGCGTGCCGTTATTCATAATGTGAGGGCTGAGGGAAGGCATTAGAGAAGGGGGTGAGGGAGGGGCCCTGCTGCTGTTTTTTTGACGGAGACTGGAGTGCCTGGCTGATCTTTATTGCTGTCCAAACCTGAGATAATGTGTTTCCTGCGGGTGCTGTCCCCTGGCTCCCATGGGTGCCAGGCCAGTGGAACCACAAGATGAGAGGAGGAATGTCATCAGTTTAAAAAAAAAAAGCCAAATAAATGTCTACTTTTCACCACCTTTGCTAAGACAAGATAACAAAGGTGGACTGAGGCAGATCAACAGAAATTTGTATATATTTGTTCTTTTCTTTTATCAGGCAAAACATTAAAGCAGCATTATGCAACTTTCATGTAAGTTGATATTTGTGTGTATTTGACCCTGTAGTGACCCAGTGGCTGTATGAGTGGTCAGCATGGAGCTTTTACTTTCCATCAAGAAAGTCTCCAAGACACTCCAGGATCAATTGTTTGGAAGGTTTTCACTGCTGATGGACCCGCCCCCCCAGAAAACCTGCAAAACAATTGATCCTGGAGCGTTGTAGAGGCCACCGTGATCGAAAGCAAAGGCGCCATGCTCACTCATCCAGCCACTGGGTCACTACAAAGTCAAATATGCACAAATATCAACTCTTTTTTTAGCATTAAAAGTTACATAATGCAACTTTAAAGAGACAAGATGCAAGTTGGTCATTTTTTATACTGACTGCTGCCACCTCAGGTCTTACGCGTAGCTGCAGGTTCTATATACACCTGCATGACGGCACTTCGGACCAGAATTAACAACTTTTTGAGTGACTGTGCAGGGTTTTTGAGGCAGTTGTGGTGAACAGGTCTGAGCTTTTAACATTTTTAAACTCTGTATAATCCCTTTAAGAACAAATTCTTATTTACAATGTTCATGCAAAGTTCAACGGCCACACATTAAATTGCCACACTAACATATTTGTACTAGGTGATGTGTCTTGCCCAAGGACAGATCTATCTCTCCTAGTAATATGCAGCCTTTGGTAAGAGCTGGGATACTAACATTACCATGACAGCGCAGTAAAGTGACGCGCTGCTATGGGTTGTTTAATGTATTATTCCATATGAACACTGTGCATTTGGCCGACTGTTTGATGTGTCTGATCTCCTCGGCCACTGCGTCCAAACAGTGTCTTTGTGTACTTTCTGTTTGCTCTTGCCTTTGTAGCGATACCTCAGAGGAGGCGGCCGGTCGCCCTCAACAAACAGCAGTTGTTGGGACCGCTGCAATCTCAAAGCAAACACTGCGCATATGGACGACGACACTGCACTGTTTGATCTCATACTGGAGCGTGTTATGTACCTCGGAAACAAACCAGGGCACATCGCTATATGTCCAGCAACGAGTCGGCAAAGGGAGTCTCCTAGATGTGGACTTCAGCATTTGAGACGGCTCTGGGAGGATGTCCGATAATGCACCCTTGAGGTAAAAGGACATTTGAAGTGCTGTTCTAAAGTCTAAGAGAGTGGTTCTCGATCTGTGGTATTAGTGAAGTGGCAATACATGGACTACTTCAGCCTTTTATAGCAGTTTTCTTTCTTGTTCCTGCGCCATCCCAGCTTTAGTCCTAGATTGGACCTCGAAGGCCTTTCCACCCGAATACGATGATGTGTTTGGGTGTTTGTGTGGACGGTGGTGGGAGTTTCTTCAAAGAGAACAACACACCGGGGGGTTAGAGGAAGTCAATGGAGCGTTTTGGGGTTAGTTTCGGCTAATTGTGGATTTAGAGTCTGCATCGGAGGCACTGTGATCGACCGCACGCTCCATTCCCAAACATTTCGGAGTGGCCTTTTGTTGTGGCTTGATATGCCACGTCTGTGAGGTGGGATGGATTCTCTTGACAAAGGAGAAGTGCTCACTCACGCAGATTTGTGAACAATATTCGAGAGAGTTCAGCTCACCCAAAAATCAAAAGTGTATAAAATGATTATTGTATTCTCGGTCTACGCTGTTTGAAAGTTGGAAGGAAACACATGGCAAGAAGAGAAGAAGAAGAAACGAGAACAAAACTTGCAGAGATCCAATAAGCAAACCGCTGTTATTGGAGCAGAGACCGACAGACGGTGCTGCAAACGTAGTCAGCATTATATACACAGCTCCAGTAGGCAGGGACTGGGAGTGTGAAAAATTCTCAGTGAAGTGGACACTCACATGTATTTTTAACACCTCCGAATCCCCCAAAGGAGGAGAGGGGAACTAGGAGTCTGGGGATGAGGGGGTGTCAGGGGTGGCTCTGAATCTCAGACAAAAACACAGTGGGTTGTAAGTATGAAACTGACCTTCTCTGCCCTACAGCCTCACACTGTTTTTCTCCACATGCCTTCACCCTCTGCCAGAGCGACAGCACCACCAGCCACGTCGTCCCATTGCTGAAATCTCCATCTACCAGAGTCTAGGCATAAATCTAGTGAATTATTCAACACACTTCACTCATTTGCCTGTGTCTGTTTAAGTATTTTCTCTCCTCTATTGTCTTCATTCAAGGTTATTGGCACTATAGTGAAACGCTCGGCTGGTGTCAGTCTAACAAATGCTAACTTAAAGCTATTCTGTGCAACATTTTACCCAGTAAATTAAGTGAACAAGCGTTTATTTTGTCAACAGATGCTTTCATTTCAAAGTAAAATAAAAAATAAAAATAAAAACTCAAAAACATGCATCTTTGCTTTGGTCTGACTCATAACTCTGTTGGGAGCTTATGTTCACAGAGATGTTGTTGCTTTTCCGAGACAGCAGGTCGCCAAACAAGAGATTTATGTAACTTGGTCCTTGTCCGTATACTTTTGACCCACTAAAAATATACTCGTCTGTGTTTATCTTATCGCTGAGGCGAGGCACTGCAGGTGAGTTGGGGAGGATTATTAGAGAATGAAGCTTCAGCTCCGATGAGGGGGAAATGTATTGCAACTTTTCTGTCAATTTATGTTTTCACATGTTTAACATAAGGGATATTATGCATAAAAATGGCCAAAATGGTCTATATTTTCAGCTATGACATCTTAATGATAAGTAGAGCCAGGGCTTATATTGTAATCATCTGGAAAAGTGTAAGATTTTGCCTGTTAAGGTTCAAGCTAAGCTCAATAAACAAGCGAGGAATTAGATGCTAAATCACGGTGGTCTCTAGGATGCACCACGATCAATTGTTTCGAATTTTTTCCACTGCTGACGGAGCCTATCACCAGATAACCCACAAAACAATTGATCCTGGAGCATCCTAGAGAGCACCGTGATGGAAAGTAAAGGCGTCATGCTGACCACTTATACAGCCACTGGGTCACTACAAGTTCAAATATGCACAAATATCAACTTTCCCTCGTAAAAAGTTGCATAATACACCTTTAAGGTCAAGGGGAGAAAACTAGCTACAAATCTCAACATTGACCAGAGTGTGAAAAATCGATGTCTTCTTCACCTGCTGTGTCTCGCCTTAGAAGAATGTCTTTTTCAAGTTGTTCTCTTCCTTTTTTTACATTTTAAAACAGCCCAGTCCTTGATACAGTTCTCTTTGCTCATTACATGGCAACATAGCCTGGAATGTTCCTCAGTGTGGCTTTAACAATAATGCTGTTCAATAATACTTCTGTAAAGGAAAGATTAGTTGCGTGCTCCGGCAAATGGTTACAGATAGATTTGTGTTGTATTTTTGGCCACTGGAATCCAATTTGACGGTACGATCCTGAAAACGTATTGCGTGTATTGGGTGACGGTTTGATCTTTTCTTATCAGATATTAGGTGTCTTTTTACAGGGGCTCAGAGCGTTCGTTGAGAGATATGTTTCCATTTTGCACTGACCATAATGACATAATAATGCTTTTTATTCTGCGTGTATCCTTAGGGCCGGGCCGCCTCAGATTGGATAAGTGTTTTGAGTTGAAGAGCTAATAAAGGTATCTGTTTCCATCTTGGAAAGTGTCCAGAAGTGTCCAGTAAATGGTCCGAGTAGAAACATCAGCAGGACTAACAACACTCAAAAGCTTTCAGAAAACACAGTTACTATCTTGTTTTTTTTTACACATTGGGGAAAAGAAATATCACCTTGTTTTTGTGCGTCATGAAATACTGCCAGATGTTGTAACAGGATGAATAGAAATAACTATATAAGACCTCCTTTACTTCTGTAGCAAATGTATAAAATCTTGTTCTTTCTCTATGGCAAGAAACACTCCATTTCAACATTAAGATCTGCCACGTCTTCACGGCAGCTAATGAGCTTTCAGCAGCGGCTATTGATGAAGTTAAAGATAAATAATACAGGAGACAGCAGAGAAACAGCTTCAGCCCGTGTATAAAATGAACTAACAAGGCTAGTTTGTTTGCTGAATAGGAGCGCGTCAGGTCAAATCAAATGTTTTCATGCTACTCCTATAAGAGATCTCTGGAGTGATACATCATTTAGTTCAATTGATGTCTGTTTTAGACTCTTTTGTTTCAGACTCCTTATTGATCATGACATAGGCCTGGTAGTACTTTGGAGGTTGTATGTTTTATGAGGTTGTACTTGAAAAAGTTTGAGAACCTGTTGCTAAAAGGGGTCGCGGAGGCAGCAGTCATGTAGAGATTCCCAGACACTTCCTCCGGCTGGTCTCAGGGGATCCTGAGGCGGCACCAGTCCAGCTCAGAGACATAGTCCCTTCAGCATGTCCTGGGTCCTCCGGGTGCCTCCTCCCGATGGGAGACGCCTGGATCTTCTCCCCAATGAGGCAACCAGGAGGCATTAGAACTCTAACCAGGCAAGAGTCAGTTGATATGACAGTGCCAATAACATTAGCACAGATATCAATCTGGGATTGACATCAGTGACACACTTTTGCCACACATTTGCTGCTGATTGGCTCAAGCAGTTCTTGGTTGAGCCAAACACAGCCGAGTCTCAAAACCATAAACTGCAAATACATTAAAAATTCAGTTTTAATAAATGATTTGTGTGTTTGTTATACAGTTAAAGCACACGTTGTGTTTCAATGAAAGTGCTTCTTGTTGTTGGAAAATGTTTCACCCGCCTTATGCCTTATTGCCTCATTGATTGTCCCATTTGGCCCAAACCACTGGTGGTTTGGCACTCACACAGTTTCATATTTAGACCAGTGTAGGTCATATTTCTTTGCTAACTTTTGTTGTGTTTATGTTATAATACTTTGTATTTATGAGCAGATGAGTTTCATTCTCCTCCAGCATGTTGCTTTCCACGCACATGAGGCTCATTGTAATAAGTGTTTTCGTGGATTGATTGAATTTTAACTAATCCTAGCACACTGTTTACCACGTCCCATTTTCTGCACAGGCTTCTCCTCCAGCGGAGCTTCATTTTTCTGTCTAATCCCTGACAGGGTAATGGAATCGCTCTCCCCGTTAGGATGCTTTGTGGTTTCTCATTTGTGATCTAATTAAAAGTATTTGTTATTTCATTAAGCACATTGGTAAAAACATGGTATGATGCACTTTTTTTCCTTGTTGACTCAAACTGTCAAAGGGCACAAACATTAGAACTATAAGAAAATATCTTGTGTGAATGTGACATGCATAATTTAACAAGCTCCTCAGCTCAGTGGTACACACCTTTCAGAAACATATTTTCAATCCCACTATTTCATTTTAAACTAAACAGTAAAAGTCCTCATTTCTAAACATAGCCTATAATGGCAAAAGAGATACAGTTTTGTATCTTCTCTCTCCCTGCCTCCCTGAACGTGTGGCCGAGTGGCTGCACTTACTCCAACAGTCGTCTGGTTCCATATGGATTGTGCTGAGTGCATTAAACCCACTATATGTACTTGATGGCAGCGCCTCATTTCTGCTTCAGTAAATATCTCCCTCCCTGTCTATCGCTATGGATGCTTCACATTCCCGTTCGGAGAGGTGCTCATGGGAAAGTTGCTATTTAAGAGTTTGTGCTTGACAATGGAGGTCTTATAAACAAACTGTTGGGAAAAAGTGACTTTTCTGTGCGCTTTTTCACAGCAAGGGTAATTACAGGTCGGTAGATGCCATGATATTCACAGCACAAACTCCCAGATTGGTTTGGAAGAATAAAAAATCAGACACATCAAGGATATTTAGATCAGCCATATGGTCCTGAACGACTCCAGCGCCTGGACTCATGACTTTGTTTGAGGGATCAGAGAGCAGCTAGGAGCAGCCAGGGGGCAACTCGTTTAAAAGACAACATTTTCAAAGAGTAATCCAAGAGGGAATACTTGTGTTAATCAAGTGAACAACATCACTCCACCTCAGTCTGCTCCCTGAGAACACCAAACAGGCTGGCATGTCGATCATTTGATAACTTTTGGAGTTGCACAATAGAGTGGACTGAAGCATTGCCTACAATCATGAATGTGACATATCCATATCCTGCGTAAAATGATGGATAACTAATTTCTATAACACGCCTCTGGTCTCCGCCGCTGCCTGCGCCTCGCACTCGCGGAGCAGGCGCTGTGGCGTCCCAGACCCGCCTGAAGCTTGCGGCTGACAGAGGAACGGACTACACTTGACTTGTTTCTACTGCTTTGGAACCCTGAGAAATACAAACTGAGTCCAGTCCAGTCGCCTCTGCCCTGGCTGCTCACTGCTGTTGGGAGGGTGGGAACGCGCAGCGCAGCGCATCACCAACTCGCGCATCTCCCGGAGCTCAACTCGACTCCTCTTGCTGAGACTGGACTCTGAGAAACCTATTTCCTCCTTGGTCCATTACAAAATCGGGACCATTCAAACTTTCACGACTCTTTCCACGCCTTGACGTTGGCACACACGCGGAGCAAGAAGCCGCCCTGTGCCAAGGCAGACGTAGCGTAACCAGCGTGAGAGCTTTATTTGCTGTGGATGCGCGTAAAAAGGGGAGAGTGGCGGCAGTTGGGATACCCTCACGGCTCCTACCTGCAGCTTTCAATCTGCGCCTGACAGAGAAACTCAAACCAACGGCATGAAAACAAGGTAAGATCTGCACTCTGCTCTTTCATTTACGCGTGAAGCGCAATTACGCACGAAAGGGATTGGCATAAACAGAATGTTATTTGATACAACTTTATTAACAAGAGACGCAAACCATCTTCTGTCAACCACATGCGAACATTTAGCCTTTTATTAGGCTTTACTTCTACGTTCTGTGTTTCCTGCCCTTAAAAAGAGTAGTAGAGTCGATTGAACCGAGGTCTGGCCTCATGTTTAAATGCTGTTTTATGACTTTTGAGGCAAGTTAGAGCCATGGTACAGAAAGTGCAGTGCATTTCCAAGCCCATAGTAGGCTATCCGCTTTTTTTCTTTCGCTCTTCAGTAAAGCAGCATACGAGCAGGTGGGCAGTGGAACGGGGCTCCATGCACAGCCCTGACCTGCCGCCGGACGAGGGGGAGTTCTTATCCAGATCACTTGGACATTACTTACTGTACTGTGTGTGGATGTGAGGCTGTTCTCAGCTCACTTCAATAACCACACAACCAAATACTCCCCGGAGGTTTGTCAACAATAAACACAATAATAGTGTATTTTTTTGTTTTGTTCAATTGAAATATGGCAGTTTATGGTATAGGCCTATACATTCATATGCAGTCATACCTTAGGCAAACGCACAACTTAACCCAGTTTTCCGACACACCCCCACCCCTCCCCAACATAGCATGAAATTGCATAATGCATAATTCCTTAATCTCAGAACATTTTATATTGGCGACAGAACTCCTGCAGCACAGCAATTTCCCTCATCTCATTCATCTACGGCTTATGTTTTACCAAAATAACCAACACGTAGTGCGCTGACGAGATGCGTTACGATCTAAACTGTATCACATTATTATTATCACACAACTATTAGGACAAAGTAAGTAAAACCCCAGCCGTAATACTCAGCCAGTCCCAAACCTTGACAAAAAAAAAATGTTTGCAATTATGAGCGCTTCTGTCATATATACGCTGCTGTGTGGAGCTCACTGTGAAAATGAAAGGGAAATAACAATCACGGCTCCTCGGTGAGAGTGCTGTGGGGTGAACGTGCCTTTGCATTAGACTTCCTAAACATACAGGTGCCAGGATCTTACGTGCTGGAGAGAAACATGAAATGCAAGATACAAACTGATACAGTGTGATGACATAGGCTTTGGTATAAATCTTGACATGTAAAGGCAGGGAAGTGATAAAAAAAAAAAATAGATAAATCCAGGTACAGGGTTAGCTTATCTTTAACTATGTCTTATTTCAGTGGTATCTTCAAGCATGACATGTCTCTGTGACGGCTGATTTCCACAGTATTCGTCTTGCTTGCAGGAGTGGCAGCGACAGCATCATCTGTTCTCTGTCTTTCTTAGATCAGTATCTCAGACACAGAAAAAAAAAAGGCCCCCTTGTCCCTGTATGTAGCATTTTTTTTAGTGATGTATTGTTGTCCTCTGCCCTTGTGATTGTGGCTCTGTCCTAGCTTTAACTTTTTCTTTTCTTTTTTTCTTTATCTTCCCAGACTAAGTAAATGCCCTGAAATGGCCAATTAATAGAAACTGCTAAGTGATATGCAGGGGATTATTTTCCATAATCTATTTCCAGGGCTCAATAGCTGATTAAAATAGATTGATTGAATGGAAGAAAAGAGTCTTCTGGGTGCCTAATTACAACTGAAGTGAGGTTGAATAATTGACGTAGCAACAGGCGGTTCCAGGCGGGCACATGATGGCTGGATTGTGGTCGTGGCAGTACTTTTGATTGCAGTAATGTCTTTTTGGTGAGTGTGTGTGTGTATAGGAGGAAAGATCTATCTAGCTTCATCGGCCCCGGGGGCTATTGTCTTTCCACCTATAGCACAGAATCCCTTGCTATTGGACAGGCTCACCATGGCCACAAATCACCGCGGGAAGGGTGTGCTTCTGTCACATATATAGACATCAAAACTAACGGCCATTTTATCACCTCCGAATGAAATCCAATAAAGTGTTGAAGTATAAATATGGGGCAAAGCTTCAGAGCGCGGTGTGCGGGATTTATGAAAAGATAAAATATTTGAACGATTGAAAAAGGGCAAAGTATATCATCTGCCTTCACTTTTGCAAACAAATTCCAGAGCAATCGTATGCAAAGTGAACTGAGACACTAAGGAACTGCCTGTCTGAGTGTTCGCTTAGCGAGGGATGAAAGCAGGCATTACAATAATGCAGAGAAATCTTATTATTAACTTTGGTGGCAGCTGTGGCATTGTTTCAATGAGCTTCTGCAATGTCAAAAGATCTGGAGTTGCCTTCATTTTTTTCACTGTGCAAAGCCTTCTCCAGCACATCCCAAGAATTATCAACGGGGTTAATCGATGTGTGAAAAGGATTTCTCATGCTCCCTGATCCACCTGGACCGGGCCTTTCTGTGTAGAGTTTGCATGTTCTCCCGTGTCTTCGTAGGTTTCCTCTTGGTACTCCGGTTTCCCCCACCACTAGAACATGTATAATAGGTTCCCCTCTGAGGCCAGGACTCCCCTGAAAAAGAGATTCTTAATCTCAGTGGCCACATTTACATGGCCAGAAAAATCAGATAACTGGAGTAATCAGATAACCCAATAATGCAGGTGGAGATGACGGAAAGTGATTGATCCATATTTGCCTCCATGTATCATGACCCCCTGACTGTGCATGACAGGCCAGTGGAGACCGCACAGGTTTAGGGATCTGAAGGTCCAGGGTTCAAACCGAGTCAACTGTGTGATTCATTCTTTTTCTTCACAATCGTCATGATCTCAGCAAAGTTAAATACAAATAACACAAAATGCGCTTGAACTTTTAACAAGGATGTGAGAGAAGAGCTGTAGAGACAATGAACTAAATATTTCAAACTGGAACTCGAACCCACAACTCATAGGATGGAGCAATATTCTGCGTATGTGCAGCAACTCCAACCACTCAACTACTGGCTGCTCACTGTGATTTATCTTCAAACAAATTTGGAATTCCTTTCATGGGCATCTGTGATTTTTTTCATTTCCAGTCTCAGATTTTTCATTTTTTACTCAAAGGTTTTTAGCCTTTCTTACTATATCTTTTAATCTTGAGAACATTAGTTTGGCCTTCATGCTTTATTTCCCTGGTCAGTTTATACAGTGTAGTTTTTAAGTGTGAAAGATCAGAAAGAAATCAGCTCACATCTTTATCGGATAATGTATATCAGATTATGCTGTTTACATGTCTCTTCAATAATCTGAAGATGATTTAAATAAAGGTAAAACATGTGAGCACAATGAAACCTGGCATTGTCATCTTGGAAAATGCTTAGAAATCTTCCTTGTTAAATCCAGGTGGCAGTTTTTTTTTTCTCTTTTTGTCAGGCTATGTGGAAATTTAAGACCCAAACTTTTATGTCTAAAGATTATTAGAGTAGAAAGGTTGCAGTTCTTTCATCTTTTTCAATGCACATTCTCACATATGAGTTCTGTTCAAACCTTTCACACTGAAGATCCAATTGGGATGTAAACATCACATCACTGGAGCGCAGGGCCTTGTACTGCCAGTCCACCGGGCGTTTCAAGGCTTTCCGCCGGAGCAGAGTTGTCATTACCGTGTTCGGTCATGGTGAGATGTACGGAGGTGTGGGCACAGAGTCACACCGATAATGATGTGTGGCGTGGGCGATAACATGCGTGCTGTTAAGGCAAACAAACCGTGCCACTGTGGAGGAGGCTGGGAGGAGCGGGGTGCGACCGGGGCAGGGAAACAAGTACAGAATCACTTGGGGCTCCGGCTGCGTTGTTGCACTGTATATGTGGAAAAGAGTGTCGAGGCAATTGACCTTTCACTGGCAGAGCACAGGCATGTCAAGGTTGTTTCACACAAGTTCCTTCCTTCCTTTTCCATGTGCAGATCAGCATGTGTGAACCTCCAGCCTTTTTACTGCAGTAGATAGAAGTAGCATTGCACCCCCTGCTGGTGTACTGTATAACTACATTTTATAATGTCTGAAGTTATAGGGGTATTTTCAAAACACATACAATAAAATGTCCAAAAGTAGCAAAAGGAAACTATAGGCTACAGGCATAGGGGCAAGGGGGCGTGGAAGGAAGCTTGACCATATCTCACTGTATTTAAAGATATTTTCTGGCAAACTGTAAATACAAATAAAGTTCACATCAGGTCCATGTGAACGTCTTGTCTCATACTGGTTAGAGGTCGACTGATTTTTCTAAGGCCGATGCCGATTATTTGGGACGTTTATTGGCCGATGTTCATATGCACAGCTGATGTTTTTGTCCGACTATAATCCTGTATATGTTGCTTCTAAATTGTAAAATGTGTCAGTGTTGAAACTGTGACAGCAGGGGGCGCGTTATTAGAGGCTGAGGGCTGATAGATTTAAAGACAAAAATCACATTCCCAAAACTAAAAACGGTAAGTCTCTGTCTCTTATGGTTCTGAAATTATAAGTCTGCAACATAAAATATAGAAAATACAATCTTAGGTGTACAAACTTGTAACCGTTTTTCATTGTGCATCTTGGAATGTATCCATCCCTCTGGAGATATCGGCTTTTATCGGCATTATATCGGCCGATAGCCGATATTGTAAGATACCCAATGTCGGTCGACCTCTAATTCTAGCATGAAAGGGTTAAGCACATTGTCCTGTATATGTGAAAAACGGTACTTGAAGCTAGCTAACGTAGCATGAAGCTAATGTTGGTGAGCATTCTCCATTATCTATATAGTTATGAGTTGTTGAACCACTTTGCTCTTCTCCATCTTTATTTGGTAGAACAATTGGACCGGATTCACAAGTCAGAATTTCTTGAAGTAGTTTTGGAGTAATGAGTGACAGAGTAGTTCTTTTCTTCTTGTTTTTTTCCACCTCTGGCAGCTTTGAACATGACCCTTTATGGGCGATTTCAGAAATGCCTTCCATATCAATAGAGAAGTTGAAAATAACTGACTCTCATCCGCAGTGACTGTATAATGGCAGCGGATAAAGGCTTTCAGTTAACGCTTGTTGTTTTGTGTTTAATGCTGTTCTTCACTTGGCTAAGAAAATGACTGTTTCTTGGCAGCTGTCATAAACAAGTGATCTGTAACCGTGAGGAGAGTCCGGCCCTCCCTCTGTGTATGAAGAAATCATTGAATACAATACTTGGTGAAAGAGCTTGCTAACAACAGGAAGATGCTGCTGTTCACAATCAATAAAAAAGGCTTTAGAACTCGACAAAGGTCAAAACCTATTTCCTTTCACGACTCAAACAAAGCGGCCATACAGGGCCTTGAAGTCTCATATTGTAAAGAAAGAAAACATCCTGATACATCTTCTCACGCCTTTCTTTCTTGCTCGCATTGTGCCAGTGGAGTTAATAACAGTAAAGTTACATGCAACTTTTAGTTTGGAGTTCTTCTTGAAGTCTATTCCTGAGAAACACTTGGTAATGAAACTGAAAAACGGCCCAAAATCTCACACCATGTGCACTTTTTTCAGTAAAGTATGCCCTGCGGATTCGCTTTAAATCTCTCTCTGAGGTCCAGCCGCTCGTTCGTAGCTCCGGGCTAAAGATGGAACTGTCTCCTTCTGAATGTGGAGAATGTGTCGCTGCGTATTGTACTTTTAAGCCCTCAGTACCTGTCTCCTGTCCCGCTCTGGCCCTTTGAACTGTCTCCTTCTGTCTCATTCTCAGCTGTACATCTTACCTGCAGTGACAGTTCCTCTGTGGACATCCTGCACTTAGCACATTCACTGTTGTGGACAAAACACATGAATCTGAAGGCAGGGCTTGTTTGAGCCTGAACAAAGGACCTATAGGAGAGAGAGATGGGAGAGTCAGGGGGATAGTGTTTTGCTATCAACCTTTTGCGGTGGTTTGCTCCAGCGCTTTCTCTGCAGACGCAATACACTCTCTATCTCCAAAACAGATCTACTTAAGAGCATAAACAATGGACAGCTCCAGGTTAGCGACTCCAAAGCCAAAATTCCCCCAGTCAGAGTTTGACTTCCATCCAAAGTGGAGGTTGCTTGATCATCTGGCACAGAGAAACTGTAAATATAGGCGCAGCTCTGAATTCAGTTGACTTCTACTACATAGATTGACAGAAGCGAGTGCTAGAGATTATTGGGCTCGAAATGTGAAACAGAATGTACCGCATCTCTTTAACACACTGTACCAAATCATGGCACTTGTCTCTTCACAGTGAGAAGAATGAGTGTTCATCCAGGCCTCAGCTCTGGCAGCCACCAACCTGCCTGCCACCACAACTGATTACTGCACACAGTAACACAGCCCAAAGCTTGTCACACGCTCAGTCACTGTACTATTTACGTGCAAGAATCTATGGTTATGTCAATAGGCGACGATGTATGTATTTCCCAGTGGGTGCCCCGTCAAACGAATGTACCACCAAAAAATAGACGAGCGCTAGGCTCGATTTAACAACCTACTGCTCTCCTTATTGAGCTAAACGAACGGTACGTTCATGCCGCCGCTGCAATTTAGTTGGTGATACAACTTCAAGGAGCAAACAACAACAAGCTGCTGGTTCACGATCAATAAAAAAGGCTTTTACAACTAGATGCACTGCACACATAGGTCTATTTTCACAGATGTTTGCAACTGAAGGTCATTTGTAATGGACTGACCTGTGCACGGAGTGAAAAGAAAACAGAGATGGCTGCAGTGGTTCACAGGTTATATGTTTATCGTTGCTCTAATGAACTTTCCACTCTTTAAAGCATTATTGAACACAGGCGTGTCATTTTTGTCTTAACATGCCCTGCATCGTCCATATTTTTTCCTTTTGCTATTTTTATCTCTTCTTTTTCTAAAAACAGATACAGCTCCAAAGAAAAAGCCACATTGCTAGCATGAATGAGCTTCAGTTAGCCTGTGCTGAACACTATGGGGAAGCCACCGTCTCTTAGTCCATAAATCTAACTCCAGGTGCTTCGGTTTCCCCAACCATTAAGAACATATAGGGTCCCCACTGGGGCCAGTACGAATGAGAGAGTGTTTGTGAGTGCCAATGCAGCAGGACAACCAGGCTTCTTTACATGCAAGAGTCTCATGGGTTTACATCATCTCACTGGTTTACAACGTGCACCGTCTTGACCAAACAAATAAATAAATACTCACCTCTGAGGCCTTTGTTGGCAACGTATCAAGCTTTTTATGTGTGCAGTTTCTATGTGTTTTTGTTAGATAAATAGCCTATTTTATATTTCAAATGTGTAATCAAATGACATGAATAAATCTTCTCTTCTTTTATTCTCTCTCTATTTAAAGAAACCTTTTCCTCGTAATTCAATTCAGTGACCATTATTAAGTGCTCTCACAATAGCGGAGAAACTGCCTATGGTATAATTGCATAATGCCAGCAGTGTGAAATGGAGGATTATTTATTTGTGTTGTATTGTGCAACTGTGAGAGCGTCACCAATGCTCAGTTTGAATTTGCCTTTACTGTATTGCGGGAGTGCTATCGGGGCTCGGCAGATGGTGGGGCAGCATCTGTGAAGGAGAGTTAATTATTCAAGTGTAAAACAATCTGCCTGAGTACATGTCTTTGTCACGTCGCTTTGAAGTGTGAGAGAAAGTGAAATCTCCGCCTAACGGCCAGGAGACTGTGGCACTCCGGCAGAGGAGATGATATCGCCTCTGACGCTCTGTGCTTTTTAATTGGCCCGACTACGGCACAAGAGATTTCCAAAGCCTTCGCCAAAGTACAGCTTCTGCACTCAAGGCAGCCAGCGTTACAGCAAGCTTTTACTGTTGAGCGAGCAAGGAGCAAGAGCTATAAAGGCAATGTACAAGGAAGTCAATTGAACAATACAACATGGACAATGCCCCCAAACTCATTATATTGTCCAAAAGAAGTTCAGTCAAGACTCAGGAGAGACTTACATAAAGAAACCAGTGTTACCAATTAATAGTTTATTGAATTATGGATTTTGGGGGGAAAACAGTCTTAAACGGTCCATTGAGAAGAGCACAGTCCAGTTTGATATGAGCGAACATTGACCACAGCCACACAGCTCTGTGGATAAGCTGCTAGTCTGGCTCGGATACCTCCACGATTTTCACTCCCTTGTTTCCAGATCCCATTCTTTGAAGCCTTTCAGCAAGAGCTGTGTCAAGCCAACCCTCAGGACTTTAGATGCACTGTAGTCACCAAAAATCCAACTAAACTTTGTTACTCAAGCATCGTGATGTGCAAAACGATTGCAGTACAGAACATTGCAATTCATAAAAAAGTATTGTATTGAAATTTCACTTCCAACAGTGAATAGCCCAAATCTAATAAGATCCAAAAAAAAAACACGGAAATCAGAACTTTCTACAAACCATCAGTGCATCACAACAAAGAAAATCTATCTCTCCTGAGTTTTAACTGTGAGCACCACAAAAGTACTTACACTTTAAATTCATGAATCTCTCAAGCAAAGAGACACAAACTTAGAGTCTGTCCCTTACCTTGGCCTCAGGCTTGTACAATGTTACACACAGCACAAAGGTTTATAACTTTATCCACCTTGTTCCTGGCAGTGTTCATTTTGACAACATATTTTAATTTAGTCTTAGTCTTTTGACGAAAATGTAATTCGATTTTAGTCTAGTTTTAGTCAAAAGAATATCTTCAATTTTAGTCTAGTTTTAGTCGACTAAAATTGCAAGTAAATTTAGTCGACTAAATTTAATTCATGAAAAACGTTTAATTTAGTTTTAGTCCAATTTTAGTCGTCAAAAATAACACTTTGACTAAAATTAAGACTAAATATTTTAGTCGACGAAATTAACACTGGTTCCTGGGGTCGCTCGTTTATTCGTTTATTTGTTTTGTTTTTTCAGCATTTTAACATGTAACATTTGGAAAGAGGTCCTCACGCGGCTCAGGAACATATTTTGCTGTTCGCGGTTGAATTGAAAAACAGAGAACGTGTCACATCTGTGGCTCTGGAACATGCAGTGTTTGGAACATGCTCCTGGACTAAAGCTGGGCTTAAACAGTGACATGAACATGCCAACTGTGACTGACTCTCTTACGAGGACAGCCTTAGCCAACGGAGGTGTTTTACACTGTAAAGTAGGGCTGGGGAACCTCTGGCCATTTGACCAGGCCCCCAAGGCATTTTTCATATTCAATATAGTATAGATCAGGGTCATGTGATTTTACAGCAGCAGCAGTGACTGACTTGATTGACGAGTGCTGCATCATGGCGACCGCTAAGAAAAGGAAAATGGGAAAAAGGGACAAATGATTTCTTCTGTCAAAGTGAAAGACAAGCCAGTGTGCCTAGTATGTGGCGGGGGACTGGCAGGGATGAAGGCAAATCTCGAGTGCCATTACACCTCGAAACAATGCATTTGGATCAAATTAATGCTCCTCTTCAGTTTTGGTGCCCAGAGTAGCTTTCACATGACTGACCCAAACCTGAAAAAACAGCTTTGAGGAGCATCCTCATCACTGACATCAGACGCCTCAAAAATAAACAATTCCAGCCATGGCATTAAGTCTGACATGCATTGAAATGATGATCCTCCATACTATCAGTCCTACCTCAGTGTTGTATCAGCGCTAGAATGTTACGGAACTTTATAAAAACTGATTTGGCCCTTAATGTGAAAAAGGTTCCCCCAACCCTGCTGTAAAGAGCGATAACACACGACTGACCGCCTCACGGAGCGATTCAAGCTGAGCTGGGTCTCATACAATCCATTTGAAATTTCTTAGTTATAGAAAGAGCGTTCAAACTATTTTCTGATTGTTTTAAGCTATAGACATGCCGTGTTTCCGCGTAAATGTAATGAGGCTTCGTAAACAGACTGTATAGCCCAGCTGTAATCCGAAAATGTGAAGATCTCCGCGGATAATTGACCAATCAACAAGAAACAAAAAGTGTTTTTCAGCTGACAATCTGTTCTCTCAGCCTAAAGTACCACATCTGAGTAGTCTTCGCGAAAGATCACAGAATATCCAGAGGTTTAGCGGAAACAACTTGGCCAACACGCCCACGGGTCAGAAAACTCTTTGACGGTGCTGTTTTCAGTCATTCGTTTATTGTGAGCAGCTAATCGCGGCTTGTAGTTTTGTTATGGCTGTGACAGCTCGTGTTTATGTCTCCAAAGCTCATAAAAAAGTGGATTTGAGCGAACGGTCTACATGCAGTTTTTAGTTGTAGTAGCTAAACACATTGGCTTTGAACTGAAAGTGCAAAGAGAAAACTCAAAGCTTCTTAGTCAATATTCCATTCCACAATATTCCATTCCAGTGCAGCTGACATGAAAATTACAGTCATTAAGCATCGTCTTAATCTATAGAAATATGTCAGTAATTGTTGCACATAGTTATATATAAAATAGAATAGCATACTGTGAGCCTCCTGACATTATGGCTATAAATATGATACCATGGGATAAACAATAAAAGTTTTTTTGTTTGTTTTCACAGCACACTGTACCCTGAGCTCCAATGATTCTCCGGTTCTGGCACATTGTGCACGGTGTTGCATACCAGACCCATCAGTTTGCAGGACAGGTGATTAGTCTTTGAGAGTCTGGTACAGACAGTAGGACGCACTCATGGAGCTGCCACCTGCCAGTCATTTTACAATAGTACACTGGTGTTCACGTCGCACTCCATTTATTTCTGCTTGCTTTACAGCCTGATGTAACCACTGCAACCACAGGAGTCATTTGGCTGAAATGCTGATACATGTAGTTCAAGTGACTACCCTGGTACACTGTGTGACGAAAATCATTGAAAAATTACTTTATTTCTGCTCTCTAGAAGACAACAAGACAAATAAATGACAGTCACGGTTAGACAGAGATGACTTATCTTCAAAAACAGAATAAGGAATCTGTGTGCTTCACTTCTGCTTCCTTGTGTTCTAATTCTCACTTATTATTCCCCTCTGGTGATAAACTTTGTGCACGTTAACTGTGATACGGCTGTGATTTACAGGTGTGCGCTGTAGCTTCCTTCAGGGGCAGCTCATCCATCACTCGCACCTGCAACAGAAGCTGTGCTTTGAGAAGACACAGAACCCAGGGGAGAGGCCATTTTCACTCGCTGTGCTTTAGATGTTGTTTCAGTAATATGCGGTGTCCCTCTAAAAGCTAAAGGAATTTGAGAAAGACAGAATCTCTGCGCTGGTACTTTGTGGAAAGTTCATATTGAAACACAAGTCCCTAAGTGGCAGAGACTTGTTTGAGCCAAAATCTCCAGTCTGCTTTCTGCACATTCGACTCCATCCTCTCGGCACTCTTTTGGTTTCACTTCTCTCTTTCTCACCGCGATGAAATCCATTGAGGGACTCGAGACAGTATCAGTGGTAATCTCATTGGATTTATGGGAGGGATTATCGCAGTGGGGATTGGGCTGTATGAGAATGTCGGGTCCCCTGACACCATCGCGTCAAATCGCTTCTGTCTAGATCACTTGGCCCCAGGCACTTCTTTTTTTTTTTTTTTACTTCTGACTTAATCTTTCGGTATTCTATAAATGCAGTGGTTTCCAACTGTGCTACCCTGAGGATGTTTGTTATACCGTGGCAACCTCGCGCTCACAAAGTTAAAGGCTAAAAGCATGTACATATTAAAGTGTACGTTATGGCCCAAACTCACTCCTAACTTCTAACATCCCATTTATAATGACAACTTTCAGAGCGCAATAATGTTACGGTAAACAAGCCTGCTAGCTCATCGACACACAAAGGTATATACTGAAAGGAAAAACTCTTTTTTTCCAGGTTACGTTCCTGTGTTCCTCGTTGAATGATTTCAGTCGTACCTGTTTGGCCGCGCACAATCACATAATCATCCTGCTGTAAAAGTGCTAACTAATTTTCTTGGATAAGAGACAAAACATTTTAAACACTTAAGATACATATGCTTAACACCTTTGTCTGTAGGATTATTGACTACAACAATGCGTGGCCTGCTCGACTGTCATGTAAATCCTCACATTATCGGACAACCTGTCAGACGAGACATTGAACAATCAATGGATTTCAGTCATATGAACTTTTTAAGTTATGGATGTCAAGAGGATTTCAAAAGTAATATTGTTTTGAATACTAGTTGTGGCAGTGATCTTTTCTTCGTCACTTGAGACCCGTGGACAGACTGAGAGTCCAGCTGCGCACTCTTCACCACAGCTGACAGTGACTGATCCCCCTTCAGGATGGCCAAATGCAGAGGACAAAGTTACCGATGCGGACAGTAAAGTAACTACAAGCCCTGAAGAGGCTGGCTTTTACCATTATACCCTCACCGCTGTGTCCTCATGTTGCCCTCTGCATCGATGTTACTTAAGACTTGATTTGTGAGATGAGGAACAATGTGTTGAACTGCTGTCTGCTGCTCGACAGTCTTGTCTGATTTTAACTTAGTTCAGCGTTTGATCCAGAGCCAGTCTGCATGTCACCCCTCTGCTCCCACTGACAGCTAACGCCTAATTTCTCTTCAATTTACCATGGCTTCTACTGTAGGGAGGGATTCGGCTTAATTGACAAGAAATCAATTGAGCGTCTCGATGGGAGCTACAGCTGTCTCGAATTTCCTAACTGGCCGCACATAACCCTATAGAGAATATAGACAATCACCAAAACACAGTAAATGTGGTCACAAACTAGGGAAAACAAACTTTCAATTGTGTTAAAGACCACTACTACTAGGCGGATGTTGAGGTCTTTCTTGATGCACAAGGCTCCAGATAAGAACTCTGCAGGACAAGAACATTTACTTATAAACAGGTTATTCATTAATTGTAATGGTTATCTTCTCTTTTGGCTGTCCTAATGCTGCCCTGTAGATTGTTCTTGAAAAATATTGTCTCTTGTCTGAACCATGCTGTACATACTGTGTCTTCTGTTGTCAGAGAACATTTTCCTTAATCCTAAAAATAAACCCATATGACACGGCAAGGCCAGGCTTCTCCTTTCTTTGACAAGCCGCAGTGTCTGGAAAGTCGCATGTGTTGTCGTCCTCCACCCAACACATCTATTTATCTGAAATGTTGCTTTTCATGTACTTGTATATTTTATAATTTATAATAATGTGTAATTTAGTTTAGAAAATCCAGAGCTGATACGAGATTATTGCAGCTGAAAGGGCCTGCTCCAATGGGTAGTTCTAAAGAGGGGACACATATTGCTAATATACTGCACAAAGTTGTTTGCTGCTAAAATCTAATATAAAAGTTCCACATCATCCAGAACTTGAAGTTATTTCTTTTCTCTTTAGAAAAAGTGCTTAACCTGCACTTTCTGAACAACAGTTCCTCAAAGCGGTGTTTCCTTCATCTTGTAAACGACATAAAATCCATAATTGCTTTGAAATTATTCTTTTGAGGCTTCATGCCAGGCTCCAGTCTGTTAGCTCTCTGACAGGGCTCAGCATGTTTAAAGTGAACCTGAAGCACCGGGCAGACCCTTTGAGCCGGCTCATCTCTCCGCTGACATCATGCTCCAGGGCTCGGCGCTGTACATGTTAACCTTTAGCTCAACAGATGATAATTAATGATCAGTTCAGTGGATCACATTCCTTTTCATTAAAAGCTCATTTCTTCCAAGAGTTTTGTCCTCTCTCAGCCACTGTAGGTGTAGTCAAATGTAAAGGTCAGGCTGTATCCAACTGGTGATAGTGTGATTAGGTCACGTGTGACCTTTAACTCCTCCAGGCTTTGAGCAGGACACTGTACTGCATTAACTATTACTTGACATTTGGAAACAGCCATTGTGCTCTGGCTGGTGACTTTGTCATGCTAAGTGCACCTTAAAAAGACTAGGTGCAAGTTGGACATTTTTATACTCACTACTGCCTCCTCAGGTCTGTTGTGTAACTGCAGCTTCTATATTAAGCTCGTGCACGACGGCACTTTGGACCCGAATTAACACCTTTTTGAGTGACCGTACAGGATTTTAGAGGCAGTTGGGGTGAACAGGTCTGGGCTCATTCTACACATTAGGACATGGCTGAACCATGTAGAGGAAGGAAAATACTTCATTTCAACATTTTTAAACTCAAAGCTGAGCAGAGATGATACGTATTGGAGAAAGTGAGGAGAGATGAACAGACCCATTTAAAAGTGCTTGAGAAGGTGTTTTTTGTTTAGTGCCTTTTGTTTATTTTCATATGTTGGAACATGCAAAAGAGCAAATATTGTGTCATGTTATCAATAACAATACGCGCTACACAATTGCATTGATTTGACGTACCCCACTCATCTGCACTCGGACAGGTGGCAAACTTTATTGCTCTCTTCCAAAAACTGGAGGCAGCGGAGGCAGCACTGCAGCAGGATGTAACGTGGCTTTGGGTGCAAAACAGATGCGCTGCTGAAATATTATGGAGGGACAAAGCAAAGCTAAATTCATCAAAAGTCTACCAAGAACGATTCACCAGCTCTGCAACACTCGACTTTAAACACCAGGAAACGACCGTGTGCGCAGACAGGCCGAGGAGGGCAGCTCCTAATACAGCCACCCGTCCAAGAGAACTCGGACTAATAACATACAGAGGGATGTGCAGGAGGTAATGTGAGAGCTAGAAATGAGTTGGAGCAGCAGTCAACAGTGTATACTCAACTAGCTGCTCCTTTCATGGTTTGAAAGCTGATGATGTAACCTGGCTTCGGGCTATAATACCTCTGTAATTATCGGACAGTCCCCACTTCTGATTTGACATTCGGGTTTATTACTTTCCTAAATTCTCCAGCGGCTGTTTCTATTACCTACATCAACAGTTCGTCTGTGTGCTCATACAGACACCCTCCTGGTAGGCAAACATTTATTACTTTAAGGCTCAGTCCAGAAGTTAATAGAAGATCACTGATTCAAAGGAAACATACTGTACCCCCCAGTGTCACCTCTACACTGCAGTCTGTAAACAAGCTTCAGGGATTAGCGGTTCATAATGACAAACCAATGGACGTTTTAAAATGTTACATCCTTGAGCTGTTGTTTACATAAAAGCATTTTGACTCTACAGAGCGTTCACCAGGAATGACAAAGCAGCTCTTTTTCTAGCATTGAAGTTTGGTAATGCTTAGATGTTCAACACTTTATTAGACGCTTTTCGGGATACAAGTAGTTCCCACTTCCTGGTGGTAACCTGGCTCTTTTGCGTTTAAAGATACTCCAGTCCTGCTTTAGTTTTGGTAATGCACAAATAGTTTTAGGGATCTGCTGGCAACCGTAATATGTACCAAAATTGATATATTCAATAGATTTAAAACGCTTAACATTTGACATAATGCAACTTACGGAATTGGAGATAAACGCCTTCAATGTATAAATAGACCATTTTTTGCCACAAAATCTGACCATTTTGGAAAGTTTGACATGCCCTGTCAGCCAAACGTGGGCTTTCCTAATAATATGCTCTTTAGGGAGACTTCGTTCTGGACTGCGCAAAGTCAGTGTCAAGTCAAATGTCATGTCTGTCCCCAATACTCTCCACAGGCCTGACGCGCTACAGTTGCCTAGCTTTCAGATGTGTTTTATGACAACGAACGAAGGCCTGTCGGACACATACATTATTCAAATATTTTGCAGGAAACATCGGCGCTAAGGTGTCCAAAGCCGTTTAAAAGGCCTTAATAATGCATCACGTTGGACCTTATAGGCATCAGCTCTCTCAGCGGATTGTACTGTATGTGAGCATTGATGAATCTGAACCAGTTACCCCCGAATGCTCGCGGGACAGGGCGGTGACGCACTCTCCTCTTCACTCGGACTTACCCGTGTTCGACTGACTGCTGCGTGTGCATCACCCCGGCGCGTTCTGCTCTTTATGACTCACGTCGGCTGCAGATGAACAAAGAGCACCTATTTCCGACGGCTGTCAATACATCCTCTGTTTGTTTGCGAACCTGCCGACTCCTACTGTTTACTGTATCCCGAGAGTGTCCGCCCTTGTTTCAGTGATAGATGCGATGAAAAGCTTTTTGATAGATACCTGGAGGCCTGTTTTCAGTGATTAGTGAGGAGAAAGACTGTCAAATCCAATCAGTATACCCTCAATCTGTGTTATTGAGTCAAGAGCAGTGTTGGGGGTAATGCGTGCTGCTCAGACTGACACCGTGGAAGAACTCACTTTATTTTGAACTTACTGGCGAAAAGGTCTGGTACTTCTCTTTAACTTCGCTGGTAGCGAAGCTAAAGCTAGCCCTCGCTTTGGGCAGTATCGGTCCTTTCAATGAAATCAACAAACTCGGAGCTGGTTATGTGGTTGAGGAAAGCTGTACAATTCATCTGAATCAAGTGGAGTTTGTTGGAGAGGTGTGGTTTATGATTGTCCATAGCTGTTTACTGGGCGCTACAAATTTCTATCATATGCGTCTGCACGTAGCCATAGTCAATCATATCATCATATCCGATGACGTATGACGTACCCGCTGCAAAGTTTAGAGCTAAGCTATTTAGAACACGGTCTGAAGCTTGATCACAATATGGAGTCGCTGCTGCCATGTCGAATAGCGCGTCTTCGTCTTGCCGTCCCTCCTCATTCTGTGACTGGTTCCCAAATCCATGTGAAGATTTCAGCCTTGGTCCCCAGGCTGTTGTGCAGTTTGAAATGATTCGCGCGTGCACAGCAGCATGGGTATTCCCAGACTAACATTTTGTCCACATACAAAATAAAGCTCAGAAGTGAATTTGTTGTGCTATTATTGAATACCGTTACTGGTATCGGGCTGCTTGCGTGAGCAAGCGTTTTTGGCGACTCGGTTTGTTGAATGGAGCATCCTCATCAGAAAAAGTGATCGACAAAGGATATAGAGATGTTTATTATTGGTAGCACATGAGTCTCTAACACGCTACCTTCATAATAAAGAGGCGCAGTAAAGTCACAAGCCTCTTTTCCAGAGGAGAAACGAGTTAACTTAACAAGTTCCTTTTAAAAGTAACACTGGGTAACGTTACTTAACGTCACAGGATAGTCTTTGTGACTATCTTGTGTTGTAGCCTTCTTGGTCAGAGGTGTCCCTAAGTCTTGCTGCTGAATTCAAATGTTATGGGTAAAACCTGTTCATGTTGGCTCTCAGTCGTCCAGGGATTGTGGTACAGATATTAAAGTGACAGTCTGTAAGATTGCAAAATGGAGAGAGAAATTTCCTGATTGGACCTGAAAGCCACTCCTCGATTGCAAAGTGAGGAGCGAGAGACAGGAATGTAAAAAGTAAACAATCAAGCTCCCCCTGACTGGACCAAACAGGTAAGCTCGTCTCATTGGTCAAAGTGATAGCCCAGGGGGATTCTTCAACAATGGGAAGGACTATAGAAAAAAACATAGATATTTACTATGCCTTATGTTACGTCAAATGATCTATTACATTTTTAAACTTTAACCTCTTAACCCCGCCTTAACTGAGCCCATTTTCTCCAGTTCGACTTCACTCAAATCTATTCAGTCAAGCCAAAGATATTTAAATTCCTACCCCCTGCTCTAGATCATCCACGTTGAAAATAACCCACTATTTGTAGCGTGACACAGCGGGATATTGTGTCTCTGACTGACGTTTGATGGAGATGAAGTGTTGCTTTAACAGTGAAGCTGGATTATCCCTTTGCGCTCCATCACTCACCTCTTTTCCTCTTCTTTCCATTAATCTGCTCCTCTCGTCTGCCTCTGTCTCTCCGCTCACCCGTCTTCCAATTCTCTCTCGCCTCTCCTGACTTAAAAGATAAATGTAGACAGTAGTCATATATTATGTACAAGAACTTAAAACTTTATGACTCGATGACATAATGCCTTCACAGCTTTCATTGTTTTTACAATCCGCAGCTCCTCTCCTCCTTTTCTCCACATTCTTGGCACGCTTCACCACGAGCACGGGCTTCCTGCGGGCCTCTCCTCCTCAAGCACTGTCTCTTGTCTTGTCCCAGTTCAGCTCCCCGCCCGCTCCTCTTCCACAGGTCAGGCACCCTTCAGCCTGAGAGCGCACACAGCCAGAAAAAGTTCTTTCTGAGACATCGCAGAGTTGCTAATGAAGATGTCTAATTGGCCCGAGAAGGCGTTCGGCGTCAGGACTTGACATGAATGCTCAAAAACAGCTCTTGTTTTTGCCAAATGATTTTTCTAAATTAAGGATTATCTGACCTGTGCAAACTTTTCATATTGTGGATGAAAGGTTATTGGAGCATGTCTTATTAAAGGCTCTGTAGGTGTAGTGTTACCTGACAACTTGTCCAGATGGAAAACACATTCACCGACTCACCCAAAGGTTGCCAGTTTGGGCCCTCTTGATTGACTTGACATCATCTAAAAGGAACAGGCCACCGTTATTCCATACTGAGATATGTTCTTACCTGAGCATAGACGAGTTGATGCTTACCTGTCTGGTCTTTGTGCGCACCCATGGAAGAGCTTGGTCTCTTCTATCTTCTCCCCCGTTTGGAGCTATAAGAATATGTTGGGAGAGGCCATATGCTTTGGTCGTTTTGTGTGACTGAGGGCACGCAAAAAGACCAGAAAGGTACGTATCAACTCGTCTAAGCTCAGGCAAGAACATATCTCAGTATACAACAATGGTGTCCTGTTCCTTTATGTCTCCTAATTCTGGGAAACTCTCATCATGGGCCCAGGTCTACTCGTTCTAATACTAGTATATTATAATAGTATAACGCTATTGTGTCCTTGAGGAAAAGCAATCTGATGTCACGGTGCAAATAACACTACAGTATTAAGGCCCCATCCACACAGAGTCTAAACGGAAAAATATTTTATCAATTATGTGTATCATCCACACGAAACTGACGTTTTAGGGTCTGTTAACAATTATTTTCCATCTACAGTAGGTCCCAGAGTGGAAAGATCTCAAAGCGTCGTTTATGTGGCTCTATTGTCACGGCCTTTCCTAAGACAATGACATCACAGCGTGAGCATTATGTATATTTTCCGTAATCTATTGATGACTTTCCCTGCACTATCCTCCGCTCCTCCAGTCTGGTCAACGACAGTATTTCCGCTTTGTCCCGTAAAGTCTGAAGCATGAGTTCACCTCCTCGTCTCTTCTGTTGATCGTTTCCCTGCAGTGTTCTTGTTTTAATTCCAGAAAGTTTACAGCACAATCTACTGTCACAGCGCCTCGCACTGGCCTGGCAGAGTCATGTGGATGAGTTTTATACACAGAGTGTGGACGCACACATTTACTGAGCTGGCTCTGTGCTTATAGAGAACATTTTTGAAAGTGAATGTGTCTTGTCCTCAGGAGGATAAAGCCTAAATCTGTATAAATGAGCTAAAAGAGCTTGAAACAATCCCAGGCACAGCAATGTACAAATATATATAAAAACATTTGCAACAGCTTTGCATTTTATCAGGGCTGTTTTTGTTAACAATCAGTATTAATAAAGTGTGTTGTTATTGTCAGCAAATGTACAACCTGCCCCAAAAACTAGAATGTGCAAGATGTATTTTTGTGAAATTGTGAACATCAATCCACTCCGAAATCTCGTATCAAGCAGCGCTAGGTAACTAGAGCAATGTCAAAATATGTTCACAGTAGGCGGCAGCAGTTGGTGTGTGATTGGAAGCAACTGTCTCTAAAGAGTGAAGAGTACACTTGTTTGTAAGGTGGCTGTCTGTGTAAGAGTATGGACAAGAACGTAAAACCTAAATACACTTGATTTTTGTTCATAAGACTTCAATGGACGTTAGGAAGAATTATCAGCTCACAGCTGCTGTCGTTCTGCCCAGGGACTTCAGAAGAAAATAGCTTGTAGCTTTGTGAAACACATTTGTTGTGCAATGTCCCTATCAGATAGATAAATAAATAATATCATCTGTTTGTTTTGTTTTTTGTACAGGATGCGCAGCTGGTCTTCTGGTTTTATGCCTGTGATAGTACAGACACTTTGCTTGTTCTGTGAGGCGTTCCTGTTTCCGGGGGCTAAATTGTCCTGTTTTCTACAATCTGTCCCCTTCGTATCAGCTTAGCGACACGCAGATTAAAGGCCCTGTTCACAGTAATGAGGTCTGAGCCCAACAGTGAGACTTCGCCTTCACATCAGGAGACACTGCCAAGAGGAATCAGCAGCAGCTCAGGTCATGATGTTTATCATGTCATGTGGGACTCAAACATCTTTACACATGTATATGGGTCTCGGTACAAGTAAACCATTTGAATGTAATTAGAAAACTCCAGTAGATATGAAAGTATCAAAATAACGTGTGTACATGGGGTATTATGATGTGTCAAACCTGCTAACCATTAGGTTTTGATTTAGACCTCAAGCAAGTTCAGAAATAGTTTATCTTTTGGTTTAGGCTCATGGTTCAATAGTCTCTCCTTGAAAAACAAAACTCTCTTTCCCAAATTGTAAAATGTAACTAAGCCAAGTCTCAACTGCAAAACAATTCTACAGGTATAAATACAGTTACCTTGAACCTTGAAAACTCTTCCCTGGACTCTTAACAGACCAGTGGTTGATCGTGTTTATCACAGCACCATAGACTTGCTAGCATGCTGTTGGCTGAACTCTCACTACTGCCTGCAGAGGGCGATAAAGCCAAACAAAGAAATGTATGCAGTAACACTACCTTTAGTGATTCCTTTCCATCCACAAAAGCATTTAACTGAATAAAACATGATCAATGCTGAGGTTTATAAGCCATTTATATACGATATGTCCACTTAAGAATGTGATCTTTGGACAGTCTTTTTTTTCTAAGTTAATTAATTACTGATGATTTTTCGTTCTTTCCTGAAAGACTACCAGCAGATCAGGTTAGAAACATCTATCTCAAATCTATCTGCCTTTAAAACATAATGCAGATTGCGCCCACGTCTTGTTAAATTGCCTCCAGTGAGTGAAGCAGTGGTTGGCTCTAAACTTTTTAAAGTTTAGCGAATACAAAACAGAGGTTGTAGCTTTTGGTGGAATCCTTTTGATTTTTCTTTTCTAGGCCCACTGAGTTGCCACCGAGCAGTCAGAAATCTGAGTGTGATTATTGACGGTTCCTTCAAGCTGGATGGGCAGATCAGCTCAGCAGTAAAAGTAGGCTTTTATCGGCTACATCTTCTCAGTAAAGTCACACCTCACCTGCCGCAGGCTGGTGGAGAGCGTGTAGTCCATGAATTTATCTCATGTTGGTTGGACCACTGTAACTCCTTATAGATCAGCCCAGGCATCCATCCATCGCCTGCAGCTGGTACAAAACGCTGCAGCTCGCTTGCTCACAGGCTCACGGAGATATGAGCGCATAACTCCTGTCCTAATGATGTCCCAAAGAGGACAGCGTCGGCAAATCAGATGTTGTTAGATGTCCCGAGATTGTGGATGAGATCTAGAGGTGACCGAGGCTTTGCCGCCCACGCTTTGGAACAGTCTTCCCTCGAGTGTTAAAACAGCTCAGTCTTGAGAGAATGTTTTCAAATCTCTTTTGAAGATCCATTTGTTTGCACTGGCCTTTAACACAAGCTGAGCGGGATTTTTTTTTTTGGTGGTTCTTGTTTTTACTATTGGTGACAGTCTTGATTCTAATTTCATTGTGTCTTTTTTACTTTGTTGCACGTTGTATGGCCTGTGTGCAGCACTGTGTACAGCGATGGTTGTTTTATATGTGCTTTATGAATAAACTTGACCTTGACCGTAACATCATTAACGTTATTTACTGGTTAGATAAGGGATCGTTTACGTAATGAAAGCATAAATACTGTAAGTCTATCATGTCCCCACTATAGCCATGAATCCAGCATGTGTGTGCGTGCGTGTGTGTGTGCGTCTGTGTGCGTGCGTGTGTATGTGTGTGTCAAAGAAGCCCACTCACACGCCGCGCTGTTGCCTCCAAACACTCAGCTCTGATAAACAGCCGCACCCCAGAGAAATAAGGTGAATTCATTTCCTGAATAGAATATGAGTTATGGGCCCATGGCTGCACCGCACAATCCATGTCAGCCATTCACATCATGCGCTCCTCACGTCCACTAATCAACCTACAGCCACCTACCGCATCTCCATGGAGTCATTATGCCCAGATTAACCTTGAGTGAGCCGCAGGGCGCGCTGAAGGTCGAGTTTCTGGGCATTTGAAAACAGCGGCTTGTTAACGGCCCCATATGACGCTATTGGTCGGTGTTACAACTTTAAATACTGTGGGGGAAGTGCGGTATTTCCTCACCGCACAGAAAGCGGCAACACGGCTTACAACTTTGCCTTTGTTTTTTTGAATGATGTGAGTGAAAACTGCGGCGTGCTGTTTGTGGACCACCAGGACATTGGTCGACACAGATTGCGTGACACAATGTCTGTTTGCTATTTGCCCTATTAGTCATTATGGAGTAAACACCAGTGACACATTAACACAGAATTGTTTATCAGCTTTTTTCTTTCTTTTTTTTTTACAATGACAGCATTTCGTCATTTGTATGAATCAACACGTTAGTCTGATACATTTGAATATTTGCTATTTTTACCACATTTTACTCTTGCCAAATGTTGCTCAATGTCGTATACAGATTACATGCTGTTTGTTTGACCATCAGCTTTAACATGACCAGGACCATGTTCATTACAAAAACATGACATATTGACCATTATGGAGCGTATTTCCCATCTTAAGCATTGTAAGCGACTTCGTAAATGGACCACCTGTTTCATATTCATAACAATAGATATATATATACCGGCGGAATGAACATTTCCTCCATTCCTCCGCAGACTTACCACTCAACCGCTCGCTCATGAATTATAAATGACCATCTGTAGATGATGGCTACAAACCATCACACTGCAGTCCATTCATTAACATTTGTGTGCCGCGCTTTGGAACATTTCGTTTTTGAGGCTGAACTGAGCATTTACTTATACAAAATGGTTTGGCATCTGCACAAGTTTTCTACTTTTCGTCGTATTAATAATCTGCTCAGAAAAAGTGAGCTTCCTCTTTCAGTTCTACAAGGCCTTCTGTAAATTATAATGGAAGTCGCCGCCCACGTTGTCCTCTGCGAAAAACAAAAGACAAGGGTTGAACTTATGGTGATTCATTTTGCATCTTGTTATGCCTAGACCTCTTCCCAGGAGTTATTCTTAACAGATACGTAATCCTCCGCATTTTGGCCTGATTAGTAGGAGCTTTGGAGATGCATATATTGTTTAATGAAATGTTTACCTGTCACGCTGTGATAAAATGACTTCCAGAGTGGTCTGAGCATATCAACAGAAACGAACCACCTTGCCATTTTGCTCTGGACTGTGTGAATGGAAGAACCAGAGAAAGAAAAGCATCATTTCCAAAGCAACAGTCACATCCTAATTTCGAGAGGCCTGTTCGTGATAGAAAATCTTTCCCTCATCTCCATTCATTAGGAAGCTCATTATCTCATTGTGCCGGGGACCAGACCCTGAGGAGATCTGTAAACAGTTTTCAGCACAGTCCGACTGTACAGCCAACCGCGGCACAAGCGCCAGGCAGAGCGGAGCAAACTGTTTCATAAAGCCATTTCATGGGCATTTTCAAGAGCTGCATTAGCGTGTTTATGGGAACGGTAAATGCAGCTTGTCTGACCTCTGCCTTTGTTTCCGAGCCACTCACAGATCCATCTGACTCACGCAACCGCATCAAAATAACTGTTAGCGAGGTTGATCCTGATTGTGCTACAAACTTCCACAAGCGCCGGTTACAGACGCTCCTCCACGTTTCAGTCAAGATTCACTAAAGTAAAGCTTTATCACTTTACACATGCAGGTTTCTTCACTGTACCAAATCTGATCCTCATGTATGAATGAGCCGCTTCTCAGATGGCGTTTTGACGTCATATAGAGAGGGCTATTGGTCAGTGAGAAGGGCCAGAGTGGACCCTCACTGCACCAAGTGATCCTTTAAACCTGAGTTCAGAGCTCCCAAAGAAAATCTGTGAGAACAAACAAATATCGTACTGGAAGATTTCAAATCAATCAATCAAATTTTATTTATAGAGCCCTTTACAACACTCAAGGCGACCAAAGTGCTTTACAATAAAACCACATAAAATCCATTAAAAACATTCATACAACCAAACAATAAGACAGATAAAACTTGGACAATTTGACAGATAAAAAACAGATAAAATTTGGACAATTTGTACTGCCAACAGGCTGTGGATTTGAAATAGGGATCTGTTTTTTTTTCTCAGTGCTTTATTGTAAGTTCTTGCTGAAATTCAGTCTTTGATTTGCATGAATTAATTAAATCAACTTGAAACTGTAGCACTGCTTGGCCAAATTGCAGTTCACTGTTTAAACATGACCGGCAGCACACACATTTTGACAAACATGGGAAATATGGACTGGGAACAGTACACAAAAATCTTAAAACTTCATACAGTATATACTGTTTATCAGGAGAAAGAAAGTTAGGACCACTTTAACCAGGGAAACATATAGGTACCAGGGGATCATATGGCCGACCCCAATCAGGGCATTCAAGCACAAATGTGAACGCACAAACCCTATATGCTCACTTCTCATTACAGATGAACCCACTTACACACCACATTATTGTGGAGCAATAATAGCTCCTATATGCACAGCATGTGGGGCGATCTCCCATGCACATGAAATTGGTTCCGGTGATTTCATTGTCTGCCTTCACTCCATTCCAGCCTTTAGCTCATCGAATAACTTAAGTTAGTTTCCCCTTTTGGCTTACGTCCTTTTTACATTCAGGTCAAGGCACATTTATTTATAGAGCATATTCATAAACAAAGTGATAAAAATAACAATGACTCTCCAGAGCAGTTGCAGATTCATTTGCAGTTGATTTTTCTAAGAGTTTGAATCAACCTACACCCTTCAGCCATTAATAAAGTGGGTGAAGTGTCTTGCCCAAGGCTGCAACGAACCCTCACCCCCCCTCATCCGTCCTGCTGTCTTCTGTAATCCCGCGTGAAGGAGGCATTATGATCCATGGGACAGCACTCAGTAGTGTAATGATAATGCACTCCCAGCGTGTGGTCGAGGATACTCTGTCTTTGCTCTTATCTTTCCTCTCAGTCCTCGATGATGCAACACTGTGCAAACATATATAAGCGGCTCATTGCCAGTACTGGTGTGTCTTTGCATTTACATCGATGTGCGTCATATAGGGCACAGGTTAACACACTAGTCCTTAATCCCGGACGGTGCTGTCAGCGCATGTTGTTGACCGCGCAGAATTCATTTTATTGGGTATCACTGGTGACACTTCTCCAGAAACCAGTGTTTACTATTATTAGGGTCTGAGCTCCAGAGTTTATACCTTCCACACACTGTTCATCACAGTCAATTGTCACTGTCTGGTTTGCGTTTGTCCTTGTTGGTTTCCTGTACGATCCCCCACAGTTGGTTCAGCTTTGGTCTGTGTTGTTGTTGCTGACTGACTGGCACAGGCTGCTGAGCTGTTCAGATTTCCACCCAGAGAGCCATTAGGATGAAGTCAATAAGCTGCGATGGGGCCTGAGAGGAGGCACATGGCGGGAGTTTGGGGTTTTACTGGCGCAGTGTGTCTGTAACTGTGGTGAAGTTAACATTCAGTTAGTCAAACACATCTGAGCTCTTCGGTGTAAAATTAGCCCTGACTGATCTCCATATTGTACCCTCTTTGCATGTCCTCTCAGTGGTCCGTAGGAGAATTTGAATTTATTTTTTAATCTTGTTCACGGACAATGCACAAAAGACATTAGGCTAAAAAAAAGCAGAGATGTCATGTGGCAAGTTACAGCAAAAACACGGCAAGCAACTAATGTTTTCATGACACTAAACTTATTTACTTAAAGCAGTACTAAGTAACTTTTTTACCTTAATAAATCCTTTCCGTAGTCCCTCTGGGGGACAAGTGTTAACGGGAGGATTTGAGGGTCTTTCAACTCCCCCTGGTGTCTCTGGCCAGAAAACCACAATTGCAACTTCGCTGCCTCCGGGTTGGAGCCACCAATACACACCAATGGAATCATGAAGAAGAAGCTAACAGGCCAGCGGGCTAACGCCACTTAAACAGTATTTACAGCCAAGTTTGAGTGAAAATAAATATTTCCATTGTGTAATTGGATGTACGATATCCCTCTCTCCTTTTGTCTTTTCTGTCAGCGTAGTATTTACTCTCCAAGACAATTAACACCTTAAAAAATCGCAACTTGCTACGACATCTGCAGTTGTGCTTGTGGCCTCCAGGGGCAACAGTCATTTAGCACTGCTTTAAGGGTCAAGGTAACGTTATACACCTTGATTATGATTTCATTCAGTTAGCATTGGTTTGCATTTGAGCTCGCAATTCACAAACAACCAAAAACAAAAAAACAATCAAATCCTATTCACTTTCAAATCCATATTATATTAGGAAGTGACATAGATAGAGGTAAAAGTTCCATGGCAGTTTGACTCACTCAACAGTTTAAAATGGTTTGCCTCTATCCATGTCACTTCCTGTCAGTGTCCAATAAGGAAGTGCGACTATAAACATGACAAAAATGGTCAAGCTAAAGAAAGCTGGGTAACATTTATTGCAAAATCTTAAATACAGTTGTGTTAACTATGTTTTAGCAAAAATTGTGTCTAATGTGTCATATGCACTTTAATACTGGCTATACCAGTGGGTAAATTAGGTGCAACATGCGGGGCTTTATTTTTCATTTTGTACCATATTTAACACCTGTATGATAAATGACCCCCTTTGTGTAGAGTATATAACAAAATCATTAGTGAAATATATAAGGCTTGGACACTATTCACTATGGCATACCTGGAAACACCATGCTTTGTATTGACTCTTTGCTTCAGCCCCTCCACACAGGGAGACACAATGTTCTCAGTGAGAGAAACTGGTACAAATGATTCTGTTTGATATAAAACAAACAAAAAGAGTTTATGAATTATGAATCATTTTTGAAGTATATTGCCGACAAAAGTTTCCCACCCTCCATGAAGTTTAAAGATGACTTCCTCCATCTCCTTTTGAAAACACAACCAAACAAAAGTGAAATGACTTTTCTTGACCCACCAGTATTATTATTAAAATATGCGTTCTCCTCAACACATCCTTCTGCTGTTTTGTGTCACAGGCGGAAAAACTGGTTTGTTTTTCTTCTTGAACGAATTCATGCTGTCTGATGCACAAAAGAGTTGACAAAAGCTCATGTTGAAAAGAACGGTGGCCATTATCTTCAACAGTAATCATGTTTTAAAGTGCCACATGTTATAGTCCAGGGGTAGGCAACGGCAGGCCCGGGGGCCAAATCCGGCCCTCCAGCACAGAACCTCTGGCCCCTAAGAGGATTATGTGAAATATTATTGTGCAAATAAGAGATTAAACACCTAAAAATTGTCTAAAAATGAGAGAAATAGTGTCAGTATTTTAAAAATGTCAGAACATCCCGCTTGGTCATATATAATGTTAAACAGTGATTCTCCACGGGTGGGTCAGGACCCAAAAGTGGGTCACGGAACCATTTTCAGTGGGTCGCAAGTCTATAGGGAACATTTATTCAATGTTTTCCATCTGAAACTGCATGAAAACACTAACAGTGTCTGTTAAAATGAATGTCATTGGGTTGTTTTGATCATAATTTCAATCTTATTGGGATATCTACTGCTTGTTCAACAAAAACGTGTGGAAAATACAATATTTTACACGATATATGACAAATTACATTTTTTGGGGTCTTCGGCTTGTCATCCGAGGGTAATGGTGGGTCCCAAAGCCCTGCCACTTGGGAACCACTGATGTAAAACATTGGCATTTGCAGAAAACAGTTCTTTACTTTAGGACACTGTTGAGCTTCGGCCCTTGGGTGTTTTTTACAATGATGAAAATAGGCCCTCCACAATGCAACCTTGCCTACCCCGTTATAGTCTAATCTCATGGGAATAGGCAGTGATCAGTCAGCGGTGAGGGCAGTCTGCAGTGTGGCATCAGAGTCTCCTCTAAGTGAGACAACAGTAAACATGCACATCATCTCATCAAGAGCGGCTGATGAGACTCCTGCAGCTACCTTCATCTCACAGTGTTACACTCTGGAACCTTTTGTCCATCTCATTCACTTACTGGATCATTAGACATATTCAATTCAAAACATTTCATACCAGTCATTTTCATTGTATTTATTTACTTCTTCTGATCTGCCCCCTTAGTTAGTCCAGATAATTTTACATCCAAGTCCTGTACAAATATTTACAATTTGTTATTTATTTACAGTATTTACAAACATTCAAAATACAATCAATCAATAGTTTTTTATAGCCCAATATCACAACAGGAGTTTCCCCACAGGACTGCACAAAAACAATGAAACAAATGATAAACAAGACAATGTAAAGTTCAGGCGAATTATGTATCCAGGCAAACATAATGTCCAAATAAGCGTCAGCAATAGGTGACACCGAGCCGTCTTTAGATTCTACGGCACAGCGAGGAAAAACTCAAAAACCGAAAAAGAAAAAAGAAACCTCAGGAGAGCCACATGCAAGCTCAACAAAGAAAGGCCCTGAAGATTGAACCCGGGACCTTCTAGTTGTGAAGCACGAGTGGTATTGTTGCTTATATGTTTCATTAGTCTTGACTCTTCTTCTATTTCTTTGTCAAGTGCATTCCACAAATTCATTCCTTTAACGGTGACAGTCCGTTCCTTTGCTTTGGTTTTGAACTTGGGAAATGTAAATTCCTTTCAGACTGCAGTGACTTTCTTATTTTTTTTAAACCTTTCTTGGATGTTTGCTATTTTTCCTTTGTATAATTTGTGTGTGATTTACAATTGAGGAGACTCCTGAATATTTTGTTTCCTTTACCCTTTGAATGTCCAGCCCATCTATTTTATTGATTTCATTTTTCTTTTGTTATTGAATATTTTATATATATATATATATATATATATATGTATATATATATATATATATATATATATATATATTTTTTTTTTACAATTAGAGCTAATTAATTTGGATAAACCACGGTTTTATTTTGTTCTTCATTTCCTATTTCCACTACCTCTTGTATATTTTTTACAGAATAAATAAACTTGTATCATCTGCAAATAAAATACTCTGAAGCTTTTGGAAAATCCTTCATGTATATATAACATCGGTCCAAGTATCAATCCTTGAGGTACCCCCCAATTGAGGTCGCATAGATCTGACCTTGTATCGTTTATCTGAGCTTATTGTTTTCTATTCTTATAATCCATTTATGAGCAATTCCTAATACCATATTTTTATAGTTTTCAATGTAGTGTTGATTTCCTTTTGTAAGTCTATGAAGAACTTATAAAACTGTTTTTATTATCAATTTCTCTTGCTATTGCTTCAGTCATTTGTATTATTGCCTGTTGGGGGATTTGTCCTAAAACCATTCGGACTATTGTTTCAAATATTTTCTTTTTGTATGAATTTGTCCAGTCAAAAGTATTTGCAGTCTTGTTGCAAATACATTTTCAAAAATGTTTGAAAAATGTGAAAGCAAATTAAGTTTGTCTCCATTTTTGTGAAGAGGATGTAATAACAAGGGATACTAAATCAAAGTAAATGTGCCCTCTATATTCCAGTGGGACAAAAATGTCAAATGATGGACTGTGTTTGAAAAGAGGTTAGCAATGGTTAACAATTGCATGTAAATTGGGGCAGAGATACTTAATCCAATGTTCAGCCCCTTGGGTCATTGAAGCACTAAACAGATCCATGGTATTAAGTTAAAACTCCCTAAAGGTGCAACTGTGAGAGTGCACACACACATGTTGTATAGCACTGCATCAGCAGTGAAGTACATTTCTCTCCAGAGGGTATGTTTTATTTTTGTGGTTGCCTGGTGCCGCATATCATTTTGTGGATTGACCCAACCTCCTCATAGTTGGTTCTTCCCTCTACAGCTTGTAAGATGGGTTGGTAAACCAGGATTCTCCGATCTTTTTACCTTTGTGAGCTTTGTTTGCTTGATAAAAATGGCAGAGAGCAAAACTGGATATATCTTGTTTGTTGCCAAAATAACATTTCAACACAAAGAGAAAATGAAGGTTTTTTGATACAGTTTCACCCTTACTCTGTAGACCAGCGAGAGGCCAAAACAGCCATCGGAGCTTCGCTACTACAAAACTATAGGTTGAAGCATATTCAGTTGAATGTTTGAATGAGATCAGTGGTTTCAATAGATGAGTGAATGGGTAACATAATTGCATAAAAACCTAATTTTGTAAAAACCTGATGCTGACAGCAAAAATATCTACCCTAATATCCTCTTGCAGATGTGAAAAGGCACTCCCTAAGCATTCCTTCACTCTCTCCTTCCAAGTGGTCAGTGTACAGAGGAGGCTCTTCAATAATGAATGGCCGTGGGTAAAATAGCAAGGAGGCTGGCCGGATGATAGCCCTTCTATAATGATTAGCAGACATTTGAAGTCTGTATACCCACGGGACTCAATACCACGTCCTCTCCTCCTCTCGTCCTCTCCATACCATCACGTTTAGCTTTTTGTACTTTGATCGTTTCTGTTTGCTCCGGGCGGCTGGGACGGTTTCCAGAAATATCACCAATTTCCCATGCAGCGCCATTAAACGGGATGTCGATGCAGAGTCCCGCACAGCGATTTAGCGGACATGAGGAAACATGACTCGGTGCTTTGGAGAATAAAGCAATTTCTGGTACATGGATCCCCTGTGAGGCTTTAGAACACAATGAAAAGTTTCAGGCAATGTACACAACTTTTATGTTTTCAGCAATAATACATGAAAAAGAATACAGCGGCCCAATTATAATGCCTCCTGCCTGGTGTTTATCCAGTCCTGATGGATCAATGTACCATAATGTACCGAGCGCAGCTCATTTGCAGGGATGTACTCAGATTAAACATTTATTGCTTGGAATAAGAATCCGCTCTCGTGAATAAATACCTCAAAATAGGATGGGCAATGGCACCATATGCGCAACTAAATAAAGGAAATTCCATTGTACCAGCCAAGAAGAGATACTTGAAATGCATTAGAATTCATAATTTAAAAGTAAAGGAACTAATGATCAGCTAATGAGGCTATAAGAATACAGTGTGTGACAAAGGAAGCAGCGGGGGAGCAATGCACTTTTAATCATGAGAAAGAAGCACATCTGAAGATTTATATTGTTATAATATGAACAGCAGCCATGAGAACCTTTTTATCTTTATCTTTCTGTATCCACACTGTGTGCATTGTTGGCAGGGTGTCGTAAACCAGCAAAACCAAACCTACTGCCATACCAGGATGTTTATTGTTTAAAAGAGAGCACTAACTGCTGTGCCACCGTGCCTGATCAAATGCCCAAATCAAAGCAATGATCTGTCCCTGTTGTAATATAGGAATATTAGGTTTGACATGGGATTATATAAATAAAAGTCTTTTTTTGATACAAAGTTTGTAAATTTGAAAATAAAATCCAGGCATTGATAAATGTTCTCAATTTATATCATTTCTACCTTCATCAGGCCCAAAGCTCTACCCAGCAAGTAACCAGTTACCCATTCACACTCATTCACACACCAAGGTACACATTTCTTGCCCAAGGACACATAGTGGGCGATAGTGGGCATTTTCAGATGCTGGGATTCGAACCCCCTACCTTTTGATCATGAGACGACCCGCTCTACCAGCTGCACCACTGTCACCCCAGCACTTTCAGCACAAAATAGGTTTGGGCCAGTTTCTAAAAAGCTGATAAGTCCCGGACACAGTAGAGCTTAGTTAAGTTTTAATTCAGTCTGCAGATAAATGAAAAATTTCAGTCGAGAGCGTTTGAGTAAAACTAAAGACAAACAATTCCTCCTTTTCCGTTGAGCAATAGAGCATTTGGACCACTTTTTAGTAAATCTATAGTGCTAAAGTGGGCACAATATTATGTTGTTGTTTTAAAGGAAAGGAAAGACTTACACTTATCGCTATCATAAAATATTAAACTTACATCCTGGTTTTACTACCAATATTGAGTATTCTTACTAACAGTGCAGCCATTCTCTGTGCCTCAGTAAAAGGAGTTATAGGATTATAAAGTATCCACTTGCTCGTCTCATACTTCCATTGGTTCTAACTTGTAAACAGGACCTAAAATATTACACGTTTAACAAAAGGCCAGAATTGATCAAGCAGTTTATTGTGCAGGCCTTTCCCGTCTGCATAGGTCACTGCGCTCATGGGTGTTTACTTCTCTGTTTCACAAATCCAACTCACTTCTCTCTCCTCTGTCTCCCCAGGGCCGACATGACTTCTTCAAAGAACCGCCAATTCAACAGCCCCGTGCCTGCCTGATGGACCACGGCAGCCTTTCAAGACACTGGAAAACTGCATTTTGACTTGCTGATTTGGACATTTCCTCGCCTGTATCTCCGCCGGCACATTGCTGGGGCAGGTTTTAGCCGAGGCCTCCAATTTAGCGGGCTTCATGTGGACTGTGGGATAGATAAGAGACAACAAGGCGCCGCATATATCTGTGGCCATCATCTCCCGTGCGCAGTTCCTCGGCGGGCTTATTGAAAAGGAGGAGCCCATTTAGGCGTGTGATAGATAGGAGGCTGCTGTGGAGGTGCTGTTGTTGGGTGCGAGATGAGATAAGGCACAGGGGAGAGGGAAGTGTCTGCTGCACCGGGCCGGAATACCAATGAGAGTTTGTTCTCGCACAACAACACTGGAAAACGAATCAATACGATAAACAAAAAATGGTTAAATGACTCTGTCTAAGTCTCAGGAGTGTGGCTGAGGATTGAACTAATGGAGTAAAAATGCGGGGCTAAAGACTTTCTGCTATAGACATCATGGCGCAATGAAGGAATATATTTTGCCCGACACGAAAGGCAATCTATTTCCAGCAGAAGCCGAGCCAGAGGGAGAGCTTCCTGGCGCCATGTGGTGACCTGCGCGCGTGAGAATGCGACTGTGAGGAATAAGGCCCGGGATGGAGTTGGACAACAGCTCCCTGGACTACTTCCTGCTGAACTCCACCGAGGTCCCAGAGGCCGGAGCGGTGCAGCCATGGAGCGAGGGCACCGTGCTGGGCTTTCAGATCTCCCTGTCAGCTGTGCTCGCGCTGGTTACCTTAGCCACCGTGCTCTCCAACGCCTTTGTCATTGCGACTATTTACCTGACGAGAAAATTACACACCCCCGCCAACTTCTTAATAGGCTCTTTGGCTGTGACAGACTTGCTGGTGTCTATTCTGGTCATGCCCATTAGCATCGTCTACACTGTGAGCAAGACCTGGTCCTTTGGGCAGATCATGTGTGACATCTGGCTGTCATCTGATATCACTTTCTGCACGGCATCTATCTTGCATTTGTGCGTGATTGCCCTGGACCGATACTGGGCCATCACAGACGCTCTGGAGTACTCCAAGCGGCGCACTATGCGGCGGGCTGCGGTGATGGTCGGGGTGGTGTGGGTTATCTCCATATCCATATCAATGCCTCCGCTTTTCTGGAGACAGGCCAAGGCTCATGAAGAGCTGACGGATTGCATGGTCAACACTGATCAGATCTCTTATACTCTCTACTCTACCTTCGGCGCCTTCTACGTGCCCACCGTGCTGCTGATTATTCTCTATGGGAGGATCTACGTGGCTGCACGCTCGCGGATCTTTAAGACGCCCACAGCCAGTGGGAAACGCTTCACCACGGCTCAGCTCATCGAGACCTCTGCCGGCTCCTCTCTCTGCTCGCTGAACTCCGAGGCCAACATGCACTCTACCGGAGGAGGGGGCTCTCCGCTCTTCGTCAACAGTGTCAAAGTCAAGCTCGCCGACAGCGTGGTGGAGAGGAAACGGCTGTGTGCGGCTCGGGAGCGTAAGGCTACCAAAACTCTGGGCATCATCCTGGGAGCGTTCATCGTGTGCTGGCTGCCTTTCTTCGTGTTTACGCTGGTGACGGCCATCTGTACGGAGTGCTGGATGGACCCACTGCTGTTTGATGTCTTCACCTGGCTGGGCTACCTGAACTCTCTCATTAATCCCGTCATTTACACTGTCTTCAATGATGAGTTCAAGCAGGCTTTCCAAAAACTTGTGAAACTCCGCAGAATCTGAAGGGCCGATCTGTCAGCCACACATCATAATGTGACTGATAATGTGGCTGCTTTTGGTTTCCTGTTGAAATCAACACCCCAGACCAGAATCACACCTTCATGTTCATTCTTATTCCTACCCATGGTTTTTAAAGCAGTCCAAAGTCCAAAGTGATTATGTGCATGTGGAGAAAAGCAAAATAAAGCCAACAGTCAGACTGTTTCAATGATCTGAGTAGTACAAGCTTGTAAAAGCAGGGAGAAGCCATTCTGAACCACAGCTACCTTCACCACTGAATGGTTTCAAATTCAGCTTCACAAGTGCCTGCATCGCGAGCATGTGGATACATTTCTGCTTGTTCAGGCAACCCATTACAATGCATATGAGAAGCTATTTGTTTCTTATTTGACCTTTACTTAGCAGGAAAGCTTTGTGACATAATGGCTTAGACAGCTGTATTTGACACTTCTCTCTGGGACTCACAGAACAATATTGAAGAAAATAATAATGAATATATATTTATCTTTTAAACGTGAAAAATGTGATATATATATATATCTCTGAACTGTGTGCACAGCTCAGCGTTAGCCCTTAGACATGTACAGTCCATTCATCTTAGAGTGTCTGCATGCTGAGAATAGAACATCCATATTATGGACTCCAGTAGACGATAAGCACATGGAGAGAAGTCTATGCCGGAGCGCGGCTGTCACCTCTGTGGATGAGACAGAGATTAAAAACAGCACGGACCGCTGCAATGAGCTGACTGCTTGAACTGACTGGATTTAATATTGATTATTAATATGCCAGTGAAAAGCCATGAAAAGTGTGGTGATTTCTGTGTCATTTATGCTGCTGTTCCTCTGATGTCTGTGGTACAGTAAAGTACTTAGAACCTCCTCCAGGCCCAGTTTTGTGTCTGCCAGAAGTGTATTTTGAGAAATGCGAAGAATATCAAGTGACTGACATCAAAATATGCAGAAGGTCGTCCCATCGACCTGAAAAAAGAATCCATTTTTTTCTCTCCGTCTTAAAAAGCACTAGTTTACTCTCTAGTCAACACGCAGTGATCCCAGTATCATTGTACAATTAACACTCTAATAGATATCAATTAGATAAAGCAGTTCAAATCCATATCAGTCATTAGTAAATTTCATCATATGATTGACTGAAGCATTGAAGCTTCCAGGCTCTCTCCAAAGGCAGTGGAATCACCCCCTTCACTGACATGCCCCTGATCCAATCCACTAAATGAATAATGGTTCTGTCACCTACACAATTAAACACATCAATGAGAAATATTCAGTATGTTGGAGGTGTGCCATTATAGATGAAAAAAAGATCAAACAATGGCAAAATCCTTCATTCATTCACACACTGTCGAGCTTATCATGTATATTTTATTGACCAGTTGAAGTCAAGGGTTCAGAACACGATTTTCTTCGGGACAGAAAAAGAATCTGTGTCTAAACGTCTCCCAAGCCTCATACCAACTGCATCTCTCTTTCAATTTCAATCCTTCATTTTCTATTACCAAAGTCTGCGTGAAACAAAAAGATCTTTGCTCAGTGTGGAACCGAGCCCACCACTGCCCCGTCACAGTGAGTCGTAGAAAGGTAGCTGACTCTGATGTTTTCTCACCGCACTTCTTGCAAAGCCAAACATTGTGCTTTAAGCGAGTCCATACTGGTCCAGAATTGATTTGCTGTGAACCCAGTGGAGTACAAGCGTCACAATGCCAAAGACTGCCCCAGCCATAAACAGAGCTGCCTCTGCAAGTGTGAAATTGAATTGCTTTATTTTATTTCCAACCGGAGACAATGACCCAAAGTACAGCACGTCTCCATCGAAGGCAAATAGAAACATCGAGACAAATATCTAATTGTGTCGGCTGCAGCACTTAATAAAGAAGTGTGCATCAGCCGAGGCCCGGGGGATCCGCCTCCAGTGAGGACACATGTGTCTTAATTAAGAGCCGGCAGATAACATATTGAATCAGAGGAGAACTGGAGGGACATCCCATTAAAGCCTAACTGTCACGCACACATGAATCAATTTCCCCATTAGAAAAGGAAAACACTTATTAGAATGACCTCCATCTTAAGAGGGGTTTCGAAGGGTGCGTCTGTGGAAGGCAACGCTGATTTGTATGAGCTCTTACGCATCAGTGATATCTATTTTAAAATACCTTAACTCGCTGACTTTTTCTCGCTTCAATCATTTCCTTAGACGACTTTTGTCTTATAAAATCCAAAGGCATGAATACAAATCCTTTCCAAAGCTTTTGCTTGTTTTTGCATGGCGAATATACACACAGATGAAGAAAACATAGTCAAGGTTGGTCGGCTACAATAACATTCAAATGTGCACGTTTATTTGTATCCGTGGGCTTCAAGTGATGTAAGGTCAATGCCTATGCAAAAAACAATTAAAAATGTATTCTATGTTTCCACAAGCTAACCAGAAAATCTCACGTGGCCAATGAATTCATGCACAAAGTAAGAGGGAAATAATAACTACGCACCAGAAGTGTTTAGCCTGGTGTGGAATGGTCTGTCGAGGGCCTTTGCTCTAAGTAATCCCAGGGGTCTTCATTGCTTGACTGGGCCCATCCTGGATAATCGCCTTTCACGGGGTCAGCATTTAGAGAAATTCAATACCTCTACGACTCACTTGTGGACCTTAAAACCTTTGGCTCGCTGTTCATGTGTGACAACCACGAGATGGGAGGAAAAATCCACCGCAACACGAGGAGGATTTGAAGAAGCGATTGAAGGTTAAGGTTGACGGTGCATGGAACGTTTCAGAGGCGGTAATGGTAGCTGTACTTTTTGGAGTATAGTTTTCTTTCCATTCAATTGAGCAACATGAGTATTAGATGTAGAAATAGTCTTGGTTCTTAGCCATTTCAATCAATCTTTGGAAAATGTGTCCCCTACATTTGACCCATCCACTGAGCCGGCCTGTCAGAAGCAGCAGACGGTCCATCTCCAGATCTAACGGAAGTCTTGGCCTAAGGTGTGCCTGTTTCTTTTAGGTTGATGGTGGAAACCGGAGTCCCCTCTAGAGAAGAAACTCTTGAGTTGTCTTGACATACCTTTCAAAGCCCATACAAAAATCACCCAGATGGAACAAGAACAAGAACCTTAACCACAATGCCATGCATATCACAAAAAGCTCTAGACATCCAAAAAAATCTTCACCTGGCTTTTACCTCGGTACATGCACCCCATTGCAAAAGAAGCACATATTCAACCTCCAAAAAATGTAAAAACCCACAAGAGAATAGTGCAGCAAGTTCTGTGTGAGAGTTCAGACCAGGCTGCTCATGTCTCTGGGCACCATAAAATATCACGGAAAGGTTGAAATGCCAGGGAATTACTCCCTTAAAAAGCTTGAGAGAGAGACTCGCAGAAAGCCAAACGTGGTGCTGTCAGTCTGTATCAGAGCACTGGGGGGAACGAGTCCGTGATGGCCGCCTCTTCACACAGCGCTCAAACACAAAGGTCGTGGCGCACTTAACCTCGTGGGTGGACTGTCACTTCTGCACCGGCGGGCGCTGCCGGAGAAGTAAACCGGAGCACACCGGGGGGGCTCGGCAGGGAAGTTGAACAGCAGCCTGTGTACAAAATAAAATTAGGCCCGACCAGAGGAGAGAGGCCGGCAGCGCTAACCGAGTCAAGCTAAAGGGTAAGAGAGGCGGCGGATAACTTCAACAGACAGCATACGACGCACAGGGCGGGTTCAGGGCTAGATTGCTAATTAGTTGGACTGACAGAGCTCAAAATGCAATGAGAACGGGAATGTGCTTGTACATACACTCAGGGAAAGGGTTCTCCAAATCTCACCGACCAGTAGTAGCTTCTGAGTGTCTGAATGTACAGTACAGTTTAAAAGGACAAATATATATGGATCAGATGAAGGGATGGGGAGGGTTGAGCTTCCTACCAGCCTGGTGGTGGATGAAGCCATTCTTCAGTCAGTTGGACCTAGCCCAGATCAAGCTCCTGCAAAGTTCTTCCCAATGGCAGGATTCTTCCTAAAGTAAAGCACTTTGAATTGCTTGGTATATGCCTTGTGCTCTCCAAATAAACTTGCTCACTCTAATGTATCAAGGCGCAGGCAATGAAAGGTAAGCACTGAAAGAAAAACAATCTCCTCTTTGGTTTCTATTCCCCAAAATGCTACATTGTGTCGGAATATTTCCTGTAAGTCCACCCTGAGCTCCCTTCATGATACCAGAGCAAAGAGGGGGCTAACGTACATAGATTATTCATCTCTCCTGACGTGCGTCCATCTCATTTTGATTAGCAGGAGATAGTCGGAGTGGCGAGCCTCCTCCTCCTACACACATGCAAATGACTGCGCCCCTCAGTCAACACATGGAGAGAAACACATGCATATTCAGCAGCATGCATGCATCTCCTCCTCTTTGACACCTGCAGCAGCGGCAGCCAGCTTACAGTACCACCACCAACATCGAGTCCCGCATAAATGATTCAGCAGTCGCGCCTATCTGCCGCATTTCACTTATTTCACTCCCATTACGTGACATTTCCAAATCCAGCGATACGAGCTGCAGTTGGGGTTTGAAATGTCATGCTGTGAGCTAAACGGGGCTATGAAGAAGAGATAAAGAAAATAAGCAAAAGCATAAAAAGGAGTAATCAGCTGCCAGTACTAAGTGGCGTGCTACTGTTAAAAATCAAACACTATGGGGTAAAGTGAAAGTTAGTGCCAAAACAAAAGGGACTTACTGTATAATGCTTTATTACTGCAGGACATTGTTCCTTTGGTACATTTAAGTTTTCGATGGCTTTTTTGTGTTATACGCTCACCAAAGATATGCTTGGAGTGGAGCTTTGTTTCGCTGAGCCTGCATATCGTTTGCCTCCGACTTCAGCACTCAAAAACGCCAGCCCACTCCAGTGAACGTCACAGTTTCAGTTTAAAAGTCCCCCTTCACCAAACTTGTTCTAATAAATGCAGACGGCATCTCTGGAATGAAATGTTTATGTTCGAATTGTCGGGTGCGTACCTATGTTCCCCGGGTGCGTTTTTTTCTTTGGTACATCAACCAATCACAAGTCATAAGAGTGAAACGTCATACATATATCAATCAGCTTAACCCTGACCCTGCCCTAGCCACTAACCTTAAGGATAGTGGGCTGGTGCCTAATCTTAAAGGAATAGGCCACTGTTTTTACATACTGAGATATGTTCTTACCTTAGCTTTGACGAGTTCTTTAGGACCTGTCTGATCTTCCCCCGTGCCTTCTATCACGTAAACACAGCGCAGACGGCGTTAGCATTTAGCCTCTCCCCCTCTCCACTATAGCTCCAAAACAGGTCAAGATAGAAGCTACCAAGCTCTACCAAGCCCAAATTTTGTGTAATTATACTTTGTAGTGGCCAGACAGGTCCTAAAGAACTCGTCAAAGCTAAGGTAAGAACATATCTCAGTATGTAAAAACGGTGGCCTATTCCTTTAATCAATAGAAGTGGGGGAACATAGGTACCGGGGAACATAGGGCAGACCCCGAATTGCCGGTGGTATTTCTACCAAAAGATACAGAAACATAGAGGAGCAAAGTGGTTCAACAGACCATAAATGTACTAATAGTGCAGAACGCTACCCATCATGCTAACGTTAGCTTCATGTCAACCACTAGCATCAAGTGCCAATTTTTTTCACTTGGACAACAAAAAAGACTGAGGGCTGCCGTTGCCGCCTGTATCTATCCAGTCCGTGGTCACACTCACTCATTTCTTACAGAGGGTCTGGATCTTCACAACTGAGCTCCGTTTTCAGGTAGGAGGGGTGAACTCCTTTTAAAATTTGAAGCGATTGGATCTGATTTCACCCAATCGCTAGTGTGTGGTCGTGACGTATGCGTAATGCGCCTGAGTGAGTGAAGCAAGCTATCATAACTCTTGGGGACAGAAGGCTTCAATTTCAATTTCTGGATGTTTGGGAGCCGAACCAGGACGGATTGAAGAGCTTCCTTTACTTTCGTATCCGCCGCCATTGCCAAACTACAACCAGCAAATGCGGCGCAAATGCTTGACGTCACCTGCAGCACCCGCCTCCCCCGCTCGCTGAATGGTAGGTTTGAAATTCAACCGATGTAACGCGGCCACTGAGATCAGACCCACACGTAACATGTAGGGAAATGATAATTTTTTTTAATTTTTTTTTTTTTACTTTTTTATTCAATACAAAGGATATAAACATATCAGGAAAAATCAACAGAGAAAAGAAAAAGAGAAAGAAAAAGAGAAAAATGCTAAATACCCCAAACCCAATCCGTTTACATTTTGTGTATAAAACATTTTTACAAAGCTATAGAGAAGACATACTGTATATACGTACTAAGGGACTCAAGTAAACAACAGACATAAAACACAAGAACAATAACACTATGTGCACATGTATATAGACATACACACACACATATATACATACACGTATATTCATACATAAACACGCATATATATATATATATATATATATATATATATATATATATATATATATATACATACATACACACATGCATATACACACAGTCATAAATACATATATAATGAACAGCAGTAAAAACTTTCCACTAACAGTGCCACAATGACTCACATATTTTTTCCGTTACTACCACCCGCAACAATATTTACAGATGATAATATCAATATTAATATTAGTAAGTACAATTCCATTCACATAAAGGAAAAAAGGAATTCTACGTACATTCAATTAACACCCATAAAATTCATGTAATGGATCCCATGTGTCAAGATAATCGGATTCCTGATTATGTAATCTAAAAGCTGTTTTTAAGGGAAATGATAATTGACCGGAGTTTACGGATGGCTAAGTCCAGGCTAAATGTAAGCAGTTGTGAAAGCCTGAATTTAGTATAAGATTTGACCCCTAGAATGAGGTTTCTCCATCCTGGCTGCACCCGTTCGCATTGAGCTCCATGTTAAGGCAGGTCGAGTGAGAGAGCGAAAGTATGAGTGAGACTCCTCAAACTACACTTGAATTGTGCCCCTCCGGAATTCCCCTCCTGCCAAGGATTTCTTCCCTCCCATGCGTCATATAGAGGAGAATACAGTCAACACGAGCCCGGCATCATGTTTAATGAATGGTGCTCGGCACATTGAAACATTGGTGTAAAACATGTATGAGCCCGTGCGCGGGTCAGGAGGGGGTGGTGGAGAGCTGGAGGCTTTCTCAGTTTAGCCCGATCCAACTCAGGTCACTTACATCCTTCGCCTTAGGATAGTACGTTCAGACGCACATGAGTTTTGAAGAAATTAGACAGTTTGGCAAGAGGTTTTCGTATATATTGGACAGGGGGGTGACCGGGATCAGGCTCAGTGAGAGGAAATTAAGTTCTGGAGCAATAGTGTTTTGGCAGAAGTGTGGGGGGGAAAAAAACAAAACAAAAAAGTGCTCAAGGTGCGGATTTAAGAAAAGAGAAAATGATTGCTCAAATAAAATATATCTTCAAGTAACACAAGACACTGTTTGGCTTGACTCAGGGGTTCTGGGCAAAAAGCCTCGAAGACTCCGACGGAGAGGAAAACTCAAAATTATGATTATTCGCAGGGACTTTTCGTATCCAGCGCTTCTATGAAACAATGTGATCCAAAAGGCTATGAGGAAGACACAGATGTAGTCACACGCGCCTCGTCACAAGGGACAAATGAGTGTTTATTAAATGATTAAGACAGGCTTCCTCACTGGATGGAAGGGTAAGGGTTTTTACTGGGATGAAACTAACAGACCAACAGCAAACATCTCATGAGCTCCAAAATAACAATCCACTCAGCCTCTCCAAACCCAACCCCCCCTACTCTCACCCTCATTGGGCTCCAGAGACCAAAACCAACTCCGTGGTGCATAATTGTCAGACTTGTGAAACATGGTCGCATCATGTGCAGTTTGCAATGGAAAATAACTGGGGAGTTCGCTGCTCCCTTGACTGTCCAGCCTTGATTATTGTCTTTTGCACGGTCAGCATTTAGTGGCAACCTCTACTTTATGGACCCTCTGGTTGCAAGTGTGTGGATTGTTCAAGATGGAGGGACAAAACAACTCAAGCAGGATTTGGAAAACACTATCATTTACTTAATGCCAGTGTGGATCACAACAAGAGCAAGTTCACGTAATTCAATTCAGACATCTTCCATTCAAGTACTCGTCTTTTTGTTCGTGATGAAATGATATAGGAAATTATTTAAATATTTTGCACGAGAAACCTCTTGGGAAAATTGAGAAGCGCTGTTCAAAGACATATTGATCCAAACACACTTTTTATCGTCTTGTCTTTGTTTCTTATTCACGGTGTTGCAATCAAGCCTATTTGTTCTGCAATTGCCTGCAGCAGTGAATGACTAAATACTAAATGTGCAGTGTGTAACATTGCACATTATGTATGAAGCGATAGCACGCCTGCAGACGGTAGAGAGCTCCTACTATGCACTGGGATAAGGCCTGTGTGCCAGTCGAGGTAATAGTGTTAAGTCATGAGCGATTTGCCAGCGGGATCATTAATGTGGCAGATGCATGTGTGCTGCGGCTCCATTATCAGCGACTCAATGAGGCAGTGTTACTTAGACAAATGCAATGCCACACACATCCACACGCACACACACAGTTCCATCGCAGTCAATCAGATTGTGGTTTATGAGATGCACATGAGAAAACACAAATAATCAAATGAAAAATTACGTTTCGTTAGGTAAGCAACGGGATTGTGGAGCAAATGTGGCAATGGCCAACGAAGCGTCTGTCCACATGCTTTTGAATTGTCCCTGGGCTAGATTTTCCCCCCACTGAATAATATTACGTTAGCATGTGGGCGACAGAGGCATATTGCAGTTCATATGGTTTCTATGTCTGATTAAGCATGTAAGTTGAAAGAAAAAAATAAGTGTTATGGTGGTGTCAAGGTGTCCCGCTATCTCCATGACTCTTTTGACAAATGACAGGCATGTGGAAGACCCTGAGTGAATAAAGCTCTTGTTTTTGGAGAGCATTTGAAATCAGTTAATTTAGAAAAAAACGTTTGCAAACTAAGCGTCACTGATCAATCTCCCCAATGAGCTTTTCTACCACACTCCAACTGCTAAACTTTAGTTACTAATGAATAAAAAGATCAGACTGGTAAGGAGTTCTTCTGTTGGTTTTACTGTAGCCAAACGGTTATTTGAGGATGCAAAGCTAATAGCTCACGTATATTGTTATTATTCTACTAAGAGTATTTTGCTAGAGAAAAAAAATATATATATTTTTTTTGTAAAGGTGCACTATGCAACTTTTTATGTAAAGACAAGAGTTGAACTTCTCACAAAATGGTTAGTGCAGTGCATAACCATAGAGCCAGTCCTGTCTCCCCCCCCCCACCAGGCTGGACTTTTGCATTGAAAGCCTGGTCCTTTTTACCGCCTCCAGGACATTGAACTCTGACCCTGCTATTGCCCATATACAGTATATATTCAGTCAGTGCTCGCTTCATATGGAGGTAATGTAATGTTATTCTTTGACCCCAAGGGTTTAACCTTACATTTGAATAGTGGCGTCTGCAGAGCTAACCAAGACGTGCCACACGCATCCTTAACTCCAGCCAACAGCACCTCCAGCCCCTATGGCATTGTCATAACAGAGCTAATGATGCTGAAGGAGAACATGCAGGCACAATTAGGTGAGAAGAGAATCCAGGGAGACAAAGCCCGGGAGGACATCCAGAGGTCCATCCGTCTCCAGGACATGAACCGCGGCTGACCCTGAGCGCAAGAAACAGCGATCAACTTTATCTAATACAGCAGCTTCGCTCAGCTCCACGGAGAGTATAATCAAATGAGCGTTCAATTGTTTTAACAGTCTTTGTGATGAACGACAGGAAAGCACAACTAATTTAACGCTGTCTCCAGGCTTGTTAGAAAAGACCTCCTCTCCTGGTGAAGTCAATATTGTTTCAAGCCCAGATGGAAGGCGGGGGCTATGATTACTCTATGTTCGGGGCTCTAATAAATTATCCTAATTGCTTGTTTGTTTGCTGTATTTGTGTCCACAAGAAGAGGCACCAAAAGCCCCCGACACCTGCAGCACAGTGGAGGGGTTACATGAGGCGCTGCAGGAAACAAAAAGGGGAAAAACGAAGAGGTATCCGGGCAAGACTCACAGCTAAGCCACACATGCCTTCTATTGTTCTGGATAATGGGTGTTCACTAGAGAATAAAACAGATTAACTGCTACGCTCTTCCCAGAGGATGGTGAAAGACTGTTGTGGGGCGGAGGGAGCTGCGCAGGAGGAAGAGGAAGGAGGAGGTGGAGGAGCTGATCAGTGCAGGACACCATGCTCTGAAACAGAGAAACCCAGGAGGTGATTCAGAGGATCAGAGGAGCGCTGAAAGCAGCAAGCCAGGTTTCCACCGGGTGCTACAGCGGCATGTCTCCTGTAAACTCATGGTCACGTGACGATTGCATGTATGTTTCTATGTTTTCGGCATTTCTAAAGTTTGCTTATATTTAAATTCCTGCATGGTGTTCCTGAAAACCCAAACTGTCACTGTTTTTTAGTAAATTGGGAGGGAAAGTCACTTTTGTTATGATGACAGAGAAGATGTTATCTTTTATTTCACATTGAAACCCCAATCCATTCACATGACACGGCTTTTTGACGCTTCATTATCCAGCTATCATCTTAAAATTAGCATACACAGTCAAGAATAGTCATTTCTCCCCGTCTCAAATAACAATCAAAGACAGATGTAATGAGTTACTCCGTCTCCATTACATTTACATGAGATTCACGTCTGCATTTTTGACGGTTGAGTATTTTCACAAATTACTTCCCTGTACTTCATATACCATGAGTCATTTTCATATAATAGCGCTGTGCTTGTCTACAGTTTTCGGCTGCTCACTCAGGTTTCAAAGGTTGACAGAGCCCTAGACTGTCGCGAGTCATTGGAAAGCCAGCAACAGCACTGGAGTGTTGCAGCGTCCCTGGAAAACGCTGGTGTAGAAAAGCGATCTGATACAGTGCTGAGCTGATAGAGGCTGCTGTGGTTGAGCAATCGACTGTGGGCTCCGTGGATGACCCAACTCCTACGCTTGCCTGCGACACTTCCAATGAATTCTTCATCGCTCAGAGCTTCAGAAAAATGTCTTGCGTCGTTGCGGTTTTTGTCTGTCAAGCTTTCCCTCTCAACTGAATTTTGTGACTGACAACTGACTGACTTATTGAGCTGTGCACTATTGCAGACTATACACAGCATTATTTCGATTGGGTGCGAGGAAAATAATGGATCAGCGTTCGGTCAAGCAATAAAACGGGCAATGAAACCATAGGCGACCCATTTCTCAATTTATACTATTATAATATTTTACTTTCTGACAAGAAATGGGCACAAGATGGGATGCGATACCTTCAATACCCCCCAAAAATATTGAAACTTGCACATGAACATGAAAACCTGTCAGGGTTTTACAATGGCCACAGCCACAATAAACACCACGAAGATCTAACAAAAGGATGAAATGGAGGACGCGGAGGAAGTTTAGACAGCCGTGTAAAACTTTCATAACACAGACCACCTCCTTTTAAAAAAGCTGCTGTCCATCAGCCTCTTCAGAAGCCTCCTACACACTGCTGCGCTATTGAGCAGCGACTGATAAAAGATAAACCGGGAGTGCACAATCCTCAAGCTGCCTCCTATTCAGCTGAATCCATCCCAGAACTGATGTAACGGTCATGTTGCTAAAGATGATGCACAGTCTTCCTGTAAGGCTTGTGCTTTTCACTTGGTTTGAGCAAAAGTGGAAGTAGTGAGTCCATCTTTACAGTGTTTTAGGGGATGTATTTAGTTTAAATGTGAGTTTAGTTTATTAGTAACACATACAGATATACACACAGTATTACAGTGAGTTTTCTTTTGTACCGTCCTGCTGCCACACATCAACAACAACATAGAAAAGACACAATATACAGGCCTACTACTACGGGAGGAGGTGCTAGGAGTCAGATTTACAGCCTCAGGATAGAAGCTTCTCCTCATCTTCTCAGCTGTCGTCTTGTGAAGGCAGTATCTCCTCTGATGGGAGCAGGGAGAACAGGTTTGTTATGGTTTGTGTTTTGTTCCCCTCCTCTTTGTGTTTTTTTTCCCTTCTGTGCAGAGCTGGTGGTTGACGGGGGCGTGGCTGGCACATGCAGCAATGAGGCACACCTGGACTTGATTAGGAACCAGCCTACAAACACTCTGCTCAGTCCTCTCCACACTGCCAGATAATTCCGTCTCAGTCGGTAGATGCCTTACCTGCTTTTTGTCCTGACGTATTTTTTTGTGATTCTTACATGTCTCCGTCTTTGCCCAGGTTGGTTCTCGCTCTGGGTTACCTCTGCTCCGTCCTGGTTCTACTTGCTGCCTGCCTGCCCCCGTCGCCTCAGCCTCTTCAGTTTTTGTTTTGTTTTTTTGGAAATAAATTGGTAAACCTTACCTGCCTCAGTCTCCGCTTTGGGGTTCCTCCTCTGCAATCCTTAACAAGGTTATTATCAGGGGGCTGGTGTCCCTCATGATCTTCTCGGCCCTCTGTCAGCATCTCAGTAAATGTCGTCCAATTTAGGAAGACTGATCTTCAGGATCCTCTCTGCTGAGCGGACCACTTTCTCGAGAGCCAGTCAATCCTGGTCAGTGCAGCCCCCCATCCACATTGTGATGCTGCCCGTCAGGATGCTCTCAGTGGTGCAGCTGTAAATGTGTGAGAGCACCTCGAGTGACAGTCTGAAGTGTCTCAGTTGTCCAGGGTGTGTTGTCCAGCTCAGGTCCCGGGATATGTGCACCCCCAGATATTAAAAACTGTCCACTCTCTCCACTGGTGTGTTCCCTCGATGTTGATTGGATGGTCGTGTTTTTTATATAATACAAACCGGTCTTTGTCCCTGAAATGGTATGTTTTTAATGGATGCTATAGCAATCAGTCTTATCTGAATCGTTGGTTTTAGAGTCTGTCTCCTTTGTAATATTTTATCCATGTTTACACCGTGCTGACGTTTAGGCACGAGGGAAAAACAAAACAAACATTCATGCCCTCCGCGCTGGTCGAGGAGCATTTCACGGCCAAAGGGATGTGTTGGAAAACTTGCAGACACAATGACCTCCGCTGATGACTAAGGAACCAAATATTATGAGGTTTCGAGCAGACTCCTCCAAAGCAAAAGAATCAGGATCAGAATAGCAGGAAGGAACACGCACTGCTCACACTCTGGAGCCACTGGGATGAAAGGAACAGGTGAGCAGTATGTATGTACAGTCAGTGGATGTTGGTGCTTATTGCTGTTAATTAGATCAATACATAAGAGATCCCTATACACGTATCTGAACCTCAAAGCTGCTCCTCTGTTGGTTCATGGAGCTCAGAAATGGTTGGGTGACTCGCAGCTTGTTACCTAGGTACTAATTATTGTTGAAGAGGGGAGGAAATGTCCCTTATTTTGAAATAGCCCATTAAGGCCTAATTATGAGTGTCCATACCTGGCAGGAGCCGCATTCTGCACCTCTCCATTTGTGCCGTGAGCGGACTTACAGCTTCTGCCGGAGTGATTAAAAGTCTTTAAGCATGAATCAAGCAAAACACCCATTAGAATCCTCCCACTCGCCGCCGCACGCGCCTTCAAAGAGCTGTTTATTTACCACTGGACTGATGTGGAAATACTTTACTTCTGATTGCACTTGATGGATTCTTTTTCTCCGGTGAATTTCCTTTCATCTGTCTCAGGGCGCAGGTCACTTCTGAATTTCCACCGCTGCGGGCTCCACTCACTCCGCTCAAGTGCACTTATAGGTCAGCAGTGATATTATCAGCCGGAGTCTTTATAGCAGAGGGAGAGGCTGGCCTTTTCCGTGGCCTGTGTCCGTGCGCCTGCGCCTCTCGGAGCGGCTGTGAGCGGCTGGAGCTCTGTGATAGAGAGGGCAGCGGCGCTCCGTCTGGCTCGCTCTCACTGTGGTGCAGCCCTGAATGCACCGCCGCAGAGTGCCACTGATACAAAAGAGGAGCTCCATAAAAGCTTTATCTCTAATGGAATGTGAGGTGTCAAAGCCGGGGCCGCACGCTCCTTCACTGAAGTAAACACAAATGTGATTAACACCTGTTCGCCCAAGTAGGGACTTTGCCAAGTGTGTTGAAGCAGGCTCCCGCTTTTTTCTGTGGTGTCTGTCCATTGATCACTCGCATAGTTAAGCTAGTCACGATTTATTTGATGTATGGACTGGAGGCAGGAAAATATCACGATAAATGATATTATTGACAGTAAAGATGCTGTCATGACAGTCAACTTTTGTTCTAAAAGTGCATAATCGAGTCCTAAAATACCACACAACCTGCAACTTACATGAAATATAATGTAGCCCAATTTGCTTCAGTTAAAAATCTGCCCAAAATGTGTCGATCTGTCACTTATTGACCGATCAGTCAATATAGTAATGATCATGCGCGATACATAGTTACAATCCAGAGGGGTTATGGGACACTGAGGCAAACTACCATTACCATTACCATGTGCTTTGAATTTGGGAACAATATGAAGACAATGAAGACAATATCTAAACTTCCTCATCAAAAAATAAGTCACCACCTGGATTTATCAAACTGTTCTGATCCAGAAATGCTGCAGTTGGTCAGGTCAAGGTTCAGTAACACATGTGCCCAAAGAATGAGCATCCTGAATCACCAGCTTGGATCAATGGATTTCTTCTTCCCTGATGGCACGGGCATTTTCCAACATGCTGGGATTCATCAGGCTCACATTGTGTGTGTGAGTGGGTGAGGGAGCATGAGACATCATGTTCACACATGGATCGGCCGCCTTAGAGTCCAGATCTTAGCCCCATTGAGAATCTTTGGGATGTGCTGGACAAGGCTTTGCACAGCGGTCACACTCCCCCATCATCAACACAAGAGCGAGAGAAATGAATGCTTGATGTTTTGACATTGCAGACGCTCATTGAAGAAATGCCACAGTGAATGTGTTGTATGTCTAACCCGTTGTATTTCAAAGTTTTCAAATGTCTTTCCTGGGCAGACAGTGATGTGAACTTTTTTCGAAAACAAGAATATCAACACAGCACTACATCATGATTATGCATTTCATATACATTTTCGGTCTCCAATTTTCCCTTTTTTTTTTTTTTTACTGGTTGACATAAGCCCATGTTTTTCCCGCAACCATTTTTGACAGTAATTTTACGTTGACAATGAAGACAAATCAAAATGAGCCCAATTATATTCTCTCCTAAATGTAAGAGGCTAAAAATCATGTCAACTAAAACAGACTAATTAAAAGTAATTTATGCAGGATGTCCAGGTAAACAAACGGGCTCAGATCACACCTTCACAGCAGAGCGTGACTCATCAGACAAATCCAAGTCATGTTTACGTTGGCTCTGGACTTTTCAACAGCTGCTGTTGTCTCCTTTTTTTTTTTTTTCATCCATTGCGAACAGTGGGCAAAAATGTTGCGGTAAACGGAGCAGCGTGCAGACGGGGTCATTGCTACAGAGTGTTGAGAGCTTGTTTATTTGTATTCAGAGGCACCTTTGAGATTTTGTTCCTACGTGTCTAACAGAATAAAACTTATTGTCATCAACTGCCTCACCTACTCCGCATGCACCGGATGACCTTTTGTTTATATAATAAAAACATCTCACTGTGTTAAAGGGGCTTCATTTCCAAGTCAGGAGTGATAGTTGAACTATCATTTAGTTACTGTTTACTCAGCATTTTCAATAACCCTGGTGTGCGTACGCTCCCTGACTGCTTTTACCACAGTAAGGCTTTTCAAAGACTGGTGCCTCATTATTTTTTCGCATAGGATAACAACAGCAGGCTTTCCTATTGTGAGTAAGTAGGAGGAAGTTGAAATTTAATGTGGTTTCAGCAAACATTTACTTTTAAACAACTGGATCTGGCAACCTGCAGTGTGGGGCTCGTTCTGCTTTCTGGTTGGATGATCAAATCCATTACTGTCCTAGTCCATGAATCTTACGATAACATCTAATGCAAACCTATAGTCTTTGCGCCATGTTTTCTGATGGCTTTTAATGGTCTCGTAGGAGGACACAGACTGTTAAATATCTAAAAGTGTAAGATCCTTCATGAAAAGAACTGCCGTCATGCTGTCAGAGGAGCCCAACCAGCAAGGAGGCCCTCTCCCTATGGCCCATCTCCACTAACGCAAGAGCATGTTCTAAATATATGACACCCAATCCATTCAGATATGTCAAACCGCGCTCCCTCTTGTCACCGTGGATTGGCCCTGTCTGCGGATGTGTCACGGCTGGAGTGTAAAAGCGCCATATCGAAGACGTACGCCGAATATATTTGCTCAGAGCTTATTGTGGCTGCGGGCTCTTCTCCTGTAGCAGCTGACATATTACAATGTCCCGGCTTTTTCATCATTCCTCTTATCACCGACAAGGCCCGCCGCGAGGCCCATACGCAAGAAGGAAAAATATCTGCAATCAAATCATATCTGGCCCCCGCGCTCCAAAGACGCTCACAGCCTGACACGAGCCTGAGCTGCAGTGATTCCGCTAAAGAATGGAGCGGGCCATACACATCGCTGCTTGTAATGTGAGCGCATCTGTCTGCGCAGTTAGGTCCGTCGAAAATACTGCCTCGGACATGGAGAGGGGCATTTGTTGCTTGTACGCACTGTAAATAATAGGTTCATATTCAATGAGGCAAGTGTTTTATGTACTCGTACACAAGACAACATGAGTCCTTCTCTTATAGTCTCCTGTAGCTCGGGATAAGCTGCTGCTCCGCCACCTTAGAGGAACCAGCAGAAAACAAATGACTGCTCCTTGGGATGGTGGGAAGAAGTCACATGACTGAGAATGGTCTAATGATGTAAGATTGAGAAGGAGGGCAGCTTTCATTTCTTAGTTTATTGCTACTTTCTTTGTCATTCCTCGTGAAACAAAAACTGTCACAAAGTTCAAAGTCATCTCTTTCAGCACATATGAACTATGGTCGAATTGTTTCCTCACATAGGTATATATAATAAAAGTGGTGACAATATTCAAAAACATATTGGCCAGTAGAAAGAATAACATGGCATCTTTGTGACTCACTACCGAATAATGATCAGGGAAAACATTTGGACATTTTCTTTCAAAATCGGTTTCTCTCCCATAAAGCTGTATTGGCACCTGCCCTCGAACTGAAATACAGTAGAATTCTAGAGCATGAACGCAACATATTATATTTTTCACCTTGGAAAATTCATAAGGGAACAAGACTCACGAAGGCTGCATTTACAGAGAGAGAGAAAAGTTTCACTCTAAGATAAAGCCAAACTGGATTTAAACTTGGCAAATAAATGTTTCAAGGTAATTGCTGAACGCAGTGATGCTTGAGTTGCATACTGTACATCTCTTACTCGGTAACTACCACGTCTCCGTATCATTCCTGGTCTGACTGGAGAGCATTTGGCTCAGAGCAGGAGCTGAAACAGGCCAGCTCTCTCCTGCCTGAAAGCACATCGAAAGGAGAGCTTGAACTGAAGCAGCTACACATGCCTGGGGACCCAACTAACAAACTCCTTTTTAGCATTCTAGCATAAATATTATATTTCAAAGACTTGTCCTTCATCACACGTTTTCAAATGGGCTGATGCCAATTGTTTGAAATATGCTTGAGAAATTATACAGGATTGATTTTGCAGCAGTCACAAATCGTAAAATCATATCCTGAGGTCTACAGAGGAGTTGCTTATCTATTTATAGCTTGAATTGATTGTGCATATGTTAAAATATAAGTATACAAGGATCAAGATAATGGGCCTCATCACACACATCTGAGTGCACTTCGCCGAACTTCTCCCACCCGTCGATATGAAAAACAGAAACGCTGAGTCACTGCTGGTTGGTGCTTGTGCCGTTTAAATTTTACAGGCTCAAATTTTAAACCTTACCCTCAGTAGGTTATTTTATGAATGAGCAGTTTTAAATATTCCACTAAGCTGTGTTTCCAGTTGTTAAATCCCTAAGTCTGGAATTGCAACTTAACCAAATCCTCGAATGCTGAATCGGTGCCAGCGCCACAGCCTTGACAAACCCCCCGCAAAGTGTGCACCCGCGGACACAGCCTCCGACATCCAAATGAAGAGAGGATGAAGAATGAAGGGGGCGCACGGCAGAACAAGCTGAGAACTCCCCCAGGTGCCCGAACGCAGCCGAGGCGGAGGGATTAGGAGGCGACCTTGGAGGACGTTACTCCCCACAAACTGGTGTTCCTCTGAGCTGAGACCTTCTGTCACATGGCACACAGCAGGCCCTTCATTATACTGACATGTCCGCATCTAATTATCCGAGACCTGTTACATACAGTACACATGCAAATGACTTTCAGGAGAAACTTTGTTCTTTCAAGGATGTCCCAATGTGGGTTATAGAGTAATTCAAATAGTGCGACCTTGGGACTAACATTCATCTCATGAGGATTGCATTCGCCATCACATACAGTCCATTGGTTTGGTTCACATGAATAAGATCACCCTTTTTGCTCACTTAGTTAAACACACAGTGGTCTCAATGAACGGGGGAAAGGCAGGCAAACAAGACAGCCGTGGTGTGTTTGTGCTGGGTACAGGCTGGAGCAGGATAGAAGCTGGTGATGGTTTGTTTGCTGCCTGCACACGAAATAACCTAAAGAACTGACATGAGCAACGTTCTGCTTCCTACGTCCATTTACAGGGCACGGACACCGGACTATCAGGATCCCACACACCCAACTGCTGTTGGCATGCACTAGACACGCTCCTCCGGAATCTAAAACAAAACTACAAGTGATAGCTTTGATCTGGGATAATTTATTCAACATTTTGACTGAACAGTAGCTATTTCGTAAGTAAGTAACGTTTATTTGTGGTAGCTTTTCACAGATAAAAATCACAAAGTGCTGTACATGTAGCAGTATAAGGTTATCAAAGCCAGTCACATCCTTTCATTCCTCCTCTCTCCTGCACTTCCTGGTCTGGTGGGCGTGTTTGTGGCCTGTCCTCTGGCTGCTCCAGGTAGATATATTTGTGCTGCTTTCCAAATTATTTAGATCCACCACTAATGCACGTTTTCCTGTAGTGCCTGTAGTTCCAATGGAGCACTAGGCTGTACTTTGTTGGTTGGCCGTCCTGGAAGCTGGGGTTCATGTGGAGCTGATCTACGAAGCTGGGGTCCGCGTATAGCCGATCTAGGAAGCTGGGGTTCATGTGTAGCTGTTCCATGAAGCTGAGATTCATGTGTAGATATTCCATGAAGCTGTGGTCCATGTGTAGGTGATCTATGAAGCTGTGGTCCATGTGTAGGTGATCTATGAAGCTGTGGTCCATGTGTAGGTGATCTATGAAGCTGTGGTCCATGTGTAGGTGATCTATGAAGCTGTGGTCCATGTGTAGGTGATCTATGAAGCTGGGGTCCATGTGTAGCTGATCTATGAAGCTGTGGTCCATGTGTAGCTGATCTATGAAGCTGTGGTCCATGTGTAGCTGATCTATGAAGCTGTGGTCCATGTGTAGGTGATCTATGAAGCTGTGGTCCATGTGTAGGTGATCTATGAAGCTGTGGTCCATGTGTAGGTGATCTATGAAGCTGGGGTCCATGTGTAGCTGATCTATGAAGCTGTGGTCCATGTGTAGATTATCTATGAAGCTGGGGTCCATGTGTAGGTGATCTATGAAGCTGTGGTCCATGTGTAGATGATCTATGAAGCTGGGGTCCATGTGTAGCTGATCTATGAAGCTGTGGTCCATGTGTAGATGATCTATGAAGCTGTGGTCCATGTGTAGATGATCCATGAAGCTGTGGTCCATGTGTAGCTGATCTATGAAGCTGTGGTCCATGTGTAGATGATCTATGAAGCTGTGGTCCATGTGTAGGTGATCTATGAAGCTGTGGTCCATGTGTAGATGATCTATGAAGCTGTGGTCCATGTGTAGGTGATCTATGAAGCTGGGGTCCATGTGTAGATAATCTATGAAGCTGTGGTCCATGTGTAGCTGATCTATGAAGCTGGGGTCCATGTGTAGATAATCTATGAAGCTGTGGTCCATGTGTAGGTGATCTATGAAGCTGTGGTCCATGTGTAGATGATCTATGAAGCTGTGGTCCATGTGTAGATTATCTATGAAGCTGTGGTCCATGTGTAGGTGATCTATGAAGCTGGGGTCCATGTGTAGATAATCTATGAAGCTGTGGTCCATGTGTAGATGATCTATGAAGCTGTGGTCCATGTGTAGCTGATCTATGAAGCTGTGGTCCATGTGTAGATGATCTATGAAGCTGTGGTCCATGTGTAGGTGATCTATGAAGCTGGGGTCCATGTGTAGATAATCTATGAAGCTGTGGTCCATGTGTAGCTGATCTATGAAGCTGGGGTCCATGTGTAGATAATCTATGAAGCTGTGGTCCATGTGTAGGTGATCTATGAAGCTGTGGTCCATGTGTAGATGATCTATGAAGCTGTGGTCCATGTGTAGATTATCTATGAAGCTGTGGTCCATGTGTAGGTGATCTATGAAGCTGGGGTCCATGTGTAGATAATCTATGAAGCTGTGGTCCATGTGTAGATGATCTATGAAGCTGGGGTCCATGTGTAGCTGATCTATGAAGCCGGGGTCCATGTTTCGCCGGCTTGGGGAGCTGGGGTCTGTGTGTAGCTGGCTAGAAGGGATGTTGGCCTAGTATGTTCACAGGGAATGCCCACTGAAGTAGGTTTCTGCCTGGCATTTAAGTGGCATTTTTATCAAAGCTATTTAGCACATTTTCACCTCCTTCCTTCCTAAGGATTTGGTCGGAAGTTGGTGGCTCACTGAGTCTTGCCTACCTGGGTGAATCGCGGCACTGTCTACCCTCTAATGTGACTGTACTGATTTTGTGTCCGGTGTCTTGTGTATGTGCTGGAAATTAATTTATTAGACAACTAAACATCTGAAAACCCAAAGTAATGTGCACAATAAATCCAATATTTCACATAAACTGAATCCCTGCTCTCTGTAATTGTCAAAGACGAACTTGGGTGACCATCTAATGGTTTATCTTATTTGTCTGTAAAGTCAGACTGGCGTTATTGGCAACACATGTTTACAGCTAGCTAAGGCTAATAATTACCATCATGGATACATGGTAAACCCTCATCTTGCCACATACAGAACATGGATGAATTAAAAACAAAACAGAAGTGACAATATATATATGTTATAATATATATAACAAGGTGTGGGAGCACAACAAGTCGCCGATATACTGGGGGGCCTGACCTTGCCACACCCGGAAAGTCAGAACTAAGATTATAAAGTCAATGTGAAATTTGACAGGAAGCCAATGGAGACTTGATAGAATGGGGGCAATGTGGGCTGCTCTGGGTGCACCTGTCAAAAGTCTGACAACAGCATTTTGCACAATCTTGAAGCCTGTTTAGAGTCAACTTGTGAAAACAAGTGAAAACAGAATCACAATAATCAATGTGAGACAAGATGCGCTCAGCCAGGACCAACTCAGGGAAGTGTAAGCTGTGAGAAAACAAGCACTTAGAAACTAGCGGGTTTTATAGTAAAAATCAGTGATCAAATTTTTCACAAAACTCCCCCATAATGTGCACAGGATTTGCCTGCTTTGGGACAGAGCTCTGTGCGTGGTGATCAGTGTGGGACGTGCAGAGAGGCTGATCAGGAGCGTTGGTGGCTCAGGAGGAGACGGGCCAGAGACTGTGCTTGGACCAAACACCGAGTTACCAACTGTCTGTGAGTTCAGGGGGAAACAGGCTGGCACACTGGAAAGAGCCTGAATGTGTGTGTGCAGGGGAGCTGTGCAGTGACGAGCGCAGGCTGCTGGAGAGCTCTGCTCAGCCTCAGAAAGTGTGGAGCGAGCCGTCAGGTCAGATCTTCAGTCATCAGCGCCTGCAGCGCGCACCGCGTGTTGCTGTGAGTGGATTCACGTAAAAAGCTGAAAGTGATGATAGCAAGAGTGATGTTTCCAGTCAAATTTTAGCAGATTGATGGGCCTTAAAACTGTTGTACCCAACTTCTCCTTTTCTCTTTGATGGAAGGAGGATGAATAATTGTACAGAAGTGTAGAGTAGCCAAAATATTGACCCCAGTTTTTCTGTCCTATTGTTCAAAGTACTTGATTTCATTACTTAGGTCAAGGGTCTCCAAGAAAATTTAGCTGGAGGCCAAAATATACCGGCTGTGTATTGCCGGTTTCCATAAACAAAAGCTCCAGTAAAATATGTTTTAATTGGGAAAATACTACTGAGGAAACTTTTTTCAATTATTGAATAAATAATGAGCCTGACAGGACTGTAGCCTCTACTTACACTTACACTTAACAAGCCTGTGTCACAAGTCTCTGTTACACCGTAGTCATTATTCATTCACTCAGCACTGGCGGTAAGCTACTATTGCAGCCACAGCTGCCCAGGGGTAGATTGTCCATTTACCACGTGATTATAATGTGTTGTTTATATCCTGATCTCTTCTTATGTTAGTGCCCTCTGCTGGACACGTGTGTTATTCTTTCCTTTCTTTATTTTAAGCTGCCCCCTAGTGGCTGGTTATTTCTTTAAAATAACTGTACAGGAATGGGTTAGAGACTTCCTTTTTTCTTTTTTTACATACTCAGGAATTTGCGCTCTACAAGTCAGGTGCCGGATTAAATCATCTCGAGTTTGGCCCGCGGGCCGCCTGTTGGAGACCCCTGACTTAGGTAAATGTACCGGTCAAATCTACTGGTCAAATATTACTCCAGTAGAAGGGAAAGGAATATACATATTACGATATACGAACTATGTCTAAATAAGTGTTATCTTTCTAATGTAGTGGAGTCATAGTAATAAGTAAGTAAGTGCTTTATTTTAATAAGTATAAAGTATAAGTATAAAAATAAAAATACAACTTAAAGTACCTATACCTGACATTCTTTTCTTGTTTTCGCCCCATAAACGTATGTCACAAAAGTAGTAATTTGTGGAATTGCTACTTTTTTGGAATTTGTGTGCATTGTACTATGATTTGTTGATGGTCTGTATGGTCAGCCCAAATAGTCAACATGTAACTATAAGGGGTTTTCCTAAAAAGGTTAACAAAAACCCATTAATATTAGTAAATTAGGTGCCTTTTAAGTAACACTTGACTTTGCTACTGACCACCTCTTCCAGTGACTCTGAATGACGAAGCCTGTATGTATGACAGGTTTCACCCAAACAAATCACAACCACTCCATGTTTATCTCTGGATCTCACCTGCACTGACCAAGGCCTTTGTTCCTGAACAAAACTGCCTGTTCTCCACGGAAAAGTAAACCTGCTCCTGTATCCAGCCTGTCTCATTATGGCGCCTCTCACTCCTTTGACGCTTGTGCCGCCAGGGTGGGCAGAGGGCTTGTGTTTAGGAAGTGCAAACAACTCACAGTAATGAGGGGCCAAAGAGAATCAACAAACATTTACAGGTGGACTACCTCCAGCTAATGACAATGATTAAAAAAAACATCTTGTAGCCTGTAAAGCGGAGTAAGGGACTGCAGGGACCCACAGACACGGATAACCGATGAATACTTGTTCCCTACCATGTTGAATATGAAGGCACCTGTATTCGACTTCTATTCTGGATATTCTGCCATTATATGTGAATCTTGTCAGCTGCTCTGGCCTGGCTTCAGTTTCGTAAACCTCATTCCTCATTTGATTTGTCTGGAGGAGGAAACCCCAGCTCTTTGTAAAAGCAGAATTCATTTTGTCCTATCTCTGTAACGGACATATTGTGGTGTGTCACACAAACACGCGCGCGCACTCACCTCCCCATTCAGCGCGGCACACACAGGAAATGAAGACGGCCCTATCTGCCAGTAATAACGCAGCATTGTTGATGAAGCTGGGAGCGCAGGCAGAGGCAGAGATGGAAACAGTATGATTTAGGAATAGAACCGCTCTCAGACTGATCAATGGCCCAGAAGAGGAGCGGACCGGCCCCACACAGGCGCTATCGGGCCGCACGGGCACTTCCCCTCTGGAGATGTGATTATAGCCTGCACGTGCTGAAGCGGAGGTAAAGACAGAGTAACACCAGCTGAAGTGGAACAGGGGGTTTATTAAAGAGTGCACAGTCCAGCCTGGACAGGTCAAGAATGTCAGAGAGAAGTTACTCTCAGGAGGGTTGTTCACTCCTTTCAAGAGCCACGATCCATCTCCTACTTTTTAAACACTTAGCCTGAATAGATTCAAATTTGAACTCCACCTCAACTCCATAAAAAATAAAGTATAATGAAGCGGATCTTCTTCAGACAAAAACAGATGTTTTTGATCTGATCCTTTCTTCTTCGCTATTGAGGGAACAGACAAAACAAATGCTTTTATTATGAGTTTCCCAACCAAAACACGCTTCTAATGAAGTGGCCTTAAGACCTTCCCTCCCTCACATCTGTTCATTTAAATATTAACATCCAAACGACGCTGTGCGGTTGTGCCATTGTTCCAAAGGGAAAAAGCAGGTGCACCCTGTACTCCAGTACCTGTGACTTATTCATGAACCATGTTCAGAAATATGGTTCAATTAAAACATGCAATGCTGCCCTCATAAGGACAGACACCTGCAGTACAACCTCCACAGAGATGTCTATTTTTAGAGAACATTATTGTCTTGTGCGAACAAGATGCTGTATTGTGTTGCCTTTTTATCTGAACATTTTTGGCTTTTGATTTGTAATATTTACAATGTAGAGAATAATAAGACAGCTATAAACCTATCGTCCGTGTGTTGTACAGGACTGAGGTGTTAAAGAAGAATGTTCCCACTTTTCTAAAGGCATATATTGTGTCATCACGTTGTGTATTGTAAGATATTATAAATGTCCATCAGTACAACACTTAGCTCCATGCATGCAACTTTCTAAACAGAAAATGTAAGGATTTGGAGATATGACAGTGACTTAGTAGCACTGAGTGTGTGTTATGGGGCCCAGAGGTGTTGTCTCTCTGTCAGCCTTTTTTCTTTGCTATATGGAGCATCTTTGTGACTCATGCATCATTCCAGTCTTTTCCATAGCCGCATTTCCTCAGGTGCTGTACTGCCCCCGCGTGGCCGGCCCCTCCCGTTACAGCGGTGCACGCAGCAGAGTCGTGCCCGGCGCCTGAGCATCAGCGCAGGGAGGACTCTGTGCAGCTGCGGTGCCGTGTGATGAAGAGTCCTGTGTTTTCGGCGGAGCGCGAGTTGCGGTGCAGAGCCAGCGCCGGAGCAGGAGTAGGGTGACATGTGCTGATCGCAGCCCGGGCCCGGTCACATGTTGTGGGGATGGTTAAGGCGGAACAGCTCCCTGAACAGACGTCTGTGTAGCAGCCTTGTTCTGTGCACTTCATTAGGACCTGCTGACACGCTGGGGATTCCCGCCTCAGCAGCATGCCCCATAAGAGCAAGAAGGACAAGGACAAGGTAAACTTCTCCTGGACTCTCCTCTCTCATGGTAGTGTGGTGTTTACGAGCCTTTTAGCATGCATTACATCTAGTTTGGCAAAGTTCATATCTTTGTTTTGCATTTTGTTTAGGAGTCCTCCAAGTCTGGAAGATCCAAGAAATCCAGCAAGAATGGGCCCACAGACCAAGATGTAAGTTGCGCATGCCTTCTTATTGAATTGCATGAGATTCTGATACATGTTTATTGCTTATTGGACTTAATTCGCCAGTAGTGTCCTGATCTCCTGACTTTTTATGAACTTTCTTGAAAAGTGCTATTGAATAACAGTTGTTTCCTGTTGTGCCATGTGCTTATGTAGGGCTTTTGAACAATCAAAATAGACAAAATATTTTTCTTTTGGCGTGAAGTGAGTACTACACTAATATTATGAAATAGCCTTGTCCATCTAAAGTGTAGATGGATGGATGGATGGATGGATGGATGGATGGCTGGATGGATGGATGGATGGATGGATGGATGGATGGATGGATGGATGGATGGATGGATGGATGGATGGATGGATGGACGGACGGGTGGATGGACGGACGGACGGACGGGTGGATGGACGGGTGGACGGACTCACTTTTCAACATGGCTACACTACTTCTTCATGTACTTTTGCAACTTTAATGAGGCTGTTTTGTACTTTTTAATTCAGTGCTCTCTCTCATGTGACAGGCCCAGAATGATCTCATGACTTTGTTTTTTGTTTTGTTTCTTCCCCTAAAGTACAACACACATCGATCCCAGGTCTGCCTATGTGCTCTGCTAGGATTGTGAGGATAATGCGAGCCATTGTTGTAGCTATTTGAGCTATTTGTGTTATTGGGACATGGGGAGATATTTAGCCAACAAGATGTTATCTGAAATGAGAATATGAAGTACCAAGTTTGACGCAAGCCCAAATGCTATATAAAAAGCTGAAACCAAGCAAATAGTTAATTGTCAAGTCAGTTCAGGTACATTGTAATGGTAACACACACTTGTTTGTGCCATTCCCCTACACAAATGTATATGGAAAAATATATATATGACACTTATGCACAGATATTTGATTGAGACAACAAAAGAAAGTCTTACATTCATCTTCCATCATGATTGAATAGAGTCTTGGATTCTATACTTACAGACACTTCCCCCTCGCTCCTCCAATTGGACAGTCTCAGAGTGATTGACGGGGATCCAACGAATTACAGCAAATTGGTTACAACAACCCATAGGAATAGGAAAGGATCATTAGGATTGAGGCCCCATTGCCAGACCCTCTCCCTACAGGGGTGGCGGGTTGTCCAATGTGGCTTTTGCGAGTGAGTAAGATCCTAAGATCCCAGGGGCGATCCTTCTCCCTGACAGATTGTTGAGGTGGGTCCAGTAAATCCAGATGGGATATTGAAGTCTTCTTGATGACCCCTTGGGAAGGGACGATTGTATACGAAGAGACCTCCCACTACCTCACAATACTTCTAATGCAAAACAAATCGAAAATCCAGTTGGGGATAATTTTCTCTTAATATTAATTTCTTTCTTCTCTGCACTCCATGTCCACAACTGTTCAAAGACTACTTACTTTGGACTTTTTCCACTAAACTTTTCAGCACAGTCAATAGTTTTTGCTCGCTCTTCCGTAAAAATAATGCAAACAATTCTGATGATTTTCAAAGAATATCCAGACAATTATATAAAAGAAAATAATATTTTTTCTGCATGTTGCCCACTCCTAGATGACTATTATTGTCAGATATCTATCAACATGAGAAGATAAGATAGTGATGATTTTTGTCAATATTGCAAGTGTGGTACTGTACAGCCCAGATTGTCTGACTCCTGGCCCTGCTTGTTTGTCCCATTGACAGCTTTATCAGTCCTCTCCCTGCTCCAGCCTTGTGTCCATCAATGCCCCTGTACTGTACACCACTCAATGCTATCAAGTTGCCTCTCACAACAACCTGATCTGATTCGGAAAGCAACCTGAGCCTAAGCGTGACACCCTCCTCCCTGCCTCCCTCCTTCCCTCATCCCGCTCTGAGCTCGGGAGAGATGGGGGGTAAAGTGAACCCTGTCCCGTCCTGTGTGTACTCTGGGGGCAGTGAACTACCTGGGCTCTGGTACTGGGACTCATGCCTCTCGTTTTGCAGGGGAAGAAGGTGCCGCCGGCCGCCCAGCTGCTCAGGATGAAGCAGCCGGGGTCACACTCGGCCATGAAGCGTGAGAAGAGGTTCAGCACTTCCTCCTTCCCCCTGAGTGCGAACAGAGAGCTGCAGAAACTCACCCCCATCGTAGGTATGTGCAATGGTCACGACCAAATATCCACCCTCACACACCCCGAGCATACCTAGGGGACACCCCTAGGCTGCCCAGTGGACACATCGCATACAGTCATGTCTACCAACTGCTATAGCAATGGTTCCCAAAGTGGGACTTCCTGGGGGGGCCCAAAAGAGTGTCTGCTACAGGAACTCTGTATGCATGTGTCTGTAGATATTACTTTGAGTCAGTTTTAGGGCGTTTTCACTTTTAGGACATCACAATTTTAAAACAACCACATGCAACTTACTACACATTATTCATCATTTATGTTTGTTTATATGTGCTTTGTTCCCCATTTTCTTAAGTAAGTGAATGAATGATCCCTAAATGAAAATAGGCCATAGATCTGTCAGTGACATCACTTCTTTTACATATAAATAAACAAGAAACCACCCTCCTATTTCAAAAGACATAAATCAACCACAAATTAAAATTAATATGTTAGTGTGACAGTGTTTGGCCCAAGTGTGTAAACTTGTGCTGCCCTCTATTGGTCCCAGGGGCGTCGGACTGGGGGGGTATAGGGTACTGTGTACCCAGGGCCCAGAGCAGGGTGGGGGCCCATAAAAAGTGCTGCAAAAAGCGTTCTGTATTGTACTTTCTAAGTTTCCTCATAATTTATACTATAAGAATTGAACACAACCGGGCTGAAATACAATGGTTGCTAGACAGAATTTTGCACAAACAATAATGATGGATGAATTTAAAAATGTGCCAAATGGTTCAGCTGGCTTCAAATATGGTGCGAGACTAAATGAGGCTGAAGCCCTTGAGCTTTTTTGTTCATGAGACAACATATAGTATAAGATTTCTTTTTTGCAAAATAGCATTTTAATGCCTACTTTAAAGTCACACATGTGTTATTCCCAGCACAAATATCCCATGTCCCTGGTGCAGTCGTCCTGTTTAATGTGGTCTGCTAATAATTATGCATGCAGAATATTCCACCACCAATTTAAATATCTATATCACTACTGAGATTGAAGATTATCCAATTTCTGTACCTGAAGCCAATCCAGATGAAATTTCAAGTCAAACATCGAGTGCACAACAAACAAAAACAAAACAATGAACTATGTATCCAGGACTAATCTAGATTTTTAGGTCGCTGTATATAATAAAGTTATAATAGAAAATAAATCAACTGCACTGTCAAACCACTGTTATGTGGTTAAAGAACAAGAAATATGAGGGGGGTCCAAAAAGATCGTTTGTACCTAGGGCCCAGAATTTGGTGCTACGCCCCTGGTCCTGACTGAATTCATGATCATTATTGGACTCTATTCACTGTGAAAACTGTGGAGCGCTGCTACCTCATTAATATGCATGATGTTGGTAATTAATATGCATGATGTCATCAAAAGTATCAATATCGGAATCAAGAGTATCAGTATCATATTGTCCCGCAAAATATTGTGATATATTGCAAAATCTATATATTGCCACACGCGTAGTTTTCACAGAGGCTCTGTAGTTAGAGAGCAGCACTTTTGAACACAACTGCAGCAGTTTGAGCCGATCTAAACAGCCGCTCCAAGTCAGGCTGAAACAGGTGATCTCGGGGCGGCCTGTGCCGCACCATGAGGCGGAGCGTGTGTGGGTTGAAGGCGGCCGACCTCGGGCCGAACTAGTCTCGTGTTCATGCCTCTTTTGCGAGAAGAAAGAATAAATATACGCACTGCATGAGGCTAAATGCTCAACTTTATATCATCAAGGTACGTCTCTCTTCTGCCCCATTCCCTTCCTGCTACGCAGTAAAGCTTCTCTCTCCTCACCTCACATGTTAGCGTCACAGTATTTCATCACGAGAGAGAAGAGTGACCATAGTGTAGCATCAGGGAAGTGTCAGCACATTGGCAGGTTGATGCCTGTTGTCATGGGAGTAAAGTTAGTTGAACAGCTGATCATTGTTAGTGGCTGATGGTGTGGGCGTGTGTGAACACGGACCCACAGTTATTGTTTTGAAACATGTTTATAGAGGTTCATGAGAGAAAACAGAGTATAGTCTCCAGTGAGATTTTCTGATAAAGAAGTGGGAAAAGACACTCTTGATTTTAGAAATGTGTCTAAAGGTGGAGTGTCGTAAACTTAAAGCCCACAGAAGTACAGGTTCTGCTGCTGGGATAACTCTGACCTCTGCCCTGTGTTTATGAAATGCCTGTTGACCTCTCAGTAGCTTTGCATGTTGCGGCTACGCGGATGAAGGGAATTATATAAAGAATTCATAGGCTCAGTGGATCCTTAGAAGCACCTTTTTAACCTTGAGGTTCGTCTTGTTACATAATTTATAGAGACTGGCCATCAGCTTCATCCCGAATGCAAATGATGCGCAATCAGCTGTATCTCCAGCCGCTTTGGAGGACTCCCAACGTCAGAGCTCAGACCGAGGAGGTTTACTTTGATATCGTTTTAGCTCATGTAAATCTACAGACAATGCTGCTCCCAACAAACATGGCGGATTTTGGCCGAAACATTCAGATACCATTGGAGCCCAAATCTGTTTCTCCGTGAATGAGTGATGTCCAAACCTATAAACTTGGAATGGTAACGAAGCAAATGTTGATCAAACTTGATTTTGTTTCAAATGTATTTTTTTTAGAATTGAAAACAAATCCATACGACTTTTACTAGTCTGATTGATGAGGTGTTTCCCAATAAATCTCAGCTTAAAACAATAAATGAAGGCACTCAACTGTAACACAAAAGAGTTTCCATTTTATTTCAAGTTCAAACTCCAAACCGTGAGCCTTTTCTGCCACAGGAGACTGTAGACCTGTCGCCGATGATTTAATTATGTTTTGATTTGCACAGCACTATACACTAGGGATGCAACAATCTGATACTGGTATCGGCTATTGCAGCCGATACTGGAAAACACACGTTGTCGGGTATCAATTCCAAATATGCGATACTGAACCGATACCTGTTTTTGCTCTCACCGTTTTACAAATGAAACTTTCACCAACTTAATCTAGGTGAATATGCTGATTCAATCGCTGAATCACTCTTGCTTTTTTCCCTCAAGTAATACAATAACATTGGCCTCTGTTGAAGGTCTCAGTGAATAACTCATATAACACATTTAGTTGAAATGATCAGATTAATGTTGTTTATGTGACCTAAGAGTTAATAGGTCATGTAGCCAAGGATATGTAGAAAAGCCCCGTGATCTGGTTGTTTTTCCATTATCATTTATTCATAGAAAACCCCTTGATCACATCTGTCAAATGTCCCGTTTTGGCCGGGAAACTAACGTATTTTGACCCGTCCTGGAGCTTGATTGGGCTGGTGAGACGACTGGCAGCTGTAACATCTCATTTGCTAGATAAGACAAGAAAGACTTTATTGATCACTTGTTACAAAAAAAGAGGACCATTTGATTTTTAACTCAAAGCAGCTACTTTGAGAGAAAGTCTCTTAGTATCGGTTGTTATTGGATATTGATATCGGTATTGGAAGTGAAAAAGCTGGATTGGTGCATCTGTATTTGACACCTTCTAACTACAGGATTTATTAGATAATAATTGATCAATAATATTACTGGAGATAGGGCACTGCGGTCGCCCTCTGGTCCTGACAGCTTGGCCCATCAAACGCAGAGGACAAATTTCCCTTTCGGGTAAAGCCTACCTTAATTAATTTTATTTGTTATGTTGTCTGATTCGATTCATCTTGCAATTGGCAACCAGTTGATCACGTTGGTGACGCTGAACGTTGCTGCTGTGTCGTGTCCTCATTGAATCGGTCAGAGCATATATTGGACTGTGAGGTTGAGGTTTGAACATTTACATCAATCTTTCATGGCTTCTTTGTTTACACTCGGCATTACAGACAGGATCTGGCCTAAGTGCTTTCCTGTAAGCCACACTCGCGCTCTGGTTTGCTCTCATACACTCGTGACAACATGCGCTGTCGGCTGCACACGTGCCAACAGCATTAATATAATGTACCGCTCATAATGTGAATCTTCATCATCGTTTAGAGGCTGCTGGGCCATTCCTCTGGTCAGGCGTGAATCTGTTTATTTACTATTGTATGATAGCACAACATACCATTTCAAAGTAGGAGCTCTTGGAAGACACATACTGTTAATGACTTTGTAAAGCTAAGTGCTTATGGGCCATATCATCAAAGTGACCAAGTCTAAGAGAATAGTGACATTTTTTACCTATTAAGTGATAAATCGAACACAGCAAGAAGGTTGGGTGTTTTTAATCTGTAACACCCATATTGTTACATATTACATACTGTATACGTGAAAAGCACTTCTAAAATTTAGATCTCTGGCATCAAAAGTGATAGATACTTCTGCTTCTTTTATTCACCAGAAAATAGTTCAGTCAGAGCTTTAAAATTAGCCCTCCCACAACTTCCTCGGCCTCAGTTTGCGCACCTATTTTATATACCACATGCACAGACTAGAGTCTACAAGTTACTCTAGGTGCAGCAAAAAAAGACTGTGTAGTATACAGTATAGCAAGCATATAATATATATTTTTAAAAAGTCCATGTACACAATGGAGAGCTGCGGAGAGAGGGAAGAGAGACTTCCTGACAGCCACATCTGACTTAAATGTCATCTTTGAAATCTCACATCACCAACAGGTGCTCGACCACTGAAGTGAACATGAAAAGGGAACTAGCCTCTACATTTACACAGATGTGTTTAATCAGACAAATTTACAATCCAGACTGGATATTGTGAGATCATGAGTTTTTATCAACAAGGAATCACATGCTTTCAGAAAATATTTGAAGACATCTCTGCTTTTACAGCTAGACCAAAGAGAGACATTTGAAAAAGGCATTTATTACCTCTTCAATATCTGCAGTTTTTATGATCTTTGATTAGATCTCGATTAGTCATTGAGTCCATAACAAAGTTACATCATTAAACTCAGCTTTATCATTGACCTGTTTGGTAATAGCGGAGTATCCATTTAGTCTAGTACACTTTGTGTACACTCCCTTGTGGTGTTTTGTGAATGAGCTGTTGTTTTATAAGAGAAGAGTGAACAATGCGTGTGACAGGATGTGATCATTACCGGACTAATAATCTGCACGTTTTAACTCAGTGGGGCACAAATGCATATTTGATGACTGTGGTGAAACATTTAGTGACAGGCTTGTGTTACAGCAGTCCTTTGTGTGTCAGACTGTGCTGCCATCTTCAGGACCGACAGGGAAGCGCCGCTTTGAAGCCCTGACACGCTCTCTAAAATGATTTTTGTTTGGCTCAGTGACAGTTTGTGTTAATATTGTAATGGAGGCCTGGCTTGAATTCTGTGGTAAACTTTGCCTTGTGACTGTCAAAATGCAGACGTTTTGACTAATATGTGTAATTACTGGGCTTGTTCACTTGAATCAAAAACTGGCATGAAGTCTAAAGTTTCCTCTGTCATCACAAAATAACCAAGGCGAGTGGTCCTAATATTTCACTCCTGTTGGTTATTTTTCTCAAAACAAAAGCACAACATTGAACCACGTGTATAAACTCCTGCTCTTCATTACTGACATCAAACTTTCTGAAAAAGTGACATGATGTTAGTAAAATGGCAGCGAAATGTCAAGTTCAGCCCCGTCCTTTTGTTTTTAACAGGCATTAAGCACAAAACTGCTTCATTTTGGATGGAAGGGGGCTGTTCAAACATGGTTGGTTAGATATTGAAAGTTTGATTGTGTTTGGCTGCGACCGTCCCAGAACGTCGTGAGGAGGACAGTTAGTGAGGAGTTAGTGGCGCTCTGGTTGTCATGGCGCTGGAATGTAACGTGGCACTTGAGGAGACCTTGGTCTCAGAAAGCTAAAGAAAGGAACTTTGAACTTGGGCCCTTCCGCCTCCCACTTAATTACTTACAGTCTTAGTGGCAAAATATTTGAGTGGGTTTTCTGAAGAGTTTCGTGAAAGCCGGCGCCGGTGACATGTCCTCTTCCCCTGTTGTCGCACCTGACAGTGACTCATGAGGCTCAAGTGGTCTATTCATGTCAGGAACACTGTGTGAAGGCCCTGAATACAAACTGTAGTTCACACATATTGGAAGGCTGCTGTTAGTGTGGTAATATGTCATGTCTCTGCGTAGGACAAATTATAGTGTGTCCACTGCATGATTCTTGTAGTAGTTTTAGTACTTCAAGGAAACAGACGATAGTATATGTAATGTCCAACAGTCGACCTCCACCTGTAAGTGTTGTGTGTCATAAATGAAGTTATTTGTCTCCCTTGTGGATCTTGTGGTGGAGATGTTGTGTGGAGGAGAAAAGCTGCACCTCGCGGGGTGAATGTGCTTCTGTGTGTCCTGTGATAAATCACATGCAGGAGGTGGGGGCCCGGGGCTTTGTCTGCGTGTGTGTGAGGGGGTTATTCTTAAGAATATAAGGCTATAGTTCAGATGACTGCAGGACTGGACCATTCGCTTCACCATAACACTGTATCGGCTGTACTCCAGGTTGTTATTAGTTGAGTGTCTTTAATTGGAGTCACTGCTGAGCGTCTGCCCTCCTAATATTCTGGCTTCTTGTTCTCATTTCCTGTTTACTTCTATTTCCAAATTTTCAATACAGCAAATGTGCCTCTCAGAGCGTGCGTAGCCCTTTCTTAATGCCGTGCTGTTTTTTTTTGCATTTGAACTGTGTAACAGTAGAAAAGTTGGCAGAGCACCCAGCTGTGTCTAACTTTTGCACTCACAGACAGGATGTTGCCGCATCAAAGTACATACTCTGCATACTCAGCCTTCTGCGGGGAAAATGCAAAATATATTCCTCTTTTGATTATTTAAACCAACATCTGTTTATTGTGATTGTTTGTACAAATGTTTGAAAAAAACATAGGAAGAAATTATTTCGGTATCTGTCGCTTAACTAAATAAATCATTGCATTAAACTTCCTCCTGGTTCACCACAAAGCTTAGAATTTTGTCCACATTGCCCTTGCTGATACAACCTTCTGACCAGGAAAACACCCTCCATGGTATAGTTAAATGGCAGTTTCTGTAGAAATACTCCTCCTATGATACCCTCTGTTTCGGATCTTATCTGTCTGAATGCATAGATTACCTCCTCAGCTCTCCATTGTCCTGGAGATTACAGAAAACCCCTTCTAATGTAATGTCTCCTCTGTAGTTTCACCTCAAGCTGATCTGAGATCTGCAGAAGGCTCCTTGCTCCTCACAGCCCTGCCAGAGCTCAGGCGCGGGGCGGGGCCAGCACTGAAATTCCAAAGCGGATCCCTCCCCCTTACACCCGCTTCCGCCCAATCACCGCCCTGCTCTCCGCGCAGCCCTCTCTCCCATTGCTCCAGAGCTGGCCTCCCCCGGCCCAATCGCGGCGCTCGGTGCCTGCTGACATCACTAACTAGCCCCGTTCCCTCCAGCAGCAGAGAGCTTCATTTTCTGCCCTGCTTTTGTGCTAAAATGGCTGGCCTCTCGTCCTGAGCTGGATCGCCTTTCCCCGGGGTTGAGATTTAGATGTTGACATGCAATAAGCTCGGAGACAGGATGGTTATGGACGCACCCAATTCCAACGGGCCTTTTCAGCCGGTGGCGCTTATGCACTTCAGAGGTAGGCGCACACACACACACACACACACACACAAATGATCTTCCTGTATTGTCCGGGGGAGCGGAGGAGCAAGGGCTATGAGCTGCTATGCTTCGTTTACATTTCATCATTCAGGAGCTCGCCGTGTGCGGCTTCTGCGCTGCTTTCTGGCTGGAGCCGTCAGGAGGAGGGTGGCAAATGCTTCACAGTGAGGAGCGTGTGTGTAGAGAACGGCAGCTACATGTATTTAGGAAAAAAAATCAGGTTTTACTAGCTAGCTGCTGAGCGCCCATCCCCCCGCCAAGCTTGTGATGTCAAAGGAAGTGATGTCATTGCACAGGGAAAGCTCTGCTGGGTGCTTTTTTTTTTTGCCTTTTGCCTGCATTTGTTTACATGTCCACAAGCGTTTTGTGACTGTAGGTGAGGGTTAAAAGTGCAAATGGGGAAATTTGCCCGGAATTGTATATGGTAAAACATGCAAGGAGCCCTTACTGTTCCAAGGCAAAGTCGATGGAAAAATGTCGACCATGGACTGTGCACTGAATCCCCTTGAATTTACAAATAGTTTCTGAGGATATCTTGTATTTTGATAACATTGTGGATAGGCTCAGTAGTTACCAAGACATTCACACAATCTCTTCCTAAGAATCCTGGTCTGTCCCTTACCTCAGTCTCAAACTAAAGGTTCTTTAGAACCTGAAAATGTCCACTCCCAATATGTTTTCCATGCCAGCTCTCTGTCTATGTTATTGCTATAATATTTCCTCCTTTCTGATCTTTATACTGTGATCATGGTATACAATTCTGTCTATTCTAATCTGGAGCGATATTATAATGATTCTTTAATATCTTAGTGTTGTCTGTGTTGAATTTCTAATCATGATGAAAATACATTCATGAGATTTTTGGCATCATACTGCCACATATATAACCCAAGTAAAAAAATGGCTCACTGTACTGTGTTTAGGTAAGATTATTCTCCATTATCCAAATACAACAGCGCTTCTTAACTGCATTTAAACCCAATATTCTGATATCTGTGAGTTCAGTGGCGGCGCCTCTCCAAATCATTCTAAACATCTTGACGTCCTTGTAACTCGACTGGTCTGATCACTTCTCCACACTACTGTACACACGTCGTACTTGGACAAAAAGCACAGTCAGGGTGCTTCTCTGCATGTTAAGCCCAGTGACTGTGTGATGTGAACCGCGTGTTGACAGGCTCAGCTCAGGCCCTCGGCACTTTATCGATCCCTCGTATTGAGCCGCAGCCGACTGACTGACTGACAGCTCCAATAACCAGCAGTCACTTTCCCCTTTTCTGTGTGACTGCAACTCGCCGCCTTTTTCTGTTTTTGTCCAGGTTCAGCTGTGGTTAAACGCAGTGATGATTTTCACCCATTGTGCCTTGTGGGATTGTAAATGTACATTTAAAAGAAACAAAAAAGTCAAATTGTAATTAACGGTTTCACACAGTCAATTTGAATATACATTTTCCATTGTGGCGTGACCTTACTTTGAAGTGACCACAAATAGCCCACACAGTATACACATGAGTATACAGAATAATAATAATAATAAAAAGTGAAGGATTGCATACAGTATATAAAAAAAAGACTAGTTTAGAGTATCCAGTCTTTCAGGACATGGAGTGTAAGCATGTGGTGCAATCCTCAGGGGCTGGCTATGGATACTGTTGTTGTGCCCTTGGGCCAAACATCCATCGACTTTGCTGACCGTGCGATTGAAATGTAACTGTGAGGGGTGAGGACGCGTCGCACCAGAAATGTCTAAAAAATATGACCGTATTATCCGGATTATAAGTCGCACCTTTTTTCATAGTTTGGCTGGAGGTGCAACTTCTACTCAGGTGCGACTTATACATCAGATTATGTAATTTCACATGTTGGGGTGGGAGCTCTAGAAAGAAAGTTTGGAGTGAGTGACACTTGTGAGGGACTGGCGAAAAGTGGAGTTTACTCTTACAGCAATGAAGAAAAGAAAAAATCTAATGGCGGGCTAAAAGCTAGCTGGCCACAGCGAGAGGAACGAGTTTGCAAATGAGAGCTTGAACAACGTGATGCCGGGAGAGGCTTTTCAATGGTGCAGTTACGCCTCCATGCCCAGGTAGTTACCAAGGCTGGTGCGACTTATACTCCGGAGCGACTTCTAGTCCGGAATAAATACGGTACATAAAGAGGAATTGATTGTTTCCCGCACTCAATGAATGTGTCTCGGTAAAATAATTCAAATGTCACCATCAAGGGCACATTTTGACATATTGGAACCATCAACGAATGTATTATTATTATTGTTTTATTATTATTATTATTATTATTATTATTATTATTATTATTATTATTATTATTATTATTATTATTATTATTATTATTATTATTATTATTATTTGGTAGGTAGATTCCATTGAGGATATTCTAAATACAGGTTTTCATCCACTTAACCTCATGATGCAGCTGACTTGGCACTTTTAATCACTCACATTGTTTCATTATTTAACCTCCTTTATGTTCTTTAATCTCTTTAACCCCCACCTGAACCGAGCACATTTTCTCCAAGTTTGGCTTCACCCAAATGTAAAAGCTTCTTGGAAAAAAGTGTCAAAATAGCAACAAAAATGAGCAGAGAACGGGGATGAAAACGCAATGAAAGTGTGACGACAAAGTGACAGAAATGTGTGACGAAAAGGCAACATAAAAACACCACAAAAAAAGCGACGAATATGCGCCAAAAAAGCCACATGAGCGCAACAAAACAAGCAATGAAAAGAAAGAAAGAATTTTTTAAGTACTACTATCAAAGACCAAAAACGGTTCATCCGAGAATCTCTCCGAGTTGACTTTGTGACTGAAAGACGTCAAACTGTAGACACTGTTTCTCTAGATGTTGTTCCCATTTCGTTTATGACATGGAAGCGTTGAAGAGGCTGATGAGAGTGACAAGGGAAAGGTGAGCCGAGGGTTTTTTATCTTCTAGCAGACATTATTATATATGAATGCAGTCAGACTAGTTTGAACATCAACATAAACGCGCTCGCTCTGTCTGGCCATGAAAGAAACCAGTGCCCTTTGTTTACCTCCATCCAACAAAAGGACTTCAGAATGTGTTTCAAAGTGACTGCTGGTGCCACCTGCTGCTCCTGTACGGTCAGAAGATTGAGAACTATTGTAGCTTCCTGGGTTGGAACAGCTGATAATGGAAGAATTGGTCTCTTTTGCTGGTTAACGGGTCTGCCAGATCAACTGAAATAAAATAGAATTCGCAATATGAGCGGTCGCAATTACAAATCGCTGCAGTTATTTTTGGAGTATAAAGTCCACTGTAAAAGAACGAATATCCGAATAGTCCTAATTTAGACGGTCATATGAACATCAACAATGTTACTGCTTCTGTACATGTGTAAAATGTACACTGAACTGAATCTTGATCTGAAAAATGAATCACTGCCACAAGAAAATTGCCAGTAGAAATGGTGCCGCGCTCCTATTAATCGTGATGCTGGTCTGCGGTCCCGTCAGCCTGTAGCCCATCTCAGAGGTCAGTATTATTAGACGTTTCTTTTTTTTCCTTTTTTATCTCTGTGGGATAAGGCTCTCTTTGTTTTTGTCTGCGCCTTTAACTCTCGCATTAATACGAGTCACATTGTGCTTCATCAGGGTTAGAAGCTCCGCTCCGCTCGGCCCCTGTTACACAAGCCGCCGCCGCCGGGTATTTTCGAACCGCACCGAAAGTTTAGAGCGCACACAGCCACTCAGACGGACTTATGTAACGGGAGCGAGGGAAGGTACCACCACTCCGACCCCTGACCCCTGAACCCCAGCTGAGGCGAACGCACACTGCTGCATAGGTTAGTGCAGCAGAGTAAGTGCGCGTGAGGGGAACTGAAGAGTTCCCATGTAGTTAACAAAGAAAGGGCTGCCTTTTTTATTTATATATAATAAATGTATTTAGTTACTTTCATTGTTCTGCTTTTGTTGGAGTATTTAGAAGCCTAAAAATTGACTTTGCAAAACTGAATAGAATTATTAATTTAGTGGGTTATCCCATCTACAGGGGAAACTTGGAAAATTAGAATATCGTGAGAAAGTTGATTTGTTTCATACAACTTAAAATGTGGAACTAATATATGATATAGACTCATTACATGCAAAGCGGCATATGTCAAGCCTTTGTTATAATTTTGATGATTATGGCTTGCAGTCCATTTTCAAAATGTTGTTGAGTATGTTTTGTTTGGGGGTTTTACAAGTTGTGAGCCATAATTATCAAAATGATGACAAAAAAGGCTTGACATATCTCACTTTGCATGATGACTTTGGCTCACAGCTTGTAAAAACCCAAACTCAAAATCTCAGAAGATTAGAATATTGTGAAAAGGGACTATATTGTAGCTCAAAATGTCACCCTTTCATCAGCTAGTTCATCCAAAACATCTGCAAATGATCTCTCAGTCTGGTTCAGTAGAATTTACCATCATGGGGAAGACTACTGACCTGAAAGTTGTGCAGAAAACCATCATTGAAAAGGTAATAACAAAAGAAGTTGGATGTTATCAAAGCACATTAAAGGAATAGGCCACTGTTTTTACATACAGAGATATGTTTTTACCCTAACCCTGTCTGGTCTTTGTGCGTGCGCTTGGTGTTGTTCGCATTTACGCATTTAGCCTTTCACAGCAAAGGTATAGCTCGAACCTGAGGTGGCGTTCGAAGCTACAGAGCTGTTCCACGTTTTCCTTATTTAAATACAGTTACGTGAAACGTTACACGATCCAAGTCTAGTTACACAAAATTAAACATGTCGATTTTCTAAGTGGATAAAAAGTGGCACTGTTTTGTGGGGCGTAATAACATCTGGAGCACTTCGAAGTCCGCGCAGTAATATCGTCGAAGTTCTCCAGGTGTTATTACGCTTCACAATATAGAAAATGTATTGAAAATGTTGCTTCATTTTGTGTAACTAGACTTGGATCTTGTAACGTTTCACGAAACTGTACTTAAATCGGGAAAACGTGGAACAGCTTGGAAGGGGAAAGACTAAATGATCATCAAAATTACAACAACGGCTTGACATATGTCACTTTGCATGTAATGAGTCTATATCATATATTAGTTTCACATTTTAAGTTGTATTACAGAAAAACGATATTGTAATTTTCCGAGTTTCACCTGGATAGCACACACGGACAGCCCATTGAAAAAACAGTAGCTTATAATAACCATAATAACCATCACATCTCAAATGAAAACCGGTGTAAGTCATAGGAATCTGCCAGAAGCATATTTTTTCTACCTAAAACTAGGTTAACTTATAGTATTAACCTAATATTTTGTGAGGTTCTTAGAAAGCATAGTATAGCGTTATAACTTTCTCAGGGGCAAGTAGTTACTCAAGTACATATACCCGAGTAACTTCTTAAAAGTTATTGTACCCTTAGAGTAGTTTTACCATAAGTACGTTTTACTTCTACTTGAGTAATAATATAATTTCTGTACTCTCGTGTCAAAAACAATGTTACTCGTTCCACAGTCTTTTAAGTTGCAAATGAAGTAGATGTAGTGTTTGTTGTGTTTCATGTTCTTTATTCTCCAGAACAAATCATTTTGTCTATACTCACAATACTCAAGTAGCTTTTTCCCCATGTATTTTTTTTTACTCTTACTTGAGTTATTCTTTTGGTCACTACTTTTTACTTCCTCTCAAGTAAAATTATTTCAAAATCTGCACTGTGGGTGAGGTGTCTTGCCCAAGAACACAATAACAGTTGCTTTCAATGTTTACCAATGTCATCAAAAACTCTCGGTCAGAACTGCTACCCTGTGCCATCTCTGTGGGTTAAACCAGTGCAACAGTGAGCGTCAGAGGGGAATTGAGAACAATCGATACGCTGGGATATCCAGCTCCCGGCCTGCGGCGCCCTGTTCCTCACGTAATGGTGTCACACTGGGATTAGAAGCGTATAGATGTCGTAAATAGACTCGATGGGCACAAACACTGCTCTGTGCGCTGTAGGCTGGCACAGCGGGTAAACCCTCACACACTGCTCAATGAGTTTGGCGCGTGTTCGAGATGTGCGACATGCAGTGTTTGACTTGTGGTAGGGCTGTGCAGGTGAATGGGGGGAAAACAGAAACGGGAGTAAACGAAAAACAGCGGGCCAAGTTCTTGCTGGAACTGTATGTAGTAAATCCTTGAGCTAGGTAGTCCCGAGCAGTGTCTATACTGCAACGCTTCACTACGCGCTCCTCTCTGACGGTGTGGGCTTGAGCGGGTTGTGAAAGTGGGCCATGCCTGCCTCTGGTTTGCACGCCGCGGTGTTTCTCGTTGCAGCTTCTTCCCCTTGAACCCTGCGCCGCTTCATTCATCATAATCACGCTCCCCCCCCCCCCCCCCCCCCCCCCCGGTCGGCCTTATTTGGTTATGTGGTGATTGAAGCGCCGGCAGAGAATGGACTGGAAGAGGACGAGCCGCCATGTTGTTTGGTTTGTGCGGAGCGGGGGCCGCGTGCACATCTGATCTATGACATTGATCCTGATTAAGTCGAGTCTGTCCGTGTTATTCATGTCGCAGCCCGCAGCCGCTGCTAATTATAAGGTTCGGCAGCTGTGTGGTGGCAGGCCGTTAATGTTGCTTTGGGTGGATTTCGTGTTGCAACGTATTTATCCGCTTCACAATCGAACCGTTAGCCTTTCAGGTTTTGGGGATGTTGTGTGAGCCAGGCCAGATCTTACCGCTGCACACTGCTCCATCAAAACTTAGCCGTTCTGGATTTCAGTGGTACTCCTCTTGTTAAAGACACTGAAAAGACACGTGTATTTGTTGGAATTTAATTATGTCTCTTTCAGTATAAGCAGGACAGACCTTAAAAGAATTAAGGTCTGAAATGAATGCTGCTGTGAGTCAAACCTGTGCTGGGCTCATGTCCTGTCCCACGTCTCTCCTCTGCATTTCCGCATGGCTTACATTGTACGAGTGTCAGCCCCCGCAGTGCGCCACATTCAAATGTCTACTGAAAACTTGCTCATCTGACACCACAGACTTCTGGTGTGCCTAAAACCATCAGCGGTGCTTGCAGATTTAGTTTTAGTCATGTTCAGGGCCATACCGATGGGGAGCCAAAGGTGTACACTGTCGTTGAGAATGAATGGGTGACTGGTTCCTTGCTGTAAAGCGCTTTGGGCCTGATGAAGGTAGAAAAACGTATATGTGCATCAAAATGCGGCCGGAAAACTGCATTTATTCTCACCATTTTGACAATTATTTAGATCCATAAAGTTGCTATATTTATTACTCTGATATAATACATGTGCTACATTTATGACACTAATGACGCGCCAGAATCCTACGCCTCCAACTTTATTGATGTGCAAAATCTCCTGCCTTTCTCCACTAATGACACTCCGTACATTTTCCCACCATGCCATGTGTAAACACAGATGGCAGCTGACCAGTTGACCCTAGTAATATATCATTCTCATAGACTGACTATTGAAAGCAGAACTAAGTAACTTGGCTTATAAAATCCTTTCCATAGTCCCTCTGGGGGTAATACACACACTAATGGAATCACGAAGAAGAAGCTAACAGGCTAATGGGCAAAGCTAACTGCGGGCTAGCGCCACTTAAACAGTATTTACAGCCAAGTTTGAGTTTTAAAAAAAACTCCATTGTGTAATTGGATGAACAATATCCCTCTCTTCCTTTGTCTTCTCTGTCAGCGTAGTATTTACTCTCACAGACAATTAATGAGTAAAAAAATGCAACGTACTACGACCCCTGCAGTGGCGCTTATGGCCTCTAGGGGCATGAGTTACTTAGTTCTGCTTTGAAGACGAGTGGGAAATAACTCTAAATAATTGAATTAATCACATGCCTGTGTTGACTTGCAGTTTTGCACAAAATAAATCCACTGCTTTGGGATTCTGTGTGTGTTTAGCTCAGCCCTGTTGTAGATCCACCGGAACGTTACTGTATGTGTCTGCAGCTTTTATCAGATGAAACCAGCCAGCCTGGTTTTCTGGATGCCTCCCCTGTCCAAACATATTTGGTGATCTGGTTAAACTAACTGGCTGTTAAGTTAGTGAATGATTTTGAATTTGCCATTTTATTGGTAAAGCGAATGTACCTCACTCCCCGCTGTTACATTCCTTGAACAGTCGAGTAATAGGAGACCATGCATGTTCCGTTACAGCAGCAGCCTGTTCAGTGTGGGTCTGAAGAGCTTTAATAATTAAATATATCTATACTATAATAAAGCAAAATCCGCACGGCAAGTTGCATGATACTAGAGCCTGATGTCAATCACGGCTTTACAGCTATTGTGAGACAATGCATTGCAATTTTATGATTAATTATTGATGTCCTGAATGAAAGGAGAAGCCGTGAAATCATTTAGTTACTTTATGCTGACGCTGAGAAATCATTTTCTCGAAAGTGGATAGAGGTCTCATGAAGCATCGCTGTTACTGAAACATTTTTTACATGAATCCTTATGTTGAATGCACATTTAGAATCCACAATCACAAAGCTTCAACGCAAATAATGCATTAAAGTCTCAAAATGACATGGCTCAGGCAGTCCATAGTTTTTCTCCTTTCAGCTTATTCACCCAGATCCTCCCAAATCTCTCTCCCTCTTTTTTCAGCCTCAGCAGCTCTGGCCTCCGCTTGGTCTACATCTACCGTCACTGTCACCCACATCACCTCAAGTCTTTCACTTCTTACATTTACCGCTGGAGTTGACCAAATCTGAGGAACACCTCTTGCAAACTGCAGATGACACATTCTCGGATTCTGTTAAATGATAAAGCCCCTGCCATTATACCCTCAGATCTAGATATCATTACACATCAAGTTAACAGTACCGAGCAGTATTTATCGCCGCTGCATCCTTTCACGTGAGTCCAAACGAATAACTTGTGTAATTGTCTGTGTGTAGATGTGGCGCCAGCCGAGCAGGAGAAGCTGTTCATCCAGAAGCTGCGGCAATGCTGCGTGCTGTTCGACTTCCTGTCCGACCCGCTCAGCGACCTCAAGTGGAAGGAGGTCAAGCGGGCGGCGCTCAGCGAGATGGTGGAGTACATCACCCACAACCGCAACGTCATCACCGAGCCCATCTACCCGGAGGTCGTGCACATGGTCAGTACAGCCCCACGAGCACCACTTCTGAACTTTGCATATGCCGAAAGGACACCGATATAATGCTAGACTGACTTTTTGTCGCCATGTTTGTGTTTTTGGTTCCTATGCTAATCCAAGCCTTCTGTGATCAATAATGACTCGTAATGAATATTAGAGGCATTGACGAAAGGGCGGCCAAACATGAGGCTTCATAAATTAGCTCCTCTTCCAAATGTTTTATGTGGTTACTTTGGTTACCAAGCTTTGTTAGAGTCCTGCTGATAGTAGCAGAACGTTCGGTATCGCTGGCTGGTTAGTTTATGTTTTGATTTTACTCTTAACTTCTGGTGTAACAAAACAACCTGGAATGTTCCCCATTGTGGCTTTAAGTTAGAATGTGTATGTGTGCTATGTATGACACTCAGTTCCATGTGCAGTAATGGTCTGTGTGATTACTACTCGGTGTGGGTCACCTTATGGATGTACCACTAATAGCTTTATCAGAGTATCACAATAGTCGCACTGTATAGGCCTGGAATTCACCTCATGGAAAACAGTCCATTGCTCTGGTTCAGTCTGACCAACATAAGAAAAATCAGTTATTAAACACTTTATGTTTTGGAATAATGACAATTGCACTAGATGCTGGCAAACGACAAGCAGCAATGTTGTACTGTGATTATGTTTAAACCTTGATTAAACTGGACTATGACACTTCGGATAGTGTTTCATGATGCATCTCCTACTTTGACCTTTTCCCATTGACAGAAAGCTTAAGGCTACGTTCAGACTGCAATCCAAAGTGTCTAATCTACCCGTGTGCGACCTGTATCTGATCTTTTCATAACTGTGTGAATTATACAGAGGCATTTTTCTTTCCTTCAAATACAACCCAGGCATCTTGTGTGTGTGTGTGGTCCTAAATCTGATGTGTACGACCTTTTGCAAAACCATTAATATACTGTTACTGCCTCACAAAAGGCCACAACTATTAAAGGAACAGGCCATCGTTTTTACACACTGAGATATGTTGTTTCCTGAGCTTAGACGAGTTGATCCGTACCTGTCTGGTTTTTGTGCGTGCCCGTGGAAGAGCGTGGTAGCTTCCGACTTCACCCCCGTTTGGAGCTATAGGAATACATTGGGAGAGGCTAAATGCTAACATCTTTGGCCGTTTTGCGTGACTGAGGGCACGCACAAAGACCAGACAGGTATGCATCACCTCGTCTAAGCTCAGGCAAGAACATATCTGAGTACTTTAAAATGGTGGCCTGTTCCTTAAAAAAAAAAAAAAAAGTCTTTCTTCCCTCGTAAAACGCTGCGTATGACACCGGCCTCTCCTCTGCACGCGGATCACTTTGGAGATGCGTTTCTTCAGACAAGCGGTCACATCCAAGTGGCGTTAAATTAGAAATGTGACGACTCTGCAACAAAAAGAAACATCAGAATTGAGCGATAAGACCTGCCGTTTGAACGTAGCCTAAGTGCGAGAGGCCACCTGCGCTGTCCCATGACCGACCCGACAGGAGCAGCCCCACAGCGCAGTCACATGGAGAGAGCGGGAACAGAACACACTGACAGTATTGTCGACTCAAGTCCTCAGGCCGTCACAGAGGACAGACTTAACCCTAGAACAAAACTATATTTAACAAACCCCCTTTTTAGCCTGCAGTAGAAACTTCCCCAAATCAAAGGAACTGTATATTATATATGCAACTTATTATTTGTAACATCAAAATTGACTGTTCCAGAGAAAATTATTTACGGTAATGACTTTCTATCTATCTCGCTGTAAGTAATTGTCTCTTAAATGAATTGGTTGAACATGGAAGTCATTCTAAACCACTTTTACCTGCAGTTTGCTGTGAACATGTTCCGGACGCTTCCGCCTTCGTCCAACCCGACCGGAGCAGAGTTCGACCCGGAGGAGGACGAGCCCACGCTGGAGGCTGCATGGCCACATCTCCAGGTGACCGACTGCCTTGCATTCAGGAAAATATTCAGTTGGGATTGTGATTCAGTACAAAGAGGAGATGGGACAGGTGATAGTCAAAAACAAACTTCATGCCGAGTAACTGAAGTCGAGCTGCCTTGTACCTTGTGCATGGGAAATTATGTTGCGAGAACCCACATCTTCCAGCTCCAGTTAAAACTGACTATTGCATTTTTGTCTCACACTGAGCATCTGTACAAAAACATTTTTAAAGCAGTCTGGTTGTGAGTGGGATTTGTTTCCACATATTTTTTTTATTAACATATTTTTTTCCCCCCCATCTGTGTTGCAGCTCGTCTATGAATTTTTCCTTAGGTTTTTAGAATCGCCCGATTTCCAGCCCAACATAGCAAAGAAATATATCGACCAGAAGTTTGTTATGCAGGTAAGCGCCGCAGACTCTATGACTGACGATGTGTCCGATCAGTTGTGAAACATGACGTTGACGCTGTTGCTGCTCTGGGTCCTGCAGCTGCTAGAACTGTTCGACAGCGAAGACCCCAGAGAGAGAGACTTCCTCAAAACCACGCTCCACCGCATCTACGGGAAGTTCCTGGGGCTGCGGGCTTACATCAGGAAACAGATCAATAATATTTTCTATAGGTGAGTCCCAATTCCTGTTTGGGTTATGGCCTCTGAAGACTTCATTCTTTTAAGATAGATAGATAGATACTGTATGTTCTATACTATTTTACAAGGGAAGAAAAAGTTAAGCCTATACAATAAGAAATCCCTGTGTATCCCTTTAGGTTTATCTACGAAACAGAGCATCACAACGGTATAGCAGAGCTGCTGGAGATACTGGGGAGGTAAGGCTTTTGTCCTATAAGCTCCACATGGCATCGCCTCATCCTAATCTTTTATAGATGAAGGACTTTTCATGGACTTAACCTCACTTCTTCTAATCTGTCTCTGTGGCGCAGTATAATAAATGGATTTGCCTTACCACTAAAAGAAGAGCACAAGATATTTCTGTTGAAGGTTCTATTGCCTCTGCACAAAGTCAAATCACTCAGTGTCTACCATCCACAGGTAAATCCCACTACGTTAGCCAGAAATGAAGCGTGTTTCTGATCTGCGGGTCTGATCAGTTCATTGTGTGTGTGTTGCAGTTGGCCTACTGCGTCGTGCAGTTTCTGGAAAAGGACAGCACTCTGACCGAGCCGGTACGTCGCTTTCTTGCTTGAATGTTGTAGGAAAGAATATTTTTTTCCCTTCCTTTACTGAAGTAATATTAGGCCCTAGTCATGGTTGTGAATTTGATCAAGTATCTGTGAGTTTATTTAATTTTTTGCCCTAAAACAGATCTTGTCGTCTAGGCAGAGAGACAATTACAACTTTTTCAATGACAAATATTATTTAATCTTTTCCAGACAATGTAAATCTAAATAGTCTGGAATTTATGGTACATAAAAAAAAAAACCACAGTCTGAAAACTAATTCTTGAAACCTGATTTACATTCAAAAGTGCATGAAAAATCCCCCCCCCAAAAACATAAGACAAAGTACTATTGAATTAAAAACGATGACGTCCACTCTGCCTCTGTCTTAATCCGCTCTATTGAAACAAAAACAAACGCTGAATGCACTGTGCAGGTGGTGATGGCTCTGCTCAAGTACTGGCCGAAGACCCACAGTCCTAAAGAGGTGATGTTCCTGAACGAGCTGGAGGAGATCCTGGATGTGATCGAGCCCTCGGAGTTCGTAAAGGTGCAGGAGCCTCTCTTCAGACAGCTGGCCAAGTGTGTGTCCAGCCCGCACTTCCAGGTACCACCCGTCTCCAACCCGCTCCATCCACCCACCCGCCATATGCCCCGCTCCAGTCACCGACCTGCTCATGCAAAAAAAATAATAATAACACTCCGCAGCACCTTGGATTTACATATCCAGTGTTTCAGATTATTTCTTATCCATGAGATTGTGACGTTAGATTTCGGTGCTGCTACGTCTCGATGTCCAAAGTGTTTTACTTCATGCTTCATCCTTGTTGTTTAGGTGGCAGAGAGAGCCCTGTACTACTGGAACAACGAGTACATCATGAGTCTGATCAGTGACAACGCAGCCAAGATCCTGCCCATCATGTTCCCGGCGCTGTACCGCAACTCCAAGACCCACTGGAACAAGTGAGGCCACCCTGCATCAGCCACACACTCACTATCACACTTCAAGCAGCTTTAAAGAGACTGGATGCAAGTTGGACATTTTTATACTCACCACTGCCACCTCAGGTCTTACGCGTAACTGCAGTTTCTATTAAACTCGTGCATGACGGCACTTTGGACCCGAATTAACACCTTTTTGAGTGACAGTGCAGGATTTTAGAGGCAGTTGTGGTGAATAGTTCTGGGCTCATTCTACACATTAGGACATGGCTGAAACATGTAAGGGGAGGAAAATGCTTAATTTTAACATTTTTAAACTCTGTATAGTGCTTTTAACACACACATGGTCATCTTTACAATGTGGATCTATGGTGCCAAATGATGTTTACTCTACTATAAGAAATTCATTTGATTACCACACCTTTAAAGCAGCTAAAACACTTCCATATTCCAGGAACGTTTCTCATAAGTTAACATATCTCAAAAAGTTCATACGAATTGTACCAAACCGTTGCGTGTTTCAACGTGGCCGGTGCTCTAGAACCTCCACAGCTCTTGAATGTTTGTCATTTCTCCGCCCCTGTGCCCAGGACCATCCACGGCCTGATCTACAACGCTCTGAAGCTCTTCATGGAGATGAACCAGAAGCTGTTTGACGACTGCACGCAGCAGTTCAGAGCCGAGAAAAACAAGTGAGAACAAGAGCTCCACAGTCCAGGCTTTAGACATGTTCGAGCTGATCCGTTTAGTGATGAACCCCCTCTGTGTTTGTGTGTGTGTGTGCTCCACAGAGAGAAGGCGAAATCGAAAGAACGCGAGGAGGCTTGGATTAAGATCGAAAACCTTGCCAAATCCAATCCACAGGTGAGCCGCCCTCTGCTGTCGTCGTAGGCTTGCATCGTGACACTCAAACTGTTCTTTGTGACGCAGAATAGGTTGCCTTCATGTGACATGTTGTTGTCAATTAAAATGACTTTTTGAGAACAATCCCCTGCTCTATTTCCCCTTCCCAACATCTGCAGTTATGGCAACAGATTCTCTCAAATGTCGTGAACGCAACCTACTGTCAAAGATGTCTCTGAATCTGTCGATGAGGGGAAAGGCAGAAGTCATTTACCATCACATTATACAGTTTATTTTGTACAATGATTTTGCAACAATCTAAATATTATAAGATACAGAAAAAAGAAATCCCAAGGCAGGCTGAGTGCCCTAGTTGAATGAATATACTGTCAGTTTCCCACAGTCGTCCATTCGCAGAGTGAATTTGTGCTTGCAGTCGGTTCTTCTTTGCATGCCACTCAATGCTCTTCTCCACCTTGTGTTCTGTTTCCCTTTCTGTTCACATAGTTCTCTTTGTATGTTGATTCCTCTGACCTCAATAGTCCAGTAGCAATGGAGACGGATGTCCCGTTGATAGAAGATGTTCAGAGGTTAAAAAAGACAGTTGAGGAGGGCGCCACTCAGGTAAACCTGCCTTCTCTCTGTCCTCTTTCACAGTACTGCCAGCTATAGGCTCCAAAGTTCAATACAGTTGGTCCTACCCCCTTTTGGTTTTGCACTTTGTTTCAGTTCAGTAAACCGTTGTTGTTAGAACAGACCTGGTGACTAAAGACCAATGTGGCCTTGGACTGAACACTGGAATCACATCCTTCTGTGTGCTTTTGTCCTCTTGCATGTTATCAGTTATTTGACCATGTATTTCATTGAAGTTCACTTTATAGTTTTTTGTCTGACATAATTTGACAAATCCTCCTTTCATTCTCAACTTGTTAATCACCATTTACACTCACTACGAATTCTGCAGGGCATCATTGTGTCTAGATTGTAACTTCTTGCAGTCTGCTGCTTAAACTGGGTTAGAGTCATGATTACATTGATATTGTAGTTTGAAATAATAACTCCGCTGTTAGCTGCATAGGCTGCCTTCTGTCATGACCGAGAACATCACATCTTGGTCTCTTCCACAAGGAAGCGTGAAAAGTGATTTTCACTTACCATCGACATACTGTCCAGAACATACGAGTTTGCAGCTGCCTGTGTAGGAGAACAGTTCAGAGATGGCTTCCAAATTTAGCATCGTCCATACATGCAGTGCAAAGACCATTGTTGCACTTAAGCATCCAATCCGTAAGTGTAAAATGGACACAACACAAAGCCTCTGGGGCTTCAGTATTGGTTTATGTGATGAGCTGTGTTGTGTGAACATTTCTAACTCTTGCTCCGTGTGCTCAGCTGCATCTGGAGCAGAGGAAAGAGCGGCCTATGGTGCGGCGGAAGTCCGAGCTGCCTCAGGATATCTACACCACGAAAGCCTTGGAGTCCCACCGCAGAGCTGAAGAAATGCTGACCACCCACGACGGACTCTAGGTGGCGCTGCCTCTTGTGTGATGCCCCTCCCACATCCGACAGCCATGAACTCTGTGTCGCCGCGGTTACGCCGTGATGGTGGCCTGGCTCCGCCCCCGTTCCGCCCTCTTTAGTTCATGTCATTCCTGCAGTTCCTCAGACTTTCTCAGGTTTTGTTCTGTTGGAGAAGAGGCTTGTCTATGTCTTTTAGCCCTCGCCATTTTCACTGTGTGGTTTGCGCCGATGTTCACCTCTGACAGGAGCTGTTCACATGACAGTCGGGTCCTGCAAACAGGAAAATGCTTCAGTTTTTTAGAGAGCATTCATCTGTGGCAGTGTTTTGAATAGATGTCATATGGACTATAGCACAAAAGTGAAATCTCCGAACACACTGGAGTATCCTTTTTATAAATGGATAAGGCATGCTGGCAAACTGGAGTGTTATATGAGGATTTACTACTTTTAAAGCTACTTACAAAGGTTATAAGTTAAGCTATCTTAAATTACACAGTGTGTATGCTTTTTACTAAAAGTAGCCATTTATTAAAATTGGCATGTTAATGGTTTCCTATTTACATGAGCCCGGAAATGTAGTTTTGTAGGCTATATTGTTGACGTAGGAACGTTTTACATTTGATCTTTAAACCAGTGTGTCAGGGCAGGAACAGTGGGTAACTGCCATGCAGCACCCAGGCACCAGACCCAGAGCCAGGATCTCAGGAGTAATGAGCGCGAGGATGCTTGTTGCACATTGTGAGTGTATGGGGGAAACCCTCCCACACTCGGGGAGAACATGCAAACTCGGCACAATTTAAAACAATAAGCATAAAACATTTGGAGAAGATACACATTCTCATTGTTTATGTTAAAATAACATACAAACATTGCTGGACCCATAGTTGTGTAAACAGCTTCTTTTACTACACCATTACTGTAAATGAGGAACCTGAGAACACCACGTGGCTGGTTCCATTGTTCCCTCTTCCTTTGCATCGGATCAACTCTGAATTCCAGACCTGACTGACTGGCTCACTGTCCCAAACCCTGTGCCCTGCTTCTGTGTGACAGGGAACAGTCTGCCCCGCACACTGTCAGAGACAGCCCTGGGACAGTGCCAAGGTGGTTGGGCTGATTTCGCTCTGGACTCCTGCCTTGGTTGGGGTTGTATTTTTCTCATTTGTGTCTGCACACTGAGGCCTGACTGTTCTTAGCCTGGTCTGACGCCGGTGAGGAGAAAACGTCCAGTGGACCTCTCAAACACCTTCGGCTTGGTTTGTGCCATATGTTGCTACTTTTCTGTGCTTGCTTCCTTCATTCTGTTGGCAATTTAGCAAAAATGGACCAGAAAGACAGTTTAAACAATGGTACTCTGGCTCTTCTCCTAATGGAAGCTTCGGCAACAGTTTGATATTATTATGAATAATGAGGCTGCCTAAAAACTGGAGGAATATATATTTTAAGATGCATACGTTGTCATGTTTGTGTGAATTTAGTGTTGCAAGCTCTGTTTGTTTTTGTCTTACCTGCAGCTTCTGATGGTAAAGCTTCATGGAGAGAAAAAAAAAAGCTATTTTAATTCAACTGATTGTGCGACAGTCACAGAACCGTTAATTTTCCCGTTGTTCCTGTCAGTAGTACCATTGTTTGAAGTGCGCTGGTCTGCACTCCTGTATTGTGTGTTGTCCTGGAGCTTGGTGTGGATGGGTTTCTCCCGGTGGGTCCGCACTCTGAACTGACAGACTGCTCCCTGCCTCAGAAGCAGGTGCTGAGAACAAACTGATGCTCCTGTATTAAAACTGTATTTGCTTGAATGCAAAAGCTGTAAATGAAGAACCATGTTAAACATGTACTTAAGCCCAGAGGAATGCCATCGCTGACTTCTGTTGTAGACTCCATTGCATTTAGAAAACAGTCTTGCTTGCTGAGAGAGATGTTTTATGGATTTTATGAGTAAGAGCTGTGTGAGATGATTTTTGTGCTGACTATTCATCCGTGTTGCGATGACTTCAGTGATGGCTTGTGCTCACTGCAGCCTCTTTTACTTTTAACATATTATTTCCAAAAAATAACTTAAAGTGTCCTTTTGTATGTGACCTGTACTATACGATTCATTTAATATTGTATATATGATTTACCTCGTTTCATGTAGTGTTATATATCTAGATTAATTTTGTACAAATTGTCCCTCTGTACAGAATAAAACATCAATAGCAAGAAAAACAACTGCACTGTCTTCATAAATAACTTTGTCAGTGGTCTGGAAATGCATGTTTGGTCGTTACTAAGTATCTAAGCTATTTTACACTGGCACAAGTTTAGAGAAGAAGATCGCAAAACCAGTTTGAGCTCTTCTGAAGGTTTTCAGACTTTGCTGTAAGTTTCCCCCCACGATCAACCACTAGATGGCACCACACATCTTTGGATAACAGCTCTACGTCGCTCAAAGTGAGCCTGAATCTATACTTTCTACTCCCCTTCATTCTTGCACTGGATTACAAGTAAAAGTATTCTGAATCTTGATATAAAGGCTTATATTTTTGCAGTAATCCCTTAAACAGCTGAAACATAGTTCTGATCAGAAACATTACAACAATAATAAAGATCTGCATAACCAGCACAATTCTTCATTAAATAACAAACATGAATTAAAGGTCCTATACCTGATTTTTTTTTTAAATTATTATTATTATTATTATTATTATTATTAACAATGAAAGAGGAAGCTACTAAATTTAAACGTTGGTCGTGTCAGAACTCATTCCTAACTTTTGTCACATATTTTCTGCATCCCATTTCTTCACAGGGACACGTTTAAAGGCATACTCGGGGTCACTGTCACAGAAATGGTACAAAACCTGCCTACAGCTACACAGAATTGGTACAAATGCATTAGAATTTGTGTTTTGCCCTAGCCTGGCTAACACCAGACTAAAATCACAAGTGATATTTAGTCTGGGGACCACCAATTCATTTTCTCGTAGGAGAGGTGTGGTTTACGATCGTCCATACTCGTTTATTGGGCGATACGAAAAAAAAAAAAAAAAACTCTCATGCGTCTGCACGTAGCCCCAGCCAATCATATCATCGTATGAGATGACGTATGACGTACCCGCTGTAAACTTTTGAGCTAAATTATTTAGAACAAGGTCTAAAGCTTGATCAAAAAATACCATCGTGTCTGCTGCTGTCATGTTGGATCCGTAAATAAACTTTTTTTTTATTATCCGTAAATAAACTACAAGCTTCCATATATCGAATAGCGCGTCATCGTCTTGCCGTCCCTCCTCGCTCTGTGATTGGTTCCCAAATCCACCGGAGATTTGGCCATGGTCCCCAGGCTGTTGTGCAGTTCGAAATAATTCGAGCGCACACAGCAGCCTGGCGTTAGCCAGGTTAGTTTTGCCCTCAAATGTCAAAACAAATTCCATTACACTAAAACAAATCTGGTATAGTGCTTTGAACTCTTCAAGCGTTTAATTGTGCTGAATGCTAAAAGTACATTTGGATACTTTTATGTACAATTTTCAACTGGTATCTACCTACTCCCTCCTGTGTCTGTAGAGGTGGGTGATTTTTTAAATAAAAAACTTGATTAATGATTTGATTTGATTTTTTTTCTCCCCCCATTTGAAACAAAATAACTGACTTAAATATATAGTAGTAGGAAAGGCAAGCACTGTACAAAAAAGAAAAAAACAAAGTCAGTGTGCTTGAAGATTTTAAACCTTTTGATTTATTTATACAAAAAAATTTAAACAAGTAAAATATGTATTGATTTGACTCAACTTGATTTTTAAATGAAATACATTGTTTGCCCAGCCCCAGGGGCGGACTGGCCATAGGTCCATTCTGGAGGAGCACAGAAGGGCTTGAGGGCCACCAGCCTGCAAGGGGGTGCTGCTACCCGGCCTTGCAATTGCACAGTGAAGCAGCAAAAAAACAAAAAATCTCTATTCTATTTGTTTAACAGCTCTGTTGTTAATTGGTGACACAGCAATCGCGCAATAAAAAATTAGGCTTATTATAAATTGATGTCAAAATATGTCTTTGTGGACGCGTGTGTTTACACTAACTCGGGCCGGGCTGGTCAGAGTCCAGGGCCATTTTTTAGTCCCAGTCCGCCCCTGCCCAGCCCTAGTCTGTACTTGAACCCCTTAACTCTCACCTGAATGGAGCACGTTTTCTCCAGTCCAGCTTTACTCAAATCGAAAAGCTTCTGGAAATAATCGGCAAAATAGCAACAAAAACAAGAGGATGAAAATGCAACAGAAAAGTATCTCAAATGTGACAAAAAAAAGTAATGACAATGCAGGAAAAATGCAAGAAATCTTGGATCAGTTTTGTCAGTCTTAGCTTTCAAATGAGGCGTTGCACTGGCCTCGAGGCTACAAGCTCCCGTTGAGAAGCTTTTAGATTTGGGTAAAGCCGAAGAAAATGTGCTCGGTTAAAGCGGAGGTTAAGTATTAAGTCCTAATAATTTGAGTATGTCTTTCGCCACTAGTATGAAGCTCTGTTCAGAAAAATACTATATATTTGTACATTTATACAATTTCACAAATACACAATGTCTTTTCCCCGTTGCCGGGTGATTTATTTTTGATGAAATAACATTACACTGCCACAATGTCTAATATAAAACCATTGTGTCAGTTCTTGTGGTACATACAGTCACCCCTACACTGTCCTGGTACATGTGCGGTGACATACAGCACATGTGCCAGGACAGTGTAGGGGTGACTGGCTGTTTGGCACGGCTCACCCTCTATCACTGAGCTAAAGGGCTTTCAAATCTAAACCAAGTACCATTAAAATGCCTGAGATTTATTTGTGAGATGCATTTGATTAATATGTGCTTTGTTTTCACTTTTAGCAAATGAACCACAAAATGTTCTGGTGATAAGCCCCGAAGGGAAATCACTTTTCTGCAGCAGCAGTGAAAGGGAAAACATTCCACCTAAATGACGGGCCACCAACAGCCAACATGGCCGACTTCAACTTAGCCTGGTGCCGGGCTGCAAATGACGCGTGCCCACAACATTATTCTATTACCGACTGCCTGATAACATTAGGATTACCACACACATTCAAAAGTACAGGGGGGGAGTCTCTTTTACCACTTTATCCCAACAGTTTCCCACACCGCAATTGATAATCGCAATCGAATCGAAATTGCGAGTTGAGAGGTTTTGCAGGGAGCGAGTTGCAAATTTCCACTACAAGCAACAACATGTGTGATTGTAATCTTTTTTTTTTACGGCTATCCAAGCCCTTTGCCAAGCCATTAAGTAACTACTGTGTCTATGTAAACTGTGGAGGTCCATTGTATTGACATTGTAGACAGGGCAAGACACTTTTATTCCAAGTAGCATTCAGCTTTTCAGGCAGCATCAGGGCTAAACTAGACCCATGTCATGACAAAGCTGGGGATAAAGTCCAGGGCCGAACAACTGTGATTAAGTAGTGCCATATTAGTCATTAAAACCTGCATGTTTCTTGTGTTGTGTGAACTCATGTTTACTTGTTAATGGCAGCGGAGCATGAGCCATGATGTGGATTTGGGCGGCTAACATTTGATGGCATATCCGATACCTTTAATGCAGAGCAGAGCAGTGTGTTTGAGACAGAGAGAGGTCATTGTTGTTCTACTGTTGTTTCTTGCCAGCACTTGCTAAATACAGAGTAGTGCGTATTTACTAAGTTGCATTCGCTTATTGAAAGTAAAATCCTGCTTGAGTACTAGATGTTTTGGCTACTGTATCCGCCTAGAAGTAGATAATGAACTAATAAATGTGTTTCCTGAAATCAGATATCAAAGAATGCATTAGAGGAAGTGTATGTGTGTTTGTGTGTGTGAGTTCTGTGCCGGTGGCAGCTTCATCAGCGCTTCATTACTCTCTAAGGACAGTTTCTCGTCTGACGGTTGGACTCTGGGGTTACCAGCGGATACAAGCAGGGGTCAGCTTTACTCAGCTGCAGACGGCGTGACACAAAGGCTTGTTGGGCTGACAGGCAGCGGGCGACATACTCATGCAACTGAAGAAAACAAAAAAGGCTCAATGAAAATAAATGTCTGTCACACGTGCAGCCGGACAGCTTCTGCCTGAGCCTGTCCCATGAGACCCCCCCCCAGGACCCCTGCTCTGGACCCTCACAACACAACGCCACAGCTGTGTTTGTTTATTACCACCACATAGAGAGGGCCTGCATAACCACTGACTTTTGACTGTACTTTATTACTGTGCAAATGTGGCGTTAGGAGGGGTCTCAACTGTGGAAACTCATGTATGATTTATCAAAAGAGCTTTTATATTTTATTGTTGGTGTGGTCATTTAAATTATTAGTTCCTAATTCCATTTGTAGAAACAACACTCTTCTACTCTGGATGAGAGGCCTAGACTTCAAGTCTTTTTCAGGGTTTACTCTAAGCTCTGCTCTGCTCTAAGCTCTTTCAGGTGATAGAGTGGCTCATACAAAAAGATTTATCTTTGCAGCAACACCTACCTTTCACTTTACTTTTTTATATGGAAACTATCTGAAAAATTTCATACAAAATGGTGTGTCTGTCATGCTGCTGGCTGCATTAGCTAATGATGTGTTTATCAGTTTATGTGCTGCGCTAATGATGTGATGGCCTGAGGGAGGGATACACAGGTGTGTTCATAAACTCTCTCTGCAGGAGCCTTTCATAGAAACAGCACACAGTGCTCTGAGATCAGCTTAGTGCCAACCCAAAACAACAGGTGCGATATTGATAAGTGTCTTCTGTGAACCTGGCAGCTATTCAGCCTCCCCACACACTGTCAGTGTTTCACTCGGCAGGCATTTACAACCTGAGCCTCAACACAAGGGCACCACATGTACAGTTAACTACCCCTTACTACACCTATAATATCACTGTGGTGGAATCATGTTCACCCATAATGCCCAGCGCAGGGCAGGGCAGAACAATATCTTCAGCTATCCATCAACAAGTGTTTGGGCAAAAATCAACATACTTTTCTGTCACGCTGTGAGTCATGTGACACTTTCATGTGCATTTGGTAAGAACCCAATTTCCAGAGTTCTTATATGTCTCCATCCCTCCTCTCTAAACCAAACCACAGGATACTCACACTATTTCAAACAGTGGCTCTGAGAAAGAATTTCTTGTCAAAACAGAAGGATTTGAAAAAGGAAACTGCTGCCGTCTGTACAAGTGTCTCTTTGCCAGGAGCTGTAGCTAAAACAGGCCTGTTTACACTGTCACACTGTACACCGTCTAGCCCTCTGATAGTTCATCAGTGATCAGCTGTAACAGTAAGATAATTCAGAAAAACAAGTCCCCCAAGAACCTACTGGGTACTGTACATCACTGTTTCACCTGTACGCCACCACAAACCCCAGAGTCCTAAACCTGAAAGAGTCCTGACAGAGACCTTACCCCCAACAGAGTCTGACAGAACAGTTTCCTTGAGCCGCTCTTGTAATTCTTCCTGCTCACCACGGGCTGCTCACTGTCAGGACCTGGCCCGCTGCCTGCTGGAGTCATCCACTACAAAGACAACTGATTCAAACATCTTTTCCTGTTTAGACAAGGGCTGAGGTATGTGACACAAGCCCCCCATCCGAGTGCGTCACAGCGAGAGGCGAGAGACTGTATTCCATGGTAGAGCTTGGACCATCTTCTCTCTCCTGACTCATGCCAGTGGGCCTCCAACGTGCTACTGACTCTGATACAGAAGAAAAAATAAATGTGATACTCTGGGAGGTGATTTATTATACAGCGCTCCTCACCCTGGGGCTCTCTTGAGGAGCGCCCCTATATTGCAAGCAGCCCACCGACCTCTGAAGAAGAACAATCTCTTTATTCATAATAGATCAAAACTCAATCTATTGACAATGTTAGACGTTGCTGCAAAGGCTATACCAGAAGAATTGCAGATAGCGATTTTGCACAGCAGGTGAAATATTTAATAGCGCTCATAGATTCAGAGAACTGTAGTTATTGCAAGAGTTCATGTAGTAACTTCCAGGTTGCTAATCTTATTTTCCATCTCATACCCAAAGAATTCAGTTGCAAATCTAACCACACAGCGAATTTGAATACTAAACAAGTTTCTGCTTTTGTGCAGAAAGGAGTAAGGGGGGAGTTTTCCGTCGTATTGGGTGAGCGAAGAGACAAGTGTAAATATAACGTCGTCTCTTGTGAATGCGTCAGAAGATGCGGCTCGGATTGAGTTGTAAAAACAGCGGGGTGTGTTCCTGTGGAGCTGAACAAAAGAGTCCTGTGCTTCAGATGCAGAAGTGCTGCAGGCAACACAGCGCACGGGCCTGACGCGCTTTGTGTGTACAAGCTCGTGTGAAGCACCTCCGCATACAGCAGGTATACCTATCCCACATGCCTACTGTGGAGAGGTGGCAGAGGGGGTCAGTCCGTGGACCCTCTGGTGGCCATTTTAAACTCACAAAAATCAGGCCTCAGTTACTTTATATGGTTTTCACGTGTTATTTTAAGTTGTAAAATATGAAATTCCAAAGCGGGATGGATTTAGAGATAATTGTTTCATGGCTTACACTAGATCTAGGTCCATATCGCATGTCGTTAGTTATTACCCCGGTTCAGAGACCGGATCGGCCTACTCTGGATCGGGAGAGTGAGTTCAGTTGGTCCAAATGTGACTGGTACGCCGCGGTTCAGGGTGTCTTTCACCTCATCAGCAGGGATTATGCTGCCACAAAGATTAAGACAGGAATTCTGGGAGTTGTCTGAGAAGCACAAACTTCTGGATGTCGTCCTAACACAATACAGAGAACCAGTTTGTCATTCGCTCTCACTTATGTGGAAGAAACGCAACCAGGATCTCACATTGCATTTCCTTGCAACGTTTTTCTTGTTCAAGAAATGATCAAAATGTTGTGACGTGAACATTGTGAATATCTGCCATGCAAATACATGAGATGGTGTCATGTGTGGGTTCAGGAAGTATTCATATTCATAACCCTCCATTTCTATGTTGTATGTTGAGGACCCCCTAAAAGTGTTCATTCTTAAATCATGTAAATTCAGGCTGATCTGAACTTTTTGTATGAGTGGACCTGAACTGACGACAATGTGTTCTTATGTGTGTCATTTCCTACTTGACAGTTTTGGCGAGTTCGGTGTCACTTGCCGTCAGCTGATTTAAACTTTTTGGTTGTTTGGCTCTGTCTTCCTGTAGCAGCAGGCTGACAGCGTCATCTGCAGTCCCACTTCTTCAGAACTGTATCCCAGGTTTGAGAAAGCTGGTATGCCCCCTCGTCCTGGTTCACAGTGTATTGCCGAACTAAATCAGCTCAAGGTCCGCAAACTTATATAGTAAGTAAGTATATTGAGAGGATGAAAAGGCTTTGGGGTCCGGACTAAAGCCTCTGGAGGTCTGGATCTGGACCCGCCAGTTGGGGACCCCTGGTCAGGCTGGTCTAGAGGATCACAGAGAGGGTACAGCGGGCCATGTGCAAACACAACATCAGTATATCCGGTCAAACCCAATACCAAATTATAGCAGTTAAGGACAAAACAGACCTTCAATAAAAATGCACTATGAGATACCTAGTTTGTCGTGCAGCAAATCGTATGGTGGAGCGTTCAACACCAGGGAGGAATTATATGAGACAGAATTTGGCAAGGAAACATCAAAAGCTTGCCACCAGACGACAAGCAGAACAAGCGCAGCTAAGGTCTGCCAGGCAAGAGGGAGAACCTCCTCCCGAATTGGGACAATGCCCATGTCATTGGCACCGAGAGCAACAAATACCACCGTTTTATCAAAGAAGCCAATGAGATCCAGAAGTGACTGTGAACCGGGACAAGGGGGCGTACCAACTCTCTCACACCTGGGACACAGTTCTGAAGAAGTCGGACTGCAGGTGGCGCTGTCAGCCAGCTGCTACTACAAGCAGGAAGACGGAGCCAAAAACTGTTTAAGTCCGGCTATAAGAACATTTAGTCGTCATTACCAGAAGACCTAATTGGATTAATGGACCTAAAGGTTCATGAATGTTCAAAAACAGCACAACTATGACATGATAATGGTTTGAGTCTGCAGCCAGGTCGGTCAGACGACTTGAAATTCTAGATTTCCTTTCCCAATTTTTTCTCTAATTTTGATTTATAGAAATCAGTGTGATCTTTAGTTTACCTGTAGAAAATACTCATACAGCAAAATGTATGTAATGTAAAGACGTCCGAATTGTCTGAAACCAAGTAGGCCTGTATGTGAGCCATCAGGATCATCAGGCAACACACAAACAAACAAAACAAATCCATTTACAGCTTATCCCATTAACATAATTAAATTGGTAAATCCCGAAATTATATTGTTCATTTCAAAAGGGGCTTCTGCTGCGCTGACTTCGATGCCGGCAGCTCTCTCCGTTGCTTATCTGTTGGCCCCATCGCTCAAAGTGTGACGAAATCCATATATTTGCCCAACACTGGCACTCGTCCTCCACTACAAACACTCGCACGGATGAGAGGTGTTTTCCAGAAGTATCTCTTGGACAAATAGGCATTGTTTGAAAGTTGGCAGCAGAATGCACCTGAGCATTCCTTCAGACAACACATGCCTTATTGTTATTAGATGTGAGTGCCTACGTACCAGCTTCATGCATTATTATTATTACGCCCATAAATCACAGGTTACGACTTCATTTTGTTCAAATGCAAAACCTACACCTCTACCACCAGTCTCTTCCCAAAATCTATTGTTGCCTGCATGATGTCAACTGTTTTAGGTTAAACAAAACAGACTATATCCAGCGGGGTCAGAGAGTTTAGAGAGACATCTTTTCATTCTATCTGTTTTTTATATGTATTAAATCATCATTTTTCTGTACAAATGTTCAAATTGGATCATGGGTTAAGTGCAAAGTCCCAGAAGCAATGAAATGATGAATTTACATTTAAAAACATCAACATAAACACCTCATTCCAACAGAGGAAGCAAAACCCCAGCCCTCCTTTAGGCTAATGCCTCACCGCCTGAGGATAAAAGCACATTTTAGACATGTTGAAGAGCGTTAACGTGCGAGAAATGATTGAATACTGTATTTGTGATTTGTTATCTAATATTGTTTCTGTGTCAACAACAAAACAGAATTTCAGAGAAGCTTATACAAATTGGCTCAATATCAAAGACTGGCTATATCCATTGTTAAAGCGCATAAATAATGACTTTTAGACCTTTGAAATTGGAACAAAGTGTTACTCATTTGTACTTCTTTCTTCTCAGCCCTCATCAACACACTCCCACTTAGTCAGGTGTCAGGTCATTAACATTTATTACCCTTGACCGCACTTTTCTTTTCTTAACGGATGGAGCCCTGTGTTTGCCCCTGGCACATGAAAAGGCAAAGGCCGAGCCCAGGCTGCGGCACTTTGGACGCGAATAGTTTGTTTTCTGGAGGTGAGGCTTGCGGCTTTTACATGTATTGAAACGCCACATGAAATGGTGTGTGTGCATTCGTATTAGTGACTGGCAAATAGACATGTGTCAGCAGAGGAAAATTCCATAATGCCTTACTGTTGCTGTTCTCACATTCACAAATGTTCAAGGCTTGCAAAGTTATAGACAACATTGTACGTGATGGAGGGGTTTCAGTCCATGGCTTTTTCCCTTTATGTTAACAACTTAGATGACTTTTCACCGTTCAAGATTAAATATTTTACATTTCTGGCATTCCAGTTCTTCACAGTGATGAGTTTATAACCACGCTTCGCAACTTTCAGGGTCACTTTTCAGGGTCACAGTTGCAGAAATGTTACAAAAACTAACCTGCCAGCTCATGAAACTGATGCAAATGCTTTATGGTTGGATGTACAGTTGTTCTTCCACAAATGTCTGAGTTTACATTATACCGAAGCAGGATAAACCAAGCTTTGTTCCCCAAAACAAAATCTGGTAAAGACCATTAAAATCAGTGGTTCAAAAAACCTACACACCAAGCTCCATCTCATAAAATATCTGACCCCCCAACTACAGCTAGGCCGAGATCAAGATCGAATCAGGACTTAAGTCTAAACTGGCCGGAAACGATGACCCCAATGCAGCGCCATGGGACCCTCCAAAGTTTGAGTCAGGGACTTGTTTGGGAGTACCAACTGGAAGATTACTGTGAATCTTTTGGGTTGATGGGGGAAACCTTAGCATCGAGAGAAATGCAAACTCCACACAGAACATCCCCACATGGTCTGGGAATAAAGCCGTGGATGGGACAGGCACCGCACAGCCAACAACTGGGACTAAACTTGAACTAATATGGTACAAGAATACGGAAGAAGCTGACCAGTCCTAGCATCTCCTAGCATCTCCTCTTGTCTTTGTTTGCAAAATCAAAAGTAGTGACAAAATATGCATAATTAATGAGTGTTCCCTCTGTTCTCCACTGGATTATCAAATTTTCATCAGTATTCCAAATCTGAGCACTGGCCTTGTGAAACAGCAGGCCCAGCTCCTGCAGCTCCTTCACCTCTCTGTTTCCCGGAGTGTGGAAACCTGAACTCACTGTGAAAACGCTGAGGCTACATTCTGATGCTGATTCAGCCCTGGCTCTCCTGCGCTGGCTCCCTGCACTGGCTGGTAGTCAGGCAATGGGCTCACTGAAGACACAGTCTGATGACATGTTGGCAGCTTACTCCATCAAAAGACTCCTGTACACAGGCTGTATGTACAAATGCTACATTTGTATGCTTACTTGCATCAGGAGTGTTCCAACTGCCTTGATTCTCAAAGGTTCATAATTAAAGCAGCTTTATTTGAATAGCCAGTGGGGATCTCCCAGGCATGTGTTTTCACACTGACTATCATGTTTGTGGAGCCAAATATTGGAAACTTTGATACCAAATCCCTGGGTGTATGTTAACTTTGGCACAGGGCAGAGGATTCTGAGGATGCTTTTCCTGCTCGATTGTGCGCCTCACTGTCCACCACCCACCTTCTCCTGGGCCCGCGCTGCTCCCTGCAGACGCTGCTCGCTGCACGGAGGAGAGAGCTGGACAGGGAAGACATTGTGATGCATCTGAGGGTGAAAGCGTATCTCCACTGTCTGTGGCGTTTACAGAGAAAACAAAGCAACGCAGGAGTCTGGAGAGGCATTTCTCCTCTGCCTGAACTCTCCTCCACCTCACAGTCTGTTCCCGGGGGGCACCACTGCCATGGGGCTCTGTCTGCACAGCAGACATTAAGAAGGTCTTGCAGGAGGCCACAGCAATGAGGTCTATATTAAAGTACAAATAAATGTACAATATAAGTACATTATATTGTACATTGTATAAGTGTCCTTGGATTTAATTCATCCCTCAGTGCTCCTGGGGAACCTGTTAGCAGCAGTGGGCAGCCAGGTTTAGTGCACTGGGACCCAACTCCAGATGTCGACCCAAACTAATGGTCAAAATTACCTGGCTGGGGAAGTACCAGGGGCGTGTCCAGACTTTTCCACTGAGGTGGACCAGAGGAGGCACTTTGTCATGCAAGGGTTGCATCATGGTTTGAAGTAAAATATCAATCAAGAATTGAGCTTCATTCTGATCAATTTACATGCTTAATGTTAGTACTTATTTACTTTAGAAAATAATCTAATCCAATTAATCTGGTTTCTACTCCTGAGTGGGATGGCACTTGAGCTTCCCCTGGCCACTCTGGGCCATGATGTCCACTTCACCAATTCACTGAACCTCATCTGTGATCGGCTGTTGCAAAACCTCCACAAGTGTTCAGGGGCAGGTTTGTGTTTATAGCCTACTTACACTGAGAAAACTTCAACATAAAGAGAACTTCAGGTCCACCCAGAACATTCACTGTGACTTGAATTTGTTTTTGTTTGATTATTTGACAGAAACTGACCAGCACAGTAACTGTTTTTCCTTGTGAAGGTGTTTCCTTTGCAGAGCTGTTCATGCATGACTTGTGGCTCATCTTCCCCATGCTCTCCTCATGTTGTTGGTCATTTGTTTTAGTGTAGCCACAGCTGCCCTGGGACAGACTTGTGGAACATTTCTTGGTCAAAGAATCGAACTATGGCTGACCTTCTGGTCAGTGGGTGAGGATGTCACCTCTGATGGACAGCACACTTGGAGCAGGTGATTGGTACTGGCCCAAAGGAAAGAGTGCTCTTCTACAGCTGTGCGAGGTCTCTGTGAGCTCCAGCTCAGTAGCAGACAGTTGGTGCCCGCTGATTCACCTCGGCTGAAGGGAAACCATAAAAGTGTCAGTGCCACACAGTGACGTGCCGTACCCTTTCATGCCCCATCACCTGTTTGTGAGCTCTTCTCTGCCACAGCGCAGGACAATATTTTGTTTCTACGTCTTTCATTGATTGATGTTGAGCCATCGTGTATCAAAGCACTGCAGCCGCTGAAGACTTTCAACTGTTTTAAACGCCGCTCTCTGGACTGGGTGCTCCTGTCCCTGACTCGGGGACATGCTGACAGACTGATGTCTTCCCTCCGCTCTGTCTTTCCCTGGAACACACTCGCCGTGTCCTGTTCCTGTCCCACACGCCTTAACACAGCCAGACAATCTGCTGCACGTACACTGAAGGGTTATCACTCTCTATGATGGAGAAAAGTTTTATTGGAAGCGAATATCCATATAACAAACCTAATATCAAAAAATGAACAAATGAATCCTCCGGCACATATGCAGAGGCTAAAAGGCTTTGGCTTATGATTATGTGTTTGCTCTTACTGTACACACAATAAACTGTAACATCTATGTGAAAATTCACCATAAATGTTTCTCTAAACAGTAACACAGGTCAGTCCATGTGTATCACACACGCTGCTCCACTGTGCACTTTCACATTGACTTCTCTTTGAACTGTATTTAACTCATTTTTCTTTATTTATTCATCGTTTTATTTGTATATTTGTTAGTTTCAGAAACGCTTCTCTTTAAGTGTACAATACGAATACAAATCTGTATCATTGCGCTGGATCATTCTTATCATCGGCCATTATTAACATAACCAGCTATAAACTAATATCAAATGAGGTCATTGCTTTACATGTTACAAATGCAACACTAAAAGAAGCTACAAAAACATTTTTATTGCAAATTTCAGAAATATCCAGTGACGGAGGCAAAAATCTACAATCATATTCAAGTGCAAAAATAGATTATACATTTCATATTTTTGATATATCAAATATATACAAAATGAATAAAGGAATGTGTTTTACATGAGAAAGCGGGTTATTTAAACACAGATTTGTACAGTTATGGATACGTGTGACGACATGTCTTTGCCGTGTTGCCCTGAGCAAATGACGATCAGAGGCACAGCGCTGGTCTGGGGACAGTTCAGTGCTGCAGTGGAGGATCTTGGTGAGTGGGCCCTCTTGTTCTCAGGGGCGAAGGTCAGAGGGTCACTTCACCTTAGCGGGTCTCAGCTCTTTGACCTGCTGCATGTGTAAGGTTTTGTGCACAGCCAGAGTCCGCGACTGACAGAAACCTTTGCCACACTCCAGGCATTTGAAGGGCTTCTCTTTGGAGTGGATGTACCTGCAATAGGCCAGACACAGACAGGAACAAAGTGAATGAAATGTTCCTCTGGGCTCCTAGTTCATTACTTGTTCTGGTTGCAATGAGGGCAATGGTGAACCTTATTGAAAATGTTATATTACTGTGTCTGTATGTTTTTGCATTTATATTCGTAGACTTCATGGTCCCTGTAGGGCAACTTGTGAAGAGCAGTGAGTGACCGCAGTGCAGTGCCTAGTTTCTAATCTTGGACAGAAGCACCCAGGAGTTCCCAGGAGTTTGCAAACTATCCAACGAGGTACCCCTGACCGAAACCCTGCAGTCACCCACTGCCACAACTCCTCATTGAAAGGTCCTCCAGATCAGTGGCTCCCAACCTTTTTTGTGCCGTGCAACTCTTGAGACATTCATTTATTTTACTCCGAGCACCCCCTAACTCGAGGATCTTGCCAAAAGTGAGCAACTTAAAATAGATTATTCAGTATTTAGTAGAGTGTTATATTCTTTTCTTTCAAATTAATATTGAAATTCTACTCAGTTTCACTTTTTTTTTAAATATGAGGCACCCCCAGGGGTCCCCATAACCCTGGTTGGGAAACACTGCTCTAGATTATAATTGTTTTTGAGTTTGAAAAAGTCCATCTAACATTTAAGAATATATTAACTGCTTAGCTATGTTTAAGACTCTGAGGAGCCACCATAGTCTATCAAAAATAAGTAACACTTTACTCAACTCAACTTTTTGGGATATGACAGATGGAGGGTGCGCATGTGTGACGAGAGAGTGCTGGACTAACCTGTGGTCCCTCAGGTGGTCCTGTCTTCTGAAGGCCTTGTGGCAGATGTCGCAGGTGTACGGCCTCTCGTCCGTGTGCGTGCGCTCGTGGATCAGCAGGTTGTAGGACTTGGTGAAGTGGCGTCCGCAGAACTTGCAGACAAACTCTTTCTTGGTCTTGGAAGGCATACGTCCGCGGCTGGACCTTCTGTCAGTGGAGACAGAGGGGGCTTTGGTGTCCTCACACAGGCAGGGAGGCAGAGCTGGGGGGCTGCGGGCACTGGCCATACTCAGGTCCTCTGCTTTTAAACTGTCCTCCTGCGTGGCCGCCACGGCCAGGTTTGCAAAATCAAAGCGTGGCTTACTCTTGGGTCCAAGCGACGCTCCCTGCTTGGGTCTGATGAGATGAGGGAAGAGGGGGAAGGAGGCCACGGAGGAGAAGTGCATGGGGATCTTGGCCAGAGCGCGGCGGGACAGGGGCAGCGGGGGGTACAGAGCCCAGTGCTGCAGGTGCACTGCGTGGAGCGCGCTGAAGCCGTAGCCCTGGAAGTGCTCGGCCGGGAGCTGCAGCCCTGTAGAGCTGTGCAGCATAGAGAAGGCCCCCAGAGGCAGGGAGGGGTGGAGGGGCACAGGGGCAGCCACACTCTTACTGCCCATGACTGACGCACCTGCACGGGGGAAAAACAAATCACAATTAGTATGGATTACTGTAATGTTAAACAGAGAGAATCCACATGCCTTCATGAATCAAACCCAGGTGCTTCTTATTGTGAGGCCGTGCCAAGGAAATGACTTTGATAGTTTGTCAGAGGATGGGACGTCCTGGAACCTCACTACTCTACACGGGTATTAGTTAAGGTTTAATGGCAAATAGGAGAATGTTATTATACTGTTGAAACACAAGCGAGTGAAGGAAGGAGTCATGTCTATGCATTTTGGAAAACTGTGCATCCACATGTTGTAACAGCAGATATTATGGAAAATCTGCGGAAGAGTTCAAAGCCTGTAAGAGGTACGGTTTGGCTGCTGCTTGTTTTGATAGAGATGGCAGTGATTACATTAGACAGAGCAGTGTCAGTCTGTGGACATGCCTCGGGCTGTGCGGTGACAGCACTGACACACATACCTGGGAGCTGTTCAATCAGGTTTGATTAGCAGCGCAACAATAGACAATAAAGGAGCTTTGTCTGGAGCAGCTCCCGGTAGCCTTTATCTGAAATCTTCCACCCACACTTAAAAAAATGATTTTCGACTGTACTTTTTTTTTTCTTTAAGAACGTTACAAAAAATCTGCGAGTTTTTCCCATTGAAAATAAAAATGATGAAACAAGTCAAACAGTAAAGTAGCAAAAAGTCTTATTCTGAAGTGCAATGGAGACGGTCAATTACAAAGTTTTGGAGATATTTCATATTAGCACACTGGAGAAGGCCATACACAGCGACATGGAGCTATATGAATAAACTATAAGATGATCCAAGATTCAGATATTCAGACTTTTAGATTTGACTTTCAATATTTCAAAGCAGTGCAGGATCTAAGTTTTTTTTATTTTTAGCACTTCACAATTAAGACAAATAAAAGTATAAAAAATAGGCCCGTGTTGTTGAGAAAGTTTGAGATTTAGATTGAATCATAGGTAGAACATTTTCTGGTTAGAGAAGACAGTTTTATTTAGAGATGAAGATGAAACTTTCCCTATGGAGGCTCACACTAATTTTAAAGTATTTTGTATTCGCACAGGGAAACTTTCATTGATAACTGTGCGTGAAAGTAAAAGTCTCTTACCGTGTTGAGTATCGGGAGATGCTGCTGCAGTTGTCAGTGATGCGGCCACATGGTGCGCGCTGCTCCTGGGCTGATCCTACAGGGCGAAGGGGCGTGATGCGCCGACACCTTTTCATTACAACTGTGCGTTGGAGGTGCGTTTATATTCAGACATGCTCGGTGACGGTGCGTCACTGGGCCGTCCCATGAACACCGGGGCACCGCTAACACGAGATCCTCTGAGGCGAGCATCTGAGCGCTGCTGTTTCACAATCACAGCGACCCCTCAGCAGCGCGCAGGACGCGGGGAGCCGGCGGGCTCAAATGACCGGCTGAAAATGAAGGAGGGAAAACAGAGTGGCCCGAATACTTCACACCGGCATATCTAATAAAATAGAAGACAAAAGAAAAACTACCCACTGTGCAAACACATGTTGCAGGACAATTTCATGGTTGCCAGTTTGAGTGAGAATTCAGATGTGCCCATGCAGTTGACTCTTCTTTCGTGTTGTATGAACGACCAGACAGAATGCAGTATCTATGTTCAGCTGCCCGGGTTTGTTTTACGCTTAGTCTATTTGTTCTTTTTGTTGTTCTTTCAACACATTTTGAAAAACGTTCAAGTCCACAAAAGTGGCCTGCATGGCTTTACTGCAAACCTGTGGCTCACATGCGCCATCTAGTGGACATCCTGATGTGGTCACAGCCAGTTATTACGTGAACATGAACGTGTTCAATTAATGATAAATAGAACTCAGTTGGATGATTTCATATCAGGCGGTGCCCAGCAGGAGCCCTCACAGAGGTCACATGAGGCGCACAGACAGGTGCGGCCTTTTGTCTAATTACAAACGCCTTTATGACGTTCACATCTGTTTTCAGGCTCTGAGGTGGTAATGCTATTTTATTGGGTAGCTGCAGCGGTGTAAAAGTATCTACTTTACAAGGACTCACAAACAAATAAACTCAGATTCTCATCTAATCTCCAGCAAAGTGGATGATTCACAGTGATGAGAGGTGGAAAGCTGGCAGCCATTGTGTTGTGTAGTTTAAAAGCACCTGGCATTTGATGAGTTTTTTTTTTTTCCTTCTGAAAATCAAAGGCTCTGATGACTGTGTGGTGAGATGGTGGTAAATGGGCACAGAAAACATCATCTCCAGACTGGAGTTTGACAACACCACACTGAATACTTGACAACCTCAGGGGGCTACTTTGGTTTTTGCTTTACTTTAAAAGTTTCTCCAACAGATTGTTACATTAACAGCACACTTGTGTTAGCTTTGCAGGTCTTTTCAGCCTCATTACATCTTTAAAAGCACTCTACTTGTATTTTTAGTACTGGAAGGAAGTTAGTTTTGTCCCCCTTTAGTACAGGCCAATTGCAAAAAATACTGTTTCTCTAATTATAAAACATTTGGAACAATTTTATGAACTTCCAGGCTAGTTCTCCAGCATTTTTGTGACAGTGACCCTGAAAAGTATGTTAGGAAAGATAGGAATGAGTTTGAACCACAATATCCTCTTTTATTGTTTGTTATTAAAAAAGTTAGGCTGACTTTAACTACTCCATAAGAGTAAATTCTACGATTTGTCAAATATGATTAAACATATTTTAATTAATATTTGTATTTCACCCTCCTCACTCATAGGAATTCAGAATCTCCAGTTTCTCCAATCTTGAAATACCAGAAGAAGAGGAGGCATTCTTAAAAAATGTTTAATTCTGTAAGGACCGGAAGGGAAGGAGAAAGTTCATAGTGTATCACCATACACTCTCAATAAATATGTTAAGTCAAAACAGTCCTGTCCTCATTTGCTGCTGTTGTGTTGTCTCTCATACGGTCAGCTCTGTGGAAAGCTCTGTCCAGCCCCCAGCACCTGTCTGACCGTCATATTGATCCTGGAGCTCTGGATGTACCTGAGACACACTGTCCAGTCCTGCTCTGACACCGGCTCCAGCACTGAGCCAGTCTCTGGGGGATTCTGTCCCTCAGTGGGGGTGGGATGGGTCAGCAGCTCTGTGGTGAGGAGTTCCTGGGGAGCGGGAACGATCCGAGGCACAGCGTGGTACAGGAGGCGGCTCTGTCCCGACATCACCATCACGTCACCACTGTGCATGAACATGGCCGTCGGGGGGTCCTGGCGCCGCTTACCCCCGAGGAGAAAGATGGACGACTGACCAAAACTATCAGGGAAAGAATAGGGGAAGAATAGTCAATATGACAACAAATAAAGCATAAATAACTTTCTCTCTTACCAGAACGACAGAAGAGGGCAGTTGTGGTCCAGCTCAGACTCGTCCACGTGGATGCCCAGAGAGGAGTCAGTCCTGTAGTAGTTGAGGATTCCTGCCTGTGGCTTGAAGTCGCTAAAGCCGCAGCCTGACGCAATTTGCTGTGACAGAGACTGAAGATCCACAGGAAAAGGGGTGTAATGGTCTGCAGAATATACCTGCAACACACGACAATAAAGAGACAATACAATAGCAAGAACTACAACAAAATGTAAGAAAAAGCAGAAAACTAGCTTTGTAATCAGTTATAGCAAACCTTTGTGTCCCAGTTGTAGTGGTAGCCCAGTGTGACCCAGCGCAGTCGTTCCAGCAGACTCTTCTCTTGGCGTCTGGGTGGTGATGGTGCCCTGCAAAGACACTCACAATTAAGTCGCCTATTGTTTTAAAAGCTGTGCACTGGCTGCTCAACACCCCCAATATAAATGTTTTTATTTGACATTGTAGTGCAAAAACTTCTACTTGATTGTGTGGTTGGAATTTCTGCTGGATGAAACATACTTAAAGCAGTTAAAAGGATGTAATCTATGAAAAATCTGACCTGTTCATTAAACTGTAAACTGATCATTACTCGTCTTACCTGAGGCTGTGCACGCTGCGCTCCCATATGTTCTGCGTGTCACAGGGAGACATGTGCATGTCTAGGTTACATATGTTGGGCTTCTGGGGGTACGTTTTCAAACACTGTCTGATCCAATACCGCTGTGAGCCCCTCCGAAAAGGGTTAGAAATAAAGATGAATCCTGTTGAATGGAAGCACATAGAAAATAAAGAAGCCAACACCTTTTCATCATTTATCATAATATCACAATGTACAGTGTGTCTTCCTTCAATATACAGTATGTACTTTTAGATGAATTTATCATAGGAGATTTATCTCAAAGACCCTTTGCTCAAGAATAAGATGATTCACCTGGGTATCCCTGCAGTCCAAATGCTCTCCAGTCCCGCACAGGCCTGAGACCCACTCTGGAGGTCACTGCGTCAGGTACTGCAGTGGCGTTCAGTTTCATCGGAACGACCTGACAACATTTCCACATGCCATTTTAGTTTTAAATAGTGTATTATAATGTTTTTATTTCTTTAACATCATTATTTGTTGTGTTTTTAGATTTATTCTCTTGTGACATAACAACACATAAACTGTTTGATCAGGAATGTATCCATGGGTGTCTGATGTGAACATGTGAACATGACATGAGACACTGTCACTGACGGATAGATTCTCATTAAACTCTATGACAGTTTGTACCTTGTCAGCACAAAGATTTCCGGAGAAATCGACGACCTCACTGAAGTCTGGCGGAGGTTTTCTACGCTTATAAAACTTGAAGAGTTGTTTGAAGGCATCTTCTCCACTTTCCATAACAGCCGCCATTTTGCACATGTTCTTCTTCTTCTGTGACTGACTGTGTCTGCTCTCTACTGCCGCGCTCTGGCTCCGCCCTGAACAGTCCAGTTAATGAAGGAGAACAAAAGCCTATTATTCTAACACAATACAATTAAAAAATGTTAAATTGATTACGGACTCGTGGTCCCTTAATCATAAATAAAAGGACAGAAAATTTACAAAAAAAGAGAGTAATATCCAACTATTACAAACATTTAATACCAACAGCAAAATATAGGGGGCGGAATGCGCTCTTTTGCAGAGATACTTGCGCGTGTGGGAGAAGTAAAAATGGCAGCGTCCTCAAAGAAGGTGTTCGAGGTGTTCGTGTCCAGAGTGCCATGGACTGTGGCCAGCAGTGAGTCCTTCACACCGCGGGGATTGTGTTTGATTTGTTATTCTGTTCTTTGTAATGAGTGGGAAATCAAAAGAATGGATGAGGAATTGTGTAATGCCCCTTCAGCAAGTTGCAGTGCCCTTCAGTGGCGCTCTGCTGATCCCACCTCCTGTCTCACTTTAGCTGCCTCGTGTTTATAAGTCTGTCAAATCTTTGAGTTTCATGTGTGACAGTTGCATTGTGGACTCAATGTCAATGTGCTGAGACAGAGAGTTCAAGGACCTCTGAAGCACAATCAGCTTTTTTCAGATGAATGCATTGGAATTCGAAATGCTTGGTTTGTGTATTGCAGCTGTTATAACAATGTAAACCTGATCTTTTCTTTTTCAGAGGAGATGAGGGAGTATTTCACCCAATTTGGACAAGTCAGGAAATGCATGGTGCCATTTGTGAGTTTGCAATCTTGTTGTTGTCTTGAATAACTGAATTGTTTGTACTTGCTAAATTAATCTAGCCCATTTGTTAGCTTTTTTACATTCTTTAACTTTTCCTCTGCATTGTTTGTGTCAGGACAAAGAGACGGGTTTTCACAGAGGCTTCTGCTGGGTTGGCTTCAGTTCAGAAGAAGGCATGAATAATGTTTTACAGAAAGACCCTCATGTGATAGATGGAGCCAAGGTAAGTGAGTGTCTTCTGATCCATGTTATGTTATTGAATGTGAAATGTCAATATAAAACGATGTATAACAGTTACGAACAGAAAATGATGCTTTGATGCTTCATAGACCAAAATGTGTTATTTTTTCCCCCCTTCTAGGTCCTGGTGCAGAAGAACAGACGGTCATTCGTGCAGAAGTCGAACAAGGATGAAGACTGAAGCTTTGCCTCTTTGAAATTCTGTTTTTTTATACCTTTTTTTTTTTGTCTCTGTTATAATTATTTATGTCTTTTTGGTGAAAAGGATTGTGTTATTTCAGATTCCTTGTGTTTTCATGTGTCACCCCAAAAACTATTCTTCATATGTCGCTCTACAATAAAAAGGAAGATCAGTCATTTGTGTGTGAATTTTTATGAACTGTTCTGATTGCTTGGGAAGTTTGAACCTTATCTTTACCCCGCACTCTAAATCACAATTATTTCTTTTGTCCTATAGTGCAGCCCACTTTTTACTATAGGGTATTTTTTTTAGATTGAACAGATGACTTGCAACAAATTGAATATGAATAAATAAGCACATAATAACAAAGGAAGGTACTGATTAATGAAGCTTTGACTCACTGATTCAAACAATATGATGATATGATTTTATTATTATTATTATTATTATTATAGCATATAAGCCAAATCTCGCGAGAAAAATCATCCAAACCGTGACGTCAGAGCAGCTGGGTTGGACCAAAGTTTTACCCGACATGCTCTGCGCTGGGAACCGGTGAGGTGAGGTGTTATGCAGTGGGTCATTCATGTGGTCGATCTTGAACCCTGACGTGAAGCCGATGACCAGGCGCGCCGGTGAGAGCAGGGCGCAGTGACCGCCATGCGCTGCGCTGTTGCCGGGCTCCGCTCCAGCGCTGCTCAGCCTCAGCCATTCTGACCCCGGAGAGAGGACGCCCCTTCGGTTAGTCTCTGCTGCTCTGTAGGCTGTGTCACTTGGGATACACAGGGGCATTTGACAGTAAAAAAAAAAAAGAGCCAGGAATAGAGTTATTATCTGTGGTGTATAAATGGCACTATGGATTATCAGTGTTTGTGCATGTAAACACACACTCCTAAAAGCATGTACATTTTACATTACCTCAAGGATTTCCAGAAGCATAAGGATGTGTATTATCATTTTTTGTGTAATTGTGCTATTGTGTAACCTGTTGACCTGGTGCTACACACCATGTGCCTTTCAGCTCCTTCTCTTCGTACAGTCAGCCCTAACTAACTTAACTACTAACTACTAACATGTTGTAATCAAAGCTAGGTGACTTTTTCAGACAGGCAAGTTCCCTGAATGGAGCTTGGGTCCTTGGGGATCCGCAGAAGCATCTGTGATTACTCTGAAAAGGAATCGTTGAATGACTCTCTCACAATTTGATCATTTTTAGGTAGATATAGCCCATTATCAAACAAGAGACCATATCTGCATCAGAGAAGGAAAAATGACAACATGGCATGGTCATGTATATCCAGGGAGTCCACTGACCCATATCTTTGCCACAATCGATTTTTCATACAGAAATGATCTTTCTTTTTAAGGAGGTTCTTGCGTCTAAACATTTTTTGTAGTGTATAGTGTGGAGGGCCGCAGTTCGGTGGTCAGTGCAGTCAAATATTCAAGATGAGATTCAAAACCGTTCTCTACAACAAAATGTTGGAATATGGTGGAATTATTAAGCTTGCAGTAAAAATAACTATCTCCGGCAATGTGGACCAGCAAAAACTGGTCTGAGGGACGCATTTGGCTCACGAACCACACTTTGGACACCCCTGCATTATGTAGGAATGAGCTGTTAAAGATATAATACTTGCACAACTTTAACCTGCCTCTTTTGTGCTGAACTGCTGTCTTTGTTTTAGGAATGGCTTCTCGTCTGCGCAGACTCACCTCTGTGACCGCAGTGGTGCTGGCCTCCTCTGGCTTGTACTTGTACCACAGAAAACAGCTGGACATCAATGACCTCAGTGTGGTCCGCTTCGGAAGAGCTGCAGCCACAGTAAGAGTGTGCCCTAAGTCATGTGGTGTCACTGTATTTTTCTGCTGAGCATCTACTGTTTATGTTCGTTTTGAAAGTATCCAAATATCAGGCTACTTTTTAATCTTCCTTTATTCATGCATTTTCTTCAGACATTCCACATCAGTTATGACTATCTGACAGCCTTCAGAGATGTGGAGCCTGGCACAGACCAGTACTGGGAGGTCAAGTCAAAGGTAGGCAATAGGGTCATTTTCTACTGTGAAATAAACTCTACATTGAACTCTCTGCTGGAGGGCACTGGAAGCCCGTAGGCACATTTGTTTACAAATCCTTCCCCAGGCTGCTGCACCCATATCTCTGCTCATACATTCACCCACAGACCGCTTTATTCCCTCTCCCAAGCGCTGATGCTGTCGGCACTTATCTGGGAAGGATTGGCTTCGATAAGACAAACCTGCTTCTTAATTGTCTTTAAAGTCAAATATCAAAATGCTCGGACACTCTTTTGTCAAACAGTTGTTCAATGGTAAAGGTGCTCTTTGGTGTTTAGATAATACTTATGTTGTTTTTAAATATTGAATTAATCAACCCCTTAAAATTAACGCTTTTTAGAAAGTCTAAATAAAGAATTTTGATGCAGTAAGAGCCTTTTGTCTACTCTTACCTTCTAGTTAATTTGGCTATAGAGGATGTAGAGATGTACGGTTAAAGTCAGTAAGTAAACTTTTTTTTTTTTTCTAAAACATTGAACAAAATGTATATATTTTATTAATGTTATGTGTGAACAGCACAGGAAAAATACAAGTGTCAATGACAAATAAGTAAGTTAGCATGATGCAAGAATTGTTCTTGTGGCGTTGCCGAACAGCCACGGCCCCTGTTTCTGCAGCCAAAACAAACAAGAAATTACAGAAATTAAACTAGACTTTTGATTGTAAAATGTCAATTATGGTATTGCAAACATTTTGAAGATTTACTTAATTTTGATCAGGACAGATTTTTCACACATCTCCCGCTGGTATATTAGCCGTTTGGTTAAACGTTAAAAGCTTTCCTCTGTTTCACTTGGTAAAGTCATGTTGGTGAACGTTTCCCTGTGTTTTCCCTTGTCACACAGATAACACTAGGCTTTTCTGCATTCCTCTTTGTCCTTGCCCAAAACGTCCGTGATTTCTCGGCAGGAATTTTTCCCCATTTGTGTGTGTTTTTAAGAAAAGATACTGCCTAACCATCTCCGCCAGTTGTGCCTCAAAACGAGTATTTAATCTATCAATTATTTTTATGATTCATCGATTAATCGCTTGGCTGTGAATGGTGCAGGAAAATTGTGTTTTTTTGAACAGATAAAACTAGTGAAAAAGAAAGTGGCGTCGCTTGAGGATGAGTTGATGGAGTAAACTTGAAGCAGTACTAAGTAACTCTTGCCCCTTGAGGCCATAAGCGCAACTGCAGGTGTCGTAGCAAGTTACGATTTTTTAACTTATTAATTGTCTTGGAGAGTAAATACTACACTGACAGGAAAGGCGAAGGGAGAGAGGGATATTGTACATCCAATTACACAATGGAAATATTTTTTTTCACTCAAACTTTGCTGTAAATACTGTTTAAAGTGACGCTAGCCCGCAGTTAGCTTTGCCCGTTAGCATGTTAGCCTCTTCTTCGTGATTCCATTAGTGTGTATTGGTTGCTCCGGGCTGGTGGCAGTCAAGTTGCAAACATGGTTTTCTGGCCAGAGACACCAGGGGGAGATGAAAGACCCTCCAATCATCCCATAAACACTTGTATTACCCCCACAGGGACTACGGAAAGGATTTATTAATGTAAACACGTTACTTAGTACTGCTTTAAAATAAATATTTTGTTGTTTCTGATTGGATGAGACACAGACAGATACTCATGAAATTTACAATGTACAAAACACTACAGACCCTAACTATAAAATCAAAGGTTTTCTTTAAAGATACTACATTATCATGTCATTTTTTCTCTATTTAAGTCTGTGTGAACCAGAAAGTGATTAATCGATTACTAAAATAGTTGTCGACTATTTCAATAATTGATTAGTTGTCGATTAATCGAATAGTCGTTTAAGCCCTACTCAAAACAATACATTTTTGTCCTCCGCACCAGCAAGAAAGTAAACATTGGATTCTCGCTAACCGGTTACGGCAAATTAACCCCATCCACTTATAATCCAGCCAATCACAGCAAAGAGTTCTCGCAGCCCGGCTGAAAAAGTTCTGCTCAGCTGAGGTGTCAAGAACAACCAACAAGAGCTGCCGAACAGAAGCCGCGAGAACAAAATGATGTCATTTAACAAAGTGATTGTGTCTTGATTGATATGACTGACAGGCTCTGGAGCATTGTGGAGGCTCGCAGCCGGTCCGCCCGCCTCACAACGCTGGGGCTTCCCGCCTTTTGCCCTTTTAAGAAAGGAGCAGCCATGTTAATTTCACAGACCACTTGGAATCATTACTATGAATGGGGCTGAATGGGACCCACCGATCTCTATTATTTAGATCTATGGCAAAGACACATCATTTCTTTACATTTTCAATCAGCATAATCTTTATTCAACATAATGAAGTGCATTCACCGGGGGTTGATGAACGCATCAGCATAAGCTGATACAGCATTTCTAATATCAGTTTATCAATATATCATGGTATTGTATCAATATTACAGCCTGATGTATTTTCATATTTTACCAAACTGAATTGTTTTGCTGCTTATGTAGAGAAAGGTGTAATGGCAGTATACACCAAGCTTACTGACACTGTGGCTGCTAAAATGAAAGGTTCCCAGACACATGTTCCACCTCTATAAACTTATTTATTTGGCTCAACAACCCACTATCCACATCCACATGTGACACGGTCAAGAAGAATTGTCCCCAATTAAGCAGCACCAGGTTACATCAGACCACACCTTATCTAAGGGAGGAAAAAGAGACATAGTGCCATGTAGAGGCAGGGGGTAAAATAACAGTGACAAATCATAAATGCTCCTACAAAAGGGTTTACTAGTACAGTTTATTTGATACAGACGTATCCCTGGTTTTGATTATATTAAAGTTACTGCATTTCATGAAACATTGTGCATGTGGTGAATTTAAGTAATTATGTGTAAAACAGCAGGTTATCATGTGCAATATATTGAGCATTACGATATCATAGTGTATCCACATACATTATAAGGAAAGGATTTTATTGGACCAGTTTGGAAAAAGTGTCGGCTTAGATAGGTGCACCGTTTCATGTGCAACTGGGAGAATTACCAAAGCATGGCCATAAAATACAGAGCATGAAATTAACTGCTCTTGTGTGCCCCCCTCCCCTTCCTCCCTCCTCCCCTCCCTTCCCCCACAAACACGCCCCTCCACTGTGCTTTTCTCTCCTTTGACATTGGCTCTGTTATGCACTTCCACTTATCTCCAACAGCGGGAGAGAAGCCACACCACTTACACCACAATGAAGCCAGCTGACTAGTCATATTCGGTCTTGTCGGGTTTCAAACGCCATATTGTCTGGTTTAATTCCCACGGACAAGAACCGTGCACAGTCTGTATTTATCCGCTGTCAGTTTCGAGCTCGCGGCTTCCCTGTAAATGGCCCTAAATCTAACACGCTTCTTCTGGACGCTCCTATTCATGGGTTTCATGGCATGACTTTTTCCTGTGATGATGGACACCATTTTGGGGACCATTCAAATGATCGATTATAGATTTTTTTTGTCTTTGAATGATTACTTCTTTTATATCATTTAACACGCATAGTTAAACTCATCCTTGTGTCACAATACAGTACCAAATTTGACTTGGGGCATCATGGTTAAGTTCTCTGTAATTGCTTTGCCTATGAAACAATGATACAAAAGCAGACACAAGGTTTTCTGTTTGGACATTTCTGAAAAAAAAAAAAAAGAAAAAGTATGCCACTCCCATACTTGTATTGTCCCCAGCCCTCCATCTGAAATGTCCACAATCAAATTCTAAAACATTGGACCCATCGCGTGGAGTGCAGGTTTGCTCGGGTCTGTAAACAAAGCTACATTTGCACATAGGTCGCGCCCCGGTGCGACAGCGGCGGACGAGCCTCAGCGAGCAGAGTAATGAGCTAATCATGAGCACACCAATAATAAATAGCTCTTGTTCATAGTCCACTAATCCTGGGCATTTAGCCGGGCCGTCCTGGTGAAAATCAATTACCGCAGCTGCCTCCTGGAGTGGTGCCGGCACCTGCTGTGTGTACACATCTCTGGGATTACAGGGCTGCGACGTTATCGTGATAGTGCAAAGCTCACATGACTGGGAATGATATTGGTATCGCAATATTTCTGAAGAGACTTGGAACTGTCAAAATGCAGATGTTTGGACCTGGTTTAGGGTTATTATCTTCGTAGTCACTGGGCTTTTCCATGTGAGTATTTCTTTTTTTTACAATGTCGTGAAAAAGTAGAAGCTTTATTCAGTCACATATACAGAGGAGGGTTGGGGTTTTTTGGCCGTAAGATTAATATACTGTATTTTCCGGACTAAAAGTTGCTCCGGAGTATAAATCACACCAGCCAAAAAATGCATAATGAAGAAGAAAAAAACATATATAAGTCGCTCCGGAGTATAAGTCGCACCAGCCATGGCTACGCCCTGGGCATGAAGGCGTAACTGCGCCGTTGACAAGCCTCTCCCGGCATCACGTTGTTCAAGCACCCATTTGCAAACTCTTTTCTCTAGCTGTTGCCATCTAGCTTTTACCCTGCGATTAGCTTTTTTGTTTTGTTCATTGCAGGAAGAGTAACCTCCGCTTTGCGCCAGTCCCTCACAAGTTTCTCGCTCACTCCACACTTTCTTTCTGCTGCTCGATCACCGGTTTTTAACTTTTGGTGGTACAGGGGCAGCAGATACTGGTACACTAACCTAGAGCGCCCTCTCACTGCTGTCAGTATGAAAAAATCATGTCATCAAATCATCATCAACATGTGAAATTATACATTTTGACAAGTCACACCTGAGTGTAAGTCGCACCCCCAGCCAAACTATGGAAAAAAAGTGCGACTTATAGTCCGGAAAACGCACTGGAGAGAAGATATTATGTTGCTTGCAAAGGACATTATTACCAGAATATGAGCAGTTTTTGCGATTCTCTAATTGGGCAAATCAAGTTTGGCTAAAAGCAGTCCAGTCACATTCCTTGACACAATATCCATCTTTTATCAAAGCCTTATCCCCAGCTTGCAGCTTACAAGTCCATTCTGTATCTTCACTACCTGCCTGAATCTGGAAGAATATAGACATTGCATAGCGAGCCAAACGATGAGCGTATAGTTCATATTGATGGAGACAAAATGGCCACGTCACGTAGTTGAGCAAAGCATTCTCGATTGTCATCAATGTCCTGCCGTTTCAGACAATTTTATGGCTACAGAAACTATGTTGAGATGAGGTGGATCCTCTCATGGGCCTGGTCTAGTCTCGTAGATCTGTCTGGCATCTATTTCAACGGGCGAATAATGGCCTTTACGATTGTTGCAAATGTTTTCCATAAGTGTAAAGGTCAGTATGTACAAATGTTTCACATGTTTTCCAAGAAATGTCAATGCTGGAGGTTATCTGGCTTGGTATCGATACAACTATTAACTGAAAACATTGACTGAAGCTGAGCATATTTTCTTGCTTTGATGCCCTGTTACTTTTCATCTGTATCCCTCACAATAGACGTCGAGGGGAGAGACGGCATTCAAAAATCTATTACGCATCATTATTGGGGTTTTGATTTCTTCATACATGAGAATCAATAAGGCGGTGATATAGCTGGACCTGCTGTTTATCGCAGCTGTGTCTATGCTAATGCACCGGCTTTTGAGAGCAGAGATCGTCATCCCGTGCAGCGGCGTCTTCTTCCGCTGCGAGCTGCCTCCTCAGGACAAGGCAGAGCTGATTGCACACAGCCACACACAGCTCGTGATTAGGCACAAGCCCCCGGCGCATTTACTCTTTCACTCTGCTCTGCTACACCTGCAGCGCTATGGGCCCGCTGGGGATGAGAGAGACATGGAGCATATTAATCATAAAGAACTTGGAGTGTGGCATCGGCCCGTAATGGCATCCAAATCTTCTGAGTACCGGGGAACAATATTGAGATGTAAATGTAGCACAGTATATGACATGTTAAACTGCGGCAGCTTTAGGTGATGGTGACTATAGTTTCTGCAGTTTGTCGAATTCAAAAGGCCGGCAGAGATGTGACCTGATCCTTGTGATGATCTGTCAATTTGGAGAGAACATTTTATCCTGATTCTGTGCTTTTCTCTTTAATTAATCTCTTATCTCTTATCTCGCTTGTTTTTGTGTCAATTGTAGCACTTTGAGATGTGTTTTCATATGTAAAGTGCAATACAAATAAAATGTATTATTATTATTATTATTATTATCTAAAAAAACAAACACTTTTCTCCACTGACACCTCAGTCTGAGTGAGTGAAAGGTTTCATCTATTTTTTTTTTCATTTGTTATTTTATTTGAATGGGACAAAGCATATTATTGAACTAGTGCAGTAAATATGCCAGATTCAGCTCCAAGCTCATTTCCATCCGAAAGGTGGATCTAACCTGAAATTTGTATATCACTTTACTAGAGCTGAGTACCGTTACATTTTTTTTATACCAGTACTTTAACGATACTTGGTTTACGATACCAGTACCTGTACTAAAATATGTGTAATCTAGAACCAGAAAACCGAACAATGTGTGTGGAAGATTTACACATTTCAATATCGGATTCATCTCCAATGTCAAGAAATATGTGCAAAATGGAAAATAATTTTGGTGAAAAATGGGGGGGGAAATAGGAGAATTGTGGCAAAAAATAATAATATTAATATAATATAATATATAAGAAAAAAAAGAAAAATGGGAAAATTGGACCATATATTAAAAAATAGATATTAATAATAAAAAATTGGGGCAAAAATAAGGGCAAGATTTGTAAAAAAAAGAAAAAAGAAAATAATTTTGAGCCACCTCCTTAAATACTGTCCCTGGAACCAACAGCATCAAAACAGTTTTTTTTTTTTTTTGGGTACCTGCTTTCAATTTTTTTGATACCAGTAGTACCTAAACTTAAAAGTACCCAGCCCTACACTTTACTACTACTTTACTACTAAGGGAAAGAAAAGATGCAAATGAAATTGTGATCTAGGCTCTACTGGATTATTAAGTTTTCAGCTTCTCACCTACCGCCTGCTACTTTTTAGTACGAGTTATTTTGTCTTTTAGACTACGTACATAAGGTCTATGGTGCCGATCCGATATTCAGTCCTAACACTTGATAAAGTAAACGTGTTCACAAACTGATCCAAATATGCTTTGAATTTAACTGCAGAAACTCGTAACTATAATGCAAAGTTTCCATAACTGGTCATAGTTTGAATGCATGAATTGGCCTTTTCCTCTAACCAATACAGTCTTCTGAATCGGTGCTTGATCCTTTTTTTTTCTCAGCATTTCAGATATCTGTTGGGAAAATGACTATAGACGTTTTGTTTTGCTCTTTGATAAGACTGCCCTTTTCTTGGCGCAGAAGTGCACCATTTTCTGCCCAGACCCCTTTCTTTTCCCAGGCTGGTGTGTATTACATTACCAGTCGGCGCTGACAAATCTCCTGACAGAAATGTAAAGGCGCTGCTGTGTGATGAGAGTCTGAGTACGTCCTGAGGCTATAGCCGCTCACACACGGCTCTCTCGTGGCTTGTTCCTTTGAATGCTCTGCTCTGATTGGTCTGACAGCCCTCGTGTCAAACCCCCCCATGGGAGCCGGCCTGTGTTTGGATGGATGTGTTTTTTGGGGGGGGGGGTACCAAGGTTAAGGGGAGCTAATTTCACGGCTATTTATTTGCAATGGTCCCAGGAGAGGGGGGCTCCATAAGCAGCTGGTTCACAGGCCGCAGACCCTCTCTCTCTCCCCCTTCCAATCAATTACACTCTATCACTTACTTTATTTAGCCCTTCATTGAGTGTGCCAATAACATTTTAGTATGTCTGTTGATTACATTTTTTAGGAAACAAAGGACTTTTGTTCCTCTTCTTTTTTTTTTTATGCCCAACTAAGTTTTGGGGCATCTCGAATTTTGTACTAAAACATTTCACCAAAGCAAGGATTGCCCATAACTGTTAGAAACAAAGCATTTAGATGAGTAAATTGACACCCAGGAAAAGGTGATCACCATCTTGGAAAAAAAAAGGTAATAAAAAGTGTTGACTATAACTATGACACTAAGAGAAACCATGACGTGCCAGTCAGTGGGAGGACCAGCGCGATATTGAAGTAACTCACATTTTACCAAACCATTTCAACAATACATGCGGAAGTCATCAAAAAACACAATCACTTCAAAGCAAGGGTAAAACTGAACTAATTTAGGAAATGTTTAACTAAAACTGAACTTTTACACATTTACACATTCATTGTTTTTGCAAAAAATGTATCAGTCTCAGTCAGATGAAGACTGATCTGAAGTGATGTTGCAATATCCATATCGCAAGAAGCCAAAATACATCGCATCACTTGTGCAGCCTTAGAGCTCACCAAATTTTCTTTTTCTCAATCTCTTTTTAATGGGGCTTTGTTCTAGGTACATCAGAGGTCAGCAGAGCGTCTGCGGGACCTGTGCTGTGCCAACCGTGGGACCTTCATTAAAGTGGGGCAGCACCTGGGAGCCTTGGACTACCTCCTCCCTCCAGAGTACACCTCCACCCTGAAGGTGCTGCACAGCCGCGCGCCCCAGAGCAGTATGCAGGAGATCCAGCAGGTCATCAGGGAGGACTTGGGCAAAGAGGTGTGCCTTCATGGGTCTCTTTTAATATGTGCCCCAAAAGGAATTGAACAAATTGGTCAATACTGACATGCTACAAACACTTAAAGATGGAGTTAAGGCGTATTTGTCCCCACAGATATGCTCCTTGTGTGATTTCAGTTTTCAGTCATGCCACAGGGCAGCCTTTGGAACCCACTGTAAACACATTTCTCTTTCTGGTGCACAGAAATTGTTGACAGAGTATTGTGAATGTGACAGTAAGAGCACCGACGGCCTCCTTGAATGGAAAATAAAAATGAAATAGTCAATTAATTTCTCTTCTTCATGCAGATGGGGTTACGGATGGCGTCCAGCCTCCTGGCCCCACACTGCCACAATGACAGGGAAGCGTTTGGCCCCCTACCATGGGCCCTGGGGCCGTTGTGTTTACCATAACTCATTTGAACTTATCACAGAGCGCCGTGTCCCGAGGGAGCACTGCCATCAGCATACATTACCATGTTTATGAACTTCACCACATGGACACAAACACTGGACCAGTCCATTTGTACACAGTATGACCTTTGACAAGATTTAGTTTCATTTACGGCAATAAGCAACAAATCCTGTAATGGACCAGTGCCATATGGAGTATGTACTGTATGCTGAGAACAAGGTTTTAATGCTAAGACATAGCCTAAGCCATAGATCAGTTTTATTGATCCATGTTCATCGTTTATTTGACCTTTACGATCTGATTATTTATTGATTGATTGCCTTTATTCCGAGATAGTGGGCACTTGGCAGGTATAAATCTTAACTTCACTGATCTTGGTGACAGAGGTTCTGTGTGGTACTGCTCTGTTGGCCCTAATTCTGTCCTCATGTCATGAAGCAGCGTGCACCTCTCTGGCACAGCGGAGGCTTTATCTGCGAGCAGATCTGAAACGCTGACAGCCCTCTCTGCCCTCTGTCTCTGCAGTTGTCAGTTGTCTCTTTTGAGGAGTGCCCTCAGGGAGCTGCGTCACTGGCCCAGGTCCACAAGGCAGTGCTGCACGACGGGAGAACTGTGGCCGTCAAAGTGCAACACCCCAAAGTGCAAAAGCAGAGCTCCAAGGATATCCTGGTAATGGAGGTGAGTCACAGTGTTGTATCGTGCTGCAAATAATCCAAGTTGACTAAATGATTGTGTGCTATTGGTTAAATTCACCTGGCAGTCACTCAAAAGCATCAAGGAGGTTGATTGGAGGTTAGAGAAACGGGTGACGCATCTGAGCATAAAAGTTTTCTCCAAATTTGAGATTACAATTTATTACGGTTTGATCTTGTCATGTTACATCGCTCATGTCCAGTTCTGTCAGTCTTTATCTAACAATTAAGTTCAACGTTTCGATGGTAGCAGAACTTTTGATCCAATTGGACCGTCTCTGTGTGCAAATACATGGTCTTTCACAAGCCTTCTAATAATTTGTTGTCAGGCTGTGGGTTTAAAGATTGTAATTGTGTTCAAAGGTGTTGATCAGAGCCGTCCATTGGCTCTTCCCAGACTTCGCCTTCATGTGGCTGCTAGAAGAGGCCAAAAAGAACATGCCTTTGGAGCTGGACTTCCTAAACGAGGGAAAGAATGCGGAGAAAGTTGCCAAAATGCTGTCTCACTTCCCGTTCCTAAAGGTAGTTCAATAACACATTACACTGTTTTGCTTATTTATACATTTTACTTTCAATATTAATATTAACACCCTCCCACAACAACCCAGGTGCCAAAAATCTTCTGGGATTTGTCGACAAAGAGGATTTTGACCATGGAGTTTGCCGAAGGGGGCCAGGTCAATGACAAGGAGTACATCCAGAAGCACGGCATCAATGTGAACGAGGTACTGCTCTGTTTACTGTGGGATCTAGTTGGATTTGAAACATTGATGTCAGCACTCAGCAGCACTTGTGTTTGGGTATATTCTCATTTCTTTGAAGTGTTGAAAGTCTATTTGCAATCATTTTATAAAATCGTCACAATGTAACATGTAACATGTATGTAACATCATACCTAAAGTTATGTTTTGAGCCACTAGCTTTAAGTAATGTTTGGATCTTCACCAGTGGCTGTTCTTAGCACCACGGTGGCAGCTCCTAAAAAGTCCTGAGTTCCTACATATCGAGGAAATGCTTTCCTTCCTCACTTCAAGACGTCTTGCTAAGCTTAATCCTTTCATCTGCAAGTGAAAAGCCTCGCCATAGTGTCTCTACAGCCACACGGGCCACACAATCTAATCTTTTATTGAAACAACTGCACAGCGAAGGGGAGCAATATCAAGATTGATATTTCATTTTTTAACCAACAAAGTGTAAGATAGTAATAAAGATGTCTTGACATTACCAAATGCCTGGTAAAGTAATATATAGCATATAAATGCTCCTGGATCCTAGAACCCACATCACAAATCTAATCATTAAGGATGCACAGTACGGGAAACAACTGCAAGATTCGATAACTTGTCTTGAATATTGTGATAACAATATTATTGCATTTCTTTTACTAAATCATTAGATTGTTTAAGCAAAATTTCAGTCTAGGGCTTCATGAACCATCACAAAGACAGATAGTTGATCATTTTCAAGTAAACTAGTCCGATTTGTACGTTGTGTTTGGAAGCCGCTGATGGAGGCGTATCTCTGGGAAAACCCCAGTATCTGTGTCTCATTCACCTGATTGCAGCGCCCGGCGGTTACAGCCCACGATCAATACACATTTAAGTGTAGTCACTGCTCTTTAGCCGCCTCGTTATTATTTGTTTCTATTGTGTTCCCTTCTGCACATCTTCTTCTGTTCTCCCTGCATCCATTGGTCACTTTTTCTCCTTTTTACTCATGAGAACAAATATATTCAAATCTGCTTTCGATCCGCAGTGTGTTTGGATGATTGATGAGCGTTATATATCTAGCCTTTCACTATTCTTTGCATGCAGGAGAGGAAAGATCCAGGCCAATGCTTCTTAAAGCCGTACTGTGTAATATTTCACACAGTAATTACAATAAAATACAAGCGTTGGCTTCATTTTGGATGCAAAAGTTTGGGCCTGAAGTGTTATGCAGTGTAAGATTTTTGATCTTCTGCAAACCGTTCACAAGTTTACAGCGTGCTATACAAAAACATGTCGTCTAAATAAATGGAAAGGAAGTGTCTGACCCTCTAAACACACAAGCAAATGGAGTAGGGTGTTTTGTATTTGTGTGACAAGGTTACAGAGGTCAGGGAGGAGTTTCTTTTTTTTTTTTCAAATCAACATTCAACAAATCCAGGAGCGCAAATGCAATGTAAATGGCTAAACCTAACAAATACAAGAATAACATGCAACATATCTGTAAATGTAAATGTTTTTTTCCGGTGTTCGGCAGCTTTCTGAGAACTTGGGTAAGATGTACAGTGAGATGATCTTCCTCCACGGTTTTGTGCACTGCGACCCCCACCCTGGAAACGTGCTGGTGCAAAAGTGTCCCCGCAGTGGCAAGACTGATGTCATCCTCCTGGACCACGGCCTGTATCAGGTGGGAAATCTCCCCGGGCAGCAGCAGCAGCAGCAAAGATGATTTCTTTTTCTTTCTAATAATGCAGTCCATTTGTCATGCTGCGAGGCCTTGGTCTGCCCGAGCTGCGCGCGAGAGAGCGCAGAAATAACACGCAGCCACAGACTCTCTTTATTACCGCTAAAAGCTTTCTGATAAACAACTCATTTGACGTGGTTCTGTGGAGAGTGCCGCGGTTTGATTGGCGACTTCTGCCTTAATCGTTCCACCACTTTGTGCACATGTTCCACAGCGCTCGGCAGCAAACATGGGCTGAGAAGCAATCCGAGAAATGATCAGCAATCCACAGCAATGTTCAGATTGTTATGAAGTGTAGCATTTGGAGACTAGCTTTCCCTTGTGTGAAATAAATGGAGATATTTGTGTGATACGTTTGTCAGTTACGATGAGTCTGACTGTATAGTATTCCCAACATGCATTATTTTCCGCAGCCATGTTGTGACAACATTACCATGTTGCTTTTTTACTGCACAGAACAATCTTCAGATTTGCCTCCCCTTTTCAAACTGGACAAAGCCAGATTTCGTAGAGTGCCGTTTTGCATATTGACCCCAGCCCTTGTGTCGCAGGTCCTGCAGGCAGACTTCCGGTTGGAGTACTGCCGGCTGTGGCAGGCTCTGATAAACGGAGACATGAAGGAGATGGAGCAGTCCAGCCGCAGACTGGGTGCAGGAGATCTGTACCCGCTGTTTGCCTGCGTCCTCACAGCGCGCTCCTGGACCGCCGTCAACACGGGCATCAGCTCTGCGCCCATCACACTCTCAGAGGTGCTGTTACATTACTGTCAGTTCTGTGCTTTGTGCTTCTTCCGCAGCCGCTGGATTCTGATCAATATGAGGACAGCCATTTATTGATGACAAAAGCAATTGTGGTCATCGAAAGTCACAAACACATCATGTTTTGGGGGGGGCTTGCTAGTATTTTCATATTGTTATCGCAATAGTACATTATACAATATCCATATCTAGTTCAATCCACTTTATTTATAAAGTACCTGTCATAAACAACAATGTTGCCTTAGTGCTGCACATAGGATTCTCCACTGTGGAGGCTTTAAGTCGAGTCTTCACAGGAAATCACTAAAGTCCTCCATATGGCTTAGATTTACACATTTTAATGATGATAATAATGGCCTACACTTGTATTGCGCTTTACAAGCCTGTCACACGTTGTTCAAAGCTACACTATAGTCATTATTCATTCACTCATTGCTGGTCAGCTTCTATTGTAGCCTCTGCTGCCCTGGGGTAGAGTGACGGGAGTGAGGCTGCCAGTCTGCGTCATCCGCCCCTTCGACCAACACTACTCACTCACACGCTACATTCACAGAGGCGCTGGGCGAAGTGCTTTGCCCAACGACACAACTGTTTGAGGCAGGATCACACCTGCCTGTTTTCAGACGACTCGTTCCCTCCATTGAGCCGTTGTCGCCCAGACATAAATTAGTCTAAGCATAGTCTATGTCTGGGCAGGATGTGGTTCCCACTTTCCAACCTTTTTTTTCCCAGAAGCCCCCCTGCTCATGCTGGAGACAGGTCGGGCCTCCAGTCCAAAGTTGAAGCCCCCCCAAATGCATTAAAACAGAAAAATAGAATATTAGCATTAATTTCAAACAAATATACAGGATTTTGAGAGTCTTTATTTGATTTGCTCAAATAACATCTCTTATGACCTGACCCTGTGACTAGACAAAGCTCTGGGCTCTGGGCCTCCTCTGCAGTTCCAGGCGCCTCCAGTTGGGAAACACTGGTCTAAAATAAAAAAGTGTAACGACCTCGTTTTTTATTCTTATTTAGTATTTCTCCAAGTTTGGTTTTGATATTTTATGAAAAAACAAATGTGTTGAAATGGTTTTGCTAAATATTATTGCAATATTTATGACAGTTATTTTCTCTCATTGGCCAGCCCTAACATGCCTGGTACATACTCATGACAAGATTCTTCCAATTATTTTCATTATTTCATCAAAGAAACGAGGCCTATTCTCTGATTACAGAATCCTTAACATCCCTCTAACCACTTGTATTGGCTGTGTCTTTGTGGTGTCCCTCGATGCACCCTCCTACTCACACTCACTCTCTTCCACCGGCTTTTGGTCAGCCTATTATTGCAGTACTCACTTTACAATGTGTGCTTATGGAGGCTTTCTTATGCAAATGAGGCACTGTCGCCTACTCCCTACCCCGCTGACAGCCGCTTCACTAACCAGCCTTCCTATAATTGCTACTAATTATTGTCCCCCAAGAGGGACTAGAGAGTGCATTTTAGAGTCAGCACTTTGGAAGGGCGGCTTACAATGGATAGATCAAATCTAACTGAGTATTCTCCGATAGATGATACTGCGGGTTGTGAAGGTTGGCAGCTGCAGACATCTGTTGGGAAGACCGCTGAGTTGCCTTTTACGTACCTTTGTAGTAAATTATAATTATGCATTATAAGGTTTTCACCTGTATTTTTTATTTTTTTTTACTCATGACCGTTTGGAGCTTGTGCAAGTGCTTAAATTACCAACTGTTTCCCAGTAGAATACGTTTAAAGACGTGAGATGCATAAATCATGATGTCAAAGGGTTAAACACGGCTCCCACTTTTCTCTGATAACCTGAACCTCAATGCTCTGTTTTTTTAGGACGTCGAGATCCGCACGAATGCCGCACGATACCTGCCTCAGATCAGTGACCTGTTGAACCGAATCCCTCGTCAGATGCTGCTGCTGCTCAAGACCAATGACCTGCTGAGGGGCATCGAGAGCTCCCTACAGACCAGAGCCTCCTCCTCCTCCTTCATCAACATGTCCCGTTGCTGCGTGCGGGCCCTGGCCAGGTCAAACTTTCTCTACTATAGTCCAGTATGGGCCAGTCGAGGAGGCTGTGTGCTAAACTAGTTTGTTGAACGCAACCTATCGCCTAACTCGACTCTGTTTCTCTGTGGACAGGCACAAGAGGAGCAAGTGCCGGTCCCGCCTGAAGCGCCTGCAGCTCTCCATCTCTGAACAAGTGACTCTGTGGAAGCTCAACCTGTTCCAATTGGTCGTGTGGCTCAGGTCCAGTGTGCTGGGACAGTGGATCTGTGCTCTGCTGCACACGACCAACTCGTGATGGAACAGGATCTTCCTATTGACATTTTATTATTTTACCTCAAGTTTATTTAATATTTCTGACGAAAAGATCATGTTTTGGCTCCCCACGCCGACAGCTCATGTGTGATGCACTGTTTTAACCGCTATCAAGAACTTCTGTGTTTCCATGGTGATCTACCTCAAGGAAAACGCTTTGTGCCAGAGGTGACCCCAATGTCATTTCCTGCCTCACAAAGTCCGCTCCTCCATAACTGCAACCAATAAAGTTTTGCATGTAGTTCATCTTTTACTTTTGATTTGTGCAACAATGAAAAATTAAAGGTGTATGTTATTTTAAAGTACATTGGATGCCGTGCTTTTATATTGATATATTATGTCATGTGAAAGATTCAACCCCATTTGTGCCTATAAAACAGAATTGGTTGGATGGTTTGGATGATACTAAAAACAATGGCTGGTCAGAAATAGGACCAGCCATCCGGAAGCTGGTATAACAATGTTTTGAGTTCCTGAACTAACCCCTCAAGCTAATTTTCATGGCGGAATGACATTATATTGTGGTTTACTGATGGGGTATGTAGGATTTGTCTGTAAATATGCCATAAACATGATCTTTTACCGGATTTTACTGATGACAAAGATAATGGAGTAATTCTCTAATCAGTTGGCAGACGGTCCAATCCAGTAGATAAAACACCGCAATGAAACCAGTCTCTCTCGCTTCCATATATCCCAGCACCTTGTCCCCCAATCAAGTGCAAATTAGTGTCAGCGCAGGCCTTCAGTTAGGAAAAGCCCCGAGACCGAATCCTGCTGTGAGTTCATATATCAGTTCAGTTGTAGGTTTAGTGCAGTTTTTTTACACTACCCTTTTTTATGATGGGTCCTATAGAAGATGACTGGACCTGTCTGCACTCCGGAGGTGCCCATTGCAGGACTGGAGCCAAGGCAGAGGGATTGTGTTGATTGCAGATTGTGATTATGTGAGAAGCTACTGGGGATGTGGAGCTGTACACGTCATCAGACCAGAACATGGGCCAACCTCTTCTGTCGCAAGAATAGAAATGAAGCTCGTGAAAAGTCCATCGCATGTTGTCAAAAAACAACAAAGTGACCATAAAATAGTAGCCTATAAAAGATGCTTGAAATGATCATACACCCCAGTTTTGAGATGTCTGTATCCTGCTGAAATGGGAGCCTCTTAAAATAAATGTGACCACTAAATCTTTGTTTCAGTTGACGTCTTATTTGGTGTCTTCACGTTTGATTGATTAGAATCTACTGACTGGCTGTGAATATAAACATGCTATATAATCGTAATGGTGCTGGATTTCACTAATGACAGAACAAGTCAACATAAAAAGCAGCTCCACTGGACAGTGCACAGAAAATACCCCCCTCCATGTTAGCGGCGCGCCTTTCTCCTTGTTTATTGGTTCTTCATTTGAAGGCCTACAGCCCACAACATTAAGTCATTTGTTGATGTTTTAAAGGCTCTCGACCGTAGCTCCCCGTTATCTGAGTAAACCCGGAGTCTGCTCGTGTGGAGGCTCTGCGCAAGTGCGTGGACGCGCCCGCGCACACCCCACACGCGCGCATGGTGGAGGGCGGGCCGTGGACGCTCTATGTTGCCCGCAGCGAGCGCACGCAACTCTGAGCGGCACACGGGCATCCACTGCACCGCGCTCCAAGAGGCTGTCCACGGACACACCGCGCTCCCCGCGCCAGCCCCGCGCCGCATTGAGGAGTAATGACTGCCGCCTCACTGGAATGTACCCGGGAATTTACTCTGTGGATTATTCTGGATGCGTTTGAGCCAAGGTCAGTGCGCACCGCTCTCTTCTGCGTTAGACACATTTGGGCCAAACACCGAGGAGGATCTGGTTTCACAGAAATCTGAGACTGGGAGGTTCGTGTTTCTAGAAACGGGCAAAAGACCCGTCAACTCCTGAATGTCGTTTATAGGGTGCTTTTAGTCCGTGTGCATCAAAACGCGTCATGTCTGTGCCGTGCCAGGTGTGTTCATGACAGAGCGAACGGCGGCCTTGTTTTACACAGAGATACCGTATATAGTGTGTACTTTTAAAAAAAATTATTATTATTCTGCCCAGGCCGTTAGTGAAAGGTGCCGTGCAGAAAGACGCGCAGATGTGCGTCGAATGTCATCGTTAAAGTATTGGACCGCACCAGCGCTGCCTTTACCTTCTGTGATGATGAATAATGAATAGTGTGTTGGGCAGGTGTCGAGTGTCTGCATTGTTCTGATCTGCAACTTGAACAAATGTAGGCCTGAAGTAGCCATTTCCACTGATGGGAGAGCGGAGAGCGCAAACACCAGGCTCTTACGCACACCACTCACAGAAACATCCACAAACAGCTTTAACAACGTCATTATTATGGAGAGATCTGTGTTAAAATTCAGTGGATATTTGATGCTATATTAAAAAACATATTTTGTTTTAAACGAATGGGTAAAACATGGAGTTCGTCTGTAGAACGGGGCTCAGTAAATGCCAGTGCGGAATCAGAGACAGTTACAAATGAAATAGACATTGTGTTTGAAGCGTTTGTCACGTTTCTACCTCACATACACACTACTTGGTCCAGCCCCTTTTCTTCAGCATCTGAGTAAAAGCAGATGTGGCGCGTGAGGACGGTCTCCAGCTTCGCGCGCACTGACCGTGAGCGTCGGTGTGTGTCGGATTGAGGACTTAATGGGATTAGAGTCTAGTGTTAATGCGGAGGGAATCTCTGCTCGGGCTGCTCCACACGGGCGTGCCTCCGCTGCGGGCCCAACATCCCGCACAAAATGGCAACTGCACAAATCAAATCAACATATTTCTCTTTTCTTTTCTTTTTTTTTTTTAACAAAAAAAAAATCCATCTTATCGTTTAGGCTTAATTAAAACACTGCGCTCATTTGGCCATCAGTTTGCACAGGCCATGCAGATTACACATACATTTTGAGCCCTAAATGGAACGTAAAATCAACGAACAAAATAACTGTGGCTACATCTGACCGAGCGGCCAGAGCGGCAGCTGACGGGGCCTGCTGTGTGCGCGCAATTGTAGCGGTGACTGCGCTCCAGCTGCGCCTTTACGCTGGCCGTATATGTACAAATGTAGCCTAATATTTTGAATCCAGTGTGCAAGCCTGATGTCGGCAAGTGCGTCGGATGTGCGCGGTTGTGAGTTACATAAGGTGTGGTCCTCTCTGAGGGCCTTAATACATCTGTCAAAGGGGGTGACAATGAGAGTGTCAAATAGACTGCAAACGCGGCAACAGTGGAGGCTTGTGATCACTTAGGCCTTCAGCTGACAGTGACCAAACAGCTCCATAAATGAAGCTTAGTCCGGCAAACAGATGATGCGCAGAATGTTAAACGTCTGAGTGGACACCAGGATGTTACATAATTGTATCAGTAGCGTGGGTGCGCGCGTGCGTGTTGTGGGTGTGTCTGGAAATGTCTGCACGTGCGCGAGCTTTGCGTGCTGTTATTCACTTGTACCACTCATTTACATGGTCGGGCCTTCGTGTGTAACTCACGCACCGTGTGTGTGTGTGTGTGTGTGTGTGTGTGTGTGTGTGTGTGAGCACGCTCCAAGGTGCCGTGTGTTTGCGCGTACGTGTGCGCGTGCAGCGGGGGTGAAGTGGGTGCTCTGTCGGTGATGTAATGCCGTAAATGCTCTGCAGCAGAGGCAAAGTAGCAGGCATCTTCCTCAGACCAAAGCCTTAAGTTATTCCGAGAAGATAAATGTTGTTTGAGCAGTCTATATGGTCCACGCGCACGTGCGGGAGCAGGTAAAGATATTGGCAACAATCTCCTGAGTACACAGGTAAAATCACATGGCTCTGGAGAGGAGCCCTGTGATTAACACATGACGCCAAATTGTGCCAATGTTGGAAATGCTGGATTTTTGCGCACATGAGCTTCATTCACTTGGATCAAATATCCTTAACATTAAAAAGAAACTGAAAAAATGTTTTGGTCTCACAGACTTCTCGGGGGATCTGGTGAAAAAATACTTTTAACGGCTACATTTTCAGCCCATTCTCGTGAGTGATTCTTTTATTTTCTCCACAACATTCAGCTGCTGCCCCCGCTGTCCAGCCTAGAACATTAGATATATTTACAATTATACGATCATAAAATAACTTGGATTGAAATACTACAGTCTCTTTATTGCTCCAGTGGCTAATAGACCGCCATAAATAACGGCATTAGGCCTTTTCTCGAATAGGCCTATACATACATTCTAAAAGCTCTTCAAATCAATGTAGATTTTTCTGCATATATTTTACATATTGACATGAAAGCTGTGCGTGTGGCCTGGAGCATCAGGCGCGTGCGCGGCTGCAGTGGCCCTGTGATGACATGCATGAGTGAAGCAGGGCGCGCACGAGCTTCCTCTCAGCTGATATCATCTGAGACATTTTGTTACAGATCCAGCGCCTCTGTGCGTGTGTGTGTGTGTGTGAGCGCCGCACCTGCTGCAAAATCACTGGCAAGTGACATCTATTTAACCACAAAGGGGCTCCTGGTGGGCCGCTTTTATTTGCATCAACACGCGCTCATTTGCAGGCGGCCGCTGCTGTTAATAGGATTCAGAGCGCACGCCTTTTGTCCGCGCTGATGTGGACTTGTCTCTGCTGGCTTTTTCAAAAGAGCCTTTTCACGGTCAACAATGATCAGGCCGTTTAGCCTTTTACCCCCCTCCCTCCCTCTTGTCACCACACACACACACACACACATACACACATACACACACACACACACACACACACACACACACACACACATACACACACACACACACATACACACACACATACACACGTACACACACATACGCGCGCACACATCCCTGTGAGTCTGCGCGTAAAATCTTTTTTTTTCCCCCTTTTTTTTTTGTCCTCCCGAATGTCAGCAAAAAACACTTAGATTTTGGATAGTAGAATATAAAGCAAATAATTAGTCCCATCATCGGTGCAGAAGGAATGCGCCGCGTTGTTGTTGATAAGAGTTATCTGCTGAGTGATCTGGCACAATAATCCCCGGAGAGCGGCCCTGCCAGCCGCTGATAAGAGCGACACGAGTGCTTAGAATAAAGGCGTGTGCGCAGACATGGATACAGTAGAGGATACATGGCACCGACGTAATCATCTGTCATGTGCAATATCTTGCCTATACGTATATCCGTCTTGGAAATACTTCTGGGGGTGCCGGGGGAAAGTGCTCAATCATTATGAGGCTATGTGTCCAAGTGTAGCTTTAAAGAAATAGTGCTGCCTCTCTTCTACCCCTCACATTCTCTATTAAACAAATTTACTTTCTGATTTATGTCTTAGTCGATGAAGTGCCCAGAATGAACCGAATGCCAAGTAGTGGAATGTGAAATAACGGTAGGCTAATGGTTTCCCAGGTCCTACAGCACTGATGTCATAGGCTGAAATTACGCGACTGCTGCTCGTTTGACATTTGGACAATGTAAATAAAAATAAATAAATAAACGGGAATAACAGTAGGCGTGCGCATTATCGAACCATATGCATTTTAATCACGCAATCAGGCCCTTTTATAATGCATTTTCAATCATAAAAAAAGAAAGAAAGAAAAAAAAGTCTATCTTCTTACCTCAAATGGAAGCCTTCATCAGGGCATCAGAGAACTGTATTAAATATAGGAGATAATAGGCCACTTAGGCTATTCATCCAAACAGCCAAACATACAGTGTGCGCTTTGATGCCCCGGGCCACAATTTCAAAATTTACAATGAAAAGCGCATTTCCAGCCGGCCACACCAATCAGATTAGGCTTCATAATTATCGATTGAGTGGATTGGTTCCTGGCCTGTATCAAAGGTGAACAGAATGCGTTTTGAGAGCAGCCGTGCGCAGAAGGCTGTCTCTCCAAACGCTCGTCAGATAAGGCGCCTGTCTGGCAGACTGATCGCCCGCACGGCTCCGAGAATAATGACTTTAATTTACCGCGCAGATGACCGATAACGGGCGCGGCGCACTGAAGGGCAGGGAACGCGCGCATGTCACCCCAACTTTCCTCTGCGTCACGCCACGTGCTGTGGTCAGGTACATTTTTGTTTCCAGAAGATCCAAGGCTAGCACGCGAGAAGAAATCATTTTGAAATCTAATCTTGCAAAAAGGTCCACGCGTAGACTCCATTTAATATAGATTAATAGTGTAGTCTACGTAATAAATAGTTTACAGCTTTTTTAATAGTATGTTTAGTCCCATTGCCCACCTTTTTTTTTTTTTTTTGCAGATAAATAGCGAGGATGGAAAAGGAGGAAATGTACAAATGAATCTTAGCTAAAAGCCTTTATTTAAAGCTTTTGTTGAAAGCGAATCGTGATATTGTGAAGCTGCGATGGTCTGGTTTACTTTCAGAGCTGACGCTAAAATTGAAAACCCAAAAGTGGACTGCCATTTGGGCGAATCTAAAATGAGGGGCATAACAGCAGTGGAGATGAAAGTGGCTTATGAGTCAGACGCCATAGGATATTTTCCTCTCCTCAGGCAGAGCAAGTATCAAGAAACTATTGTACTTGGGCGTCATTAGGTGGTGTTCAGGGTCATTTGAAATTTGAGACCTTCATTGTTCTAATAAGAGATCTGTTTCCTGCTTTGGTAATGCATTTAAGTTTTTTTTTTGTATTTCTTAGACATGGTTTACATCCAAATTAGACTTCATTTCATCTTGATCTAAGCCTGGTGGTATCTAGAGTTTCTAGAAATCACTGCTGTAGGCTATTGGTTTCGTTCTGTGGGAGATGAACTGCTCACCTCCAGGACCTATTTCAATTATTCTTCTCATCCTCTATATATTCTGTTTTTGGTCATTTTTGTTATTGTATGGCGGCTGTGATAGGTGTGTGACTAATTCGTGGAGGGAAGAGAAATACGGTGTGGCTTTGGAGAAGTGCACTCTAACCTTTGTTTTTGTCTCTATCACAGATGGGAGTGAGACAGGCTCGGAGATTCCAGTCCAGCTGCTTTTCCCAATGGACAACACGGAAGAGGAAAGTTCACTTGCACTGAAAAGATCTCAGCACCTTCTGCCTTCATTCCAACAGCACCTCCTGCATTCACCAGACAATGAACGGAAGTGACATGGCGTTAGACTGTTAAACATGACTGTTCTGATACTTCCCTAATATCATATTTTTATAAAAGATATTTTTTGAAAATCTTTTTGCAGCTGTTGTGAATTTGAATCGGATCTGCTCAGATCCTGTATTTGAATAGAACTGCTAATTCTTCACAGCTATGGATCTTGTACATTTTTGTATCCAGCTGCAGCTTCTGATGAGCACATGTTTGGGCCTGGAGTTCCTGGGCACTCCGGGACAGTGGGCGCGCTACCTCCGCTGGGACGCCAGCACTCGCAGTGATCTGAGGTTTCAGATAAAGACTGCTTCCCCTGACGGAGTTCTGCTGTACTTTGACGATGCAGGCTACTGTGACTTTCTGCTGCTGTCTGTGGTGGAGGGCCGGCTGCAGCTGCGCTTCAGCATCGACTGCGCAGAGACCAGTGTGGTGACGGACAAGCGGCTGGACGACAACCTCTGGCACTTTGTCATGGTGAGCCGGTACAACCTGCGCACCATGGTGGCTCTGGATGGACTGGCTAAGGCCGACGAGGTGCGGCCCAAGAGGCAACTGATGAAGATAGTCAGCGACCTTTTTGTTGGTGGGGTTCCTCAGGACATCCGCAACGGAGGCCTCACTTTGCCCACAGTCCGGAGCATGCCTCCTTTCAGAGGAACCATCATGGATCTCAAGTATGGCAGCAGCGGTCCTCTGCTGCTGGGGAGCCTCAAAGTCCCCCTGGAGTCCGAAGGCTGGTGTTCAGTGAACCTGTGTGAGAACGGAGGCACCTGCTCTGTGGTGGACGGACAGCCGGTGTGTGACTGCTCAAAAACTCCTTACAAGGGCCGCTTCTGCAACCAAGGTAACTGCTTCCTTCACTTATCTCTGCTGTTGGAGAAGCTTGGAAAGACACTGTTTGACGTGTCAGTCGGGCTGAATATGTCTGTTGTGTATTTGGTTTCACCAAAGATAAAAGTATTTGTTGATGCTGACTGAAACCTAGAGCTGCAACGCTACCTTGAGGCTGTTGGCGTTTGCTATGTAAATGTGTGTGTGTGAGCTGCTCTTTCCTGGGCTTTAGATGCAGCCTCTGTCGGTTTGTGTGTGTGTGTGTGTGTGTGTGTGGGTGTGAGCAGAGATTATCTGCTGCAGGTTAATGACATGAGTCCTGTGGCTGCTGATAAGGCCCGGCCCCCTTCTTTGAACCAATCAAAGCCCGCCTGCCTGGGTTTCTCTTACACTCTGTGGTAAATCAGTGGTGCATAGTGCGCCTGGTAGACACTGGGGCATTTGGGTGAAAGCACTGTACTTTTACAACATTACCAGGTTGGAGATGGGATCTGCTCACGGACCACAGACCTCAGTCATGCGCAGCTCATTTGTTTATGTATTTCCTTTCTGTAATTAGATACATAATTCAGTTGGGCTGTAGCCACAGACAATGGCCGAGTGAGTCTGGAATTCCAAGATTAGGTTTTTTATCTCTACCGTGGCGCGCTACAATAATGGGGTGCGCGAGTGGGGGATGGGCCAGCACCTCTGTCTCTGCTTTTGTGGTTCTATTTGAGACGCTTTGTTTTCCCCAATTCATTAAACACATTAATGAAAAACACTGCAGCCACACAATCCAGTCCATTATTACATCTTTTATTACATCTGCGAGTCATAAGCGCAGCATCTTCTCTTCAAGCCCGAACAGTCCACACGCGGACTTGTGCCTCAGCGCTGTTCTGGACAAGCTAGGCATAGGACAGAGGGGTAGAGGCATTTTCAGGTATATAGTAACAGAAGGGGGTAGACTAGTCAAAAAATGTACTCGATTACAAATGGTATGTTACTTAAAGCAAATATAAAAAGTTGTTAATAAGTAACATTTCAAAAGGTATTTTGCAAAAAGATCTACTTAAGTAAGTGTTTGGGCTCCATTTGACTCCTGATGATTTGACCAATCATTGCATAAAGTCTTACATTTTTAAAGAATATATCATGAAAACTAGGAATAAGCTATGTCCTCTCCAAAAGAAAGGTGCAAGAAATTACCCAAATGTTTTTTTTTACTATCATGCTGTAGGAAAATGTACCTACAAAATGATCGCTTTACCCACATGTCCAGCCACACAAAGGGCACGTCCCGGCCTGTATACTGGATACGGTGTGTGTAGTAAATGATTCATATGCGATGAGTTTAAACAAGGCGGTCTATTGGAGCTCTTTAGGCACACGGTAACAGGGCTTCGTGAAAGAAAGCTCCGGCTAGTGTATGGGAGACGAGTAGAGAGTGGAAAAACCTACATACAAGCTGCACGTGATGTTTCAGATGACGTCACAATTTTTTTGATTTGATGACAAGATTTTTGTTGTTTTGGGGGAATATAACATGAATGTGTATCTGATCACTAAGATAAATGATCAAGTTCATTGTATGTGGAGTTTTGTGTTGGATATTTCATGTGAACAGATATCGTACCATGTTATCCACTAAGGCTAACACTAACCCTGATTCAACTGACAGGATTTATCATATAGCCTGGCCCTGCAATGACGGAACTCAAATTGAATGAAGCTTGCACAATCCAAAACAGGAGGCTATTTCACTCGACTAAAAATACTACAGTATCTGCTATATTTACGTCCAAGTCTAGGTGCTTGTGCGGTGCCCGGTGAATGGGAGGGACCGCTGAGTGTGCAGAACATGCATATGGCTGTGCTGTGTGCCAGCCCTCTGTATGGCCTCTCCAGAGTGTGATATCACTTTTGCATGAGGCCCAACATGCAAAGTCCCACGTGTGTCTAATCTCCACTGTTTGTTGTGTTTTCTCTCTCTCTCTCTCTCTCTTTCTGCAGAGGTCACCCAGAATCTGCCAGGTGAGTTTCTTACACGACGACTTTTTCCTTGGAATAGACACATAAACGAGGGGATGTCCCGGGTTTCTTGGGTGCAGGAGTTCATGTGGACAGATGGTCTGATGCCTCCGCCGTTCTGGTCTGGCTACTTTACAGAGAGCAGGAAGACAATCCAACGACAACTAGGAAAAGGCTAAATATTATGTGTAAAAATTTTAATCATTGTAGAAAACATTTATAACATAACATTTTAGAAGATATCCAATTGCTGTTAATATGATACGTGAAGTGTATCATAAAAGAATCAAACTTGAAAATGTTTTCTATAATCTTCTCTATAACACATTGAAATTGTGTCCTGAAGCCGCCCTAGTTGAAAAACACTGCTCTACGGTACATCATTAGCAGGTTTTATGCCTCCCCATGGAGACTGGATCTTTTATTCTCTGCAGAGGACATTATGTTACCTAAATAATTGATTTAGATGAATTCCCAATGGTATGAGTATCATGTTCTCTAGTTAGATCCAGTTAGACTAACCTGTTTCCTCAAAACAGTGCCAGCGAGTGATCAGGGACAGGCATCAGTCTGTCTGTGCAGCGCAGTCTTCTATCAACTTCTTTGACATTACAATACCAGAGTTCGTATTGTAAGGTTCAGTGTTCTGATGCTTCCTCTCCTCTGCTCCTTTTCCTCTTGAAGGTTTTGCACATATGATGGCAGAACAAGGTATGTTCTCCCACATGTTAAAGGCGGATATAACATGCTTGATTTTGTGTGATGTGCTTCGCTGCCCAACAGGAACATTGGCCGTTTTAACCGATTTAGAGAAAAACAGGGAAGAATCGATGATATTCTTGCGCATAATCTGACTTGCTGTGTAATGTACATTCAGTTGAAAAAGTCAGTCTATAAGGTTGTCAGTAAATGAGCATGACATAAAGATTATTTCTTTCTGGATAAGAAGACAGTTACATGGAGGGAATCATTGGATCAGTTTAGTTATGGCCAGTCTCTGTTGGGCAGTACGATGTTTGGACAGTGGCAATTCTACTGAAGACATTTATACATCTTTTACTTTTGGCCTGAAACTAAGAAAACTAAAAGACAACTTTTAAAACCGAGAATATAGCAACTTTTCAGCCATTTGAATTATTCAGCCTTTGACCAATTACACAAAGACGTAATCTTACTATTATCTTGTATAAAATCTAAAATCTTTGTATAAAAAATATATTCCATTACTATATTCCATACGGTAGTGTGCAGGGCAATAGATTATAGGAAACTTAAGTATCAGCTGAAGAAACGTCACTGTCCTAACATTCTTAAATGAACAGCCGTGTGCTGTGGTGTTGTATAATAGATGCAGTGTGTGTTGGTATCTATTGAATCTGACGTTGTCCCTCTGTCCTCTCCTCCTGTGTCTCCTCTGCCTCTGGTTCTCGCTCCCTCTGCTGTAGCTAAGAGCAAAGGTACCACTTTCTCCGATACTTTTCTTTTCCGCCTGTATGAACAGCAGCGCTTGCTCTGTGAGTGTCTGAAAAGTCCTGTCTCCACCGTGTGCTGTGTGCTACTGTGTGCTCTCTGTGTGTTTTCACTCACAAACTGTAAAGTCACCTGAGAAGTGTGTAAAGAAGGGATTGTCGGGATAGGTTTATAGGAGAGCCTTCTTAATCTGACAGCGTTCGGCTCAAGCCTGCTCTAATCAGCCCATAGCTGTACCGTCAGGCTCCTGGCGCTGCGCTGCGGGTTACAGCGGCACAACAGAAACACACAAATAAGACATAAAAAGAGTTTAATATTGAGGAAGAGGGACAGGGTACACTTCTGCGCTAGAATGCAGATGTTTTGGCTTATGACTAATAATTCGGTAATTACGGAACCTCTCATGATGCAAAAACTCTTTCTTTATACTAATGAACGTGGTGAAAAACTTCTTTCATTTTTAAAATCATTTGGGCGACATTTTCCAAAATCAAAGGCACACTTGGAGTTGAGCCTTTTGCACATGTTTGAGTGATTTTCAAATCTTATCCAATCTCCTCCGAGCTCCTCCTGTGGCCCCACCATAACCAGGAAGTGCTCTTTTCACCTTCCGTCCGGCGTCATAGCGCAGCTGACTTCTCCTTCACAGAGCAGAGACAGCTTCCCAACGTTAAAACAGAGTTTCGCAGGGCTGCTAACTTTACCAAAGAGCTCTACGTAAGCAAGGTCGAGGTATTCCTCTGTCGTGCCATATAATCGGCAGACGAACTTCTCAGCAGACACGATTTTGGAGGCCTCAAGCACTCTTTCCCCAACAGACTCAAGCTGGTAGTTTCCACGCTGTCTTCTTGGAATAACCAGAGAGGAACAAGGTGTGGAAGGGGGAGCAGAGCCTCTTAACGTATTTGGTGAAGATGCATCAAAACATCTCCCACAACCACACATTGGTGGTGATTCTTGTGCTATGCGCCAACAGGAGTATCAAGACGTCCATATCTCTAGCAGACACAGTAATGTTATTGACATACTCATTGAGCTGAACTAAATGTAAAACAATTCTTGTGTCCGCCTCCTCGGGGTTTGACCTCAAACCGGATATGTCCACACTTGAGTCACACGACATCATTCTCCGCAAGACGGCCTCCAGCAACAACTAGGATGGTGCCAGCAGGTGCATGCATGTGTGACGAGTCCAAATCTGCCTTGTTTTTCCCTAGCGCCATGAATTGGGCTTGGCAACATTGATGTTTTAAATCAGCGCCCTCAAATGAGTGGAAATAGATTTGTTTTCATTTCAAAACACAAATCAGTATCATGCTATTTGAGCCATCCCAAAGTAAACTATAGGCATTTATATGATATATTGTACCTCTACCACTATGGAGTACTCATATTTGTGAGAAATATAAGTATTTTCTGGGGGTATTTTGCAAACCCGGAAGACATGACGCTTCGATTCAGTTAACTCCGCCCCCTCTCTCCGAGCTAATCTGCCCATGCAGTATTAGCAGTAAGAAATATAAATATCACAGCAATAAGTGAAATTACTTCACAATGCAGTTATAAGGAGTTGACATCTGTAACAGAGCTTTGTAAATGGCTAACACACACACGCTAACATGGGTTTGATTGACTCACCGCTCCGTCCTGGCCGCTTCATCAGGTGTTTACAATATGGGACTCACGTTGGTTATAAAAGTTAATCCACTTTGAGTCTGTGGAAGGTTCACCAAGCATCCATCACAGAAAAACACTATTTTGGCTGATAGTCGCTGAATCCCGGAAAGAAATTCCAACTTCTGGCGAGTGGCCTCTTCTTAAGGAAGGTTGAATAAAATTCTGTACATCTCAGCTAAAAGCGCTTTTCTCTGTGGCATTATCGTTAGGTAAGAAAAATTAACAGGCGTGTCCAGAGCAGGTTAGAAAGAGCTCCTTCTTCACAATCACATCTGTTCAGACGCTCAGGGGTGCATTTGTTTTGATCGCAGGGGCAGCGCGGACACCTCGGGCACTTCTTCTTTTTTCATTTCTTTCTTACAATAGAAATAATGAAAAAGCTGTTTTATAAATTAAAATCAGGCCGTAAGGCATTACATTACAGACGCCCGGCTCTTCCTGTTTTACACTATGGCGTAAAAAAAAACCTCGTTTTCGTTTTCCAGGAGAGGGCGGAGCAGCTGCTCAGAGAGCAGGATTCAGGAAGATTGCTGAGAACTGAGTGAATGAAGCCAAAAAAAACACTTTTTGATAAGGAAATAGCATTACAACATGGCTAAAAGCTCCAAAAAGTCGATTTTGCATGATATAGGTCCTTTAATAGTTTACCATATATGGTCAAAGCTGTCATTTTTGTTGACCGACTTTACCATGTCAACGCAGGAATTGGGCTTGGCAACATTGATTTTTTTTAATTAGTCAAAGTAGCTATGTTGCCAAGAATTTAGGTCAGTTTTTAAGCACATTTGTTTGACTTTTCCCCTCGACTAAAAGTGGCCTTACACGTCGAACCGAAAACCAAACAGGAAAACCTCGATCAGTGTAGCATTTTCTAACCAAGACAATATAGTGATGATTTTCAGTATGAAATGATCAGTAAATATTTGTACGAAGCATATAACTCTTGCTTTAAGCCACATGATTCATAAGGAAAGTTTGTGAGCCCAAGTTCTACATATTTGGATTTTCTGTTGAGTGTTTATTGCATAATCAGTGGTCTGCATATTGAGCTATAGGTCTGTTATAGGCCACTCCATATTATTTTATAACCTCAAACGTAGTGAACACAACCTATTAACTGTTGATCTTCTGAAATGACTTTTATTTTTGCCACTTGAGCTGCGAGCGCTGTTGTTTAGTGCCTGATGGACGCACAGTTGCAAAAGTAAGCAGATATAGGCCGAGGCACAGGCTGCAGCTTTCCTTCCTCAATATGTAGTCAGGAAAATAAAGGCTGTTCCTTTATGGCTTTCCCCGCTCCCAGCAAGGCGCCGGTCACTCCTCCTCTCCGTCTGTCCCTGAGAGAGAAGGGGACAGGCTGGAGCATTGCCCACCGGACACTCTCATCCTCATATCAGGCTCACTGCACGCAAGTTCATGCCCTCAGATAAAACATTAGTACAAAACATATTTGACCAGTGCCATCCACAGCCACCCAACCACCAATTAATGGGCATCTCTATCCACAGGTCCACAAGTTTTGTTTTTGTTTCGCAGCGCTCTCAATTTTTCATGTCAAAACCAATTCATTAATTTGATTTATGTTTTTTTTTTTTCGTTACGCCCGACTTTATGAAATGTCTATTCCCGAATATTTAGAAAAGTGTTTCCACATTGGGAATTAGGGATGCTATATCAGGGTCAGTTCTGTCTCAAGCTGTTGGGTTAGTTTCCCGCTGAGCCGTCGTGCTCATGAGCCAAACACCTACGGAGAAACAACAATAACAATGAGGCCGACTCACCGGCAAACGAGTGAGGGCGGATTAATAGTGTATTGATTGGATAAACTTTGGCACTTAGACCTCGACTGGTGACAGGAAGTAGGACTGAGATGAGAAATGTCGAGTTCATGCTTCTGCTTCAAAAGAGATCGCACTTTTGGCATCACTATCTGGAAAATACTCGTATGACCCAAAATGACCCGGCTCCAAAAGATTATGTGAACATTTGGAGTAAGAGACACCGTTTTAAGCCAGCATGTTGAAATCGGCCTCTGCATATGGGGATCGCATGTCAAAAATGTGACATTATTGTCCAAATCCACAATGTTTGTAGCCAGCTGGTTGCATCATCCATATTATCAGCCAAAACAATATTCAAAAGCCCTGAAACTACGACGGTAACTCCTAAACCTCTATAGCGGCATTTCTTTTCTTCTTTTCCTTTTATCTCCATTGGTTTACAATTGCACCAGCTGAGAATTTGGTGCAGTATGACAACATCATTTTGATCTCTTTGTGTTGAACTGACTATTAGCCCCTAAAGTAGCAGGGTCTGGTCTCCTTATTTTTGAACAGGCGAGAATCTAAAATGGTCTTCACAAAAACCAAGCAAATGTAGCCTCTGTGCTATAACCCAAGTCTAATCCAGATTAGTCTGACCTTGACTGAACTTGCCAGAGTGTTCCCGTTTTCACCGCTCTACAAAGCCGGAATCTTGCTCTCCTCAGAAAAACCCAGTAAATTGTCTTTGCTTTTATGTCTTTTGTTTTAATGACAGGGTCCAGTATTATTGTGGTATTAAATGTTATGTTAATTAATGCCATTTGACTTTAGGACTATGTATTCTCTATATGTCAATTGTTTCACTACGTCCTTTTCAAAAGTTCTTAGTCGTAATTTCTAAAAACTATTCTGCAATCACTTTATCTAATTTAATCTAATGCAAATTCAGTGTAATCACTGACACCTTCAACTTCACGACTACAGAGAGTAAAACGTGTCTGTGGAGTGGTCCCCTCAGACCTGCCTGTGATCTTGGATTTTTGCCTTCTTTTTTTTTTTTTGCTGGGCTCACTTAAACGCACTCGAGCGCGCTTCCTCCTCCTCTTCCTCCCCGTCACCATGGCAACTGTCAGCTGAGAAATAGCAACTGTGGCCCTTCATTAGGTATCAGCACAGCACTGACAGCCCACATAATGGCCAATAAGAGCTCTGTTGTGTGCATGTGTATGTGTGTGTTTTGGCGCGGGGAGGGGCCCCTTTAGAGTCTGTCATTACCAGGGGCCAGTAAATGAACAGCCCCCGGGGACCGGGAGCAGAACGGCGTCATGCTTCAGGAGGTTACGGCTTCAGATGGCCATAATATAAACCGTGTGCGGAGGTGTGTGAATGCTTTCATCTGTGCTGCATTTGTTTATTGAATATTAAAGTCAGTGCAGCAAAGTAATAATATTTAGAAATAAGTATGCGACAAGACTGGCAATTACAAGATCACCAAATATATATCACACTTAAAAAAATAAGCATCAAGCATATATTAGTATTAAATAAATAGCGCCAACAAATTATTGCAGTATTTTACAAAACTATTTCAACACAGTACATTCCAATTTGTTTTATGTCAAGACAAGACTAAAGCAGGATCAAAGAGAGGAAAATTATGACTAAAGTTTTATTTTTAAGTACAATGATTTTATTCTTATTTTAGGCTTTTGTGTTGGCACAAAATGTGTAAATCTCAGTCAGACGGACGAGCTCAGTGATTTTGCATTTTATTTTGCATTGTGGCTCCTGACAACATTGCCTCACAATAATTTGGTGATGCATCTTTTAATCCTACTTTCTTTGCAGTTGTGAATTACTTGGGTTAATGCCAACATCATGTGAATTAACATAGTACAAAAATGATTTATAATCATGATTATAATAAGCGTTATTTGTATCGCACTTTTCAGTGCTTCACAGAAAAACATAAAAAATACACAAAATACACACTAAATCAAATTACACCAATAACAATTACCATTACAAATGCCCTGCAATATAAAAAATGTCCTTAGCAGCGATTGTTATGAATTATTTGCTTGCTGTACATAAAGCAGAAGTGAGTTCCACAAGGATGTAGCACAAACTGAAAAAGCACGATCTCCTCTTGTGACCATTTGTGACCCATATAGTAAAACACAGAGGGAACTACACTGACCATGATCCTTTGCTCCGGTACTCTGCTACCGACCATGTAGAAATCTCTTTTATGAAATGATTTTTCTGTCTTAATCCTTCAAAACATTGCACTCTCATGATACTACTACTACTACTACTAAATGGTCTGCAAGTATTTGTTGAGGAAAAGCATCTACGGTACTATTATCCTCTCTTGCATATTAACATGGTGCTAGTTTGCATGTTTAAGCGCTCAGTTGTCCAGGTGATTTCCATCCATCCAAAGGCTTTCAAACGTCACTTTCTTTCTAGCTGCACCCAATTCCATTTTTTGATTAAGGAAACACTGCGATGCCATGGATAGTTTCGTGATAAGCATTTCTCGTCACGTTGTAGAAGCCTTTTATTCCTATTCCTTTTATCCCCTGTTCTCCTTCCATAATATTGAAAAAGCTCAATAAATCCTTGCGATAATTTATTACCTGCACCATTTTATGCAGATGGGTAAGGCTGCGGCGGTTTCACACGTGCACACCTCATTGGTCGCGGTGTGCCTCAAATGGAAATGCTGCTGCTCTCTGAAATGACTGATGCTTATCTGCTTGAATTGTGATCCGGCGAACCTCCCCAGCCGCTGTCGCACTCTCGCTGAACATTTATTCCTTGGCGCTGTCTTCTACTTAACGATCAAGTTGGGGGCTGTCTTTCGATCAATCCGTGTTCCCGAATCCAGCTCAAATCTCGCACTACAGTGGGCGTGAATAATAGGTGATAGTGAGTGCGAATCCACTGATAAAATGGCACGTAGCATTTCTCCATGAACGCCTGTTTGTGTCTTTCATGTTGGTGTTGCGTGTGATGCTGGCATGTTGCTGATTTGTTTGCATCTTATGAGTAAAAGCCTGTTACCTTGTTATAAATGATCATGTGATATATATGTAAGGCTGCAATATCCATGTATGTGCCACAACAAACTGTATTAAAAGAAGTTAATATGAATGCTTTTGAGCTACACTGCCCGACCAAAATGAATGATCCAGATCTTAACCCCATTGAGAATCTTTGGGATGTGCTGGAGAAGGCCTTGCGCAGTGGTCACACTCTCCCATCACCAATACAACATCTTGATGAAAGATTATTGCAGCTCTGGATCTTGTGACATCGCAGAAGCTTATCGAAACAATGGCTACGTTTACACGGTCCAAAAAAAAAAATCAAATGACTGGAGGGATCAGATAACCCAGTAATCAGATCTGATGCATTTACTTTGTTTTCAGAAATCTGAGAATCCAACACTCCAGGTTCTGCAAGTGCCAGTGCAGATTTGGATTTTTAGAGCAACTAAAACATCTCCCTGCCCCTCCCTCCCTCCCTGCAGAACCAGGTGGAGAATGATTGCGCCTCCATATTTCTTTAGTAATTGAAGCAGTAGAGTTAAGAAAAACAAATTGTGCTTCAACTTCTATTAGAAATGTGCGGTTGAAGAGAAGGAGCTATGATTTAAAAAGTAAATACTTGTAGCTGGGAATTGAACTCGCAACAATGCTGATGGAGTCGCACATTAACCACTCGACTGTCGGAAACACGCTTTACTTCCTCTACAATCTTTTTTATCAAAGCTATTTTCAGTCTTTTCATAATATCTTCTTTGTCTTTGTGACTTTAGTTTGGTCTCTTTACTGTATTTTCCTGGTTAGTTTATGCAACATGTGAAAGATCAGAAAGGAATCAGATTACATTCAATATCACATCACGTACTGTATTTCAGGTTATGCTGTTTACATGCCCCGTCAATAATCTGAGAACTCCAATAATCAGATCAGATTTTGGATCTCCATGTAAATGTAGCCAATGCCACAGCGAATGCGTGCTGTAATCAAAACTAAAGTCAGTCCAACAAAGGATTACAGCATGTGATCCTTTTTTTGGTCAGGCAGTGTATTTTTATATCTTTTGGGCTAGAACTGCTTAACTACCGTGTTTCTTTTTTTATTTTGTTTATTGAACCACTCGGGTAAATGGACCATTAGTAACCATTAAAGCATAATAGCCGGCGTCACTTGATTTCCCTCCCTTTCGGCCGATGTCTAACCTCTGTCTGTTGCTGCCACAGCGAGAGAAGAGAATGTGGCCACCTTCCGGGGCTCAGAGTACTTCTGCTATGACCTGTCCCAGAACCCCATTCAGAGCAGCAGTGACGAGATCACGCTCTCCTTTAAGACGTGGCAGAGGAACGGCCTCATCCTGCACACGGGCAAATCCGCCGACTACGTCAACCTGGCTCTGAAGGACGGAGCCGTGTCTCTGGTCATCAACCTGGGCTCCGGGGCGTTCGAGGCCATCGTGGAACCGGTCAACGGCAAGTTCAACGACAACACGTGGCACGACGTCAAAGTCACGCGCAATCTCCGACAGGTATGTTTGTTGCTTACTGCTGCTTTAAAGAGTTTGTGGAAGTCGGAGATATACACAACCTTATATACTGGACCTCGAGTGATGAGCGGGTTGTGATACTTTTCGTTGCCTTTTTGCTCATTGTTTATGTTTCTGTGTCTTACTTAGCATAACATTCATGACCATTTATATAACTCCATTATTTTTTTTGTACTTTTTTTCTGAAAAGCAATTAGGAAATGGATATGATGTGATAAACACACTCCACTGTCTGGTAAATACTGTATGTCTCTGTTTGCACTCTGTGGGTTTGCGGTGCTGGTTCTCTTTCTGGCCTTTTCACTGGCGCTGTGGCCTCTTCCACTCTTAGCCTTCGGAAATGTGTGCTTTTTTTAAATTCAGACTTTGTTTTTTCACATGGGTCTAAACCAACTTCTAAACCTTTTTTCCAGAGTTAGTGCTCAAATGTATGGTTTTGAAATGTTGATAAGATGCTCCTCTGGCGTCTAGGTGACAATATCCGTAGATGGGATCCTGACCACCACCGGCTACACCCAGGAGGATTACACCATGCTGGGCTCAGATGATTTCTTCTACGTGGGAGGCAGCCCCAGCACAGCAGACCTGCCTGGATCTCCTGTCAGCAACAACTTCATGGGCTGTCTCAAAGAGGTGTGTTAAACTGCATTTGTCATGCTCCTGTTGCCTTCGCATCACCAACAACGCAGCAACCTGTCTACTGTCATTTCAAGTGAGGCTCAAGGAAAGCTGGGTCAGTGGAAGTTTTGAGCTTAGTTTGAACTTTTTTTTTTTTTTTTCACCGCTATAAAATAAATATTTACATGCTAACGTATTGAAAGTATTGACAGTATTGACAGTATACTTACACACTATGCAACCAGATTCTACACTGGATCCTGAATTTTGCCTTAACCTCACTGTATTTTGTGCTGACAAGAGGACAAGTTTACACACAAATGCCTCAAGCACATTCATGAACATCCAGTCCTGACAACAAATAATAATTTATCATGACTCTATTTTTTTTCCCCACAAACAAGCATTTTAAAATGACTTAATAAAGATGGTTGTTTATATCACAGTCATACACATAAACATGAACTGTGTGAATAAAGTATTCCATTCTTTGCGCTGTTATTTGATTTTAACTTTGTAAAATGATGACATAAGAAAGACTGCAGGTTTAATGAAGCCTGTGTGCGCCTTCTCCGTCCTGCTGCACTCTCTTCCATTACGCCTAATTTGCCTGCTCGATGCTCTTGTACTTGCCATCCTCGCTAGATTATGGATAAAAGCTTTGTTTCCATGGCACCAGGTACGGCCACCCCTGGTCGGCCGCGCCGCCTGGCCTCCCACTATTATGCCTTTTCATAAGGCAGCACTTACATGGAAAGCCCTACGTTTCAAAGCCTACAAAACACATAATAGCCTACAATAACACATAATTGATGTAATTGTCGTTGCCATTATGCAGCGCTGCCTTCTGGATGTCTCTTATAGATCGGCACACACACAAAGACACTGACTGAGCTGCACTGAGGCCCTTTTTAACCAAATATTTACTGCACTTTGTTATCTGTGCATCTATTATTTGAACTGAATGTGCTCATACGATATTTGAATTGCAAAGTTATGTTGGTTAACATACTGACTAAATGATATGATCTAGATGATAATGATAATCTGAAAGCTAAGACTGCAGTACTTGCAGCGCAGGTGCTGAGCTGTGGCTTCTAGAACGGTTTTGTTAAGTTTTTATTTGTTCTAACGCCTGATTAACCTTTCTTATGAGATAACACATGTAATTAATACTGTAAATTATGACACCTTAGAATGACACTGAAAGTCTTATTTTGATCACTCGTTTTCTTTCAAATTATCTATGAAAGTGAAAATTGTTTTATTTTTAAGTATTTTAAGTATTTATTATTAATATTTAGTTTTCACCGATTCATTTTTTTTTATGTTAACCTTCTTTTTTATGATGATCTTAAGTGGCCTATTTGAATCGTGTGTATGTCAGCGCTTCCTATTGTTCATCTCAGCATCAGTTTCATTATATTATTTTCGAACAGGCTGCCCTCTGCTGGACATCTAGAGACATTGTACTGTCTGGTCTGCAGCAGTTGCATGTGCGAACCCAATAATGACAACAAATAGTGAAATTTAACATTTGGGGATTTTCTGCTTAGTGATTTTGTAGTTGTGCCTCATCCCATTCATCTGATGTGGGTGGTTGAAAGTAAGGCTTCACAGTTATTCTCAATTGACTCAAAATTGCAAATTGCCGTGGAAAGAATGGAAAGACTGCGATTCCTCATTATTTATATGTGCCGTGATCGGAATTTAGATTTTTATAACATAAATAGTAAGTCAAGTATAAGTAAATCAAGTACTATTACATGTTTCTCCTCTTTATTTGAAACTCAACAGGTAGTGTACAAAAACAACGACATCCGCCTGGAGCTGTCCCGTCTGGCTCGAATAGTGGACCCCAAGATGAAGATCCAGGGGGAGGTGGCGTACAAGTGTGAGACCGTGGCCACGCTGGACCCCATCTCGTTCGAGACGCCAGAGTCCTACATCAGCCTGCCCAAGTGGAACACCAAGCGCATGGGCTCCATCTCCTTCGACTTCCGCACCACCGAGCCCAATGGCCTGATCCTGTTCACCCACGGCAAGCCCCAGGAGCGCAAGGACGCCTCGCGCAGCCAGAAGAACACCAAGGTCAGTGAGACATCTACGAATCTGAGGATATTACGACAGGGAACATGTTTTTCTATAATTTTCACTGCATGAGGTTTATCGGGGTATTTTTCACTGGGGTGGCCCATGGAGGAGGCACTTACTTATTAGAGGGTGCTAAGATATGCTAAGATACTTATTGATTGACTGCGGAATTCTTCCGCAGTCAATTATTGGTTTTCATGTTCTTTATTATTATTCCTCTTCCATCTTTTTCCCGATTTTCTAGAGCTTTCAGCACCTTCATGCTTTGGGCAATTTATGCAAGTTATCAAAACGTTCCGCATGTTGAGGAGAAGGGTGCTATTACTTTTGGGACTTCTGCAACTTTCGTTTTTTCCGCAATCGGCCAAAATGTCGGAGATTTTTCCCATTGACTTATAATGGGGCTTCCGCAAATCCATGCTTTTCTGCACTTTTTTCTGCATTTTATGCAATTTCTGCAGCTTATGCAACTTGTGGGTTTTGAGAAAAAATTGGCCTTCTGCAGATTTCCAGTTTTTTTATACGGGAGTTTGAAATTTTTGCATTAGTGTGTATGGGGGAATCCAGCCAATGGGGAGACTCCAGGCCTTTCAGCCATTTGTGCAGCTTCTGCCAATCAAGCACTGAGGCCATTTCAACAGTTTGACCAGTTTATGTAATATAAAAGTTTATGCAATATTAATAATTTATGCAAATTAACCATTTTATGCATTTTAAAGCGTTTATGCAACTTAAGAGTTTATGCCATTTAGGATTTATGAATTTTAAAGAGTTTATGCAATTTACATAATTTATGCAAATTAACCCATTCATGCATTTTACCACTTTATGCAGTTTATACAGTTTATGCAACATGACATTTTATGCATTTGACCACTTAATGCAAATTAGATTATGCAAATTAAGCAATTTATGCAATTTAAACAGTTTATGCAATTTCTGCATTCGCTTCCCGCAATTCCGCAGTCAATCGCAATGGCGCAGCCATATATCATATATCATATATATTACGAGCCTTTTGAGTGTTGTGGTAAGCATAGGGGGCGGTGCTAACCCTTGCCACCCCTAAAATAAGATAAGATAAGATAAGATGGTACTTTATTGATCTCACAGATGGAGAAATTGCATTCGATGAGAGAGCATCCGGCAGCAGCACCCATTCAGTGCGCACCACTCATGCACCCCTGCTAATCTTTTTGTACTATTTTAAATTTGTATTATGTTTGTCTGTTTGTGACCCTGTGCTGGTAATGTGAAGTATTTCGAAATGAGCAGTTTGAACCCATGACACTACGAACAGGTCGTTTAATGTGTTTTTACATGCGTAGGTGGACTTCTTTGCGGTGGAGCTGTTGGATGGCAGCCTCTACCTGCTTCTGGACATGGGCTCGGGAACTATCAAAGTCAAAGCCACTCAGTCGAAAGTCAATGATGGCTCATGGTATCATGTGGACATCCAGAGAGACGGGCGCTCGGGTCAGTCTGGTGCTTTGACATTCTTTTTATACATATTATGGCAGTGAAGTTTTTCCACAAGAATTGTAATTCAATTAAAAAAGAAAATGGTTTTAAAGGATAATGTTGTCTTACCATTTTTTGTTTTGGAAACTGCTGAGTTTTGTCTTTCAAATAAGCTTCCTCTGAAGTACCTACTAAACATGAATGTCCCGAATAAATCAGCCCTTTGCCCCTCATACAGCGCCCCTGCTGTCACAGTTCAATACTGACACGTTTAGACGCATCACACACAGAAATATAGACAAGACATTTGTTAAGAGGTGGCCAAAAACATCAGTAGTGCATATCGGCATCAGCCAATCAAAATCCTCAATAATTGGCATCAGTCTTTGAAAAACCCATATCAGTCGACATCTATTAGATGTATTTCTATATATTTCTATGATTGAAACCTTTAACATGATAATAACAAATGTTTGACTATAGGCTATATGAGAGGCTTCAAATTAAATTGCATAAAAATATCGGAATCCATATTCCCTATTGGAAAGTATGCAAAGTTGCAGTACTGAGGTCTCAAGGAAAGGGTTTTGCACATTAAGTTCCATGATTGGTTCGTACTCTGACCATATGTAACGTGTGACAGGCACCATCTCGGTGAACAGCCGGAGGACGCCCTTCACGGCCAGCGGGGAGAGTGAGATCTTGGACCTGGAGGGAGACATGTACCTGGGGGGCCTGCCCACTGACCGCACTAACCTCATCCTGCCAACTGAACTGTGGACCGCCATGCTCAACTACGGCTACGTGGGCTGTGTCCGCGACCTCTTCATCGACGGCCGCAGCAAAGACATCAGGCAAATCGCAGAAAACCAAAATGGTGCAGGGATCAAACCGTCGTGTACCAAACAAACGGGCAAACAGTGTGAGAGTTATCCTTGTAAGAACAGAGGAGTGTGTAAGGAGGGCTGGAACCGCTTCATCTGCGACTGCACCGGGACAGGTTTCTGGTCCAGGACCTGTGAGAGAGGTGAGAGTGCCTGGTGGCTTTTACATTTCTCTATTACTCTGCCTTCTACTTGGAAAGTAAAATGATGCAATAGTAACTGCTCAGCTGTAACACTTGCTGTGACCGTCCCATGGCCTGGGGTTTAATATTGGCTGCTTGCACAGTGAGATCCACTGTGTTGTTGAACCAGATTAAATTCAACAGTTGCTGTCTATTGCAGAGGCGTCCATCTTGTCCTATGATGGCAGCATGTACATGAAGGTGGTGATGCCCAACATCATGCACACGGAGGCAGAGGATGTGTCCATGAGGTTCCGCTCACAGCGGGCCTATGGTCTGCTCATGGCCACCACGTCCAGAGACTCTGCTGACACTCTGCGCATCGAGCTGGACGGCTCCAGAGTCAAACTCACTGTCAACCTAGGTATCGTATACAGCCACAACCCCAGCATCATGACCTCTGTCATTCCACCCATTTCTTTTATCAGAATTCCCTCTCCAATGTTTGGGCATGACTCTGTCTCACACTGAGGAACTCTCTGGACTACTGTAAACCCTGTGTTTCTGCTTCACAGACCACCACAGTCTCAGCACAATATTTAAATGCAGAAAGACAGTGTAATGAATGTGAATCAAACCTGACCAGTCTCTCTCAAATGGTTTAGCGTCATAGTGCTTTTTTTCTTACTGTTTGTAGAACTAACCAAAGTCACAACTGTATTCCCAGTTACTGCTCTAAAACTGTCTTATTTTGAAAATTGTTCTGAGACTCTCAACATTATTTCCTCCCTACTTTCTTTTTTCTTTTATCATTTTCTCCTTATTTACACCTCTACATTTTGTATTTCTGCCGTGTTTTACCCATCTACACTAGTCCATGATGCTTTGTCCAAAGATGGTATTCACCCCTTCAAAGGCCCTAAACCTGCGGCCCGTCAGGCGAACAGCCCGAGAACAGAGCCCAGCCAAACCTACAGCTGGCTGCTACCCCATCAACCCACAATATAGAACTGCAACTTATGTCACTCAAGAAGATATTAGAGAAGCTCCACTAAACTACACACACCTCTCACATGGCTGAATGATTGTTTACTTTAAAGATGGTTTAAGCCAAATCCTCACATTAGTCGAGTCTAGTGTCCGGAGTGCAGATGACTGGTGGGGGTTTCTCTGCCTCTGCATGGTGCTGGTGCTGACTGAATCGTGGCTGTTTGCTCCCACTTTTCTGTTGCGGTTGACGACACATGAACTCAGCAGCCTCATAATGACCAAACAAACTATTGATGTCATGCAATTGACAGGGAATTTGTGTAAATGTGGAAGCCAGATTTATTAAAAAAAAGAAAAGAAAAAAAAAGTGAGCCAAAGTATAAGTTCAGTGACCCATGTAGTCTTTGGAAATCAACGGAAAACTAATCTTCTCTGCTACATTAAAAAGAGAGTGAAAATATGCAAATCTTGCTCAGAATGGCTGCACTGTGCATGTGTGCGTCCCCGGAAGGGTGGAACTGTTGTTTTTTGGATGTCTGCAGCAGTAACCTTGAAGGATGCAATTTCATCTGTCATTTATTCTTCCCCATCTAGACTGTATCAGGATAAACTGTAACTCCAGTAAGTTAACACTCAAGTTTCATTTTGATTGTGCTGTTGCTGTGTTTTATATAGAGACTTCTACTTTTCTAAATGTTGTAATTAGAAAGAAACAACAAGATAAAGAATAAAGCGCAGAACACATAACTCCAATCTACATGATTTCACCACACTATGTATGGCCAGTATTAAATCTAGCCAACAAGCTTCATGGAGTTGTTTGAAATGGCTATGTTAAATGTCTTGTATAGATAATATGGTATTATTTACAGTGTGTTTTTTTTTTGTCAAAACAAGCTTGAACCTTCCAATGTGGCAGTTCAGGGGCATGACTATTTCATGAGCAATGTTTCAAATAGGCTGTTTTTCCTCTCCTTGTGTTGTGATGATGGTTGAAGCCTGGCAGGGCTTTTGATTAGCTCTTGAGCAGGATATAGCTTAATCTAAAAATATAAAGTATCAAGCACACTCACCGTAAGTGCACAACACGTACCATACATGCAAAGAGCACTCACTACATGTGGCGGTTTGGGGCTTCAGATGTCAATAGAATACTCAAGAATAGAACAAATAAACAAAGGGTGGACAGATCAGCCTGATTCAAACATGAACTATACATTTTTTACACCCCTTTGCTATATAACAACACACTCTACTATTGACAATCACGCTCACACTCATTAGAATAATTCATACAAAATACATACTGTTGTAGCTTAGAGCCTGTCCTTTCAAGAAGTGTGTACTTTGAACTTTTTGTGAGGGTAGGTGCTCAGTAGCGGGTGCTGGGGGTCCACAGCCGTAGACCCCAAATAACTTTAACTGTGTGACTGACCATTCTTCTTAGGCAAAGGACCGGAGACGCTGTATGCTGGGCAAAAGCTCAATGATAATGAATGGCATACAGTGCGCGTGGTGCGTCGTGGCAAAACCTACAAGCTAACTGTTGACGATGATGTAGCCGAAGGTACTTGACTAACACATGCTTTTAACACTGCACTGTACTGTCTTTTTTTTGCCATAGAGCTTAGCACATTTTAGTCAGCTGGAACGAGTTTATCTAATGCATTCAAAATACATTGTCTCTTTAAAATCAGCCCTTTTGTGTTAGTGTCAGACTGTGTTTCTCTTTCTTTCGGTTTGCTTTTTTCTTTTCAAACCCGTCCCCTGGCCCTCCCCTCTGCAGGGCAAATGGTGGGGGACCACACGCGGCTGGAGTTCCACAACATCGAGACGGGTACCATGACCGAGCGGCGCTTCGTGTCCAGCATCCCGTCCAGCTTCATCGGACACCTGCAGAGCCTCAGGTACACGGGAACCTTCAGCGTTCAATGGGCAAAGTGACAGAGTAGCCAAAAACGATCACCTCCACTACCCGGGAAATACGACAACTCCACAAAGCAGCTCAGTGGGATTAGTGGGCGACAATCTCTCCTTGTCGTCATGTAGCCTCCCCCCTGCTCCCGAAGCTGCCGACTATTTTGTTGAGCGGGAATTTATCAGCGCGTTTCGTGTTTGTCTCGCAGGTTCAACGGAATGCTGTACATCGACCTGTGCAAGAACGGAGACATCGATTACTGTGAGCTGAACGCGCGCTTCGGGGTCCGTTCCATTATCGCCGACCCGGTCACCTTCAAGACCAAGAGCAGCTACCTGAGCCTGGCGACGCTGCAGGCCTACACCTCCATGCACCTGTTCTTTCAGTTCAAGACCACCTCCCCCGACGGCTTCATCATCTTCAACTCCGGAGACGGAAACGACTTCATCGCCGTCGAGCTGGTGAAAGGGTGAGTGTGTGCCCCTTGGGAAATCAGTTTGTCTCAATCTGGATATTTGCGCTGTAGGGATGTAGAATAAGCTGATGATCTTTGGCAGCTACGTCCACTACGTGTTCGACCTGGGGAACGGGCCGAACCTGATCAAAGGCAAAAGTGTGAGGGCTCTGAACGACAACCAGTGGCACAACGTGGCCATCACCCGAGACAACAGCAACACGCACACGCTCAAAGTGGACGCCACCACCACCAGCCAGAGCATCAACGGGGCCAAGAACCTGGACCTCAAAGGTATCTCACTATTCACACTGTCCTAACCTCTGCTCGCAAACCTTTCATGTGATAATACTCCTTCAATATATACATCTTCCACTGCAGAAATGAATGGCAGTCGAGTCAAAATCACAATTTATACGGTTGCAAATACATGGGTAGCAAGTCAAAGTGTACAAAGTATCTCAGTATCTTATGTGTAAAACCTGCTCCAGATTAGATCTCTGCAATTTAGTGTAAAATGCAAGTGATTCTTAATCTCAATTTAAAAAGTGAATTGTAAATCCAATCAAACTTGCAATAATTTTTCAGATAAACCACAACTTTTTATTTAGCAGAATTTCCCAACTGTAGTCCACTTACTCATGAGCAGTGCTTAATTTGATCCCCCGTTTGGGGGAATGCATTCCCCCAATTCAGTTTTTTTCAGGGTAAAGGATCCGGGAAATATTTAGGAGGATCCGGCAAAAAAAAAATCTGATATAATGTTGTCTAATGAGAGTGTTCCGGCAAATGTTTTGGCCTGTTCCCCCAATCCATCACATCACACCAAAAGTGTTCCTGAAAACACTAATTTACAAATTAAGCACTGCTCATGAGGATCTTCAAGAGAAACCATAACTCTCTGTCCTCTAGGCGACCTGTTCATCGCGGGACTAGGCCCGGGCATGTACGGAAGCCTTCCTAAACTGGTGGCTTCCAGAGAGGGCTTCCAGGGCTGCCTGGCCTCGGTGGACCTGAACGGGCGCCTGCCGGACCTCCTGAGCGACGCTTTGTTCCGCAGCGGGCAGATCGAGCGCGGATGTGAAGGTACTCAGTCCCTCAGGTCAGAGCCAGCTTTAGACATGGACTTAAGCCGAGACTTTAACTCCAGCTGGCTCCTGCTGAACGCCAACAGCAGCTCCAGCAGCCTGCCTGTGCATGGAAGGACATTCTTACTCACACTGGCCGTAGCCACACTCACACACTGCTGAGCAGCCAGCCAAAACAACACCTCAGACTCTATAAAGATGTGTGTGTCAACAGCTCCAACAAAATACCGCCATGTGCAATGTTTCGTCCTTCTGTAACCTTGAATGCTTGAGGCTGTGGGCCACATCAGTGACCGCCCGCCTCGACGCCCGCTCTGGCTCTGGAAGTAAAAGTGCTGTTAATTATTCCTATAGACTTAACTAAACATTCTGACACCATGAGGATAAAGGCATGGTGAAGGTTAATCAGCTATGTGGCATCTACTGACCACAATGACCATATATTTGATATTTGAAAATGCAGTATAATGCCTTTTCAGTTTATAAAGTTTTGCATCTAATTAAAATTGTGCGTTTAATGGTCTTGAGTTTTCACATAGCTGATTAGCCTCAATCATTCTTTTAAGCTTATGGAAAAAATGAAAGGGAGATTTACTTCCAGAGCCAAAGAGGGATTTGAGGTAAGCGGGCCCTGCTGAGCACTACAGGAAGGTAATAGATTTTTAAATCATTTGGGAAACAGTCAAACTGTTTTTTTTTTTGGTTTGTTTGTTTGTTTTTTCAAATTTGTACATAGATATATTGTTGAGGCTTATGTGTCACTAATTTAGATCTGAACCAAGTCAGTGCTGCTCTGTCAGTCATTACAGGTTACCTTCTTTGTTACATGTTGCACTCCGATGTTTTGTCAAATTGTGTTTTCTGATGCATGTAAATTTAAATTTTATTTATTTATTCATGTATTTATTTATTGGTTTATTTATTTGTATTAGTTTGATTTTTATTGAAATCAAACTAATCTCAAGATGGTCTACATTATGTCCTCTTCCACGTGTACAACATTTTGGAACTATTTATATTACCATACTATGCTGCCTGGTTAGGTCCCATCAGACACCTAAAGAAGTCAGCCGCTCACACTTGAATATCCATTGAATATTCTCACACATTTTTATACAAATCTTAACTGGTGGAAATCTACAGCATTATGACTGGGTCCAAAGGGGGTGCGTAGAGGCTGTTGTTTGAGGCTGCGTCACATGTTGCTGGCAGTAAGAATAGTTTGGTATTGAATGTGACAAATGAGGTGATGGTTGTCGCTCAAGTCAAGAGCTCCAGCTGATTAATGTCCTCCTAAGAATGGATGACGTCTCCCCATATTACACTGTGATGCAGTGGGACACTGTGTTCTCTAACAGAATGAGGCTCTCGAGAGAAAGCAGAAGCTTTTTTTGACTGGGAGATGAATTAAGTTTGCAGGCCTCATTCCTTTGCAACATAAATCCTACATGTTACTGAAGAAAAGCCAGTCAGTGCAAAGGAATAGGCAAAACTTTCTGAAACAGGACTGGTCCATTGTGGGGTTCTGGTAGTTTGTTTCAATAGAAACAAAAGGCATACTTAAAGGTTAAACCAAAGAGTAAACATAATGCCACCTCCAGATAATGGATCTGTGCGGCTGCAGTGAGCTGTGAGAGCAGAGCTGCTGACCAAAGCTTGCCAAATGTTTAAAGTTTTGTTTGTAATCCATACATTTGAGTTTACCACATGAAACTCTGTTGAAACATTTTGCAGAAAACCTGTATACCAAAATGTTTCCACTGTTTTCTGAATACCCCAGCTGCCTTCGTCTGCTCGCCATATCATTTGAAGCTGTTCCATTTTCTTTTGATTTGAATCCACGCTCACATATGTCATGGTAAATTAATGTCATGCAATAAGAGACTGATTTACACATGGACTGGATGGTGTGATGGCGATGCACACTGTAACAAATGTATGTCATTTTTCAATAAAATGTCATCCAACATCAGTTTTCATTTCCATTGTATTCTTTCATTGTCCTCACTGTGTCATTGTCTGTTGTGACGTAGCGACAAATGGAGTCGGTACTAAAGTGCGCACTACTCCCCAACACCACACTTCGACACAGGCTGTTTCAGGTTTCATGCAAACTCCATTTTTTATTCCATCAAGCAGAATTTATGGACATTCATTTCCTCAGGTAAGGCTGTTTGGTGTGTGATCTTTTCTACTGTTTAGCTCTAACTACTTTGCAAAAAGAAAGCTTGTTTCAATGACTGTTTCTGTTTCTGACACCAGTCTAAAAGCTCAGTATTCAGTATTCAGTATTATGTGCTGCTGTAAGAGTGTGTTGTGCTGATGCAGGGCCCAGCACCACCTGCCAGGAGGACTCCTGTGCCAACATGGGCATCTGTATCCAGCAGTGGGAGAACTACACCTGCGACTGCTCCATGACCTCATACACCGGCACTCAGTGCAACGATCGTGAGTTCAAAGCATTCCAATTCAAAAAGATCTTTGCCTTGTACAGTGTTCAGAAGTATTCATACCATTGATTCATTTGTTATGGGTCTGTGTCAGAGGTCATCAATAGAGAACAATAGCATCAGAATCAAAATGGGTTTTATGGCCATTGTCAGGTTACGGTGCAATCACAAACTCAGATTTTTTCTCAGTGTAATTGTGAAAGATGTATCATAAACTAGTAACACAAGCTTAGACATTTCAATTAGAGATCATTTCATTCATTCAGGAAGAATGTGTGCTGTTTTTCTGGTTTATAGTTTGGACATAAATCAGTCAATTACACCCGTTTTGACTAGACTACACTTTTCAGATTTAGTCTTGACCTATAGGATTAGTGGTTTCAATGAGGGGTGTGAAAAGCTTGAGAACCACTGAGGTAATTAAATGAAAATGATCTGAAATGTCTCTGAACCCTTTTTGTTTATATTCTTGTTTGCAGCTGGGACCACCTACATCTTTGGGAAAGGAGGGGGCCTGATCACATATAACTGGCCCGCCAACGAGCGCCCCAGCACCAGAACGGACCGGCTGACCGTGGGCTTCAGCACATCCCTGAAAGAGGGCATTCTGGTGCGGATCGACAGCGCTGCAGGCCTCGGAGACTATCTCATGTTGCACATAGTAAGTAGACCTTCTGTGAAGCACATTGGTCAACAACAGTTGTTTTTAAATGTGCGATATAAATACATTTGATTTGATTTGATAGTAAGGCTCCGTTTTGAACTGAGAAATGTAAATAATCTCATAACACATACTGCTTTCATTACCTTTGCTCACCATAAAATCCGTCAGTTTGTGATGGTGCCTTCCTACTTTCAGCAACAAGGTAAAATAGGGGTGACGTTTAACATTGGCACGGTGGACATAACTGTGCTGGAGAGCAGCACCGCTGTCAATGATGGGAAATACCACGTGGTGCGCTTTACCAGGAATGGAGGCAACGCCACACTTCAGGTGGACAACTGGGCCATCAACGAACACTTCCCAACAGGCAAGTGTCTGTGTGTGAGGATGTGGAAACTTGAATCATAATCATAATAGCAATAGTTTATTTGGTATATGTTTCATTACTAAAGGAAACACTGATTTGGAGCGCTACCAAATGGCCAATAAGAAAATTCCTTTTAAATACTCTCGTCCTGTGGAAGAGTGGCTTCTAGAAAAGGGTAAGTGTTCATCCAACTCCATATGCACATTCTCTGCATAGACTCCTTCAATAAACATGTTTACAATAAAGTATTTTTGTGATCTTGGAATGTTTAATTAATTAGAAGGACAAGTATGAGAACTGAGAACAGACAGGGACAAGGTCTAATGTTGCAGGCGTGATCATTTCGGTCGCTTGAAATACCACCATTGCACATCTGTTGGCATCATGCTGACAATGCTAATGCTGTATGTCTTTCCAAACTACAGTCTCTCCATTGTTATTAACTGTGGGCACCAAAAACTAGTGCACGGGCTAAATGGGAAAGTGAAAGGAAAATGCCGCAAACAGTTTTCTGTACACCCTGTACTGTATATAGGTGTAAAAATGGAAAAGCCAGTTCAAAGGCATCCTAAACTGAGAGAAAAGGAGTGGAAAAGATGTGTACAAACCAAACGGAGGAACATGTCTTTCTAATTGTCTTCATGCCCTGTGCCACAGGCCGGCAGCTGACCATCTTCAACACGCAGGCCACCGTATCCATCGGGGGGAGTGACCGTGGGCGGCCGTTCCAGGGCCAGCTCTCCGGTCTGTACTATAACGGACTGAAAGTGCTGAGTATGGCCGCAGAGGGAAGCCCCCACATCCGCATAAATGGCAGTGTGCGGCTGGTGGGGGACGTCCCGAGTGCCGGCTCTGGGAGGAGCACGGCCACGCCCCTGGACGGAGCCGGCTCATTTGTTGAGACCACCACCATGATGTCTACCACGACCACGCGCAAGCACCGCTCGCCCTCAACTGTGCAGGTGAAGCGCAAGAGCAAAAAGACGTGACAAAATGAATAGATGTTTTTAGGACAAGTATTTGAGATTTACTGTAATGTTTGAAAATCAATATTCAAGTCACTGTGCAAACCCTCTGCCCCCTATCCCTGTCCGTCCAGCATGCGTCAGATGACATGGTATCGTCGGCAGAGTGTTCCAGTGACGATGAAGACCTGGAGGAGTGTGAGAGCACTCACGCAGGTGGGCAGGCTTCCCCTTTCTCTGCATGTGTGTGTGTACGTCCATACATTCTCATCAGATACGCACCATTTTACACCACCCCTTGCATTAACTCTGACAAAAGAATCCTCTTGTGTCATTACTTTAGCAGATAATAAACTAACACTGCAGGTTGAGAAGGACATTTTTCATAAAACACACAAAAGAAAGCTATGTTCAACACAGATGATAGAATTTTTTGTGCTGTTGTGGTCTTGCTCTTCCTTTAGCTTGTGAATGTGTTCATCTCATGTCTAAGAATAGATACAAACTGTACCAGCCTTTCAAATGTTTGAATAGATACATGAAATTGGCCTTTCCACAGAACAGTTTGGCACACTATACTCATAAATGATTAACATAATTACACAGTGCCTTAAAATTTGCTGATACGCTGCTGAGTTCCCCTTAATAGAGGGAAGGGGAATTGAAAGAAAGTTAAACTCAGCTCATTTAAACCAGAATTGGCTTCTGTAAAGTTAGCTTCCATGCTTACAGTATCTACAGTAATAGAGCAACAGGAATAAAAGCAGTAGTGATCACACTGTGCAAAAGTTGGTGATATAATTGTACATAATGCACAAGATATTTGCTGAGTGAGTTACATTAACCTGTGCATAAGATGCACCTGCAAAACCATTGCAAACACAAACACTACTCTAACTGTTCAGCAGTGGGCCAAACTATGAAAAATGTTATCATTCTGCATAAGTTTACATCGATATCAATCCCTCCATATACACCTTAAGCTGTAGTACTTTAAGTTAGTTGTACTGAAGATGAAAATGATGAGGCCAAATCCATACAGCCATTTGTTAAAAAGATAACATCACCCTAACTTCATCCTGACACGATGTGTGCTCTGGTTTTGAATGGTCTTCCTGTATTTTCTGTTGGCTCTGTTTGAGCTCCTCATGGCAACATTATGCCCACATGTGTGCTTTTAAAGGAAATTTCCATGCTTTCTGATCAGTGCTTACAAAGCACCTCCACAAAGAGAGCTATCCATGTACTGTGTGGTTTGCTCTCCCTGTATTCCAATACCTGAACACTGGCTTACAGCTGACAGCATGGAAAGGTCTTCTGCCCCCTTGTTTCATTTGTGCATGTGTTGATTTCTCAGTCTTCGTGCCCTGGCCTATTGAACTGGACTGCAGTGTGTTCCAAACCACTAATACATGGAGTGCCCTCTTAATAAAAATCTACAAGAATAGCATACATAAAAGCTCCAAACAGACAGGGGGCTGTTGTCACACTTTCATAAATGCATAGTGTAAACTACAAACCACACCACCTTTCTGAATCCAGAACATTGTATAAATCTTAGTCAAAGTGCCTTCGTCGAAGATCATGTACAGTATATGCCCACACCTGCTTGAACGGTAGCCGACTTGCCACCTTAGTGAGTCCGTACTGCAGAACTACATACAGTACTGCACATTGGTCTGACCTGACAAACACTTGCATTGTACAAACTCTATGTCCATCATGTGAGTGGCTTAGCTCTGCGTCATACGCATCCAACAACATCTTAGATTCCCTTATTTCAGAAACACCTGGTTGCGCAGAAATCATTTCACAGCGGAATGAGATGACACAGTGGTAGTTTACTGGAGAATGAAGGCCCAATGTCCTCAAATGTGGCTCTTCACACAGTGACAACGTAGAAAAACAAGTACACAATTATACTGGTGGTGGTTTTATTTGGTAATAGGTTAATCCTCTTGCTTTTGATAAAAAGAGTGCGACATGTTTCAGCCTGTACAGTGGCAGGAGCAGAACAATTGGAATCATTGAACACAGTCATTAGGCCGAGTGTGCTCCACTTATTAGTGGTCTGTGCTCTCTTTGTCCCTGTTTAATGAATGTGGTTTTCATACTATAATGATAATAGGGCTGGTATTGGAAACATCATTTCTAATTTGTTAAAATTCAAACATTCATATTTAAAGCCATTCATACTACAGTGTAAGTGCATGTTCACAAACACCCACATTTTTGATGTTTTTATTTATTTATTTTGTGAATGTATTATTTGTAAGACAATGTTGCTGGCATATTGTTCTCACAATAGCCTGCTCTTAGTCACACACACTCATAAAGGTAGCCTTAGGTAACTATACACAGCGCCCTCAGTATAGAACACAAGGCCTCATATTGAAGACAACCATTTTCTCTTCAGTCTCGTCTTTGCATATGCTTATTTTGTTCTCTTATTTTCCCTAAATGCAACTTACTTTAAGCATGCTTGAACATCCGTAGTCTGACTAAACCTGCGCTAACCCTCATGAGAATATTGGCTCTCTCAGACATGTGTCAGAGAGGTGCTCAACTCTCACTGTTGTGTGTGTTTTGTGTTTTTTTATCATTTAATTTAGATTTTTGACTGGTTCAAGAATGTTCTGGGGCTTGTGTATTCAATTGAATCGTTTATTTTTACTCTTCAGAGAAGCAACTATTAGAACATCTGCTTTGTTTCAGTGTGTGCGTGCGTGTATGTGCATGTATGTGCGCGTGTGTGTGTGTGTGTGTGTGTGTGTGTGTGTGTGTGTGTGCGTGTGTGTGTGTGTGTGTGTGTGCGCTCACTAATAACATGCCCCTGGATAAGCAGGTCCACATGTAGGAACCAATAATGTGAGAGCCAATAATAACCATTTTACCCCCTTTTAAATGCAAAAACTCGTTATGTAGTAACAGGAGGACATTACAGTAATAAAATTGTTGAGCCAAACACAAAGTAGCTTTTTGCTGAAATGTAATTGATCATTGACAACTGTAGCTAATAATGTAATACCATGTAACACCAAAATGACCGAAATTCTTGTATGTTTTTGTTTCTTTACTTTTTTGTGCGGGTTTGCTCAAATATATCCAAACATATATCCCAAACCAGAACCAGATTTGTTATTAATATCCTATAATAGGGTTTTGATGATACACTTTTGAAACAATATATCACAAATGGCGATTGCAATGTTGATTTAACGATACACAGTAAACATACCACAGTATATCAAAAATGTTTTCCCAGCCCTATCAGATCATTCATAAAAGTCTGTTGTAGTATTGACTTATTGCTAAAAGCTATTATGTTCTTGGCACAACAGTTTTGTCACGTTATTGGCCTGTTATTACGTAAATGGCTTATTACATTTAAAATTGGGCAAAACCCTTACATTATTTGTTATTACATTATTGGCCGATACAACATTACGGGTTCCTACAGCCCCTCACACAGATTGCACTGTACTGAAAGATGACTGTACCACAGGAGCTGCATGTGAAGTAGTTGCAGTTTAGGGTGTGTCAGAGTGCTGGGTGTTAGACTGGTGTTTCTGTAGATGGGCATTCCTATGCTCATTGTTTGTATATCCCATCCCTTCCTTACAGCCAAAAGCGCTAATGCTGCCCGACCGCTTCGTACTGCCTTTACATGGACATGGCACCTGACTCACTCGTTCATCCTCATTCCTCTCATCTCCTCTGTACTCCATTCATAGGCCTCGCCCTCCTCACATTTTTATGATTTTTACTTAAATATTTTCCATTTTACACGAGTACAAATCACAGTTTAAGCAAAAACCTGTATAGATTTTTGATTCTGCTGAAGACTAGTTATCAGCGACGAATTGTAGACTTTTGTACACTCAGCATTTAGCAGGCAAACCCCTCGATTTGAACTCTGTTGGTTTTTATGTATGTGGTGTGGATGTATGTGTTGTTGCTTCACTCTATCATCTCTCTAAGGAGACAACACACTCCTCTGAGCCTTTAAGAAGGTCAAATCGTTCAAATGTAATAGCTAATATTTTACACACGACTTTCCTTATGATTTTTCTTCATGCCTAAAACTGTGGCCCACTGTTGCTGTAAGTTTTAAACTTCTGCTCTCTTTGTGTCCACTTTGCCAGATGATGCAGTTTGTGAAAAACTAAAATCAAATAAAGAAACCAAGTAAACTACTGTGTAGGACATTGGCTCAGTGACCTCCTCTGATGGGCTCTCAGTAACCAATCAGAGGGTCAGAAATATGGAAAAGTTCACAAAATGCAGAATCTAATATTGCCTTCACAATAACGTGATGTATTTTGTGTTGCGTGTTCTCGATAAAAGTTAAGCTTCAGCTGCATGAAAAGACTGCTTTTGTCTCTGTGTTGTACTTTCTTGTGATATGTTGACGTAATACTGTTCTTCTCTGAATCGTGTTGACATTTTTTCTAAATATGTTGCCGGCCACAACGTCATGAGTTCGACTCCCAGCTCCGACAGTTTGCGAAATGTCTCTCCTCACTTTCCACCCCTTTTACTCCAGACTGTTCCTGTTCAATAAAGGCTGTGGGACAAAAACAATCTCCATCATATCGCAGTAATGTCCTTGGACATCCTGGGGCGTATCTCTGGCTGAGGTCTGGAGGGATTCCTCTGCTTCAGGGGTGGGCGGTGCTACAATTGCCAATCAGATTACATGCTTTTCCTATTCTTTACAAAGACGAGCAGTTTGGGACCTGGTGTTATCTGTGCGTCTCTTCCAAGTGGTGTAATTGACAGATGGATTAACCAATGAAAAATAGCTAATAAAAATCACATTGAGACAACAGACAAACCACTAAGCTCGTAATTAAAGGTGACAAATGTTTTATATTAGCCTCTGAATGGTACAGGATTTAAGCGGGTCAAATATGCACTTTTGGGATTGGTTGCGAGCAGTGTCTCAGACGCTCCTGCTTCTGAATAGTGTTGGAGTGGCTGGCAGGTCAGGCAAGGGCTATACAGCCCTTCAGTGCGACAATGGAGTTTGAAGTAAAGAAGCGTCACCGCTCACTGTCTGCACTGGTTTGTATTGTATCAGCCTAGTTTCAGGTGGGGTGGGGCATAACACCTATATATCAAGAGTGAAAAGCTGGAGCTGAGCAGGTGGCTGTGACTGTGTTTCTACTATTTTATGTTGCGCATGAATTGTATTTTGCTATACTGTCTGTGACAGTTTTTGAACTGTCTTTGAGATCTAAACCAATTTACTCTGCAGAATTATAGTTAACAGAAATAACTGTATTGTTATACATATTTAAAAAAGAGTTGAGCACTGAAATTCAGTTCCTAAGTAAGCATCCAACCCGCATGTATTGTGCATGAATGAAGTAACACAGTTTCAGACTGAAACAAGCTACTTTATGCTTCTCCGGTATGGACTCGCTGTGTATGTATTTGTGCAGATTTCTTGGAGGCAAAAGGCTCAGATGATTGTGAGAAGTTCAACATCTTATCTTGGTTCTTCAGATTTAAAATCTTTAATGTGGTATTTAAAAAAAAGATGACTGTGAGCCTTTTGCCTTTCCAGTTGTGTTTATTGGTACCAGCTTTAATTGCTTCACATCCTGTCTTCAAAAAGATGATGCTACATTCTGGCACCAGATAATAACTTATGTAATTCAATAATACTCTCTTACCGATCGAGAGATTGTAGATTTGTTGCCAGAATGTGAGGGTGTGTAAAAGCCACTATAAGTTGTTTAATCTCTAACCTCTCTGCCTGTTGTGTTTCCGTCCAGGAGGTGAATTAGCCAACACTATATTTCAGGATTCATTAGCACACCCCGTTTTAGCTCCCTGCACCCTCCACCCTTCACTCAGCCCACCACTCACCCCTCCCATTAATGAGACCACCAAAGAGCCAAGGCCAGTGCGGTGCGGGCCCCGTGCTTGTCGGACCGAGGCAGCGATGATTGTGATGATGATGGCTCCTATGGTTCTGGCAAAGCGTCAGACCTGCTCCCTTCTGACGATAAGAAGATTTTTACACCTCACGTAAGACCTGGTCTACGTCTTTGAAGTTGGCTCCAAAGCTCCCAATCCCAAGACTTTAGACCTAACTATTCTCCTACTGCCACAAACAGCCGACCAGAGCCGCACCACCACCACCTCTGCCTCCGCCGCAACCCTCCACTCCGGCCAAACGAATAGCCTCCAGCTCAGCCTGACCTATTTTGCTTCCATTGCCCACACCCTTTGTGGTACAGAGCACAAAGCCGAGGGGCGCTTTAATAATCTCCCCCATGTCCCATGATATACCCACAGCACTCCCCACAGAGCCGGGCGTCAGGCGCCTCCCAGGGCCCTCAGAGGTGGTCCGAGAATCTAGCAGCACCACAGGGATGGTCATCGGAATAGTAGCCGCTGCAGCGCTGTGCATCCTCATCCTGCTGTACGCCATGTACAAGTACAGGAACAGGGACGAGGGCTCCTACCAGGTAGACGAGAGCCGCCACTACATAACCAACTCCGCGGTCCAGAGCAACGGCAACATCATGAAGGACAAACAGCAGAGTCTGAAAGGCAGCCACAAGAAGCAGAAGAACAAGGACAAAGAGTACTATGTGTGATAATGCAGCATATATTCTCTGAATGGACCTATGGTCACTCTGAACCAACACTGATGCACTGTACAAAAGCACACTTACTATTGTAAGCATAACCTGAGCTCAATAGTACCTTAGAGACTTGACCTCTGTGATCAGCTCAGACATGGATATAGCAGTCTGTCATGCCCCACCACTTCCTCACTGACTTTTACCACTATATCCTCACCATCAAAGCACATTTTTGTGAAATTGTTCAAAGGCTCATGTTCTTGATCATTTTTGGCATGTAAGCAGCATATTGTGCTTAACAAGAGTGGGTCAGGACACAGTCATTGTAGTAGTCAGATGTGGTTAATGCATAATACAGGTGTGGTGTCAAAACAATAGACTCGTATCAAAAGAAATATATAAGTAAATTACCTTTGGCATTAATTCACTTTAGTCCCAGTGTCGGACCAAAAGTCTTTTTGAAAATGATCTAAAATAATGTACAGTATATAGTATGAAATATTTATTTTCAATCACTTTTGATTAAATGCATATCAAATTGTTCTTCTTAGATCAGAGCCTTTACTTTGTTTGAACTGCCAAATGTGTAAAAGAGTAAAAAATGCACAGCAAAAGGTGGTTTATCTTTTAGGAAAAAAAATGTATGTTGGATCAATGCCTATAACTCTTTTTCTACAGAAGCACTGTTATCAGATATGTACACACAAATGTAGAGTGTTATTCTATCTGCCGTCACAGTAAACTGTGTCAAACCACAAGTTTGTTTACAGATTTTATTACCTGCCATTGTACTTAAAAAGAGTGTTGATGAAGTAGGCCTAATTCATGGAATATCAGACGTTTTATTAAAGCCTGTTGTTAGCGTAGAAGTATTTTTCTTTTGTAAGGGTGTTTTATAATTAATGATTTTTAGAATAGGACTTATTTATCTAAGCATAGTAAATACTGAATACATTTGCTAATTTTGTCATGTGCTTGTATCCCCCCCCATGGTCAGTTCGACATAAACCTACAGACCTGGTCAGTGTTTCTCAAACTGTGATGTGTAGTTCGAGGCCTTAATCTGGTTGCAAGTGGGATCCTCTACACATTTACTTTGTTTACTTAAAAGACACTTTAATTTATGTTTTTGTCTCCCTTTAGTCCTCTCTTTTATTCCTCTACCCTCCTTCCTTCTCTTTAGACCCGCTCTTTAGACCTGTGTAGTCTTTGTTTGGTGGAATTATTTGTGGAAAGTTTGAGAGCCGCTGGCCTAGGTTGTAGCTAGGGTCAGTCATTCAGGTTGTATGGTGTAATATCTGCTGAGAAAACAACACTGAAAACGAAAGACCTCTAATGCTCGACTCTGGACAATAATAATAATAATAATAATAATAATGCATTGGTTGGCAAGAAGAGAAGACATGATCCCCATCTCTGTCTCTGGAATCCTGGGCCCCTATGCCTCAGTCATAGGCGACACCACTAAAGGTAACGTCTGTGTAGGCTCTCAGTCGTACAGGAGTTGTTCTCATCTGTGGGTAAACAGGTGAGAGGGGCTGAGAGAGAAAGGCCCTGGCTGGTTCAGATACGTGGATGATACCTGGGTCAAAACTAGACTAGAGAGCCCTGAAGAAAGGGAGTCTCCTTGGGGTCTGAGAGAAACTTCAAAGAATTATTAGACCAACACACAGAATCCCAGTTTAACACAAACCAGTGAACACACTGAGACCAAAAATAGCAATGTGGTTTATTCTATTGATTGCAAAGAAGCGGAAGAACATTATATTGCTCTCAGTCTGCTGATAACCTCCACCTCAAAACCACACACACCACTCCTTTTAGGACAGAGAGTCCAAATCTTATCTAAAGAAAGACGTTGTGCAACAATCTCATTCACGCCAGGCCTGGAGAGCTCTGTCATGTTGATGATGCCGAAACTCAGCCCAGGACAGATCAATAGGCAGGTAATCAGCAGTGATCAGCTGAGATCAGGGCTCGTCAGACTGAAACTCAGGTGTGGGTTTGGTCGTTAGGCCTTAGCATTACAAAGATGTTTACCCACAGGTGAGAGTAGCTGTTAATAGAGAAGAGGGACTGAGCCAAGCTGAACTCCTCCCTGTGGTCTTTATCTGGGCTGCGGGCTGAGCTGGGACCTTAGTGCGCTGACCAAGCCTTTTGGATGAGACGCGAACCTTCAACCACAGGGTACAGAAGATAACTCAAGAACCTTCATTGAACACTCAAGGTAACATTTTATAGGCCTACCTTTAGAAGCCATTTAAACAAAACAAAAATTGTAGGCTACTTTTCCATGGTCTTTAATCTAGATGCCAGTTTGTGTGTTTGTTTGCTTGGTATTTATTGGCCTGGACTACAGACACAGGCGGCATCGATCAGTCAACCCATTTTTTTTTTGAGAGAGAGAGATTTTTATATGCTATATTTTAATAGGCCAGAAGAGGTCGCCAAGACTCGGGAGATGAATGATTCCCTGTTTACTGTCTCTGAATGACAGCACTAATCTTCAACTAGAGAGTAGAGTGAGAATGGGGAAGAGAGAGGCGTGTAGTGGAGACCAAGAGAGAGAATAGGAAGAATTAGAGAAAGATTATTCAATATTAGTCATAGATTAACCTTCCTATAAGCCTATAATAACCCCGCCCATGGGTCTTAGTCATTCAAATCAATAATGTCAGGCTGTCCTACAGTAGTTCTGCTGTTGTAGCCCTGACGCAGCAGCTCGCGGTGAGTGCTGTTTTTTCCTGAGGGTTCGTGAACGCCTCTCTGGGTGTGTTTGTGTGTGCGCTGACACTACCTCCAGCTCTGCTCAGTGCTCACACATCTCACTCTCACAGCGGGGCCGAGTGCGCCTGTGTCTGTCATCTGTCACCTGCTGCCTGCGGGCTCGGTTCTCCGCCGGTGGATGGACGGAAGATGGGAAACGCGCATAGCTAGTTTGTGAACATTACAGAGTCCAGGAAGAGCGCTGCGCCAGGTTAGTGTGGGGTTTGTTAGCCTGTCGCCACAGCTTGTTTATTAGAAACTAAGGCTGTAGCTTTATGGCTAAAAGCATCAACTATTAAAACGTAGCTTGGGTTTAAATGTGCCACTGTTTGTGTGGTTGCTGGTGTAAGCAGGCTGCCAAGTTTCTAATTCCGTGCTCTGGGTTAGCAGCAGTTTGTTTGTGCCTGCTAGTCTGCTAGCGTTAGCCGCTTAGCTAAAGGCTCCGTGCGTGTGGTCCACTCATTGAGGTCCACTGCTGATGCTGGAGCGGACCTGACCCACGTTTGTGTCGGAGTGCTAAGCACCTGACATGACCACCTCAGCACCGAGACTGCTTTAAGATAATTCGTCTGGCAGCCTGTTCCTGTTGGCGGGGAGTGTTAGACTTGGTGTCTTGTTGTGCAGGTTGAGCCTGCAGTCATTCTTACCAACACCGAGAGAACCGGGACAAAGTGGAGATGCAAACCTTCCTCAAAGGCCGAAGAGTCGGCTACTGGCTCAGCGAGAAGAAACTGAAGAAACTCAATTTCCAGGCTTTTGCTGATCTATGCAGGTATGTTATTACTGATGATGATTACACGCAACATACAGAGCTATACACACACAGCGCACACCTCTCAGGTGTTGTGTCAGTTAAACTGGTTTTATATGTTTTATACATTTATTTATTTTATCCTCACACGAGGTGTTGAAGTGGGGGTTTTCTCTCTGATGAGGTGATAAAGACATTTTATTTATACTCTTTTTGTACCAATACAAATGACATTAGTTTTGATTTAGAGCAGAACTGAGGCTTGTGTGAGGTGACTCTGTGATACAGTGATGTCCTGATGCTTTATTTGTGTCTCTTCATGTGATGTTGCCGCAAGAACAACCGTGTCTGCTATCAAATGAAATCACTGTTATTTGTGATGGCGTGAAGGCAAGGCCAACAGTGGTACTTATTTCAGAACGATACACGGTGGATAACAGAAAGTAAAAGTTCTGTGAGTTTTTACAATGTAAGGCTTTCTTATGAAGATTAAAATATGAACAACCTCGGAGCTTGCTTATAACAGCTTAAACCTGATTGGTAACCATGTCTAACCCAGATCACACACTTCTACTGTTGTCATGTTTAACACGTTTATTTGCCATAATCTGTGGAGCTCTTTGTGAAAGGTATCTGTAAGAGGATTTCTCTGATAATTCTGTGGTTGGACTTTATGGCAGGGTTGTTTGGTCTCATAAGATTACAGTGTCTGAGGTTACAACAGGTTAGACTATGCCCAACCCTTATCGTTTGATGTGTCCCATTTTTCGCTTTTACATGGTACTACAATAGTAATAATAACCTCTAATCCAGGGCTGGGTCAGACTCTGACTATCTCCGCAGTAGGGCTGGGCCATATCGTACCACACATCGTTATCGCGATAGCATTTTTTTAATGTTGTTGTAGCTTTAATATCGTTGTGGACATGACATACTTTATGTTACGCTCAGCTCCATCAGAGCAGCATAAACACTGACTGTGTAGGACACAAGGGCAACGAAATGAAGGAAGTAAACTGCTTGACTAGATTTGCGAGGAAATTAGTATGGCACAAAAAAAAAAGAATGAAATATCTTTGGATCAATCTTCCAAATAGGTGTAAGGCTGGAATTCGTAAGTAAATTTGTCCGTTGTCAATTATAGTGTCAAATATGTTGTTATCGTGATATTTCTCTTTTATATTGTGATGGAGATTTTAGGCCCTACTACAAAGCCTGTGTTTAGGTAGAAGTAGTTTTAGCAGAGCAACATGTTAATGTGTGTCACAGGGAACGATAAACCTGCTCAGCCTGTTCTTTGGCCTGTGTCACAGTCTGCTCTGTCATACCTTTGACTCACACCTGAAATGAATTCACTGTACTGGAGTTTTTCTGTCTGTGTAGGCTCAGTTTAAAGTGCACACTATAGCAGTAACCGGGGGCTTATATTATATATAATACACATACTAGTCCAGTGTTTCTCAACTGGTGGATCGCAAGCCTCTCCCAGTGAATATGTCTTTCAAAACGTAACTATTGAAAAAGCACAAAACCACCTCCTGGGTTTATAAAAATGGCATTTGCTGAGTTGTTTTGATCAGAATTTTAGCTTTATTGACTGCAGGGAAAAGCAACTTTGGGGGATGTGTCAAATGAGGACATGCAGGACACGTTTCTCTGTGTAAGGGAAAACAATTACCTATCTATCTACACCTGAACATTTCTATTTGTAAGAGGCTCGAGTATCCCGCTCTGTTTCCAATCACTTGAGGAAAATCCTTTTCCGGTCTCCATCTCAATAGTTCAGGGCTGTAAAATATTGTGACGTCATCTGAAACACGGCTCTCACACTTCAGGCTTCATTCTGCCGAGCTTCTGCTGTTGTTACTAAGCAACGGATTTGGGAATGAGTTGTTTTGGTGTTTCATGTGCCTTTCATACAGGTTCATTCAATATATGGATGACAAAAATGCTCTCTATGTTTTTAACCCTCATTATACAGTGAGGTTCTCTGCGGTGGATAGTTGGGTTGTTTGTTAGGATTAATAAAAGTATTCATGCATGAAAGAGTTAAACTAATTAAATGTACTTTCTTACTAACCATCTGTGTCCTCTCTTTACAGGAAAAGAGGAATTGAAGTTGTCCAGGTATGTTGCACACTTTCTTTAAATATATTTATGTCACACAGACAATAACCTATCACCTTTTATTAAATTGGAGAGTTTGGAGCAACAAATATTTTTATTGTGATGTTGTTTTGGTAAGTCAGACGTTATCGTAGTCTCTGCTGGTCATGAACATGGTCTTGGCCCCGCCCTGTGCTGCTGTGGAACGGTAAGGTCCATGTTATTATGGAGGCTGCTCAATGACAGCCGTCATTCCCAGCTCTTACTTTAGTTGACAGATGGGCTTTCAGACAAACAATAAAGAGTTCCAGAACACCACATGAGTCATAGTAAAACACATGGAGAGGAACGCTCTTTGTTACTTTGCTACTTTCAGGTAAAACGGACCAACAACACCATTCTTAAACATTGTAAACGCTGCATTATTTTAGGGCTGATAGTAAGGTTTAACTTAGTCAAAGCGTGAGGACACACACATTTATCCAAGTGCATAACCTTGTTTGTCGTGAGCCAGTCACGGCCTTGGATGGAGTGTATCTTTCAGAGGAAAGATATTCTCAAAATAAATGTAGGCGAAAGGTAAAAGACCTGTCATTGCATTTAAAGGGGCTAGATGCAAGTTAGCCATTTTATACTCACTACTACAGCAGTGTCTGAACACATTGTAGCTCTGAGTCTCCTGCACCGTTCAGCCTGTTGGTCTGAAATGTAGACTGCACAGTGAGAACAGGCTAAGGCTGGTAGTTCAGTGAGGTTACTGCATAGCACAGTGTGTGGCCATGGGGACAGTGCACATAAAACAGTACAAACGTGCCTCAGTTTTCTAAATTTAGCTTATTTTCAGCTGTAGTCCCTGTGGCAGATGTTAAGCCCAGTCTGCAAATAAGTAACCGTAAAAAGATAAATAACAGAATTAAGTAGCATTTTCTGCTGCTGTTGGTAGGTTTTTGTTACTGGCACCAGCTCCATGTTGATGCCGCACATACAAGAGTTACTTTTCGCAGTGCTCCAATGTTCTCTGACACAAATGGACAGTTCAACAGGACTGTGAGGTTACACATGTTTTGTATGATCAGAGCAAATGGACAGCATTTCCTGCAGTGCCTTTTATTAAGTGCATAATTCAGCACAGATTGAGTTTCACAGACCTTAAGTTCTTGAGTAAAATCAGTCCAAAGGCATTTTTGTCCTTGCTTTTAGCCCCTTGTCAGATCTCCCCTGGGAGCAGCGGCCCACAGCGAGCACAGCTACATCACAGTTAAAAATACAGAGACATGGCGTCTCTGCTCAGTCCATCAGCACACTGTTCCATAAGGCCTCTCCAAACCCATTCAGCAGCAGGACATCAGAGGGTGGCTCACACACAGACAGCACAGCCTAATCTCTGTCTGCATGTGCAGGCACAATTTTAACTCCACAAGCCTCCCACAACAGCTCAGCTCATGAATGGCACTCTTAGTCGTTTTCTGCACTCTCCAAAGCCATTTCAGTAGTATGTCTAGCCTTGCAAAGTACATTATTGCTCTTGACTGACATCTGTACTGTAACTCAGCACGCTCTCCAGAGCGAGTCGGAGAGGAGGACCTAAGGGCTGGGTGAGTCTGGATCTATGGTTGACACTGTCAAAGCTCTATGAGAGTCCTTTGGCGCAGGAGCAGGTGGAGGCCCGGGCTCAGACAAACGGAATCAGTGCCGGCGGCTGTGCCGTGTTAGTAAAATGCTTGGAGCGCAGGACAGAGAGAAACAGGGAGTGGTACTTTGGGCCAATCATGTGGCAGTATTGCCATGAGTGGCAGGTGTAACAGTTGCCGACAACAACAACACTTTTATCGATACTAATTAATAAGGCTGGGACGATACACTTTTGTCAAGATCTGATTCGTACCACGGTACTCGGGGGGCTGATCCGATACATATTGTGATACAGTAACTAATTAGTAACATTGCTTTTAAAAATGTGTAAATAGTCATGTGTCCAAAGTGTATAAACCAAATGCCATTTGACATTGAAGTGTTAAGTGCATTAACACAAAATGTGACAAAGTGCTCTGTAACAGTTACAGGAAAACAAAGAAGTGCAGGAGAAAAATTTAAAAGATTTATTGTCGAAATATTAATTTCTCTCAAGTCCAAATGCCTCCAAAACAATACAGCGAGTATTGCGATACTTGAAAAAGTATTGCGATACTTGATACTTGATAGTATTGTGATGCAATACAATACTTTGTCCCAGCCCTCCTAATTAACAAAGCGATGACGGCAGAAAAGCATGAGGTGCTGCTACAGACTTAGAAACACACATATCAAAACTACATATTTAATTAATTTACATTTTGATGTTTTGAGAATTGGTTAAAACAAGGCGCTTGATCTGATAAAAAAAAAAGGCTAAATTTGACTGTTTACAGTTCGGGCCTGGAGCAAGCTGTTGGATATTCATTATATGACTCTTGTGTACAGCCTGTGGCGCGTATAAACCTGTCGGAGTGGCGCAGAGTGGACAGCACAGTATGAGGAGCATGTTAGAGCAGGCACTGGGCACAGAGCATGAAGAGGAAGCCTAAGAAAAGTGTGGGGGCGTCTAAAGAGAACCGCGCCAGTCTAGCTATACCACTTGGCTGAGCCTTTGCGCCGTTTGAGCATCATGTCTTCAGGCTATTACATAAGTCAACACAGTGTTGTACGGGTTGGGCTTTTTACCACACCTGCCCCAGAGGACAAGAGCCGTTTTGAACCAGCTGATACACCTTTATTGCTCTGTGCAATCAGCCTTTTCTACTAAAGACAAAGGGTATGCTCATTAATCATCTGTGACATTGACCAATCATTAAACAGTACATGTCCTGAAGTCAAACTGTACTGGCCTCATCGATCGAGGCACAGAGAACAATGATCCAGTCTCCTCAGGGCTGTTTGCTCAGGTGTGTCTGCGCTGCAATTGGACATGTTGGAGATATTACTGTCACGGCAATGCTCTTATGGATTCTTCCAGTGTGTGTGTGTTGAAACAGTGGCTGTACATTAACGTGGAATGCCCTAAAGTGCAAAGCCTCATGTATAGCTGTTTTGTTCCCAATGTTTTCACTTTTCCATTATCACCATACACACTGTTACATATTTACACGCTTGATTTAGTTTTTCTCTGCATTACATGGTTGGAAGAGGTGATTTCCACAGACTGCCGATCGATGTTGATGCTGTTAGCCTAACAATTATAATAAACATATTATATATAGTTATAGTAGTAGTAGTTATAGTTATAGTTTTCTTTTAGCTTGTTCTTTCCTCTCGTTTTTGGCATTCGTCCACAGTGTTCGCGGCAACCTTTCCTGGCTTTCTTTTAGTTGATTATTGTGCGTGTTTTAGTGTTGCATGCATCGCGTTTCCTTTATAGAAAGGGCCGCCTACTACAGAGTACTACTGTATTGGAAACACTGGCGCAGGTACAGAGTAGAGTGACTCAGCGTACTGCGTCCTGAACTGTGCTGTATTATAGAAAAACCCCATATCTCATCCTTTTCAGACAGACCCTCAGTCTGCACATATACAGCTCATACCAGAGCAGCCCTTTTGCCAAAGACGTGCACAACAACTGCGGCTGAAGTTATAGCTGCGGTCAACTTTGATCTACAAATACATAAAGAACAAGTGATTTACTCAAAGGGCCGCTGGAATTTATGTAGCACTAAAACGACCTTCAAATGGCTTTTCACAGCGGTTAAATTCTTGGTTTTAGAAGTGAGCCTTTCCCTTCTCGACACAAACGAGTACAAAACACCAGTCATCGTCTCTATTTTGGCGCATAAAACTACGCTGAAATGTTATTCCCTATTCCTTTGAATAGCATCATTCTACGAAGCTTTTTAAACATATCCTTTTGTGTTTGCAGCTGGACTTGAGTCAGCCGCTGGAGGAGCAGGGCCCTCTGGACGTCATTATCCACAAACTGACCGACCTGATCCTGGAGGCCGACCAGAACGACTCCCAGGCCATGTTGCTGGTGCAGAGAGTGCAGGTGTCTCATATTGTTCACGCTTCACATCTCTATGGGGCTCACACAGGGATAGGGCATGGAAATAATGGCTTGATTACTTCTTTCACAGCGCAGTCAGATAAAGTTGATAAAGAAGTTTCCTCAAAAACAAATACAAATGGGGAAAACACAGCCTAAATGTCGAGGTTACCTAAATGTCAGAAATGAGCAATAAGCCGTCAGACAGGATCAGCTTCATCAGTGTCAGAGCACAAATGCGGAAACCTACAAAGAGTTCAGTTTAATTGCTCTTAACCAAACAGTGGCACAGGGTTTTTTTTTTAAACTCAGTCCTTCCTGTTCATTTAGTCAATGTTTACATGTTCCTCTCTTGGCATTTCTCCTTTCGAGCACTAATACTACTCCGTTTTCAAACGACTTTATTGTCTGCGAATACCGTGTGGTGATGTATAAAACTGTTTGGCCGACAACGGAGCGACGCTTCTCTGAAATGGGCCTTTGTTTTAAACACATTGTCCAGAGTTGTTGAAAGCTGGTGATTCAGGGTCCGGAGGTGTGAGCCGTGTGTTTGTTTCTACTCCACTTTTCTCCGCTCTGAATACTGCAAATGACCCGAGCTGAGGAGAGTTTGCAACTTATCTTCTCATGTAAAAGCACCTTCACTTTGAAATTACTTTACCCAAGTAGATCTAAACAACATCCAAAGAATCACTGCTTGAGTAACTGAGTGTAAAATGTGTATAATTTTTTTGGTTTTGGCATAATTCATCAAACAAAACCCAAAGTAGTGAAGAGGTTCTTAATACGTGTGGCTTCTGGGGTCCTTTAAAATAATCGCCATGACTAGTTGCAAGCACTTTGTCCATTTAAATGTGTATTTAATAGCAAAATGTAGGAGAGGTCAAACCTATCATTCGTTACTTCATCCGATTTGCTTTAGTATGACTAGAAGCAGGTATCCTCTGAAGCGGCACTGTTTTATCCGCGTCACAATCCGACGACCGAATGACTGTACACATCCACTCAGTCTCGGCCGCTCAGCCGCCGGACCTTCAACGCTGTCACGCTTTATCTTCATCCTCCGGTGACCTTCCCCATCAACGCCGCGTTATTGTCAAGTGAGGCCGGGCTTGCATAACCGAACCACCACATTCTTTATGGATCCTGAGTAAATCCTACACATGTCACAGCAGAGGCATTTGTTTATGCTCAATACGTCTATTTAAAGCCTCTGTCCACATAAGGGCATGTCAGCGCTGTTACTGCTCATGTCACGGCCTGTTTCTGAAGGCCACCGCGCCGACGTGACACGTGTGGGGGAAATGAGTCAGCGCTGTCACCTGAAAAGATGCTAAACATTGTAACTGCTAAACACGCTAAAGGCTAGCGACGAGAGAGCAGAGAAGAGGAGGAGGAGGAGGAGGAGGAGGTGCCGTGGGGACAGGCAGTTTCTTACGTAAGAATCTCGTACTGCTGCTCACCCTGAGGTCACTGGGAACCCGCACTAATGATGTAACAACAATAACATTTCATCTTGAGGCTGGATGATATGACCAAAAAAAGATCATGCTTTGTTTAATTTGTAAACAAATAAATATGGCTTTTACTAACAGAGTTCTCCACTCCTGCATCATATCACAAAATAGTTTCCATTTTATTCCTCCAAAGTCCAAACTCTACTCTAACCATAGACCTGTTAGTGTCGTAGGATAGATTTATTAATAACTCTATTTAATGTAGTTTTTTGATATGGTCTCAATTTGTATAGCCATTGGGAACTCAAAGCACTTTACCACTTAATGCGCTGACACTGGAGGTTAAGTGTGGTACACAAGGAAACAGTGACAGTGATGGGAATGCAGTTGTTCAGATCAGTGGGCTCTCTACCAATGCTCACCTAAAAGGCCATGATAATGATAATAATAATAATGTGTACGTGTTGTAGGATTACATCGATGCACACCCCAAGACTATTGTCCTGGACCCACTCCCAGCCATTCGGACCCTGCTGGACCGCTGCAAGTCCTACCAGCTCGTCCACCGGATAGAGAGCAGCATGCAAGGTAACTGATTCAGTTATTTAATGTTATCAATTCACTGAAGGTGAGATTGGACTGTATTCAAATGTATTCTGAATTAGTAAGAAGTACTTGTATTACCAGAGTCAATGTTGTCTCTTCCCCTGCCCTTCAGGGTTGAAACATTCATGACTGTCTTGTTCTTGACTCTGGAATGTCGCCCGTTTGCTCAGGTGAAGGCTGGTAAATGCCTTTCAGCCTCAGGTTCCATTGCACATGGTGCACAATAATTTATCATAAAGCTGCATTGTTGTAGGCGAAGTTGAATTTCAGAAATTATCCCCAACCCTGTGACCAGTTCAGCCAATATTTATTTACTTTATTTTGTACTTTATTTACAATGTTTGCCTGAAAGTGCTTGGGGGATAGGGACAGGAAAGAGGATACAAAACAAATGGCTACAGTTTGTACAGGGAATTAAAATCCTTCATAAGTCATTAAAAACATCCTTGAGCCTCCGATCAGTGATTATAGCTTTAGTTTGAGGCCAAGGGAGGACTTGATTTTGGGAACTTGTAGCTTTATAATCTGTGATGATCTCACGTTGTACCTGGAGGGGACTTTGCACTGCAACAGCTGGTTCAGAGAAGTAGGAGTGAGACCCAACACAGTTTTATAGATGAACAGCAGCCAGTGGATGTTGCAACGGGACTGACGGCCAGTTCACCTGAGAGTAAAGCGAACAGGGATGTGTCCTACAAGGAGTGTTTTTAACAAAACAAATTGAATGAATGAAAAAGCGTGTCCAGTTTTTGGAGTTGACCTTTACAAGCTTGTCGTTAAATGATGTCTCCATAGTCAGAGGAACGCTGAACATTTCCACATGTATAACAATGGCTCACACATTTTTTTTCCTGGAGAAAATGCTGTGCCCAACATAAACACTTTCTTACACGAGGGGATCACTTGGACACACACAAATGATTTAATTTCGCATGATGTCAAAAAGTGAGGGCCTACTTATCTGCCTTTCACTTGTGCAGTCACTTCCTGCTCATCAGCTGAGCTGCTATGGCAACACCATTAAAGGCTGCAGCCTGTGCCGCACACTGAATGCTATGACTCAGGGAGGAAACACTCAGGGTGCACTTTTCTCTGGTGAAATTAAACCCTGTTGTTGTGCGTTCTTTTCATTTTTAGAGTGTACTTTGTGGATTTAAGCTTCCCTGTTAAGCACTAGTGAGATGAGCCTTGATATTTGGCAATCTTCAAACCTCTGGAACAATTGGTTTCACATTTAGACCATGTGAGGTGCTATTTTGTAAGTAGCATTAATGAGATGACGTCAAACCAAATTTCTCTGTGATTTTCTTTCTATGAGGGAAAAGGGCGAATGAAACCATGCTGATTAGTTTGTTACAGTGCTGCTGGAGGTTTCCAGGAAACACAGGCAAACAGCAACCGAGCGCTGCACCACAGGCCTAATGTAAGCTGCTCATTTAAGACTGGAGATGTGCAATCGAACGTAGGTGTTGGAACAAGTTTAGTTCTCGGTGAATTCTTTGCATAATAACCGCAGGGCACAACAGTCTGTGAGGCAGACACTCACACGAATAATGAAGATGCCAGTACAAGTGGATAGTGATCTTCGTGAAAGAATTCCAACATTGTCCCATAAACAGTGGCTCCATCAGGTCTGCCGTAGCATTCAGTGTTTAGACCCAGTTCCTCCATTACAAAAGGATCAGGTCGTCCCCTGCTTCCTGCTGAAGCACTTAGCGCACGGTCTGTCTTTAGAATCATGTTGAACATACTCTTTGTAATTTGACAAGGTTTAGGGCTTTGGGAACTTTGTGACGCAATGCAGACATGTTCCCCGGAGGAGACTGTTTCCTGAAAGACATTATGAGCTATTCTTGTCCTGTTAGAATAACATAAGTATGACAAATCAGATGAAGCCAGTGACCGATGGGCACTGGAGTAGACCCAGCTGTGAGGAGCCGAAAGGCCAGACCCGAATCAGCAGCTGCTCAAGGACTCCGTTATGTAACTCACAAGTATCTCATCTGCTCAACATTTTTAGCATTTTGTAAAGTTTACGTACTGTTTGAACCGGATTTTGAGTCTTTTTGTTGCCCAGTGACTGGGCAACAAAAAGAAGCACCGTTCCATTTGTTTTTAAGTGAAACGTAGAGCTCCAACATTATGATGTGAAAAGTGTACGTGCTGCGATGTACTATTATTGTACGGAACTAGACATCCACTCTCGTGTAACGCTTGAATATTTGAACTGAAGGTTTGCAGAAGAAGCAGGTTGACTTTTTAATTGTTACTTAACAGCACAGGTTAGTTTCCAACACCGTATGAGGCCCCTGTCTGCTGATACTCCAAAGTAATGTGGGTGGAGGTTTTTAAATAACACACAGAGGTATGGGTTGGTGGAGGCAAAATGTGTCAAATCTGTCGTGAGCTTTGGAGACTTGGCTAACTGGAAAAGGTACCTGAAGTTTGAATAACCGATGTCGCTCACAAGTGATGTGTCATTATTTGGTCCTTTTTTTATACCCATGACTTGATTGCTGTGAGGCAACAGTGTTCACAGTGTTTGATCCATGTTCACACCTCTCCTTGTCCTCCTCTGTTTGGTGTCAGATGAGCGGATTTGCTCTCCCCCGTTCATGGTCCTGAACAGTGAGTGCAGCCCAGACGTCCTGGAACAGATCCGGAAGCAGGGACTCGCATTCCCATTCAGTAAGTTCCAAATGAAGCTTTATACGACTTTCTGCAGTGGGCCCACTAATTAATACATGTATTAATGTATTAATATGTTTAAATCAGATCCTTTTTGTCTGCTTATAATTTCCCCTTTTTTCTATCGAAGAAAAAATATTAGTATTTTGTGCTAATATGTTCTGAATACTTATAACCTATAACACTTTCTCCATATTTTAATTCATATTTCTGTGTGTCGCTGTAATGTGATCAGTGTTGAGTTTTTAACCAATGCAAAAAAATGAAATAATGTTAGTATCCGACTGCTCCTTTCTTATATTACGCTCTATTTGTGTTTGTTCAGTCTGTAAGACACGAGTGGCTCACGGAACCAACTCCCATGAGGTAAGACTCAAAGGTCGCCCACACCTCGGCTTTACACTGTGTAATCAGCACAATGTCCCTGTCACAAGACGCTGATAATCATTTGTGCTGTCTCTGATTCAAACAGCTTAATCATCTATGGACACACTGTATAGGAATCATTTGTAAAACACACAAGACACATGACGCATACAAATACTATTATTGAAGATCCCATCAGTCATGGACTGATTCATTTTAAAAGGATCTGCACAGTAATAGCATGGTAACTTTAGCCCTGTTTCCATGTTATTATTACCAAGAAAACCGTAACTAGCGATGTTATGCTCGAGCTTGCCGCTTGACCATATACAGCGGATATTCCAATAAGACGCAGTTCTGCAGACCGCCAACACACCGCGCTGTTCTCTAGTGCAGTGCAGCGAGCAGGGCGTCGTCTGAGGCAGCTGTTTCAAAGTGACTATTACAGACAGTGACTTCGTGTGTTTCCTGATCATTTATTGTCGTCCTGCTGGTTTAGTGATTGTGAAGTAGAATGACTGGAATGACCTGTTTTTATGAGTAATTGTCATGTATTACGGTTGTTTTCTACGATGGAAAACTCCTGTATGACTGAGACACAACCCATAATATATAATTATACAACATATATTATTACAATTACCATAAATACACTTGACCATGCTATTACTGTGCTGTAAAGTAAATAGCTTCCCTTTTTTTAAGAATTAAATCTATTTTTCTATATCTATTCCATTATGTAATTTTTTTTTTATGATCACAGGTTTAGTCTTGTTATTTTAGTTTCATCAACATATTTCATGGATGTATTTGTGTTTACCCTGCGCAGATGGCCATTATCTTCAGTGAAGACGACCTGAAGGACGTGAAGCCTCCCTGTGTCATCCAGAGCTTCATCAACCACAACGCCGTGCTCTACAAAGTCTTTGTGGTCGGAGACTCACACACAGTGGTGGAGAGACCTTCTCTCAAGAACTTCCCCGCCGGACCTGCCGGTGAGAGTGAATGACACTCCATAAACTCGCTTTATTTTATAGTCCCTGCGATTACTACACATTTGGCCTTTTAAGGAAGATCGGAGCACAATAGGATTCCCTATTCTGAGCGTGTTAGAATAACAGAGCTGTCTTCGGGAACATTACTCCGCTCCTGTCCCGAGGATTTGCATGCGAAACTGTAGGTCCTCATGCAAAGTGCTGTTGACGGGAGCAACAGTCTGTTTTGTATAAAGCGTCTGGAATGCTGGAGCGGAGCTGTGCCTTTGTCAAACATACAGAGCAACACAGCACAGTGCACCGTCTGCTCAGTGTACAGAGCGTTGTACTGCACTGTACACCACACACAATCAGAACTGCAAGACTATCTCGATCTAGATGAAATCACAACAGAAATGTTCACCATTAGCAAAAGCTGCAAATTTAGTTATCTCTATTGGGCTTACAGTGTGCCATAAATCCTGCTACCTTTTTGTAGTCTCCACCTTTACAAACACAGAAATGTTTTGTTTTGCATCAGTTTAGTATGTCATGTTTGTCAGTTTAAATATCATCAAATAGTCTGGGTTGATTGTGTTAACCACATTTCGCTCGGACAGCTGTACATCTAATTATTAAAGCCTCTAACCACACCGTTGACGACAGTGAGATAACAATTTCGGCTTGTGAGAAAAGGTGACTTGATGTTGCAACAACCCAGCTCTGCTTGGTAAAAGGAAGTAACAAAAAACCAAGATGTAAAATGGATAAAGTTGTAATTTAGTAAAAGGAGTGTAAAAGGCAAACTTAACAAAAGGTGTGTAACAAAAATAACCAAACAAAGGCTATTTACATATTTACAAACGTTACAAAGGTTAACAGAAATTATCCTAAACTAAGACAACAAAAGTGAACTAACAAAATAGAAATGAACAAAGTCATGGCTAAACAAACGGGTGTCACTGAACTCCAAGTCACTTAAAAGTGAACATACCAAAAAGTGACACAGACACAACACGAAATGGGAACAGGGAGCAAGTGTCTCTGAACACACAAAAGTTAGAACTAACAACAAAGAGACACAAAACACAGAATGGCATACTGGCCACAAAGGCCAGCAGCCCAGAGTGTCCCAAAGTGTGGTCCTTTTATAGGCGTGGCTGACACAGGTGATTTTAACAAGTTCTCCCAGGTGTAGAGATGCCCCACCAATCAACTGGCAGCAGGGCCAGAGAAGAAACCAACAGCCAGGACTCCCAAGGCAATCCACCAACCGCAGCCCAGGACCACAACAGCACGTTTACATATTGGGAAAACACAGGTTTAAGCCACACACAAAACTTATACAAAAAGGAGGGAGTCTGGTAACCTGGCTAACGCCAGACTGCTGTGTGCTCTCGCTTTATTGTATTCTTGAATTGTTTAGCACAATTCCTTGTTAAATGTAATTGGAGTATACTTACACTGTGGCTGCTTAAAATGTAGCGGTTCCAGACACATGCTCCAAAGACCATTCTTCTGTATAATGCTTCAAACATATTTAAACCAAATGTCCACATCCACAATATCTTACGTCACGGTCAAGAAGAGTTGTCCTCACAGCTGGCACAGGCTGGCAAAGTAAAAACATCAAGTCCCATAGAGGCAGCAAGTACATTAATCATGGTAAAACAGTAGAGAAGAGAAATGGTTCAGTAAACCTTTGAGTTGCACACTACCTCATGGCTTCAAAGAAAATCCTGCTCTGAACCTGTCACTGAAGACATGTAGTCACAGTAGAGTTTCTAGGAAGAAAAAACATGTCAGAGAAACAGTTTTTCATTCAAGATTTACAGGAAAACAGTTGTTTGAGAAAAAATGTGCATTGCTGCCACCTATTGGCCAAGAAAACATGTAGCTTTGAGATCAAGAAACTACCTTGAAGCATATTTAACAGTTGGGTATTTTTTCTGCTTTCAGACAGAAAAGCCATTTTCTTCAACAGCCACAACGTTTCTAAACCAGAGTCTTCCTCTGACCTGACCTCGGTACGTAGCGTCTCATTGTTCTCAGCTGGATTTTGTCAGCGGCCATGTTTACCCTGGTGATTATGTGTTCAGAGGGACAATGTGGAGGGTGTGTCCCAGCCCCCGAACACCGAGGTGATCCGAGAGCTGTGCCGCTCGCTGCGTCAGGCGCTGGGAGTGTCGCTGTTTGGGATCGACATCATCATCAACAACCAGACGGGACAGCACGCCATCATCGACATAAACGCATTCCCAGGTAAAACACTCAACTGACGAGTGCATCCGTCCCACCGTTAATACAAACTCATTTTAATTGCACCGATGACACACAAGTTCCTGACGTCTGTGTGTGAACATTGCAGGTTATGAGGGAGTCCCGGAGTTCTTTAATGATCTGCTCAGCCACATCAGCAGCGTGCTTCAGAGCTCAGACGTGGCTGCAGTCAACGTGCCTGTTAGCTCCAGCCCTCCTGCGCAGGGCTGCTGTGGCATGCTGGGCAAAGAGGCCAGCGGCCCATGGATCGTGGAGGGTGACACTGGGCTGAAGGGTTCTCTACAGAGACTGGGCTGTAACACTGCCATGTCCCCCAACTTCCAACAGCACTGTGTGTCCACCATCGCCACCAAGGCCTCCTCCCAATGACTGCACCTGAACAACAGCGGTGACAATAACCTGTAATAATCATAATAATTATGATGATCTGTATCTAAAACCCCAAACCTTTCCTGTAGTCGTTGAAAAGACAATGGTCAATCGGGTGTAAGACTTTCTCTGCCTTTTGTATGTTTGATTTCTGAGATTTAAAGTACTGTAATGTGAACCTTGGAACATTTGCCTGATGATTTCATTTCTCTGTGGTGGGAGTTTGGCAAAGACAAAGGTTCAGGAGGTTCAGGTAGCTGAGATAATGGCCATGGTCGGACTGCGAGACATGCCACATATGATAAAGAGCTGTCAATACCACTGTCCCACACCGAAATACATGGGCATTTGTATTTGATTAGGTATCGCTTTGACTGCAGAAGGCCATTTGAGTGCCATTAGATCACCATGATGAGGTTAGGAGTGTCCAGGGTCATGTGACCAAGTCGTTTTATGGTAGTAAGGTCTGCGGGGTCAGTGGCCTGCAGCTTTGAGCACAGGTTAGGTGTTCAACAAAGGAAACACATTTCTCGTTTTTTATAGCGCCAATTGAGGATGACATTCCGTTTGTGTTTGAGGCACTTCCAGAGAATTCCATGATTTCTTTTTGAATTCCAAGACATGAACCCAATTCTATCCTCAAAAGTTGGCTCTGTGATGGAGCAAAGCACTCCAGGCAGGCAAAGCTAATTTGCTTAGTTATTCATAAGACTGCTGTTGATTATTTTGTAAAAGCATCAATAATTCCACTTGATTCCTAATGATATGTTAAAATACCCATGTTGCTGGGTAATGATCGTGCTGAAAGGAAAATGGTAAAGGTGTTGTACATAAGGAGGGGCCATCTGTTCTTCTTCCAGGTGATTCCACGTCTTCTGTTTGTAGCTGCTGTATTTGTGTCTCGAGGCGTCACATGTAATTAATGATCCGGAGCAGAACGAGTGTTCCCAGTGTTCACTGTGAGATTTTTTACTCCTTTTAATATTTTGTCCTTTCATCTAATAAGATTAACTTTATTTTATTGAGATTTTATGGGGAATTGCTTTATATAATACTGTATGTGTGTGAGGTTTGAACAAAGTGGGTTTGGGGTATTGAATGATTGAAAGAAATCAGTTGCACAAATATTAACGGTATCGGGGACGGAGGCTTGTGGTCGTCATCTCTAGTAAACTCAAATGAGAAGGAGCACTGCCTGTAAACTTCTGAGCCTGCCTTCACCCCTAGTTTGAAATTCTGTAAGCTACCTACCATTGTGGCTGCCATCTCAACACCAATGTGGAAAACGCCGCACAGCTGACCATTATTCTGTTTAAAGTATGATGGAAATGGGTTGCTTTCTTGTCCTAGAGTTGGTTCTAAAATGTAATCGAAATCCCAGATGAAGGACGAAGGCCAATACTGTTTGGCACTATTTTAGAAAGTAGTCGCCAAACAGAAAATTCCAATATTCAAACTTGATCTTGTTTGTGTAAATCTTAATGTGCCTTTAATCAAGCCTGTTTAGCCACAATGTTAAAAAGTAAGTTTGTGTTGGCAGACGGCATTTTCACTTTCTAATGAGGTCACGTGAGCGCCACGTCGCTGAGGGCAGGCTCAGTGGAAGCTCGCCTCTTCCTTTCCTGACCCAGACCACACTGGTGTCTTTGCTCTCGGCTGTGGCAGGGCTGAGGCGTTGTACGTGCGCCGCTAAACTGTCTCCAAGCAGTATGTGTACTTGTGTGCTTGTTACGTGCAGCCCAGACAGTCTCCACCTGAATGTTTACCTGTGTGCTGTACACTACATGTATATATATAGTATATATATACCTATGCTTACATCCGTACGGTATGCTGTTTTGTATGTTCTGTGATTGGACAGAAATCAACATTTTGGTGATATTTTCTAATTAAATATCGAAATCAAAAAGGTCAAATAAACAATGTGAAATCTTTGACTTTGATCATTGTTTTTTGTAACACCATTTTGCCCAGTATATTCTCGGATGAAGGTATATTTTCATTAAATTTGCTTTTAAGGTTAGATTGAATTTTGAACTCCCTTTGTCACATCATAACTAAATACTTTAATACTTTTACTTGTTTACATTAAGGGAAATATCAGACAGTAGTTTTTTTCTCTAGTCACTGGAGATATTTATTCCCTCAACATTGTGAAGAAATAAGTTCATGGAAGAAGAGACAAACAACGAAATACAAACTTCTATACAAAGATATACTTAACAAAAATAAAATCTTTTTCATAATTTTAGTTCTGTACATGTAAAAAAAACAGAGATATTTACAAGGACGACAGACGAGTTCCTAATGCTACAGTGAGTGCTATGGAGGTGGCCAGCTCGGGCTACTGCTAATGGAGCTGGTGCGAGGCGGGGTTGGCCAGGAGTCCCAAGATGGTGGAAAGACAGTGGAGCTTCTCTTTCACATGCTCCGGCAACTTCTCATTTTCCCTGTACCTGAGGCAACGACAAAACCAGAGTTACCAGTTCTGTTAAGTAAAGACGCGCACTATATCGAACATATAAAACTCACTTTGTAACTTTTCCTTCTGGTGATGTGTAGGTTATACAGGAAACCCCTGCCTGCACCACCAGCTGTGAGCCGTCATTGAACTGCACCCACACCTCCCCACTGGTCAGCTAAAGGGAAAAACGAACAATGTAGAACTTAACATTCTCAAACAACCGTTCTTATCACAACACTCAGGACACTAGACGTACCTGTGAGGCCCAGCCGACATTCGGCACAAAAATGGACTTGACCACCTTCCCGGTGTTCTGTTGAGAGGAGTGTTTCTTATTCACACTGGTGGTGGTGAAATCGGAGCCGTCATAGGAGATCATCTGCAGGGAGCAACGAAAACATAAGTGAATGGAAAGCGACGAAAAAGCTGCCAGTTGCTTGGATATAATTTTATAATTTGTATTCATGCAACGCAATCTCTGCTGCCTCTCATAGTTGAGAACTGAAATTAATAATCAAAAGCCTGTGTGAGGATCGGCAAAAGTTGATCTTACTGAAGGGGTGATCTGTGGCACTTGTGGAGGGGAGGCTGGGTCCGGAGCGGGTTGAGAGGGAACTGCAGGGGAACTCTGAGATTCAGTGTTGGCTGGCCTTCTGCAAATATATATTACAATGTACTGTGAGGTCCAAGTAACTCACTTTTGTTAATGCTGTTTTTACTGGACAGAGCAGTATAGCATGAAAGGGGTCGATGAGGGAAGAGACATTCAGCAGATCTATAGATCACAGCAGGATCAGAAGAACAGTGACTTATAAGACGAAGGGGAACATTAGTATTTCTCGCCCGTGTTTAAATCTCCTACCTGCCGATGGTGATGGGGAAGAAGGGGACCTTGTGTGTGCTCCTCTGCTCCTCTGCAGTGATGGCAGCCTCCAAAGACAGGCACATGCTGTGACCCTGGTCAGACAGCTCCACGTATCTGCGGCTGTCAGTGCTCAGCCCTCCCAGCCCCACCTCCCCCTTCACTGTGTAGGACTTTCCCACTCGCTCCACCACCTGCAGCAGCTCCGACGACTTGTGGGTCTTTGCTCCTGGAGAACACGCAAAATAAGACTTACAGTGGGTTCAGGAGTATTCTTACTTCTATTTATTTATGCTCAAGTCTGATACCAAAACAGAGCATAGAAGTCTTACATAACATCTACACCTAGGCTTACATGGAGGCTGTGGCTTTGTGTATCATGGGCAAACCCAGACAATACTTTTATGTTAAAATCTGTGATTGAAAGCAGTCCTGCTCTCAGACCTAACGTCTGAATATTTGCGTCACTGTAAAATGTTTTCTTGGTTCTTTTTAAAAACTGCACATTTCTATTTTCAATGTGTTATTAGATAATGAGTGTGATATTTTTCCAACAAAAAAGAAATACACACGTTTTTACTTTACGGCTGCTACATAGTTAAAAAGAACAATTTAACAGAAGATGGAAAACGTCATGAATCCACTGTCGATGTCACAAAGTAGTGAATGTTTCTCACCGTCATAGAAGCAAACCTCCAGGTCTGCACTTGGGGAGTTCTCCATCAGCATCACCTTGGCGTACTTGGTGTAGAGAGTCACCTTTGGGGTCTTGGACTTTACCAGCTGCACAAACTTTGAAGCGTACTGGTATTTCTTCCAGTATTTTTCTGGGAAAAAAAGACAACAACCAAGTTGTAATACTATGAAATGTGTCCATTTCAGTCTATTGGCTGTGCACATTTACCAGGGAGGTCATCGTAGCTGCAGATGAGAATGTTTTCAGGAGGAGCAGGAGGGTGGTCAAGAACAGGGAAGCCTTTCCCGTCATTAGGCTGATAAATAGTTATCTTTTAACAAAACACAAACATTTATTTATTTCAGAGCTGTAAATATATTTTTAACAAGGATAGAAACAAAACATTTTGGGAAACTCACCATGGATCCGTCAGAGGAGATTCGGAGCACCTCCTTAACCCTTTCCTGTCCACTTACATGTTTTAACAGTTCCATACACACTTCCCCAGTGTCAAGAACGCTCACCTACAGTGGGAAAAGAAATTATTATATATATTTTTCTTATGTATTTTTATATGACAGAGAAAGTAGAATCCAAAAGAGTTTCTCACAACAGCATTCTTAGTTTTCTGTCTGATGGGCTTTAGTCTGGCTACACACAGAGGAGGCACAATGTCTCTTAGTGTCTTCTTGTCCTTCTCCACAGCAGGCTTCAGTGCCTGGGGCTCTGGTCGTCGACTGGGCAGAGAATGGAGTTCTGGGGCAGGGGTATTCTCCCTGTATGCTTCGGGGTGCTGGTGCTGTGTGAAAGGCGGGTTATGGTTCACACCTCTGCCTGGAGCATCAGTCCATGAGTTGTGAATTCCTAAAGGCCCCCTTCCGCTGTGGAAACTACCACCACTGCTGTGTGCACTGGTGTCTGTGGCTCTCAGACCAGAACCTGAACAACATTAGACAAAAATATTTTTTTTAAATGAGCAAATATGCACTCTTTACACGAACCCCAACGCATTACAACTGAACGAAAAAGATGTTATCCAAACTGCAATACTAATAGTCTTCAGTCTTCCATGCACTGAATCATAAACCATTTTGATTTTAAACAGGCCATTAGACTAAATAAAGTCTTGGTTCTCACAGTATTTCAAACATCAAATAGATTGTAGTTGTAGTAAGAATATTGCTGTTACAAAATCTGTTTTTAGTCATTTCTGGACAACACTGCCATCATGTGGCCGTTATATGTGTAGAAGAAAAGTATTTTACCATCTTTGCTGAGCCAGTTTGTGCAGGCATCTGGCTCTTGATACTGCAGGCTTGTTACAGGAGCACACTCTGTGGATAATGAATATCCAGAACTACAAAACAGAAGGAGCAATGTAATGAACTCACAACATAAAGCCATCTTAACATACAATCACACTGGCTTCTCCCGCTCTCACGCACATGCTCTTATTATTGATATACAGTATATTTTTTATATTCATACACCTGAATGGATGTTTTTTATATTCTTTCTTTTTTCCTTGAATGGCTACTCTAAATTGCTAAATAAATAAATAAAATCGAGAACTGATTTACCTGAGCGACTGTTTGACTGGAGGAGAGGGGAGCCTTCCTTCTTCAGGATATGAGTGATTAGACGAAACAGGGAAGAGAGGTCTTCCGTATTCTGTCAGGCTTTCCTCTGAGTGGCACCGGCTGAGCTCATAGTGGGTGGAGATTTGGGAGTGGGTATGAGACGTTGAGCGTTCTGAGGAGTGCGCCCTCCGAGAGTAACGAGCCTGTCCAGTCTCTCCTGTATGAAGCACTCTGCTCCTGCTCTCTCTCTCAAACCTGTCAGCATTCTGCTGTTGCCACTGCTGAGAGTTGGTAAAGCAGGCACTGGGAGGCGGCCGTGGGAGGATGGGTGCCATGCGGTTGGGCAGAGCAGAGCCGATCACATGTCTGGCTTTCTTCTGCAGACGGCTGTTGCTGCTGCTTGAAGAGGACGACAGATATGCAGTGGAGATGGTGGCAATGCCACTGTCCACAGAGCCCTCCTGGTCCAGGCTGAGGTCTTTAGTGCGGGACAGCAAGCTGTGGGTCATGAATGGGTGGTCCAGCACAGCAGACAGACTGGGCCTCTGAGCAGGGTCCCTCTGCAGCAGCTTATGGATCAGGTCCTGGGCCTCCACAGAAACATGAGAGGGCATCTCATACTCCCCCAGAACCACCTTAGACAGTGTGTGTTTGACAGTGGCTGTGTCGAAGGGGGGGCGCCCCATCAGGAAGGCATAGAACATGCATCCCAATGACCAGACGTCCGACTCCAAACCGTGGGCACTGCGAGTAGCAACCTCAGGGGAGATGTAGTTTGGTGTCCCACACATAGTGAAGTGCTTCTCGTTTGGAAGCTTAAGCTGCGTGGCCAGTCCAAAGTCCGCAATCTTAATGTTCATGTTACTGGTCAGGAGGAGGTTGGACAGAGTCAGGTCTCGGTGGAGAATTCCATGGGTGTGTAAATACAGCATTCCTTTAACAATCTGATGCATGAAGTGTCTCGCTGGAAAACGTGCAGAAATTGTAAAGAGTAGGTAATTTTTAAAAATGTGTCATCTATCCAAGCTTTGAATCCGAGACGTACCTTCATCCTCAGAATAAGGCAACCTTCGGTCTTTGAGGTAGCGGCTCATCTCCCCATTGTGGCACATCTCCAGGACCAAGTACACATAGTTGCTGTCTTCAAAATAGTTGTAAAGCTACAAACAAACAGAACAACAATACACATTATACTGGACTGTTTTTTTTATATAGAATTGGTAGATTTGATTTTTTTTTAAAATAATGTGTAAGGACAATATCTTTTCAAGTATTTCTAATGCAAATCTAATATAATAATGATTAGTTTATTTGATCAGGAAAGTACGCGTAAGAACACACAGGAGACACAACCCGCTGGATTGTAATTTTCAAACAAACTAACTCATTCATAAAACGGGGCACATAGCAGGTGAAGTGTGTTGCCCTAAGACACAACGACAAATCGTGCAAAACTATATTAGTAATATAGAGGTAGTTACCTCCAGCACTGACGGATGCTTCAGTCGACACTGAATCTCCACCTCATTTGTGACCCGCTGGACCATGCCAGCTTTGTGCATGGCCTTTTTGTCAATCTGCAGTTGGAAATCACACAGATAATTACATGTTCAAAGTACAAACAGGTGGAGGACAAGCTGTTGCTCCAAGAAGGCCTATTGGGAATTCATTTTTGGTTATAATGAGGGCGCAAAGAGAATACACCAGGGGGAGTAAATTAGTACAAAGACACTAATATAACCGTCAGACAGATACACAGGTGTTTATCAGGGTTACTACGCTGTAATTATGTAGAACAGAAGATAGCAATTTGAGTAAAAATGATCTTACCGTTTTAATAGCAACCTCCAGACCAGTCTTGACCGACTTTGCCCGGTAGACACAGGCAAATGAACCCTTTCCAAGAAGTGTGAGGACTTTAAAATCCTAAATAAAAGGGAGAAAAGACAGGATGTAAACTTACAGCTCCCAACACACAATGCAGGATCGCAATAACAAATAATAATACCTCTATACAAATCTCAGGTGAGAAAAATAAACCGCTCTCCACATTGTTGTAGACTTGGAAATCAGCAGTATGTTTTTTAGAGTAATAATGTAACAGGTTAAAGGGAGTCCCACCAGGCTCCGACATCCTGGGAGTGCGATAGGAGAAACCACAGCCGATAACGACTTCACTAGGTACAGTCATTTGCTACCACAACAACCAACAACAAGCCCCCAACACCTGACGCTGTCATCTGGACAACTAAAGCCCAAAGATCCCGGCTTTTCTCCCGCGGTTGGGCTCTTGTTGCTGTATCTAAGCAGCCGTCAGCTCAGTGCATTGATCAGTAACATCTTGGGTCGAGCAGGAGTCACAAAAAGCTGAAGCTCGGGGGTACAGCTGTATATGACAGGATACACATGCCATTTTTGTGACATTTAGTTGCTGTGTGATGGGGATTTGACCAGTCTATTGGTTTTAGACAGCAGGAAAACCTAGACCAAGAAGTGGGTTGATTACCATGTGTTGTGTATTTTAATTGATGATTACTATGTGTAAATAATATAGTTCATACATCATAAAGTGTGCGGAATTAAATCTTCATGAACATTAGTGGTTACAAGCCGTTTTCTTTTTCGACTGCCCCTTTCAGATCAGATCAGAGTACTAGATCTAAAGTTACGTTGCTGAGTGGGTAGTGGCTAAACATTAGCTAAACAAAGGAACTCACCTCAATCTTGTCGCCTATGGCTCCGCTCATCTTGACTGCTTATGTGGGTACCAATTTTCTCATATTCACTGGCCGCATGTGCTCCTTAAAAATCCATGCATGATTTGGAAGACAGCTTTAAAGTCCAATTATTGCGTTACCCTCCAAAACTTTGCCATTTCTTCCATTTTGAAAATATGCGCCCGTTACCCACGCGCTTGCGTGGCTGCGTCACATGACAACAACACACGCCCTCCTGCCGCACCCCGAGAGTCCGAGAGTCCCCAAGGCATAAGCCATGGAAAACTTACAATAATAATGCATTATGTTATACACGGGTTCAACTTTATTTAATTCTTAAAGGTGGACATTTTTTTTAAGCCTCCATTTATTTATTTTTTCGTTTTTAAAAACTAAATCTTCTTTACACATCTCTGTCCTTTTGAGATGATGTAGTTAAAAATAAAACATGCGGCGGGAGAAATAAGGGCTTTTAGATGATAAACTTTATCATAATATTTAGGACCTGGATGAACATGGAAAGGGTTAAATAGATCTACTGCAATCGTAGTAGATAAAGATAATCTTTGTGTTCTTGTGTTAAAATGTTGAAGTAGAACGTGGACTGGACGCGAGTTTGTTCAACGCAGGACTGAACCTTTTATAATAGATCCATGGACTGAACATCTACTTCTGAACAGAAGAACAGTCCTGCTCTGCAGAATGCGCATGCGCACAGAATCAGGAAGTGGAAGGGACAGGCTACTTAGCCATTAGCTTGACTTGTTGCGAGTAAACACCATGGGTCTGTTCGGAAGAACCGCAGCCAAAGACCCACAAGAGATGGTATGGACGAATTGCTGTAGTCCATATTGTATTTAAAAATGTCATTAAGTTATAGCGATGCAGCATTCTTTTGCCTTGTTTTACTGTGGCCTATGGTTAGCCGTCAATACAGTCTTTGTTGACAGTTAATAAGTCAGTCATTAAGCTAAGCTGTTGCTGTGATATTCATTAACTGATCCTGTTGATCACATATATTTCATTTTTCGATGCCTTTAGTTTTGCATCTTGTATGTTAACCGGATAGAGGATAGTTTTAGCACTATCCTCCATGTAAACAATTAAAGCCCAGATGACATCATTCTACAGTAGAATGGTTGTGAAGACTTTCCCTGATGATTCAGATTATTTGTTGTTTTGTTACACAGGTTCGTGAGTGGTCTGGAAAGATTCGGAAGGAGATGAGAGTGATTGACAGACAAATTCGGGGTAAGGCATATGTAACCTTTTTTTCCCCTAACATACAACATGTAACGTACAATAATGATAATGATGCCACTAAAATGTAATATTACGTTATATATAATTCATCACAACTACATTGTGCAACTGTGAAACGTCAGTAAGGTTATAGGATATACGCACATCATGTGCAAGGCTACTATAGTGAACATAAACATGTGAAATATCTTGCACACTTTCTCCAGAAATCTGCATTTATTTATTTATTGTTATTTGTACTTTTAAATGCATGACATTCTGTATGATGTATTTTTCTTTTAGACATTCAAAGGGAGGAAGAAAAGGTTAAAAGGTCTATCAAAGAAGCTGCCAAAAAGGGCCAGAAGGATGTGTGTATAATTCTTGCAAAAGAAATGATTCAGTCAAAGCGAGCAGTCACAAAGCTTTATGCGTCGAAAGCTCAGATGAACTCAATACAACTCAGCATGAAGAATCAGATGTGTGAGTGTTTCAATCCTATGTGATTTGTTTTGACTTTTTCATGAATTGACTTGCACATTGATTTTTTTGTTCTTAGCGTTGCTTCGTGTCTCTGGATCCCTTGAGAAGAGCACTGAGGTCATGAAAGCCATGCAAAATCTGATCAAAATCCCAGAGATTCAAGCTACAATGAGAGATCTGTCAAAGGAAATGATGAAGGTTTGCATGTTACAAATATATATATCAAAAGGCTGAAAGGTTTACTCAGGATTCACTATCTGATGAAAAAAAGATATTTATAAAAATTGGAGTTTGGAGTTCTGAGAGCCTATGGTAAGAAACTGTGACCTTAATCTTAGAAGAAAAACATCACCTCTAGTGTGACTGGCCTATATACACTGCTCACAAAAACTTAGGGCACACTCAAAAAACACATCCTAGATGTCAATCAATCCGTTTTTCGGATGAAAATCTTTATTCATAGTGTAGGGCAATGTGTTGAGAACAAAATAACATAAGAATGATAAATGGAAATCAAATTCTCAGCCCCTGGAGGTCTGGATCCAAAATTATAGTCAAAATCAAAGTGACAAATCAGGTCACTGGTTGATCCAAATTCTGTAGAAATTCCTCAAAACGAGTCTGTATCATCCTCAGTAGTGTGTGTGGCCTCCACGTGCCTGAATGCACTCCCTACAACGCCTGGGCATGCTCCTGATGACACCATGGATGTCCTCCTGAGGGATCTCCACCCAGACCTGGATTAGAGCATCAGTCAGCTCCTGGACAGTCTGTGGTGCGACGTGGCGTTGATGGATGGACCCAGACATGATGTCCCAGATGTGCTCTATTGGATTTAAGTCTGGGGAACGGGCAGGCCAGTCCATAACATCAATACCTTCATCATGCAGGACCTGCTGACACACTCTTGCCACATGTGGCCTGGCATTATCAGGCATCAGAAGGAACCCAGGGCCCACAGCACCAGCATATGGTCTTACAATAGGTCTGAGGATCTCATCCCGGTCCCCAATGCCAGTCAGGGAACCTCTGGCTCGCACATGGAGGGCTGTGCGGCCCTCCAATGAAATGCCTCCCCAGACCATCACTGAGCCACCACCAAACCGGTCATGCTGGATGATGTTGCAGCAGCAGAACGTTCTCCAGGGCGTCTCCAGACTCTGCACATTATGCTCAGGGTGAACCTGCTCTCATCCGTGAAGAGCACAGGGCACCATTGGCCAATCTGCCAATCGCTGTGTTCTCGGGCAAATGCCAATCGGGCTGCACGGTGTTGGGCAGTAAGCACCGGCCCAACTTGTGGACGTCGGGCCCTCACACCACCCTCATGGAGCTGGTTTCTGACCGTTTGAGGACCAACATGCACATTTGTGACCCTCTGGAGGTCATTTTGTCGGGCTCGGGCAGTGCTTCTCCTGTTTCTCCGTGCACAAATGAGCAGATAGCGGTCCTGCTGCTGGGTTGTTGACCTCGGTCGGCCCCCCCCAGGTCTCCTGGTGTACTGGCCTCTGTCTCCTGGTATCTCCTCCATGCTCTGGACACTGCGCTGGGAGACACAGCAAACCTTCTTGCCACAGCACGAATGGACGTGCCATTTTGGATAAGCATCACTCCCTGAGCAACTTCTGTGGGTTGTAGATGCCTCCTCATGATACCTCTAGTGGTGAGAACACTGGACAAATGCAAAAGTGTTCCAAAAATACGGTCCAAAGGATGAGGACAGGGAAATGGTCTGTGGTCACCACCTGCAAAACCATTCCTCTTTTGGAGTGATCTTGCTAATTGCCTCTCATTTCCACCTGTTGTCTGTTTAATTTCCACAACACCAAGTGAAATTGATTCACAGTAAGCGTGGTTTCCTAACTGGACAGTCTGATATCCCAGAAATTTGACTGACTTGGAGTTACATTGTGTTTTTTGAGTGTGCCCTAAGTTTTTGTGAGCAGTGTAAATTGCAAACAAATAATTAAGTTGCTGACAAATGTCTTTTTTTCCTTGCGCAAATGTGACAGTAGTGTTTATCCGCCATAATTAGGATCATGCAAATTATCTTCTGTTGTTAGAAAAATAAACATAAAAAACATTATCTTATTCTTTAATAAGTGTTTTCAATATGATTTTTGTAGGCTGGTCTTATTGAAGAAATGTTGGAAGACACGTTTGAAAGCATGGAGGATGGAGAAGACATGGAGGAAGAAGCGGAGGCAGAAGTCGACAAGATCCTTTTCGAAATCACAGCAGGTATGTTTTGCATTCAATTCACTCTTCATAAACCGACTATTGTGGACCAGAAAGTTCAAAATGTTCTTTGTAATGTAGGTGCCCTTGGCAAAGCGCCGAGCAAAGTCACAGATGAACTTCCTGAAATGCCTGCTGGAGCCAGCGCAGCCTCTGATGAGGAGTCTGAAGAGGACATTGAGGAGATGCAGTCCAGACTGGCCGCTCTGAGGAGCTAAGGTGACCCACCCCCCCAGCTCTGACCCCTGTGCTCAATAAGGACTATTCTGGTGCAAGATGAAAAATAATCATCTTGTATTCTTTTATTACAATCATATGGGGAATAACAATTTACTTTACTCGCTTCAAAACGTGCACTCATAAAGTTTGTGTCCAGTTAGAGTCCAGGTGAAACAGAAGGAAGATGGTGTATGTAAGTAAGTATGAAAAACCTGCCGTGCCTAAGAGCTGAATTCTGTTGTTAGTTAAGTCCCATAACTTTGAGGTTGTTATAAAATAGTCATAATTTGAACAACATTAGTTTATTCCTGACAATTAGGAAATGAAAACAAATTTTAAATACACTACAGCTTTATGGGGGTATATACAACTGCTTCATGTATGATAATGCATGTATGTATAATCTACACGGCTGTGCAAAAGTGCCTTCTCTTCTGGATTTCATATTTACTTTTTGAAAAAATGTAATCGGTTGATAAATTCGAAAGAGAATTTCTTTGTTATCTTCATGTGAAGGGCAAAAGCCTTTCAAACTTGGGCCTAAGTGCAAACGTCATATCTCTTGTACACACGAGGAGTAGATTTTCTCTTCATAATAAATTGCCATTTGTAAAGTATTTGATTGTCCAAAAGAATTTAGGGCGACAAATATGCCGAAATATAAGAAATCCAAGGAGGTGTTTGCACTGCACTGTAAGTATGTAGCAATTTGTGCCAAGAAAACCCGCACTGTTGGACTCATAGGTTCAGGCTTTTACCATTTATAAGTGAGCAATATTGCACATTATGATTTTTCTTTCTTTATTGACAAAAACATTTTAGTGATACATAAAATAACTTCTATACTGTTGTGGGTTCAACACCTTTTCTTCTAAGGAGTAGAAAGAAAAAGATGAGTGACGACTGCGCTGCATGTCTCTTATCGCTGTCCTGTCATAGTTCTAAGGGTTTGTGTCCCAAATTCTTTCGTTTACTTGTACTTAGCCTGGTGATGGTGATTGTTGGGTTACTTTTATTTTTACATACAACAAGAGCTTTATATAATACGTACAAAAAACACATTTTCTGCCCATATTAACGGGTTGTGCAAAACAAAAAGATTTTTATTAGTGTGGATAAGTGTGATTTATTTGTATGTTCGCTGGAAACAATAATAAAAAAAATACATACAAAACTTTGAATCTCGTATGCCTTCATTCTGAACCTCAGTCTGTCTTTTAGTCCTGCTTGTTGTGACGTGATTCCCTGGGCTCTTGGCTGATGGCAGCATTACGTTACCTGAGGTCGCAGCACTCCCAGGCTCCTTTTGTTCTACTGTAACCGTACCGCGTCCACTCGGTACCTGTGCACCGGGCTGTAAAATGTAGGCCATGGGACTGGATCTCAGATGACCAGACACACAAGCTTCTCATAAAGGCTGACCACATGAAAGTAACAACACAATAGCATTTGTCAAAGTCTCTCTTTTGTTATGCCTTTGAGCGATATATTCACTTCAACAGAGGGCATATAATAAAGACTTCAGTTCAGTTTTATTCATAAAGTTTAATATCTTGAACATTTTCCCCCACAGTTCTGGTCTTGGCTGGGGTGTGGGCATTTATATCTAGGTTTCTGAAATTAGGAGCCACAGGGCCAGGTTGAAACAGAAACAGTAAGGGTAGTAGATGTTTGTGGCATCTACAACAAAAGTCCACCTCAGACCGTTTAACAGGGACCATTTATTAAAACAATAAAGCAATGAAATTTTAAAAATATAATGGTATGATCTTTTTCAATTAAATGTGTCCCAAGTGGGCAGAGGGTGATAAAAACAAAAATGGAATTTTAAAAAATGACTGCATGACGTTTTTATGATTACATTATTTATAATCATCATGCCATTGATGCCATGCCCAAAACTCAATAGATAAGCTTTGGTCGATAAGAGAAGGACCTTTGAAATGCCCAATCTCGTTCGGCTTCTTTCATCTTTGTGCGGGGCAATACTGCCATCTATGGAGAGCTTTTGGCGCTGTCTCTGTCTGCTATCCATCACCGCGGCGCATGCCCGTGTGCGTCTGGACGCACTGCCTGGACGCGCCTGTCATTTGGAGGAAACTCCTCCCAGCAGACAGCGCGTCCTGTCGCCCTTTTCAGCGCAATGGTCTCCTGGATCATCTCTAGACTTGTGGTGTAAGTCATTTTAATTTTGTGTCATTTCAAACAGTGTCGCTGTGAAATGATTTCATGTAAGGTTTTGCAGGTCATAGCTGTGCGTTTTGGCAGCGCTCGATGTTATTCTCGCTTTATAGTCCACTGTAAACCCCCGCAATGTGTCTGTTTTGAGACCTTCGAGCAATTGTAACCAATGTCTATTAATTTTTGACTAAATCCCGTTAAGATTCCACAGAAGGTGCTTTGACTTCGGAGTCTAGAGCAGCGATAGTGTAATCGGTACCGTATCACTGTAGGTTACCATAGCCAGTGACATGCATTCTTTGTGCTTATCAGGAGGAGGCTTTTAAACAGACAAAGCAGTGACCTGATCTGCTAAATATTCTATGAACATATGCTGGATTAATGTGAGTCAGGCGTTCTTTTTAGTGCTGCTTTCCTTTTCGTGAGTGGCATCTAACAGAGCCGAAGATGCTGCTTCTGATTCTTGTTTATGTTCCATACTTGAAAATACAAAAGGGATGGGTCAGTCCTCTCAGGTTACAGACACAGAACTGTTGGTGTTAATAATAAGATCTCAATCTAAAGGGCTTGATGTGTTCAGAAATATGATTGAATACATAATAATAGCCAGCAGCTGTTATTGTATAGGTTATGGTTATTTTTGCCCTCACAGAGTATGAATCAGCACAACTGATCGAGTGGCCTTTGCTGCTAACACCAGCCCAAATCTCAAAATAGGGCTTATTAAATTTAGAAGACAGTGTCCAGTTACAAGTGACTCGGCTTCTGTGTCTTCCATTAAGTGTTTGGAGTTTGGGGACCAATAGAATAGATTGAATTGCCCCTACAGTGCAGTGGGTCTTTGATTGTCCACACTTGCCCGTGGAGAGCTCAGCGCTGTGGACTGGCCAAAGCAGTGCAACATGATGTGGGTCAGTAACTTGAGTCACTTCGCAGTCACAGCTGTTGCTCGGCTGAGGGGCTTGTCTGACCACAGTCATAGACACAGGTGGCACAAATGCTCTGCTTTAAAATCCACTGTAGTTTCATTAAGTCTGATTCTGTAATAGTTCTCATGACTGTTCAAAAACAGCCCAAATGTGATTGAATCAAACAGAATGGGTCTGTAGTTGTAATGCAGGGTATGAACCGTATGTTACCAAAATAAAAAAAAGAGTAAAGTTTGAATTTTTCATATTTAATTATTCAAAGCTTGAAGTTATTTTGAGTCTGTCACAATTTTCATGGCATATTTTAATCAAATAAATATGAATTTAAAGAGATACAAATTGAAACAGCTGGAGCAGGGATTTAGTTAATCACGACGTCAGTTTAATTATGTTTTTATCTGGAAGTATTTCTGTTTTATTTATAGAGATATGAAACGATCTTGAACGGAGTGAATGTGATGTTTTTGTTTGTTTTATTCAACCAACCTAACTCTTTTGTCCTCCAGACTTGTGTTCGGGACACTGTATCCTGCATATTCATCTTATAAGGCTGTGAAGTCGAAAGATGTCAAAGAATATGTAAGTGTTTGTACCAATATTTATGCAAATCTTACAAGATTTCCATCAATGTACCTGCCCTCTTGTGCACAGGTAAAATGGATGATGTACTGGATAATATTTGCCCTGTTTACAACTGTAGAAGCCATAACTGACACATTTGTCTGTTGGTAAGTCGCCCTGCATAAAAGGTTAATTATTGTTCACATCTGGTGGTCTGGCATAGAGGTGTTGCATAACAATTGCACTGGGACAGTGAAAAGCTAACTGCCCTGTTATCGCTCTTTTATTCCAGGCTTCCCTTCTACTATGAGCTGAAGATAGCCTTTGTGGTGTGGTTACTGTCGCCCTACACAAAAGGCTCCAGCGTGTTGTACAGGAAATTTGTTCATCCCACACTTTCCTCCAAAGAAAAGGTGAAAAGCCATCCTGTCCCTTTTGTTGACTTCCCCCAATGTGTTTCAAGGGAAAAACAGGCTTAGGTGAAAACTCCCCTGGCCTTAAGTCGGCGTGTCTTTGTGACTAATGCAATTTTTTAGTCCAACAAGTGTGTCTTTGTTTGTGCCACCGAGTTAAGATTGTTTTTTTTTTTTTTAAAGCTTTGCCGTACTGTAGCTGCAACATCTTCGATTTTACAGTTACAGTACGTTTGCAAAGATAGAAACATAAATTATGTACGGTATGTCACAGTAACAATTTTATTCTGAAAAATACCATGACATGCCTGACTGTAGACTGAAAAAATGTGAATGTGTGAACTTCATGACATGGGAGCAGTGCATGGTAAAGGATCATGTGATTCCCTTACCTACACAGGAACACAAGTCTACAAGACTGTGGAGACTTAGGAGCTTTCTATACGTTGTACTGAGTTTGCCAATAAATGATTTCCCTAATATTAAACAACAAAAGAAAAAAAAAGCTTAACAAACTGCCTTTCCCTTTTCCAGGACATTGATGATTACATCTGCCAAGCGAAGGACAAAAGCTATGACACGCTGGTGCATTATGGGAGGAAAGGGCTCAATGTAGCTGCCACAGCTGCAGTCATGGCAGCTACAAAGGTACTGCTGACTCCCTGTTCTGAACTGCACAACACCATACATTTCAGATCATCAGCTCTTAACAAATCCTACTGACTGGGGTAACAAAACTTGTGTCCACCAAACGGGTCGCTATACGGTTAATTGCATCGCATGACTCCAGCCAAAACCGAAAGAAAACCCGTTTTTAATAAGGCTTTTGGCTGGTCCACACAAACTGAACACAGATGACGGGTGCTAGATGCTGCTAATAATTTCCTTTGCTTTGCGTTTTACCCCAGAGCCAGGGCGTGCTCTCAGACAGGCTGAGGAGTTTCAGCATGCACGACCTCTCCTCCCTCCAGTCGGACACTCCCACCACCATGTCTGGCCCCACGCACCCCACAGGCCCAGCCCAGCACCGGAGCAGAACCATGATGCGCAGCAAGTCAGAGAGCCAAAAAGGTACTGCTACCTATAATGGCTTTACAACAGAAGTTCTAACAGGCCTGATGTGTAGTACAGGCGTCCATTTGCCCCGGGACGGGCCTCTCTGTGCTGTCTGACCCTTGCTGCTGCCACACAATAGTCCTGTGATCAAACTCACATGAAGTCACCCGCACTTCTCCTTTTACAATCAGCCTCCCAGAAGAATCTGTATTTGTTCTTTTCATGTGATTCAGATTTCCTTTAGCAGTTCTCCTGAATAATTGTGGACTGTTGTTTCTCAAGTACATACACCCCTTCAGGCTCCTTCACCCCTTCAGTAGGATCTAGTGAAGCAACATTTAAACTGGTAAATAACATTCAAAAGTTAATTTATCATAATGGCACAATCACTAACTCTACTTTATTATACAGTAGTTTAGATGATTTCTTCTACATGCAGAGCTTTTCTTCTTTTTTTTTAAACAAATTTATGTTTTGAACATGGAGACGCCATACTTAATTAAATGCTCAGTAATTTCTCTCTTATCACAACTTTGTCATTAGTGGCGTGACCCGTGACAATGCATTTCCACACAGCTTAGAGTCAGCCTGTGGTTTGTGGCTCACCCCTGTCTCCTCACTGCAGGGCAGGATGAGGACATGGCAGACTATGAGCTGGTGGGACTGGAGCCGTGGAGGTCCAGGGAGCTCCGGTCCCAGTCGGCCATACTAGACAGTGACCCCAAGAGCGAGAGCGCCTCTTTTACCTTCTCCCTCACCCCCGAGTCCTCTGCCCCGTCCACGCCCTCCCCGCCCCCCTCTCCTCCCGCACCTGACCACCCCGAGGAGGAGCTGGGCAGAGAGGGGGGCTACGAGGCGTCTAGCTCCCCACAGCTTAGGCTCAGTAAGAGGAAGGCCCCAGAGGTACTGTTGGCAACTTCTGCCCGATCCTAACTATCCTCCCCCCCCCCTGGAGACTGCGCTCACACATTCACCCAGTGTGTGCTAAAACAGATCATCGCGCTTCAATTTGTTTGCAACTCTGGCGCGTTGAGCTTCTAACAGATTGTTTACTGACAACACTCCAGCATGCATCTGCTTTATTATGTAATGCAAAATATTGTGGTGTTTTGTCTTGTTTCATTTGAGTTAAAATGAAAAAAGGAGAAGCTTTTTATTTGAATGTGTTGAGTAAGGCTACACAACAAGACATATGTGTTCATTTCTATATATTTTCTAAAATGTCTAAAATGTGCACAGTGCATTGAATATTGATTTTGGAAAACAAGTAGGAATCTAATGCAATACATAAAATTAGCTATTACATTTTTTCCCCCCAAAAAAATGTTTTGAGTCCCATTAGAAATCCCAACAAAGATTAACATAAATTCATTACTTGGATGGAAAACCTTTGAAAAGGAATAGAATTTTACATGACACACACACCCAAAGCACTCCACACAGCAGAGTTGTGTGTTGCAATTCTTCGTGGTTCAGTTTAAATGTATAAGGTTCGGTGTTTATGCTCACAATGGTGATAATTTAGCCATATTTTGTGAGCCCTGATATTGATTGGACTGACCTTGTGACTTGTTTGCCTGCACTTGTCTAGCATGGTGGTGATGAAACGGTGTGATTACAACTGATTGCATTATCCAGGTCACAGCCTTGTGTTCTGCTTTGTCCTTAGCCTCCTCATAGAATGCTGAGACCTCTGACCAGATCCAGGAGCGCTCTTTCCTCCAATGACGCGATTTGAGGATGTGCTCCTGACGACTCCAACTGCCTTTGCTGCTAGCCCAAACAGTGAATGGCCTAAAAGCTCAGACGACGCAGCCTGGCTTTGGAACAAGGTAGAACCAAAGTGCTGACCCCACCACAACTCTCCTAAAACATATTCAGCTTGTTGCTCTTGTCAAGTAAGACGCTCGAGTGAATGGACTACACGCTGACAAAGTTTTCAGTTTATGGCAGAGGTGTGGACGTACAAGTCATGACTTCAACTCAAGTCACAAATTTGACGTGAGACTTTGCTTGATAAATTGGGTGAAGACTTGGGGCTTGACTTGGGCTTGAACACTAATGACTTTGGACAGGACTTGGACTTGAGAAGACTTAATGCCACTCATAAAAATAAGATTTATTTTTGCTCCCTTCATAATAATATGCACTCTCTGTGTTGCATAGACGCCATTCCTGCCCCACCCAATAAAATGGGAGCATTGCCAACAGGAAAACTATTCAGCTAGTGGAAAAATGATCCCAATCTGATTGCATTCAGTTAGTCTAGACTTGAATGGTCTTGAAATTCAAAGCATTGGACTTTTGGACTTTTGTCTTGAATTGAGGCCACTTACTGCAATGGAACTTGTTCCCACCTCTGGTTCATGAAGTTTTGTGTATTCACATATGTAATATGTACAGTTGTGTGCATAAATCTTTCAGATTAGTTTAGCATGTCATGTGTAGACATCTGCATGGGCAGTCTGTTATTAGTTTGAACTGTCAGAGAGTAATGAACACTAGAAATGTGTTCCAAGGATGCTTGGTTACTGCAAAAAAGAAAAAAAAAAAGAAAGAAAATGCTGAAGGAACAATATTCTGTTACTTACCCCACTACAAAGCCTTAAATTCAGGGAGGCAAAAGTGTCTCCAGTTCAATACATCCTGATCCTGTTGGCATATATTGCTTGTAATTAATACTAAAAACTTAGTTATTACGTACCATGTGCAATTTTGTTTGAGTCCCATCACTGGAGCTCTCACTGATCAAGACTGACAATCTACTCTAGTTGATACATTAATTCCTTTTCCAGAATAAAAATGGTATCTGTACCAAAAAGGTGACACTCATAAACATGGCTCTACAGAGGCGTGTTTATGACTGTATGGACTGTTCACAGTATAATATGGATCACTCTTAAAGAGCTCACAATTTGCACGTTTCACATTATTAACGTAGGCCGGTAGCAAACTGTTGTAGCTTTATTATGTTCTTCACTGAGCCTCAGCTTGTCCATACGTCACATGTATTTGCTCATTACAGTATGTTTCCTGGTCATTTGAGGTGGAGTGAACAAGCGTTTCTCAGGTACAACTGTTCTGTTTACACACCATCTCTCTTGTCATTGGTGAAAAACTTCTGCACATTAATGTCCTTTTCCGCCAACATGTGAAAACTGATGGTTTGAGCATTTGTAGTCCAGTGTTAGTGTTCAAGGTGACTTTTTCCATTTTCAAAGTTGCTAAGTTGCACATTTGTAAAATTGTGCATAGATTGATCTATATCTGCATGTTTATTGATAATTTATATGAAAGACAACATTTCTTAAGTGACTATATTCACCCCACTATAATTCTGTTATTTTCTTCTCAATGTTATCACCAGAAAGACACCACTGTTATTGTGGTGTCTTTACATTTAAGAGTCCACTCTAAAGTTTTTTTTCTGGCAGGCCAGAATGAAAAAATACTGAAAATGTGAAAATGAAAATCAAAATGCATTTGTGGTTGTAGAGTGATGATAATCATCTGAATGGTTTCTGTTTTAACTGAGTTATTAAATGTGAAGCAAAACTGTCTGTTGGTTACATTTCTTCACTGACTGAATTCATTAAGCCGTCTGCATGTGCCAAATACGGTTTTATTACAAGAGATTTCCACGGGAAACAGTGACAGACATTACACTTTGAGGTTGACCCGGTCATGATATTTCAGGTAGGGATCATTGAGAAACCAGTTTCTCCTCTTCCAGAAGGATGTAGTCATTTTGTCCAGCAGCTTGCTCTGGGTCTTGTTACAGAAGACATGCTCCCTCAGGCGCTTGCGTCTGGCAGGCATCTTCGTCCATAGCTTTTTCTTGTATCCAGCCTGTGACAAACACAATCATGTTGAACAAAAAAGCAAGCATTTATACATAAGTGAATAATAGTTTTGGAATTAAACCTTTTCAATTATGTCTCTGTGGGCAACTAACAAGATATTATTTCTAGATAAACAAAAGCACTGTATGACAGCAAATTCTTCAACAAAAGTGGGAAAAATCTATACTAATATATGTTAAATTGCCAACTAAATAAAGAAGACAAATGCAGTGTTCATCAAGTGCCCTATCTTGTTACTCTGTGCCTCGAGCAAGTGCATTTGTAAGTGTATGCTCTCAAAGAGAGAAAGGGAAACCGCTCAGTAACATTCAATTCCAAAGGTTTATCCGGCTCTTCGGTTTAGCACTACAGTCCAGCTGACAACACCGTAAATGAAAACAACCATATCACCAAGAAAGGAGCATGTTTGAAAGGTACTTAAAAAATAATGGACTTTTACCTTGCGTCTGATCCAAAGGCCACAGTGCAGCCTCATGAACCTTTCAGTGACAGATTTGACCGATTTTCTTTTCCCCTTCTTTACACTGTAGTATGTTAAGCTTCTGCTGGGCGCCACAGTCAGGCTGGGAGCAAGAGGCAACACCCTGAAAGCACAAATATTAAACTTGAAGCTCCCTGAACACATTGTTTATCAATCGTTTTGGAAAGCAAACATCGCTAGCACATCCACATATAGACCGAATTTCAAGTTTCAGGCAGTGCGCCAGGTATAGGCTGCACAATATATCGCACACATTTTTTTTTATCTGACTGAAATTTACAGACACAGCCTTTGTGTACTTATTTTCCTAATTTAGTTCCATTATAGCTTTGTTTTGGTCTTGAGTAAGTATTTTCAAGCCTTGCTTTGACACCATTTGCTGACAATATTTAATGCAAAAGGCCACAATAATATACTATTGCAAAATTCAAGATCGTTATAGTAGCCTTTTCCCACATGGTGCAGTTCTGGTCTGGTCTAAACTTTAAAGTGATAGTCTGTAAGTTTGCAAACCAGAAAGCCCTTTCGTTTGCAAAATGACGAGAGCAGGAACAGAATTTTAAAAAGTAAATGATCAAGCCCCTCCCCCCCTCCCTCCTGATTGGACCTGACAGGCAGCTTCACAGGAAAAGCTCATCTAATTGGTCATCGCGGGAGGACGCTAGATTATACTAGGATTAGTTGCTGAGATCGGGGAAGGAGGGACTTTACAAACAATTATATATTATTACTTACTTTGACTTCAAAATGCAAGACCAGGTGGTCCATTTTGCACATTTTATCAACCGTGTTATACATTCAGATTTCCAGACTATCACTTTAACTTCCAGTATGACTCAGTTTTTGCACAGCAGGCAGGATCACACTTTGGGTCGTTACCGATGGAGGATGCTGCTCCGCGGTGTGAGGCTGAGTGAAGGCTGCGGAAGAGCGCATGTCCTGGGTAAGACGGAGCAGAGGAAGAGGTGCGGGGGACGCACGGCGGTGGAGACGTGACAGACTTGTGCCGATGTAGTGGCCAGAGAAACTGCGAGCGGCCTCAGCAAACCTGCCGAAACCCAAGGGCAAGATTACAACACTAGGACAACAGTGAGCGCAGCGTAACTCCGAATATCAACAGCGGCATCTCGGATCTAGCGATGGACTATGAGCTACGCAGTGGCTGTACACATGTAATAACAATGGAAATATCAATATAAGGTTAAGTTGAGGTTATAAATACAGACCGCACGCTCTCCTTCCAAGTGCAGCAGCCATGTTTTGCCTCTGAAACTACACGTACGGGGGCCTGGAAGGACAAACACAGCCACTGCGCCAATGGCATGGAACATTTCTGCCATCTAGTGGTGTGAACTCGTTTCCTGCTAAACAAAACATCCACAGACCCCCTAACTCTGTGTTCAAGAATCAATGTAGCCTAAATTGTGTATGAAATCTGGGGATGCGTTTGAAAGGACCTAAAGCCACAAAACGGTCTTTTTTTAATGTGATTTTCCCCATGACACTTTAGTGTTTGGTGAAGATGAGAATAATATAGCAGAAGAATTGACGCACACACATACACACAATGGCAAACTGATTGATAGTGTAAGAACTGAATTGCTCAACATTTATTGCATTCTGTACCATTGATTCAACAGCGTCATCCAGAATAGTTGGATCTAGTCTACAGCTTAATACTGTAGCATCTTAACCCCTGACTGTTTGTTCCAGACACGCACTATAACAAGGGTATCGCTGATGATTTGCTTTGTTAGTCACTGTTTGTTTGTCCTTTAGTTCCTGAAAATATGTGTGGGACATTAATAATTCTTGTGATGTAAATGTGCAGTATATGAACGTGAAGAGCACAGTTTTATGTATTAATTTAATATTTACTATTTTTGTTAAAACGTTAAAAAATAAAACACAATTAGGAAACTTGTTTTGAAATTTAAATACAAAAACGTATGCAACAAAAATACAAAAGCACAACTCACATAAAATAAAGCCAACAGACGCCGTCACATGTGTGAAGTAAATCAATTACCTCAAAGAAAAGTGCTTTTTGAGAGGGAATGTTCACACCAACATTCCTGTATATAACTCAGTAATATGTACAAAAGCAGTTCTGTGTGTCATTTGAAAATAGACTCCAGTGTCTTTACAGATTGAATCAAAAACCCAAGTCACCACAGTTTTTCAAAAGCAGCTTCTTTTAACATTAACTTAAGAAAAAGGGGAAATGTGGTAAAGTTTATTCCAATGAAAAAGCTCGTCACCAGCCAGCATAGACTGGCTCTGCGTCACAGGGGATGCCATAGTATCGGCCCTGGGGACGCTCTTTCCGCAGCAGTGGAGTCCGAGCAACAGACAGCTCCCTATCGGTGTCTCTGCGCCGGCGGAGCAGCATGAGGATGACGGACAGTAAAGCCACTGAAGAAATACAAAAAAATATGATTTCAATATTGCAAGAGAATGCCTTTCAAATAGTAGAGCATTTAAAACATGTTGCACTTGCCTCCTCCCCCGACCACAAGCAGAGCAATAGTAACAGGGGCCAGTTCACATGTGTCCCCTGCTTTTCTGAAGAAGGTCTCCATGCAGTAGCCAGGGGCCAGACTTCCCTGGGGACAGAAGGCATCGTTGGGGCACTGGATGGGGTTCACGTCTGGGCTCTGAAATAGAAATAATTAGTGACATGATAACAACAGAGATTATATGTGTGTGAAGAAGAGGCTTACAGGGCAGTAGTGGTTCTCTGGGCAGATGTCGCACTGCTCCTGGCCCCAGTGGATTTGGTAGGAGCCACTGTTACAGATTTGGCACATGGTCAGGTGAGCGGGCTTGTGCATGCCTGTTCAGAGGAGAGCACTCTCTGAATTCTCTGTTATGATTTTAATGTAACAGCAATACAGGCGATGTTCACTGTGACTTACCTGGTCGACAGGGAGTACAGTCTGTGGCTCCATTCTGGAGAGCCTCCCGACCTGCAGGACATATCTGACACTTGCTGCATCCAGATGAGCTATAAACACCACAACTTAATGAATATATATATAATAATATATATATTGTGACATATGAGGCAAATGCCTTGCTCTAATATGATTTTAAACATTATTTAACTGCACTCATTGTGACACATAATTGCTTTGTACAGAGTTGCTAAAGACTTTCATCCAAAAATAGATATAAAAATATGTGATTATGAATCATTGCAGTCTTCCATTTACTGATAACAACAGCAGTGTGGAAGTGCCAGCAGAAGCATGAGATTGAAGCATGTGATGCCTGATGCAGTAGTTAGATAAGGATTTTTCCAAACGCTCACTTATGGAAGCACTGCACAAATATTTATTCTGTGGAACAAGCATGAATATGCATGGTCAATTGAAGCTTACTTGCAAAAGGTCCCTGCTGAACATGGTGAACATGATGTGGAACTCTGCAGGGACGAGAAGGAACCTGAAGAAATATTTTCATAGGATAAACTTTACCAGTGTGAGTTGATTTATCGTCAGTATTGTTATAACAGCTACATTAGATAAATCCTAAATTAACATTTTATGCTTGGAGGAGTCACTGATAGGTTAGAATTTAACACAACACCAGCTATTTTAGGTCTAATGATCAGATTGATTTCCAACCTGGAGCGCAGCTAATGCAGCTGTCCGCTCCAGTGATGTTGTTGAAGCTTCCAAAAGGACAGGCATGACACAGGGGGCTTCCTGTGAAACTGAAAGGGGAAATCTTTAAGAGTCAGTTGCTCATATATTATTATTATCATGATTATTATGACTTAGAAGTAAAGTCTTACTTAGTGTAGGAGCCGCGGGCGCAGGGCAGACAGTTCTGCTGTCCAGCCAGTGGCTGATAGGAGCCAATGGGACATTGCAGACATGCTCCAGGAAATAGACAGAGCCCAGGTTCCGTACAGCATGCACAAAGCAAAGTATCTGCAACAAGATAAGCACATTTCAGTCAGACTTTATACCATTTAGTACATGCCACACTGGACTGTCACTATAACAGGGATGACAAACAGGATCTATCTGAATCAGAGCATGGTGTCCGAGATGGAGACTCACTGTTATCGTACTGTGATCCAGGGGCACACGGCTCACATGTGGACGTGTTGAAGGCGGTGCACCCTGGGGTGGTGCTGATGGGTGTGCCTGGGGTGCTGCTCAGGAACAGAGGGGTGGTCGGAGCGGTCACATTATCAATGACTGTGGTGTCGGTGAGGGCGGGTGTTAGCGTGGTCTGACCCAGCACGAGGCCTAAAACACACGCATTTGTGCAGGTTACTGTTGTTGCTTGGTCATGTGTGTTCCATTTACCTAATCGTCTGCACTATGCCACTCAAATTCCAAACATACAAGACTCATCACTATCACTCAAGTGTTCCCTTTAGTCTGCGTTAGTGCAGATAGAAGGAGAAAGCCTTGCAATAGACCAGTGGTTTCCAACCTTGGGGTGGGTCCCCACTGGGACAGCAGGGGGACCTTGAGCCTTGTCTGGGCAGAAGGTCAGGTCATAAGATTTATTATTTGAGCAAATGATAAAATATAATATCATTACATTTGACTGAGAAAGGCCCGAAGACACAGAAAACACTCCAAGTTCTAAATCTCTGATGTATTTTCTCCAACATGCTCCAGGGGGGCTTCAAGTAAAGGTTGAATTACCAATTGAACGTTATTATTCTGACAAAAAAATTGTCATTATATGATTTCACTTTTTTAAACTCCACTGTTAAAAACCTCAATTGTCGAATTAAATGTAAAAACAAAACAACAACAAAAGCATATATTGACTGGAATCTGGAAATTGAAAATCCACTGAACATTGAGTGTTTACAATATAAGAACGCAAGGTCCTGGATTATTAGTGCTGCCCTCCTCAACTCAGAGGCTTATAGAAATCTCCTTTTCCCTCAAGACACAAAAGAGCTCAACTCTGGACATTGCTTCAAAACAGTCAATTTACATTTCAAATTGCTCTAAATGTAGTATATGAAGACGAGTGAGTGCAAATACAAGCTGGAAATTGCCCTGCTTGATTTCTGGTCCGATTCAGTGTCTTGTACCACAGTGAAGAACCAGACAAAACAAAAGCATCCTTCCTGTCAGTACTACTCTCTTCCATCTTGCCTCACCATACAGGAAGGCCTTTTGTTTTTTGTGTGTTCTAAAGTCAAAGAGCGTGATCCAGGCACAGAGTCCACATTGTGGCCCTAATCACATTAGCCATGTGCTCCTGAATATGAGCCATCCTCAAGCAATTTTATTCAGGAGCAGCAGCAGGTCATGTGGTTCTTGTGGCTTCATCTCCTCTGACGAATCCATTCCTCTGCCCAACCAGACTGTTGCTGAAATAGGCCCTTAACAACAATAACAACAACACCAAACAAAAATGTCCAGCAACTTCAATGACATCAGAAGTTCAGCACTTCTGTCAGGACTGGGAAACTTTGAATGACAATAAACAACATTGTGAAGTGATCATTACGATGACACTTGCACATAATGATACATCGGTTTCATTGACTGTGATATAACTTGTCAGAACTTGTTGGTAATTTGTTCTTACCGAGCAGAGAAGCGGCGAACAGCGCAGACAGAGCTCCCCGGTCGCGCATCCCGCAGATTATCGAGCACTGCCTCCAAACAATGAGCCGCTGCAGCTTCTCATCCCGGACAACGGCTCAAATCTGCTTTGTTTTGCGCCGAGGACGCGGACGACGCGGAGCAGCCTGCTCGCAGTGGGATCTGTCCCTCATCACAGTCATATGACAAATGCGCATCATGTGATTCTGCTTTAGAGGAAAAAAGAGGGGGAACGGACCAAGCCTATACTAGAGTTGGCCAGAGGGGGCGCACCATCGGCCACGCATCACCAGTGGTGGAAAGAAAGCAGCACTTTGTTGTTGTGGATTATTTTCATTTCTCACTAAACTCTATTTTACACCACAATTTGAAGTAACAAAAAAAAAAATCATTTTGCACAGCTGTGCTTTATCATACAGATTAATTCATTGACTAATTTTACTTATAGTTTACGATTAAACTCTTCTAATTGGCCCACTAGTTAAAATCTTTGTGATATCGCCTACTCGTAAAAAAAAAACTCTGGTAAACCTCCAAACTTTATTAAGTTACATTAACTTTAATTCACAGTAAAGAAAGGAAGTAGGCTACAGTTTAAGTGCTGATCACATTATAGTAATGAACATGATTTTATTAAACAATTTAAATGGTGCACATGATTGAACATGCAACCAATGTTTTTCGTTTCAGCTGAATTGATCATAATTTTCATTCAAAGCACCAGCCTGGATTAGCTCTGACTCTCAATAATATTTACAAGGCCTAGGACAAATCCAGGGCTAAATCGAGTAGGGGAGAGCTGCAGAGCCGAGACAGAAACACCGTGAAGCGAATCCACCGCGATAGTGCGCCCTCTCCTGTAGATCCGTAGATGCTTCTGTTGTTTGATAAAGTTAACACTTTAAACAACATGCGAATTGCTTCATTTCCCCACCCCCCAAAAGATGACATTCATTTTCTGCTTAAAATAGCGTTTATTCTAGTTGTAAATTAGTAAAAACAATACATAATCCCAATTAGCTACATGCTACCCAAAAACTGCCATTGCAGGCTGTAAAGTAAATGTATAATTTATTCATAATTATGTATAAGGGGTTTGGGTCCCTTTTACTTTCTGTGGCAAATTATTGCATATTTAAATTTTAAAGAATCTTGGCCAGGACACTCGAGATTTTTAATCTCAACGAGTTTTATCCTGGATAAATAAAGGACAAATAAAATAAAAAGTTATGGCACCATTATTAATGGCACATTGTTGCATGTATATGTCATTCCAGACTAGTTTTGACCGTATTATTATTATTATTATTATTATTATTATTATTATTATTATTATTATTATTATTATCATCATCATTAGCCCAGAATCACAACATTTAATTTTTACACATTATTGACATCAGTGTTGATCTTTTGTTCTTTACTGATTACAGCAAGGGCCTGTTACCACAATAAAAATGTTACTTTGTTCCAAAATATTGCCTCTGTCCCTTGTTGAACAAATGAACAAAATGAAGGCACTGTCCTACAAAATACAATAAAATATTGAAGTAAAACATACAGTTTTAATTTCATAAAATAACCCAAATACTAGTACATGTAAACTAAGTTACATGAAATAAATACCGTTGTATATCCGTCTTTACCAGCAGAGGGCGCACTATCACGGTGGATTCGCTTTTCACATCTGTCTCGGCTCAGGCCATTATTTCCATTATAGGCTAAATCAGGTAGCCTATAACCTATAACCTATACCAATCTAAATCAAAGATAAACTGGGACTAAAGCATGGCTAAACCCGGTTTAAACAGACCCACCACTAAGCCAGGACTTAATCCAGGTCCAGGTTTACACTAGAATTTAATGCTAGATTCATGAAAGTAGCAAGAAAAATCCCAAACTAATCAGACGTTCTCCAAGGGTTCCCCAGCAGGGGCCGCCAGCAGCCCTCTATCACATGAGCGGGACAGAGATGTGCTTCTGTATTTGATGCTCCAAGCTCTGCTCCAGCTTCCTCCAGTCCCTCTGCTCACCGGCGCTCTGCTGACGTACAAAGACACAGTTAGTCCTAAAGTAAGACGTATATTAGGTTCAACTAAACAGCACATTTCATTTAGGCACATGAAGCATCATTAGATTTGGTAAGAATTTGCTTTAATAGGTTCTAGTGTAGGCTATTTGTGACTTGCTAGGGCAAAATAGTTTAAATAAATCCATGTTGTTAGGAAATTGTAAAATGGTGACTTCAAGAATACACATTTTCTTTTGATGTACTTTCCTTGTCAATATTATTTGAATACTGTGTGTGCCTGATGTTAAGTCCAGTGAAGGAGTGAACTGTGAAAGACTTAGTGCGGTTCTGGTTTCAGTTTCGACATAATGATTTGAAACCAAGTTATTTACTTTATTCAGATGGACACCATCACCAAGAGTAACAACGCAAACAATATTAGCCAGATGAAAGTTAAAAAAAAGACAACTTAAGCATGACTTTTGCTATTTCATAAAATTCTAGTCTCATATACTTCACTTACACTGCTGTGTGTCCCTTCCATGTGAGCTGGTCTGCTGCTGTTCCTGTGTCTCAGAGAGTTACGCTCCTGCTTCTTCTCCTCCAGCCTCTTCTGCAAAGCCAGGATAGTTTCATCTACACCCAGTGTTATCTTTTCCGGCTTCTTCCTGTCAAAGAGATGCACCACACATCAAGGTAATTTCATGCAATATTCGTAGTCCTACTTTGCATAGAAGCAGAAACAAATCATCTACATCATCAGGCATGAGGAGCTTCCCTATTGTGGCTCTTTTTTAAAAGGGGAACACTGATCTGGCTAGTGAGAAGCGACCTGAGGGTGGTGGCCTGTTTGAGTGCGGTGTGGTGGAGGTGGAAGGTGTCCAGCTTGTTTTGAAGCAGTAGTTTCCTCCGGTGCCTCTGCTCGTGGATGTACTGCCTCCGCTGCTGCTCTTCTTGGAGCTGGGCCTCCTTCAGCAGAGCCAGGCGCTCCCTGAGCTCACACAGAGACATCTCTCCCAGCAGGTCATGGCCTCCAGTCTGAGGAACACACACTTGGATATGAGTGTTTGTCTGTTTTTTTATACAATCCACATGCCTGGGGTCCTCATCCTCAAGAGTCAAAAGTTAAATCTTAAATATCATGCCAAGTTAACATATAAACATATATCAGCTTAAAAAGATAACATCTTCATATCTATTCATTGCACCATTTCACGACTTACCAATTTTTTTTAAAACATAAATGTGTGCAATAGTGGCATTAAGCAGCACCACTACACATGTATTCCAGGCACCTGCTTACCTTTGTGTCATCAAAAAAGTGGCCTCTGGTGAGGGAATTGGATTCAATGGCACGAATCTGTTGAATAATTTCAAATTTTCTGATGAGTTCTGCCTGGGCCTCTGCCAGTGCTCTACGCAGGAGCTCTTGACTCTCCTTGGAAACCTCTTGCACTGAAAGAAAAGCTTTATGAGACTTGGTGTGACTGAGAATGCGCAAAGAACGTTTCACAAATACTACCCTCATTCAATAACCTAATAATATACCTATTTTCTGCTTCATTGCGTATAGCTTTTCTTTGGCTGCTTTGGCGTTCTTGTGACCGTCTGACACTTGCTGCACCAACTCTCTCATCTCCTTCTCCTCATGCAGCCTCTTCTCAGCATACCTGCGCATCAACTCTGCCATCTTTGAATCCACATAGAAACACAAGAACAGTCAGTGTATTGTCTCATTGTTGCCGTAAAAATCTCCTGGAGAAGTCTATTCTTTACACTTCTGTCACAGTAATCACCTCCTCTCTCTTGAGTAGTGCAGCCGTGTGGTTCTGTGCCATGAGACGGGAGCGGGCCATGGCCGCCTCCTCGTGGCTTATGCGGCCTTCCAAACGCCTACATTCAACTTTAGCCAACTCTTCCTGCAGGTCTCTCTCACGCATTTCTTTCTGCCACTGCAGAAATGCCGAGGGCTCCTGCGTCCCCTCCATAAGACGCTCCATTCTGTGACAAAATACTCTCACATTACTCATACAGTTTAGTTTGTGCAATACACTGGGAGATGGAAGTATTCATACCCCTCCAATTATGTGCTTTTATGATGTTATAGTCAAGTCTGATACTGAACATGTTAAAATTATTGTTATTTTTATTCTCAATAAATTCACACTCCCACTTTGCGCATTTAAATATTTATGAATGTTTGAAAACAGCACACCTATAAATGAGAGCAATGGATTGTTTTGAAATGTTTTTCTTTCATTGTATCGTAGGCTAATCAATGCAGATTTGTTTTTTTTAATCAATAGAAAGGAAATGTATATGATCCTAGAGTCAGAAACATTATAAAATGGAAATAATTAGAGAGGTCTGAACATTTTTGAAACTACCTAAGCAGCTCTTGTTTGAGTTGACGGTCAACCAGCGCCCCCTGTCTTAAGATAGTAGCACTGTTCAGCTTAATATCCCAGCTAGACTGAGACAGAGATGAAGCAAACATATTAAAAAGAAACAGATCCTACATCAAGCAAAACTTTAACCTTCTAAAACAGAAACATTCATAGCATAAATATCAAGAAATAACCACAAACTAACTTTATATTATATTAGTAGTAATCCAGATAGGCTTACAGTTTTCACACTCACTTGTTTGGTTGAGGAGGGGAGTCTTGTGGACTGGAAGGAGTTCAATTTTAGTTTGGAATTCATGCTTCCCTCTATCTCAGACACCACTTTCTGTGAAGCAAAACTGTATTAAACCTTTGGTCCAATGACAGCAGATTGCACCTGTTAAAGGAGCTAGTTTAGTTGAGTTGTAGTTTAAAGCAATCATTGTCAACATGCAAACAGCATATTACCGCAAATTGTATTACTGTGTGAGGCACTTATTGCAAGCCCTAAGAATTCACACAAGCCACACAGCCTTTGCTGTGCCCAATCCTATCAGATCTCAGAAGCTAAGCAGGGAAGGGCCTGGTTGGTACTTGGATGGGAGACTGTGTGGGCACACCAGGAAGCCTGGGTCAATGTAGTGAGTGAGTGAGTGAGTGGTGATGGTCGGAGGGGCCAATGGCACAGATTGGCAGCCTCACTTCTGTTAGTCTACGGCAGGGGCAGCTGTCGATGCGCGGAAATTGTAAAGCGACTTGGAAAAGCACTATATAAGACAAATGCATTATTATTATTATTATTATTAGTATTAAAATACAGAGTGGACGGTGAACTCATGAAAGTTCACGAAAGTTCATGAAAAAACAGGTCAGACCCTGAAAAGTAGTTTGGATAGATGTTCTCAGCTCTTTCAGGTGTTCTCCAGTCTCAGCAGCAATTAAGGTTACGGTATACTTTTTAAAATTACATAAGGAGTAATCATACCAAAGCATAATTAAAGGTGTATTATGCAACTATGGACCATTTTTTTCACTGCTAATGGACCTTTTCACCAGAAAACCTACAAAACAATTGGTCCTTGAGCATTGTAGAGGCCACTGTGCTGGAAAGTAAAGGCGCCATGCTAACCATCCATACAGCCATTTGGTCACAAAAGCTCAATTGAGCACTCAAAAAATACTTTTTTTTATCTCATAAAAAGCTACATAATGCACCTTTAAAACCTTCCCCTTTCCCCTCATCAAGATGACTTGGTAGCATTTTACTTTATATGAATGAATAACTGAGTATTTGTGCATCGCTCTTATGAGGAAGATGTCCATCACATTTTCAACCTAAAAGAGCAATAACATGGTAATTATTATACTTACATTAGTAATTTCTTGGCAGTAATATAGAAACAGGGCTGCGAAATGCTTTATCCCTAGTTACCATACTATTTTCATCCTATTACTGTTTTTAGTGTCCTATAAAGTAAAGTGCAATTGATAACTTTACTACAATATTATGATAGTACTCACTGTTTCTTTCTTTCAGTTTATTTTTTATCTCCCACTTGCACAATACATCCAACATAAGCATAATAGCGCCCTGTCCTAAACCTAAATAAAGCTGATTTTTCAGAGTTCTTTCCCTGGAGCCTGCCTGTGCTGTTTCCTCATAGCAATCTATTCTTTATGAAGAACAGACATAGCAATGAGACATGCAAACCAAAAGTCATGAAAGATCAGAGTAGTACTAGTGGCCGCCATTGTTACCTGATAATGTTTTGACTTCGCAGACTCACACTGTTTCACATTAGCCTCGTACAACAGTCTCTGTCGCAGAAACACATAAAAGAAGTCACAGCATGTTCATGTAATTATTTTCTCTGCCGCTTCTGATCATAAGGGCTCACCAGAAATAAAAATAAATGAAACTCAGTGACCAGCAATAAGTAAGAAGCATTATCTTGGCATTATATGCATTTTCATTTCTGTCATGTAATTAAAACTATACTTTGTACCATGTACCTAATAAACAGCATTTAAAAAAAGCATTTACTTTATAAGGAGTGTTAAGTTGGTGTTGTGGTTTAGCAAACCTGGAATCTTCCACAGTTGGGCTTTAAATATGAATTGAATATTTTAAGAATTGAAGCACTAGAGTTTTTCAGTCACCTCAGCTTTTTGTTGGTTCTTTTGCTTGACATCCTCCATATTGCTCATTTCTTTTGGTGCCTTGTAAGTTGTCCTGGGCACCTACAGAAAGTTTTGTTAGTCAGAACCTGTTTGTGTTGTGAGACAAGAGACCGAGGTGGACAAGACTGACTGGCAGTGGTTTCTCCAGCTCCGGAATGATTTCTGGCAGAGGGACGGCCCTGGGCTTTGCTTTGGTCAAAGCAAACTCCTGAGGTACTGTGGTCCAAGCTGGAGCTTTCTTCAGCTGACTCCCACGTGACACTTGCACTGAAAGTTCTTCCAGGAGAGCAATTATCTCGGGACGCCACCTAGCAAGGGAATTAGTCATGACAAAAACACAATATGAATCTCACATAAAACTATAGTTTCATTAAACAAACCACTGCATATATACATATGGATATTTCTAGAGGGTTATTTCTGATGCTATCAGTTTCTAGACTGACAAGAAAGACTCTGGAATGTGGAAAATAACCCCTTTAAGGATGCAAAGTACAAAAAAATATTGGGAATAACTTGAACTACCTTAGAGTGGGCTCTATCCACTGCTTCTGGACATGTTCTGCATCATAAATAGTCTCCCACTTCTCCTGTATCAGTGTAGTAAGGTTTGAAAAGAAGAAAAGTAAGAACTGTGAACACAAAGCATCAGTCAAAAGTTAAACTTTCAAGACATTCAATGTTCTTTTGGTGCAAGCTGATAATCACTCACTGCCTGTACTTTGCGAACACCGAGGGATTTTACAATACTGCCAAAACACTTCAGTCCCAGTTGATCGAGGAAACATGTGGTGAGATAGCAGACAACTAAAGAATATCAAACACATCAATTTATAGTAGAGCAAGGTACTATTTGTAGGCAAAAAAAGATGTTGCTGAGAAGACCTACTGAGATACAAGCTGATGTCACTTTTGGGCACACATTCTTCTAACGGTACACCTTTGTAGAAAAGGTTGACAACAATCTCTAGGAGCTGTTTATACTCAATACAACTGGAAATAGTGTCGAGTATAAAGCTCCTATGCTGAGGATCCAGGTTCTGCAAAGATGCACATAAGTTTTAATGTTAAGTAGTTGGCACAAACTCTCTAGCACTAACCTGTAATGTTAGCTCCTTAGAGATGGTCTCCACAAAGTCATCAAGACACAGCCTGTCGGTGCAAAACTTGTCCAGCAGCCTGATGGCCTCTTTTACAAGTGGCACATAGTTTGAAGGCATTTTCAATAGTAAAAAATGCTGTCTGCTGCCTGCATTGTGTCAGGATCAGGTCAGAAAGAGCTAACACAAACCGTTGCCATGTTCAAACGTTGCTTAGCAACCAAATGTCGTAAACTAATCAAGGCAAGCCTATTTACTGCACTAAACAAATCGTATTCCCCCCCCAAGATATCCAATCTAAATTCGTTTTCATGCAAATGAGCATATTACTACTTGACAAGCTAACATATTATAAAATACACTTTGCTGCTGCTGATACTCGATAACATATGAGCTGCATTCAAGTGCTGTTGCAAAATTTGGTTCATCTGACGAGATTTCTCTGCGTTTGTATTCATGTGTATAATTTCAGTGATAATAATAATAATAGTAATAATAATAATAATAATAATAATAATAATAATAATAATAATAATAATAATAATAATTATTATTATTATTATTATTATTATTATTATTATTATTATTATCATCATCATAATTGGCCTACTTAGTAGAGGAAAATATTATAACATATTACATGTTTTGTCTTAGTACGTTCAATTGTAGTGATAAAAAAGCAACAAACTTAATAACAGCTTACCCATGGGCTAACCTAGTTAAATCCTTGTCATATACAGATCAACCACAATCTGTCATCCAGTAGGATCACTGGATAAACAAGCTTTTTGAGTAAACATGTTTTGGTGGGAGAGGGGGCTCAGGGCTGTGTACGTGAATGCATCGTTTCCTGGGGAAGTGGGAGTTCAATGTTGGCAGCGTCAGTGTGACAGTCAGCAGCAGCAGCAGCAGCAGCAGTAACAGCAGCGCACCTTGGACCTGATCGGAAAGATCAGCACAGAGCCGAGCACAGAGCACAGAGCAGCGCAGGGACAGATTTGGGAGGAGGAGAGCGAACACAAGGGTGGCACTGACCGCCGAGAGGAGCACGGACACGGACGGGGCAGCGCCGAGAGAGTGAGCAGCAGCAGCAGAGGCAGCAGAGGCAGTGCCCCACACCGCTGCCACTGTACACTGGACCTGAGAGATGACTGAGCGGACAGACACAACCCTGTCATCATGGAACTGAGTCGCGATTTTAGGATATCTCGGCCGTGTGCTGTGTTGTTTGCTCTGAGGTTTTTGTTACATTTTGCTCCTGGATGTCAGCGCGGCTAGCTTAGCCTCGAGTCGCAAATACAGTACAGGTATAGCAAGAAGAGGAGCAGCTTCTGGGACAAAGGAAGACAGTGAGGGAACAATGAACCGCTTCCGCAAATGGTTATATAAACCTAAGGTAAGATGTTATGATCATTGACTGTCTTAAAATAGTTTAACAGCGCCTCTTGGTTAGGAGTAGCCACATTCCTGCTGCTCAGATCTGCTAGCGTTAGCCGCGCGGTGTGCACTGTATGAACTGGAGCCTTTGTGATTGTGATTGTTGGGCTTTTGTTGCTTCTCAAATCAGAGACAACGGTGTCCTGCACCATCACGAGTGTTAAGATACTGTTTTATGTTCATGTTTACGTTTCATGATTATTTGTCATTGAAAGTTTAAACTGACATCATTAAAAATAATAATAATATTAAGATTTTGTTAAGAATGTGTGATGCTCTGTCTCGTGTTGTGTTTGGATGACACTGCACAGGATGATGGCTACCTTTCTCCAATCATTCTTTTTCTTTTTCTTTTTCTTTTTCTTTTTCTTTTCTTTCAGTGTTGCTCAATATTTTGAACACCCTGACGTATGTTCAGCATGTCCATATCTTGTGCAATTAAATAACATTGTTCATGTTGTTGTCCTGGAGTTGCACCATAATGCTTTATAAAGAGTTTTTACCAACTGGCCATCTCAAGAAAAGAAGTGCAAGATCATTGTAATGGTTTGTCGTGGGCATGTATACATGAAAACACAGTTTAGTTAGTTGTAATATTGTAATATTGATTATTTAGATATAGTGTTTTACTTGTTGAGAAGTTGAGAAGTTTATCAAAGCGTAACTGTCATTTTTCATGATGAACAGTCGGTGATCTCCTAATAGCTGAATAAAGCATGTTGCTAGTTTGACATGTCATGGTTACTTTGTGGGGGAGTGCAGTTCAGTGACATCAGTGCTGTGTTGATGTCCTGTACTGTGTGTGAAGTTGTGAACATGGACACACCTGCGTCACTGCCCTCCTCTGTCCAGCCACATGTGCTGTCACAGCACTGTGGCCACTATTGTTGAGGTTAGGCTTAAGTGCTGGGCTTCTCCACACTATTGTCACCGCCCTGGATGAGCTGAAGCGCTGAGCTGTTACATCAGGCCTCTTTGTGCCAAATTATAGCCTTGGACTGTATTCTCATCCATTACACTTCAGTCTGGTGGCTTTCAATGACGTGCTGAGAGAAACCGATTCGAATCCTTGTAATGATGTGTGAGAGAACTTAAAAATGACTTGTTCGCTAAGGACTAACCCTTCCCCTCATGTTCTATAAGCCCTGTTCTGAGCCTGTGATCTCTCTGCTCTTCGGGGTGAAAGACCATGTGTTGCAATCGCTCATGTATTTACTTTTATGGTTGTACATGTACTTCTGAATTGGAGTTGACATGCTGAATAAGGTTAAGGTATACTAGGGCCTCGCTGAGCACCACCAATCTCACTAACAGGCGGGGTGAGTTAGTTTTACCCTGCAGTGCACCCTTCGCGAGCCTGAGAGCTGACTGAATGAGAGGATGGAGTTTGGTCTGGGACAGCTGACAGCAGAGGGACCACTGGGATGCAATGTGCTGAGTCATTCTCCTCAGACACAGGCTACAGTCACCCCGCTGCCTTCACAGTCCGGCCAAGCTTGTGTTTCCCAAAATAACAGCGCCTCCGATCTTTAACGCATGTTTGGTTTGAATGTCGCCATTTGCTATTAGACTCAAACACTGAGATCAGTTATTTCACACAGCTTGGAGTAGTTCCAAAATCTTTAGTGAACGACTCTATACAGATGCTTTTGTGCATTTGTGAGTTCATGGCAAACATTAGGACAGCAGCGTGAACGTCTTGATCAAAATTCTTTGTTTGCCTTCTGTATTGACAATTATGTTTTTTTTTATTTAGTGGAACAAAGTTGCCTGTTTTATAAAAGTTCAAAGGGTTCTTGATGTGTAGAAAAGGAAAGTGCATCAAGATTCTTCCATCACAGCACATGATATTAGGACTGCACAGGTTTGCTGTGGGCAGGGTTTGTGCTCATGCGACTGTAGCTGTGGCTCCTGTTGGTATCATTAATTAATGAGAGAGCAGCATGGATCCTATTCAGAGAACGCCAGGCTCAAGGGGAGCGCATCACGCACAGGATTCAGAAAGCACCAGTGCCTTAGGTGAGGCTACCAAATACCCACACTTAATATGTATGTACCCAGGCCAGCAAAGACCGTGGTTTACCACCACCAGCAAACATCTGCCCTGACTGCCTTGTGATGATGGAGTCAGCAGGTGGCTGCTATTTTTAAATGCATTAACCCATCAGACAACAACACAGCAGTACGCTCCTCTGGCTCTGAAGTTCAGTGTTGTGTGTTTGGGGCCAGTGGAGTGACGACATGTTGTCCAGTTGTTATTCACGAGAAACCATATAATCACTGAATGTATTCAAAGGTCAGTATTGATGATATTATCACAGCAGACTGAACTCTTTTGTTCCTTTGGTTTAGGTGACACGTTTGAAACAACAGCACTGTATAAAAACAATCCTTCATTCTTTAAGTGTAAGGTTCATGTTCTTCTCACATGTTTGTGTGCACAGCGGACAGACCCGCAGCTCCTGGCCCAGTTCTACTTCGCTGATGAGGAGCTGAACCAGGTGGCCACAGAGCTGGACAGTTTGGACGGGCGCAAAGACCCTCAGAGGTGCACCCTGCTGGTCAACCAGTTCCGCTCTTGTCAGGTCAGTGGGTGCACACAGTCATGTTTATGTGTCAGAGCTACATACTGGGGTCTCCTCATGCCTGTTGAGGGCGAGGGTGGGGGAGGGGATCCGCTTGGTGGGTTAGAGGTACGAGAAGTCTCCCTGGTCAGCATTTCTGTCCCGGAATAGACGGACACTTTGTTCAAAATGTTGGACTTAGAACCTTTTACTGCAGTTATCAGCACTTAGACTTGGCTCTGTGTGGGCATTATTGGCATGTGTGGATTGTTGGCACTATTGTAAATTAGTGTTCTGCTGGAACAGGCCAGAAATTATTGATTGCTATTGCGTCAGTGTATTGGAATATCTTCAATGTGAAATACGCAAGATCCATCCCAAACTATAAGTCTGCTCAGGAGGGTCTTTGGAGGGTATGTGGGTCAGGAGCAGAAACAAGCTCTGTGTAATAGTGCTCATTGTAAGTCTCACATTTGTTAGACGTTTCAGAGCTTGTGATCTGTTATGGAGGGAAATAATGTTTCTGAGGCAGTAAATGTGTTGTTTAGCACTAAGGACTATCCGTCTTTCTTTGCTCTTCCACAGGACAATGTGCTCAACATCATCAATCAAATCATGGATGAATGTATCCCCAACGACCGGGCCAACCGAGACTTCGGCGTCAAGTTCCCAGAGGAGATCCGCCATGACAACCTGGCAGGGCAGCTGTGGTTCGGAGCTGAGGTACAGTATTCCCTCCAATACACAGTACACACTTAAAGTAATAGAACAGTACTGCAGTTCCTCTACTGTGTAATAACCACGATTCCGAACTATAAAGATAAGTTTCCTCAGATTATTTCTAATTTACCATGTGGCAGCCTGAAATAAATAAGTTAATAGAGGTGTACTGTGTTTTGTTCTCAGTGTTTGGCTGCGGGCTCCATCATCATGAATAGAGAGATTGAGAGCATAGCCATGAGGCCCTTGGCTAAAGACTTGACTCGCAGCCTGGAGGAGGTGCGCAGCATCACTAGAGACCAGGCCCTCAGGGACCTCAACTTCTACACTGACCGCATGAGGGACGCATTGCGGCATTTTGACAGCCTTTTTGCTGAGTTTGAACTTAGGTAAACCAGGCCAGAATACACTTTATTCAAATGTTTATATTAACATTTATTTCATTTGCTATTAACAATAACATTATGCCACTCTGTCAATTTGACCAGTTATGTGTCAGCCATGGTGCCTGTGAAGTCTCCCAAAGAGTACTATGTACAGCAGGAGGTGATTGTGCTTTTCTGTGAGACTGTAGAGAGGTCAGTACTACGTGCAGTAAACAGTAAAACACCGAGGTGATCAGGGCTGAGTGCTATGTTTTCTGTCCTTTTAGGGCCTTAAAGCTGGGCTATCTCACACAAGACATGATCGATGACTATGAACCTGCTCTAATGTTTACCATTCCCAGACTTGCTATTGTGTGGTAAGTACCCCTTGTAGTTTTGCACCACTTCTTTACAAGTGCTTATAGATGTTTACTTTCTTGAAGTGGCCTGGTTGTGTACTGTGAAGGACCTTTGAACTTGGACCGAAAATCAGAGGACATGTCTGAGCTCTTCAGGCCATTTCGTACTTTATTGAAGAAAATAAGGTAGAGCTTGTAGGAATTACAATATATGTTTCAAATACTAAAGGTAACATTGTGCTTTTTTTTTTTTTACAGGGACCTGCTGCAGACGCTGAGTGAGGAGGAGCTGCTGACTTTGGAGAGAAACTTGTGCATTTCCCAGGATGGAGAGCTACCCATGGACCAGGGGTTAGCTTCTAACTCCCCTCCGGCTGCGAGCCAGGACACTCTGTCTAGTGACGAGGGCTCCGAAAGGGACAGTAAGAGTGAGCCAGAAGACCTGGCTGTGTTTGTGTGCCCGGACCAGGAGCTGGCCCAAGTAGAGCGGGGCTGGGAGGAGAGTGAGGGCTCTGAGCCCGAGCAGGGGCTACTGTGTGAGGAGGCCGAGGAGGCTGAACTAGCCTGCTCCATGCAGTACGACGAAGAGGAATTGGAGCAACTCAACATGATGGTGCACAGAGTGGGCGATGAGATGTCCACTCTGCTGTCCCCTCCTAGTCAGGGCCAGTCTCCAGCTCATCATCCCCAGAGAGAGGCAGGGGGCAGTATCTCCAGCACAGACACTTCTCCGCACAGGCCCCTGCCCGGCCGGGCCAAGACGGCAGGTCATCTAGAGGAGGAGGACAGAGTCTTTTTAATGGAGGACCTGGATGCAGCTGGTGAAGGCAATATGAGTGTTTCCAAAGAGTGTGTGCCTTCAGCCTCCCACGCCCTCAGCACTGGTCCTCTGCAGCACAGGCCTGTACAGGTGAAAGGCCTTGTGGGAAACGGCTGTCACTCTGCTTCAGAGCAGCCTTGTTCACAGGCCAGCAGCCACATTTCTCATGGGCTTTGTGTAAAAGCACCTTACTCTGTGCCTGGGTCTGAGCCTCCACCCTACTCCAATGGCTGGGAGCTGGAGGGCTGTGTGCCTGAGACTGCAGAGGTCATTGCTCACCGAATGGGTGGGATGAAGCTGTCTGCCACCGTCATTTTCAACCCTCGCTCCCCCAGTCTGACTGAGCTGGCTGTGGACAAGTTCCTTCCCAGGCCCCCTCCTACCGATATGGACCCCTGTGGCCCCCTGGTGGCCACGCACTGCCTCCTGAACTCGTGCGTGTGCTGTGGCAGCTGTGATGATCATGAAGAGCCCATCAGCTCAGAGAGCTCTGGGCTGGGCTTTGGCCTGGCTCTTGGATTGGACAAACACTGTAAAACAACGGCAGTGGCTCATAGCACTGTCATTCAGTCATCTGCCTGCAGAGTGCCTCCCCAAGCGTGCACACCTCACTGTAAACCAGGGAGGGTCCCGCTCACCCCACAGCCTGCACGGTGCTCTGCGGGGCCTCTGGAGGACGAGGGGCCCCTCTGTGACACTTGCCTCCTGGTGCTACAGGACTGTGAGGATGGGCCCGTAAAGCAGGAGCCCAGCACTGAACAGAACGAAGGAGCCAATCGAGACAGAGAGACTGAGACGGAGACGGACAAAGACCGAGAGTCCAGGAGAGACCTCAAAGAGCATGGCCACAAGAGCAGGTGCACCACATTCTACTACACTCACTGCTCATTCTGGTTTAGCCCCATGTTGTTTGTTTTCATTTTACTTTATTTAGTTTTCCGCCCTCATCATCCTTTTGGTTTTGTAGTTTTCAGCCATCTCCCCTGAGCTCAGTGTCTGGTAGTGACTGTGAGAGTGTGTCCGTCACCACTTGTAGTCTGTCCAGCAGTGTCTACAGCCCCAGGTAACTCAGTCAGTGTGTGGTCCTAATGCTTTACAAATCTGCTTTACAGATGAATGCATTTCTCCTTTCTATCCAGCCTGGCATCACTATCATTAAACACACATCAAGAACTTGTAATATTTGTGATTGGTTATTATTATATGTTTTTATTGTTAATATATTGTTACCAAATCTGTTACAACGCTTTAAACACACATAAAAAGACATATTCTGAAGGCTACCTTTGAAATACCTGCTTATATACTCCACTTTTAAAGTATGTAACAATCTCACTTTACTAAACGGATAATTATAATCATAACAGTAGGTGGTGAAAGAGTTGTCCTCAAATGAAAAGCCATTGCTGTACTCTTGAGGAACTTCCTATAATAGCTTCTTATATTTTCCCTCCAGTCCTGTGAGCAGCTTGACTACCAGCTCGGCTACCTCCGAAGACCCTGAGCACCATGAGACCTCACTGGTTCTGCACAGTGTCAGACTGGCTGCCAGGAACAAAATCCGCTCCCGCTTCCACAGCAGCAGCGACCTCATCCACCGGCTGTTTGTCTGTATATCAGGTAACTTGAACCTCATTCAGTACCAGTGTCACTGACTTTCCTTCAACCTCAGGTTTATTTCTATTTCTGTTCTATTTGTGTGTGACACAGGGGTGGCTGATCAGCTGCAGACTAACTATGCTAGTGACCTTCGTAGCATCCTCAAGACTCTCTTTGAAGTCATGGCAACCAAGAGTGAAGAAGGAGACGACAGCAAGCAAAAGAAAGGTCACAATTTGCACAGTTAAATACAGTTATTCACAGTTGAAATACATTTGTAACTCTTCCTTATTGTCTTTTTCGTCAGGTCCTGTTCTGTGCAACGCTGTGTTGGATGACTGTGCTTTGTGTCAGGAGAGCATTTCATCATCTGAACTGGCAGCAAAAGCCAGAGAGGGTCAGTTTGAAGGTGAGTGCTTTCTCAAACACACTCACTTATGACTGTCTTCATTTGTCTAACTACAAATGAAAAATAAGCATTTGGCTACAATCCGGCATGTTTACATGTATGTATCCCATGTTTGTTCATTAACATGCACTGTCCCAATCAAATAAATAAATAAATTCTAATTGTTCTGTTATGTGTCCAGACCCACCCGACTGGGTTCCAGATGAAGCGTGTAATTCATGCATTGCATGCAAAGCCCCCTTCACTGTCATACGGAGGAAGCACCACTGTAGAAGTTGTGGAAAGGTACTTATCTTCACTGTTGATTGACATCTGCAAAGCTATTTACTGTACATAAGGTAATCACACATCATGTCATTGCAGATCTTCTGCTCTCGCTGCTCCTCCCACTCGGCTCCTTTACCCCGATATGGCCAAGTGAAGCCTGTTAGAGTGTGTACGCACTGCTACATGTTTCATGTCACTCCTTTCTACAGTGATAGGGCTGCCATCTGACCCGGCATCAGCACTAAAATACTCAAGCAAGAAAATATGCAAAGAGCAACTGGCTCCTGCGCTACAGGAGTGATGTCATCCCTGCTGACTCTGCAGGCAGAAAGTGGAGGCAGTCTGGCCAGACTGAAGATAACAGTTTGTGCTGCTGTAAGGCACACTGAAACAGCTGGGAGCACTTGAATGTGACAGGCTGGTGGTCTTTTGGAGGAGTTTCGAGTGAACAGGTGCATATGAGAGTGTAAGAAACATCACACTTCTAGTTTTTGTGGGCTTCCTACTTTTTTGCAGGTCATGAATTTCATCAGAAGAATGTAACTTGACTGAACATGATAATTCTCCTCACACCAATGTCAGTGGTTGCTTTAATGATAATGCGAGTGGCCTTCAGAAGTCACAGCACTTCAGTAAGGGTTTATTTTTGTTATGATATCTTTATTCTCTTCATTGAATGTTCTTCTGTATGAATGAACTAAGCGTTGGGTGCCAGCAGCAGGCGTCTCAGGCGTCACCTGTGGGCTTTGGCTGGTGATCGGTGAAGGGGCTCGGAGAACAGAGGCCTTCTCAGGTGCTGCCTACACACGTTTTGTGCAATACTAACTGTTACGACCCTGCCCATTCTGTGGGTCTGTGCCATTAAAGTTGAGCTGGAATGATTTGTGTTTACACTGTATATTTTTGGGGGTTCTGGATTCTATTTATATTATTTATAATAAACATCATCTTTTCCCCATGTGTCCCTTCATTACAAGTGTCGACTCCACGTCTCAGGAGCACACTTTCACATCCCTCCAGCTTGCTTTCAACCCTTTTTTCTTTTTTTCTTTTTTTTTTTGCATAATCATATTTTTTACAACAGGAAATGGCTAAAATGACTGGAAAACATATGCAGTAGGTGAAGGGCACAGATTTCTCTCATTTTGATCTCTAAGCTTATAATTGGCACATTTCTATGACAAAGGATCAACTGAATGATGTTATATACTTTGTATGTAATGTATATTAAAATAAATTACTTTCTACTGGACAAGGTGGCTGACCTGTTTTGTCATTTGTATTTTAATGTGTTCACAGTAAGATGAACTATTGAGTTTATTGTGGTTTACATTAGAACTATATATTTGTAGTCAAATAATGTATTGTTTCCCCGGCCCTCTGTTCTATTAGGGAATAGGTGTCAAACAGGCGAGATGATTTAATCCGGCCCCTGACTTGTAGAGTACATTTAAAGCCCATTCCTGTGCGGAATTATGATTTTTTTTTAAAGAAATAACCAGAATGCTCACTTCGGCCACTAGGAGGCAGTTTAGATTTAAAAAATGACTCCCACACGTGTCCAGCAGAGGACATTTACATAATAAGAGATCGAATATAAACAAAACATTACAGCAACGTGGTAAAAGGTCAGTTTGCCCCAGGGCGGCTGTGGCAACAATAGCAGTTTACCACCACAGAGTGTGGAGTGAGAGAATAATGACTACAGTGACGGTACTTTGAGAAATTGTGACACAGGTTTGTAAAGCCCAAAACAAGTGTAAGCCCTTAGTTATTATTTATTACAGTTCTGTCGGGCTTTTGACCAAATCAACACTATTTTAAAACACAGCTCATTACTATTCATTTGTTGGGGAAAAAAATGTTTCCTGTGTTCATTATATGGGCCCGCGACCCGCCGTGGGAGCAGGATTTCGGCACACAAATGAGTCCTACACCCCTGGATTGGGGCATTAGATGGCAGCACGTGCCCACTATAATTCGCCGCAAGATGGCGCAGATGAAATGAATAATTTATATGCACCGTGAAGTTTTTGTTTTCAATGCATAGACCTATATATGTGTATCTATTATTTAAGCTCGGAAATGAAGCAACCATAGAGAGAATGCAAGCCTACATGATCGTATTTCCCACGACTTAACTTGCTGCTGGAATTCAATGATAATATTTTAATAAAGCGCTTTCACACAAATATCTCTCATTTGTTTACGACGGAGAAGCTGCGATGCAATGTAAACTAAATACACTGTCAGTGTGTAAACTGTGCGGATGAGGAGTCTGACGCACGCGCAGGGCCCCCCGCTGAGACCCAGCGCTGTCCTGGCTGTGATTGGTCCGCCCCGGAGCGCGGATGTTGCCGCTCGTGTTTACTGCGCTGGACCCGGACTGTGCGCGCTCAGAGCGGAGGAGAGAGCCGACCCTCCACCGTGCCCGGACTGACCTCCAGCGTGACTCTCTCCACTGCCCCGACACTGACTGGCCTGTTGAGTGCTTTCACCTTTGAGTTCAGAAGGATTAAGTTCTGCCCGGTCCTCACTTTGCACCATGAGAGAAGCGGCGCGAGTGTCAAGCAGCTGACAGAAGAGGGTCTTGTACATTTACGGGTTTTTTGTAAGTCACTTTGTTGCTTCAGTCGCCAGTACTTTCTGATCGGCTGATACGTTCACCTCATGTTTTACTGTAGGCTAAAATCAACCAGACCAATGAATGCCCACAACTTTTTCCATCTTTTTTTTTTTTTTAAACGGTGATCGGTGTCTCGGTTCGCTTAACACCAACTTTTTCATTTTGTTTCAGAGTTGGGAGGCAGGTTGATTTTGACTAGGATGTACGTCCTGAAGACTACTCTCTTTCTATCTGTGGCTGTTCTGCTCTCCGACTGTGCCAGAGGTAAGTGCTTGATGATTTTTTTATTAGAAACAAAGAAATAATCTAGAAAATATGTGGCTAATTTTTATGGCTGGCGGCATATTGTGTTGGCATTGAGAATGTGTGATATAATAAGAGCAATAATGAAGGCAGAATGCAAGGACTGAGGACAAAGCCATGCTGTAGGAGCAACCTCTACCCCCCAGGAAAATAAATAAATAAATCAAGTTTGGAAGGAACAACGTGCTAGTTCAGCCAGGTCACTGTGGGTCACATGCTCTAGCTGTCAACAGAATCAGTAAACATCCCCAAACAATATGCAAACTAGGGCTGCAACTAACGATTATTTTGGTAATCGATTAATCGACCGATTATTTTTACGATTAATCGATTAATCGCTTGGCTGTGAAAGGTGCATGGAAATTGTCTTTTTTTCAATTTTTTTATCACATAGAGCTAAAGTGGCGCCGCTTGAGGACACGTGGATGGAGTAAACTTAAAGTAAACGTTTGTAGGAGGCTCTTTGTGCTAATTCTGCTTTGATTGGACGAGACAAAGACAGATATTTATGAAATTTACGATGTACAAAACACTGCAGACCCTAACTTTAAAAAACAAAGTAGGTTTTCATCCAAAATACATAATTGTCATGTCTTTTTTGCTCAATTTTAGTCTGTGTTTACTAGAAAACGATTAATCGATTACTGGAATAGTTGACAACTATTTTAGTAATCGATTAGTTGTCGATTAATCGATTAGTTGTTTCAGCCCTATACCAAACGAAACAAGTATGCTTTTATTCTGGCAATGTTGTGAAAAATCACTACTACTCACACAACAACACACTGTGCATTTATTGTAAATATTTATCCACTGGTCTTCGCTGTTTTCATGCACTGCTGCTGCTGCTGCTATGCTGTGGAAGTAGCTGGCTGAGTTGACTCTTGAAGATTTATTTCACTGTGTCCAAGGCATTACTGACTGACTTATAAACTGTTGCACTAATGCGAGAATCTCATTCACCTCTGAGCATGCGTATAGAGGACTAAACTGCAGGGACAACAACAGTCAGTGCAGGCCAAGTCAAAAGTGCCTCCATTCATAAGTTGCATCAAAGACATGCCATCATACTGTAACTACTGCTGATGATAATATAGACCTTTTCCACTCCAGGCTGATTCTATGATGTTAGAGTCGCAGAGCAGCTATATCTTATTTGAATCTTTTGGCATTCATGAATAAAAGTGAGAGTTGCATTAAAAGTGCTTATGCTGAATGTGTTTTAAGTACCTCCGATGCTGGCAGGGGCAGAGGGCTTCAGGCCAAGCCAACGGAGAGGAAACATTAGTAAGTTTTCATTGTTTTAATTAGAAACAGCTTCCTGCATTCTGTGCTCATTGCTCACATCTGGAGAAATTTAGAGCACATTGGAGGCAAGGTATTGCTGCAAAAGCCTTTAAATTACCTATATCATCGCAGCTTTTCAGATCGGCAGTGTATGTTAACATTGCCATGTAGGCCGACCCAACAGCGTGAGGAAGTCAGCAAGAGTTAATGCGCTGTCGTTAAAACAAGACATGAGGCAACCTTTGACCCTGCCGTCTGCCGCGGCTGTGTGCAGAGTCCCTCTTTACCGGGTCTGGTCCATTTGGGGAGAACAATGAGTGGATTATGCGGTGGACCTGAGGTGGGCCCGGGCACTAAACTCATGTTAGCACTCAGCCATGCAACACTCAGTCAGAACTCAAATTGGGGCTGTTCAGAGCTGCACATGAAGCCCCTCTGCGCCTGGAAACTCCCACCGAACCAGAATGACCTTGGAAACGCGCACAAGTAGCACCGAAGGACACCTCCGAGATCAAGCTTTTCGTGGACAGTTGGGGAAAACATGTGAGAGAAAGTCTTGGCCTGAGCATAAGTGTAACCCAACATGCTTCATATACGACACCTGAGGACAAATTATGAAACAACACTTGCGCTTTATGAGCCTGAGTTGACAAGCTTTACAACTCAGTCATTATTTATTCAGCCCATCCTGGGTTGTGGTAAGCTACTATAGCCACAGCGGCCCTGGAGTAGCCTGACAGAAGCAAGGCTACTACTAACCCGCTCTACCATCCGAGCCCACAGCGTTACTACAAAACATTGTCTTTATTAATATTTTTTTTGTATTTTTTTGTGTTTGAGACAAAATCTTCAGTTATGCTACAATTCAATATATTGCAATGCTATTCAGTAAACCTAAGTGCGTGTGATAGAAATGCAAGTTGAAAATAAGAATAAGAAGAGCTTTCTTGTTTACACCAACTTTCTGCATGCCACATTTATTACCACTTTGAGACTGGCTGGAGAATAGTGTCTTCTGCACTTCATCCCGCTGGCAGGACAGGAGTCATGTTTACTTTGGCTGCTCGCTGAGCCCTCATTGAGTGACTTTAATGGGCTTTTCAATTAGCAGGCCTGTGCTGTTTGTCCGTCGCAGCTGTATGCTAATGCCGCGCGGAGAACAAACTCACAGATAGTTAAGCTGCGTGTGGACAATGCTCATGAAGTGTCGGGCCAGTTGGCTGCTGGTGCCGTGCTCCTCAGACCACACACACTCACACTTCCTGCTGCTGTTCACTGGATTCGGGTCAAGTTAAACAGAATTCTTTCGCTGCTGTTAACTTTCCGCAGTCCTCACAAAGTGCAGGCCGTGGAGTCAGACAGGGTCCATTGAAATGATAATCTCCTGTAGATGTGCACCTTGAATGCTGAGGTGCTAATGAGACTTCAAGCCACATCTCATGGATCTAAGACTATTACCAATATGGAAGTCTGGTACTTGGTGAAAGAAGTCTGGTTACATGTGTTGTCATGTGGTGATGTAGTGAATACAGCAGGACTTGGTTCATCTGATTTGTGTGCTGGACCAACAGCGGCCTGCTCCCTTCTGCCCTGTTTAACTGTAGACATTCAGCCTGTTCTTTTAGCTTGGTGCTTTCAGGCTTGTTGTTTTTATAAAAGTCTTTGTGTTTTCCTGCAGTTCCATTACACTCGGCCTGTTGTTCTTGCTAACCTCGCAGCTCAGTGCTCACACCCTCCCCATGGCACAACAGTTAAAAGGTTGATTGAAAGTTATGGTGGCAGCAGAAATGGCTGGCTGGGCGTGCAGAAAGCCCGGCCAAGAGCACTGCTGCTGGGGTAACGAGCTCTGAATGAGCTCCCCACAGTTCCTGTTTCCACTGGCTCTCTGTGCTCTCTGTTCGCCTCCGATGGGCTTCAATGGGACCCCACATGGCTTTTGGCTTCTTCACTTCCACTTTGTTTTTCATTAGCATTTCTTATGAGTGACCTCAGGCATTCTAGTGCATTGTACCCTTTGAGTGAGTTCAGAAAGAGTGTGTCCAGGGCAGAGGCCAGTCCCTCGGTGTCAACTGTATGGGCTGTCATCTTGGAATTTCTCCTGTTTCTGAGAAATCACTCAGACTCGGCCTGTGTAATGAGTGGAAAAAGTATGTTCCTGAGGCGTGGAGCAGGATTGGGAGGAAAATCCTTCCAGGAGCACACAGGCTAATCAGTCATATTTTACAGAGACCTGCCGCTGTCCAGACTGGCTGCACTCGCCCCCAGGATGATGGGATTTCCTTATGAACACACACCCTTACAGTCAGGGCCTGTGTGGACCCTGATCCAGGCCATGTGTCCAGGACAAGCTGCCTGAGGGTGCATCAGAATTTCTCAGGGTTCATTTAGGAATATCATTGTGCACCTCAACTTTGAAATGAGTGTGTAATGCAGCCTTTGGCCCGTGTGGACCTGGGCCTGGCCTGAGTAGACTCTGATCCTTCCTGACCCAGTCTGTGTTTAAGTCAATGTTTCTAAATCAGCAGTGACAGGAGGAACACACACTATGTTCTGGTCGACTGCACTGTTTACCCAGACTGAAATGGGACAAACTGCTGCTCATATCCAGACTTTGAGGCCTTTGTGATGCTTTCCAGGCCAAACCAGGTCTGGGGTCCGGCACTGGCACGCAGCCTTGCTTTGATCTGTTCACTGATCTAAACTGGTGTAGTTTCAAAATCAATTAATACAAAAATGACATAAAAGTAAAATACTAACAGTTGCAATGCATAATACGTAGCACTAATAGTGGCAACACTTATAGTATCTGCATTTATGACATAAATTTCATGGTAATGTAGTAATTTTTCAAATAGATTTTATTCGTCATTTTTTAATGGCACAGCCTAGCGCTCTTTCACAGCAAGAAGACTTGGGCCGGACGGGGCCTTCTGTGTGGAGTTTGTGTGTTCTCCTAGTGCCTGGGTAGTAGGGGTGTAACGGTTCACGGGGATGTATTGAACCGTTCGGTTCGGCCTGTTCGGTTCGGTCCACTTGCGTACCGTTTCGGTGTATTATTTTCATTAAATAATGTAAATTTATTATTAGCGTCATATTAAGTGCCGCGGAACAAAGTTCCTACGCGAGTTTCCGCACGGACGCTATTGAGTGACGTACATTGAAGCTGCATGTATATATTTCTATGATCAGTAGCCGAGAGAAACTACAGGCGCTGGCTTTAAGTATTTGATTAAAAGTCTTGAGCCTCGCTACAATATCCCGTCACGTCCGCACTTCAGCCAAAAAGTTACACCAGCGCTCAGAGCCGGTTCTTCCTATACGCAAACTACGTAGTGTTGTTTCACTGATTAATCAACGCGTTGTTGTTACGGGGACAGGCTCTTCCAGCGGGCACTCACTCTCCGCCTACTTCGCCACATATAACACCAAAACGGAGTAGTCTGGTGAAGTGAATGAGCAGGAGAGACCGACCGCCTTCCCCCTGTCTCTTCCAAAGCGCGAGTGCTTCTCCGCTTGTGTCCCCGCTCGGCCGTCTGTCTCCCGGTGCTCGCTTCGCCTCTTGCGCGGCTCCTCCGCGGTTGCATCATGTCACCTGTGTCCCGGGCGCAGCTCTCATGTTTTCTCTGCGCAGACTCTGGGCCTCACTCTCATTTAAACCCTCTTCTGACTGTGTCTGGTGAGTCTAGAGTATCAGGACAGTAGTTTGGCGAGTAGACGAGAGTAAAAAGCCGTTCACTGTGGCCTTTTTGTTGAGTTGAATCCACATGGTTCTCATGAGTTACAGTAACTCTCATTATAAGAGTGCAATTTATTTAAAATATCACCCAAATGGGTCACTTTTATTTATTTTATGCAAGAATTCTATTGTATATTGGCAGCTTTTCAAAAGAAAAATTGTGTTAGTTCTTATTTATTTGTACCGAAAATTAACCGAACCGAGCCCTCCAAAACCGTGAACCGAACCGAATACAATTTTAGCGTACCGTTACACCCCTACTGGGTAGGTTTCCTCTGGGTACTCCAGTTTCAGTCTACCCCAGGGGCAGCAGTGGCTACAGTAATAGCTTACCATCACGGTGTATGGCTTTGAGAAACTTGTTAACCCAGGCTTGTAGTGTAAGTGTAAGCCACAATTATTAATATAAACCTGGTTGTCTTTCATTCAATCGTCACAGTGTTCCTTTGGCGCTTTATTAGTGATACTGTAAGTTATGTTTTGCCTATGAGGCTCGGTCCTGTGTTTCCCAGACATAGTTGTGACGCAAGTGACATTTGGATTGCATCGGCCTTGCATTTGAACATGCAGATCAGCACTACTCTCTTGGCAGGGCAAAGCATCCTAAATGTATGCTCATGACCTCAAGGAGCACACAATCTGAATAGTGACAAGACCTCTAATTTGGTGTGAAATGTTTGTTTGTAGAGTCCAGACCTTTGGCATGGTCTTATTGACCTTTCCTGGTGGTCCTGACCTCTGAGCAGAAGAATAATAATCGTGTGTTCGAGACGAAGGTCACAAGCCTCTCAGACAGAAATCCTAGATATGTCCAGATTATTTCTCTTTCTCCCCCCATTAAAATCAAATCTCTCTGTGTTTGCAGCTGGCGATGCAGTTGTTAATCCCTTTACAGTTTGTTGAACTTCTTCCTTTAGCTACTCCTGATAATCAGCAGTGCCTTACGCTGACAGCACCCATGTGATTTCATGTAGTATATTTTCTAATGTTGTTTAGTATCGTGACAGAGCTGTGGAGGTTAAATATCATCTCATAACCGGTGTAGCAGAGAGGAGACTGCACTCTCACCAGTGCATACTGTTGTGCCCTTGGGCAAGACACTTACCTCAACTTACCTCCAGTGTCCGCACACACTGGTGAATGAGAGTGTGTGTGTGTTTGTTAGTAAGTACGGGGGAATTCCTTTATGTGCAGTGTCGAGTGGAGGTAGAAAAGCTCCATTGCGGGGGGTAGCGACGGGGGATGTTTTCAGATGTCTTCGCCAGCGGAGTTAACAGAGCATTCACGTCCAACACCTTTATCAGCATCGTCCTCTGTCCTTGCACCTCCCGCTGTCGGGCTGCTGCACTGTCACCCAATCGCTCCTTGTCCCATTCCCACCAGCGAGCGCGCCCATTCAGCAGCGCGCATCAGATGGGGCCTGAGAAAGAGCCATTGTACCACTGCTCTTATCTATTGATTGGGAGCTAAGAGGGGAAAATAACAGGTATTGATGGCGGCTCTGGTGGAGTGGCCAGGCAGGGCGTCTGGAGTGGTATAAAAAGGCGTATTCTCTTCCACCGACAATCCCCCCCCGCCCACGGTCTGAGCTGCTACTGTCAGAACAACCCTTCAACTCTACCCCCTGCACCAACGAACCCCCCCCACCCCCACCCTCTCAGCTTTCTTCTCCTGCCAGCTTCAGCCCCCTGTCCCCCAGTGTTTCAGCCTGATGTTTATCTGCGCTTGTGAAATGTATCGCGGAGTGAGAGTAGTGAGAGCGCGGAGGTGGCTTTCACACACTCCCAGAGCTGCAGCCTCACCTTTTCACTGCCGCCCCGAGTCAGGGCAGCCCGCACCGCACTCTTTCATCAGCGTCTTTCCCTGTAATGAAAGAAACTATACGTACAAGCCAAGCCATGAATGAAACGCTGGTGAAATGTTAGTGGAAGCACATGTTGTTCCAAAAGGTGTGGAGGAGAAGGAAGTGTAAAAGTAAAAGTATTCCCTTATCCAATTAAAACACTATTGATACAGATGATAAAGATGAGGTACAGTAAATACAAACTTTCATTCTTTCACATGTCATTTTCCTTAATGTTTTAGTAATCAGTAAATGTAACCGATTACTACCCAAGTACATCACCTGTGTTTGATTTAACACATACCTCTTGTGACAACGCTCCATTTTGAGCCTGAAGGACAAGAATGCCCTTTTTTGAAAGTGGTGCTTTCTCTTCAAATAATCCGTCACGAAATTGAGCAAAGAAAAACAGAGCTAATTATGTGAGTGCCTCCTCCTCTTCCTGCCAATGAAAGATCCCTTTCACACATGCAGGAGCCGGGGCCGGGCAGCGCTGCAGCCCTGCGCCCGACAGGAAAGCACATGTGTCGGGACTGTGGCTTTCCATCCACAATCAGCTCTCAGCATTTACTCATACAGAGCTGGATATCATTGATCAGAGTGAGCAGGGGAATGTGATGGGGAAAAGGGGAGAGGTGGGCAGTAATAGGGCCAGGCGAATGGGCGATACCACCATAAATATTTTGATCTGATTCAGGTATTTTCTGTTGAATGCAGCTTAGACACTTGCCGTAAACATTTCCCCACTCTCTCCTCCTGTTAGTCAGCCTTGTTTTTGAGACGGTATTGCACTTCTCAGAGTAGTTTCATGACAGCGTGAATTACTTATTACTTAAGTATCTTCAGTAAACAAACATAACACATAAGCCTAAAGTTGACATAAAAAAAAAAAAAGAGCTTTCATTTTGTACCTTATCTTAGGAACCATCTATTTGAAGTATTCGAAGTAAGCAACTTACCTCTCTCTTGGTACAGCAGTGTTCCACATTGTTTAACTGAATACTTTTGCACACCTTTGCTGTATTTTTGGGAGGTTCAGTGGATTTTTTTGCTGTAGAGAGTCCATACTAGCCATGAAGGACCCAACTTTTTTTTTCTTTAATAAACAGCTGGCTTATGAGCTAAAGACATTTGAGACCTACAAATGTCTTCTTCTGAAACACTGATGAGGCACACCTGCAACACAGTGGAGGCGTCACAAGAGACGCTACAGGAAACAAGGAAGGGACTAACAAGGAGGTATCCGGGCAAGACTTGCAGCTAAGCCACACATGCCTTCTATTCCTATTGTTATGACTAATGTTCGTTCACTGGAGAATAAGACGGATTATATTCGTTTGCTAAGCTCCTCCCAGAAGATGGTGAAAGACTGTTGTGGGAGCGGAGGGAGCTGCGCAGGAGGAAGAGGGAGGAGGAGGTGCTGACCAGTGCAGGACACCATGCTCTGAAACAGGGACAAACCCAGAAGGTGGTGCACTGTTTCAGAGGATCACTGAGGGCCAGGCAGGTTTCCTCCAGGCGCTCCGGTTTCCCCTGCCTCCAAAAACATGCTGGTCAGGTTGGCCCAATTGCAGCGGCTCAGGACTAACACCTGAGCGCAATTTTGTTGTATCAATGTACAATGAGAAATAAAGCACAAAGCACAAATAAAGTTTGTTCTACCACAACTAAATCATAAACCTTTGACTTATACAATGATGTTATTCAATATTTCAGTGTTATTAATGTGCTTATTCATTTGACTGCTGTTATGCTTTTTTACTTGAGATATTGTATTTTAAAGTAACGTTACTCTTTGTTGAGTAAATATTTTGGGTACTCTCTCTACCTCTGAGAGTTGTCTGTGTTGTGCAGTCAAAGGTTTTACTGGAAGGATCAAAACAGACAAACTCATTGTGGATACTAAAGTTTGTCGATTTCAAGTAAAACCAAAAAGCATAGCGCCTCGCAAAAACATACTCCCAAGCTCCACGGTTATAGGAGAGGCGTCCTTGAGCGGACTAACCCCTCCACACCTTGTTTTGAGTGAGACTTCAAAGCTTTTCGAGAGTTGAGACTGAGGAGGAAATCATTTGGAGCACATTCCCCAAACAGGACCCTCTTTATCACTGCCAAGTACTCGCTCAATTGAACTGCCCTTCTAACCGACTTGGGCTTCATGCTCGTAGTAAATGCTCAGAAACACCTGCCTGGAGGATTAACCTATTGTGCATGTTTTTTTGTGGTAGGGGAAACCGGAGTACCCGGAGGAAACCTACGCAGACTCAGGGAGAACATGCAAACGCCACACAGACCTTCTAGCCGTGACGCACAAGCACTAACCGCGATAATATTACATCCCTGAACTTGAAAACTAAGGAGTGAAATCCAGACATTCCAAGTCAGGCCAGAGTCAAAATCATTGGGGTTTGTCTGTGTTTGGCCATCGCAGCGTTCATTCCCGGCATAGTTAGCCGTGTGCAGCGCGCCTCTTCTTATGATAAAGTGAGCGTGGTTGCATGTTGCGGCCCACGCTCTGGCCCGTCTCGCGCCTGCCCCGCTCTCAGCCCTGAGTTTGTTTGCTTTGCTGCTGTAGCCGAGTTCTGCTAGCCTTCTTCTAACACCATCACAGGCTCCACTTCACCAGATCTGAAAGGACGGAGACCTCTGGACCAGCCATCCCCCCCCCCACACACACACACACACTTTGATCTCCTCCCTGTGCGCCGGATGACAGATCACAACCAATTATACCAGGTTGCTTTTTACAGCTGAAAATGGCAGTCTGACCTTGGCTCCAGCTACTGCTGCTCCTCCAGTTTTAGCGGTGACTGCTAATTCTGGAAGGTTTGATTTGGGATAAATATTTCACTTGGGAATGTTGGGAATGAGGGTCTACAAGTGCTCACAGAACTACAGACATGAAGCATGGATTCTTTTGGTCATAGTGGTGATCGTATTTCAATTAGGGATGAAGAAAACATTTTTTGCTAAGGAGAGTGTTATTGCTGGGAAACTTCTCACAGGGAGTAAAGGTTCTGTTTAGAAATAACATTGAGATCAGTTTATAGTTGTAGACATTTTATCACGATCACAAATGGACTTATATATTCTACATCTCCGCTTCATTCAGGACCTCCACGAGTGCCGCACAAAGTTACCCACAGACAGTCCACGCGCCTGGGGAGTGCCATCAAGCTGCCCTGTCCTGTAGAAGGTGACCCCCCTCCCCTCATAATGTGGACCAAAGATGGCCGCAACATCCACAGCGGCTGGGTTCGTTTCCGCTTCCTCCGTATGGGACTGAAGATCAAGGAGGTGGAGGCTGACGACGCGGGGACCTACATCTGCAAAGCCACCAACGGATTTGGCAGCGTCAATATAAACTACACTCTAATTGTTGTTGGTAAGTGACTATACTGCAATGCCTAACTGTTTAAACATCAGGGTTACTCTCGATGTGCAGTGATGTGTGAACTTTGAAAAGGAGGGCAGCACATTATGGCATTAGCGTTGAACTAGTGTGTGCTTTGAGTTTGAAAAGTTTTATAAGGGAACATCTCTGAACCTACAGGTTAAAGTCAATCCTTTGTCTCTGTGGCCACTGCTCTTGACCCATACTTCAGAGCCGCTGGTGCAACCTATCAGGGGCAGGCTATGTGATGAAACAAAACCAAAAAAACAGTTTATCATTTAATGCCCCCTTATGTCCATTCGTAGCACCTTGGTTTCCTTTCCAGCAAAGAATAAGGCATTACTTTAGAGAGGTCAAGCTTAGATCAAGTGGCTTTCTGAAGACTTAATGCTTGATCCCCGGGTCTATTGTATGTGCTACAGCCCTACCTCTCCCTGCCCAAAGTCAACAGTGGTGAGGGATATTGTTTCATAGCACTTCATCCTCCGTGTCTCACTCGGATCACAACATCTTCCCTCTCCTTGGGCTGCGCTGGCTTTAGCTTAAGATCTAGCCCTTTGGAATGAGAGCTACGGTTTGCTCAGGACTGGGGTTGCGTACGCTGCGTTTCCTGTGCCTTCGCTGAGCGTGATAAATGTGCGGGATGGAGCGTGAAGCCTGTGTTTAGTCTAATTATTCTAAGATGGCTAATTAGGGCCAGGAAGACGCTGGAGCCCAGTCTTGTGACGGCCGTGCTCCGAGAGCCATAATCAACTGAGCAAAGTGGGTCTGGACGGCGTTTATTTTGGGGTTACCTCAGTAGCTGCCGGTGAGTTCAATGAAAGGGTGTCTCCTGATTGTGCTGAAATGAATGGTTGGACATGGCTGTAATGCCCAGGTTCACTTGTGCTGTATCAAAGTCTCAGAGCTTACACTTAGAGCGGATTTATGCACTGATCTATTCTTACTCTCACACAATCCAGGCATGTGATGGATCAGCGCCATATCATTTGATTCACAACAGCAAACTTTTTAATGTTCGCCAAAGTCCAAAACACGCAACCTAACAACACCCAACACCTTTGTAGAACTTCAACATAATTTCATATAATAGTTTAAAGGAAGGTTCTCTAATTCTATTCACAAAGGATTTGACAATCAAAGGTGTCGAGCTCATTCCAATTTTTGATTTAATCCTTTTAGTGAAATATTGATTTCAGAGTGCATGCAGAAAAGTTACCAAGTGCTGCTTTAATCCAAGAGTAAAAAAGCTAAACAAAACTGAAGGATGTTGCGATATCCAATTTCAGAAAGAGCCTATTAACACTTTCTGCGGTTTGTGAAAGATGAAAGGGCCTTGCATTCCCCAATGCAAATAAGGTAGGACCGGCCCCAGAACTTTCCTCGCGCTCTTTGCTCTCCAAACATCTCTGTTTATTTTCACAGAGGAGCCAAAACACTGGACAGGCCTCACTGTTGTGTTGTGGTACTGGGTATGAATATTGGATTTGTAGAGGCAATAACGAGTGAAGTATATTTTAATCACATTTCTTGTGGATGTGTTGACTTTTGCAATCTTTGTAAGAATTGTTTTTATCTCCATAAAAAAAACAAAAATTGGTGCAATATTCAGCATCTTATCAGTCGGCAAGAATACATTTGGCTACATTTTTTTCACTATCAGGGCTCCAGAGTGCAACACATTTGGTTGCACACGTGCTCAGTAATTATGCTAATAAAATCTAGAATATTATGGACACAACCTATCAGGGTTTTGCCGAAATTATTTCAATTCTCAGGCTACTTTACCTTCAAATTTTCTGCAGTCATTTGGATCAACGTACTGTACAATGTCTTGCACCATCCATCATCTTAATCTACTGTATTTCTTGGATCCGATATTCGAGAGTGCTCTGCAGGTATTCACTCTTCTGCTCAGAGGAGGCTGAAATGCTGGCTGCTATACAGGACACAACTGCATGGCCCAAAAGACGATACACAGAGAGGTTGTGATGTGCCTGAGGTGACAGACAGTGGAGGCTGCGTCTGTCCTTCCCATGTAAAGTCATGTAAAGAATGTGGGAGCATGGTGTAACAATGCCCCTGGCCCCCAGCGAGCAATGCTCCCTCCGGCTGCTTGGGGAGGTCCCCTGACAACTGTCCTCAGCTCTCTGGGTCAGGACGGCACAACATACTGCTGTAGTTCACAAGCTCAAGCTACTCTATAGAGCCAGAGGCGGGAAATATATTCATGAAGAAATAAAGTCGCCAAAGCTGTTTAAGCAGCTTTAACAATGTCACCCACCTCAATGTGACACTGTTCGATAACACCTGCCAAGAGTAACTCGGACTTTTACTCATAGCTTGAATCAGGATCTTGGTCTGAAGTTCCAAGCTGGAGAATTGGCCTACTCTGCATGTTTTTTAAGTTGATGGGGGAAACCAGTGCAACCAGAGGAAACCCACCCAGACACAGGGAGAGCTTTGTGTGAGCCAGATGCAGTTGGATAAATTGTCTTGAATGATGTGGGTTTTGGGGAGATTGACCAACAGTGCATAACTCTCCCCTAGACATTAGACCATCCACATAAACATCTGGAGATCATTGTGAACCCCTGGTTATCGGGCCTTTCCTGTCATTTATCAGCGACCAATTGGAATTGCTAAAAACGTACAGTACATAGATTTATGATTTTAAGTAATTGAATTGTATTGCCTGACTTTACCTGACATCACCTTTTATTTTTACATTTAAAGAGACATACTGTACACTGCAAAATAGGCTTTTTTTAAACCATGTCATACAGTTTTGAATAATCTTGAATTTGTAGCTTCTATGTCCTCATCACAACACTTGTGACATGATAAGGTCAGTTGTTAGATCTCTATACATTTAGGAACTAGAGCTTCAGCAGCATTGGCTGCATTTGCATGGCTACATCACCCGTATAGTATTGGACTACAGAAAACACTCCTACTGCAGCCACTGACTTTAATGACTTAAACATGAACCACAATAACGATATGAAGCCACACAGCAAACAGACCATGATATAAAGCTGTTTCAGATTTACCTTCCACAGCTACAGCTCTCATCGCAGAAATAAAAAATGCTCTGGTCAAATATTCCACCAATTCCTGTCCTTTGGTTCATCTTCAGCGAAAGATGCTGCAGTGCTACAGTGAGGTCTGCTCCTCCATTGCACAATGTATGCAAATTAGCCATGTGGCTTTTAGTTTCCTCTAAATGAAAGCAAGAGCACAAACAGCCTTTAGTTAGGCGATTTACTGAGGCGGCTCTTCAGTGACGTGAGACTGTGGGTCCCTATGCTAAAATAGATATGATAGTTAGCATTAGGCTCCTTTCCCTACCTCCTTCCTCACTGACAGCACAATTCGGAGGCTTCTTATCATGGCAGACGCTGACGCATATCCAATTTGGAGTTAGACCTCTTACCAATTTGCTGATTTCGGCTCCAGCCTTATTATCTTTGGTTGTTTCCTCTTCTACTGCTGCGGCGTTCATCAGTATCTCCTGGATTTTATTGCATCACAACCCAGGCCCAAAAGAAATCCTGATCTTTATTTCTTTCCTCACTTCTCTACTCTATAGACATTATTTCACATGTTTATATGTAAAATATCAATACTAAGCTTTAGCTATTTCCGATATGTTCCCTTTAGGCTTACTTCTAAATCCTTTTCATATCGGTACATTGATATTTCTTTACCTGGTGGAGCTATTGCTAACCTGGCACAGCAGACCACTCTCCTGTATTTATTCAAAACTTTCCTTTGATCAGAGGTGGGTCTGGGTGGTCAAGCTAAGCAATAGTCACACTGTACCAGTTTAAAATAGGGTAATTGGAATTATCCATAAGATAAATGTGGGGGAATAACACATTTTCAAATCAGGGACTGCCATATATCTACAGCATTGTCATAGCTTTCTTAGAAAAATATTAATTATCTTTTATTGCTTCAGGAAAAAAGACTTATAAAGGTATGAATGGTTCTTTAGAGTGCTTTAGAGAGGAAACAGAGGAGGGAAAATGAAGCCCAAATGAAAAGCCCGGCAGTGTGTGGAGTGTGTTTGGATTGGGAGGCTCAGGAACTGGCTGGAATGCACAGAGCCCCAGTGAGCAACAGAGAAAGATTTCTTCCACTGGAGGCTGTTTTTTTTTTTTTTTTTTTTAAAGGAATGGCTTATTATAGTTGGCCAGTTAAAGCCTCCAAATAGTCATGACATCATGGCTGGGCCCGAGCGGCAGGGGCAAACAAAGGAGGGCTTGTACCAGCGCTGCCCTGAGCGTGAAGGCTTCACTGGGACCAGGACGGAGGCAGGAGCCGGGTTAGGAGTCACATCTGCTCCCCCGCACACCTCACTGATTTCCTCCATCCAATCCAGTGTGCCATGTAGGCTGATATAGTGATGCACAATGAAAAGTCTCACAAATGCTGAGTTTAAAAATGTTTAATTTAGTATTTATGCTATTTGGCACACATTTTTAATTACCAACTGCCAGATTTGTAAAAGCAGATAAGGTTACACTGCTGAACTTTTGCCTAAGCCTGGTCTGAGTCCGGCTGCATGATGTCAGCCGGTGACACAGCTGTCTCCTCCGGCAGAGGGCTTATAGGAAGTGATCATCTTACTGCCCTCCGCTCCTCTGTGTGACCCCAGCCTCAACGCACATGTAGCACCGGCCGCCACCTTATAATTTTTAGGTTTGATTGTTATGCGTGCTTTGCAGATGATTCGACAAGAAGCCCGCCTGGACCAGCTGATGAGGCGCAGTCTGAGGGAGGCATGGAGGAGCTGTCTGAAAAACTAGGTAATGATAATAAAAATGGATTGAACTGATGCAGTGCTATTGCTCGACACTCGTTTCCCATTTTACGGCTTGCGTTAGAGTTCTCATTGAGATAGAAAAGCGCCTTCATTTGGACTCTGTATCCCCTTCCAGTGCACCCCCGTTTCTCCGAGCCCACCAAAATGAGGAAACGAGTGATCGCCCGTCCCGTCGGCAGCTCGGTGCGCCTCAAATGTGCGGCCAGCGGTAACCCTCGGCCGGAGATCGTGTGGCTGAAGGACGACCGGCCCCTGAGCGAACACGAGGTGGGGGAAGGGCGGCAGAAGAAGTGGACCCTGAGTCTGAGGAACCTGAGCTCGGAGCAGAGCGGCCGCTACACCTGCCGCGTCTCCAACCGCGCCGGCCAGATCAACGCCACGTACAAGCTGGAGGTCATACGTGAGTGTCCCCATGCAGGTTCACAGCTGCAGCCTAATGCACACGGACACCCTGCTTCCTGTGATGCATGGATTGTAGCGACGATGTGACCTTAAACTACTTTTTCTATCCCCAAAAATATGCAACTTTTCGATCTGTTGATAGTGCCTATATCCTGTACCCAAGTATCAGTGTAACAGAGGCCTTCAGCCAGTCTGGGGCTGATTAGAGAGCAGCTGTGTGCCAGATGACCAGGAGCAAAAGCAGACAGGAAGCACACACATTATGTTCCAATCACAGAGCTAACCAGGGTGACATTGACAGGGAGACAATTAGCCAAGATTATTTAATGCTGGTAGATTTTCATGGTGGCTTGTAATAAAGTTTGATTCTGTCTCCGCAGAGAGGACCAACTCCAAGCCCGTCCTGACAGGCACTCACCCAGTCAACACCACAGTGGACTACGGGGGCACCACCTCTCTGCAGTGTAAAGTCAGGAGCGACGTGAAGCCCGTCATCCAGTGGCTCAAGCGAGTGGAGTCCAGCGAGGAGAGCCGCTACAACTCCACCATCGAAGTGGGAGAGCACAGGTTTGTGGTGCTGCCCACGGGGGATGTGTGGTCCCGGCCCGATGGATCATATTTGAACAAGCTGCTCATCACTCGGGCCAAAGAGGAAGATGCCGGCATGTACATCTGCCTGGGAGCCAACACAATGGGCTACAGCTTTCGCAGCGCCTTCCTCACCGTGCTGCTAGGTGAGCACTTCATTCACCTCCTACTATGTAAACCAGGTTGCAACGCTGGTCACTTGTGTAATGAAGCAAAATCACTGTCTGGTCAAAACTCAATCACCAGGTTATTCCACATTTGTAATCTGTAATCAAAGCTAAATATACTCTTTGTGTTGGCTATCTGTGTGTGAAAATTCTCAGTCTTCTTGGGCCACTTCACAGTTTGAACCATTTGAATGTCATCCTGGAATATGCTTATGCCATCAGGGAAAACAATCCATTGATGGAACCTGGTCGTTCAGTATAATCCGGTGGTCAGCTGAACACTATCTTCAGGCACATACTCGGCCAAAACAAAGATGCTGTCTGGATTGTTTTATTAATGGATTGATTTTTTTCTTCAGCCTATTCCAGGAAAACAATCCCAGAATATTTGGAAGACATAAATTTCACACTTGTATTGGCCCCTCAAAGAGCTCTGACTTAGTTTCATGTTAATTATTTTTTTAACCCAAGTGCTCTTTTTTGTCTGCCGCAAAAATATAAACTTCACTAACTTGTTTCGGAATACGCATCATTGGTGAAGTTGTTGACTAATAAATGTTTTTGCTTCCCTCTTACAGACACAAAGCCCCCCATCACCACAGTCTTCTCTGTGGCCCCCACCGCCCTGCCCTGGCCCGTTATCATCGGGATCCCAGCTGGCATCGTCTTCATCTTCGGAACGGTTCTCCTCTGGTTCTGTCAAAGCAGAAAGCACTGCCCCCCTCCCAGTGCTCACCCCGGGACAGCAACAGGACAGGTGCACTCCCACCCTGCCCGACCCGCCTGCCGGGAGCGGGACAGGCTGTGTGTGTCCACGCCCAGTACTAACCCAGACCAGTACATCACCTCGAGAAACTATGAAGAGTACCTAACCCCACAGCAGCTGCTCCTGAGCCAGGCAGCGCTCCCTCCAAAACTCTACCCTAAACTCTACCCAGACATCCACACACACACTCACTCCCACGTGGAGGGCAAAGTGCACCAGCATCAGCACATCCACTTTCAATGTTAGCAGCAGTTTGACAGAGAGGAGCTGTGGGCATTACACTTTCTGACACTCAAAGATGTGACAGTGACATTTGCATCCTCTCCTGGGGATGTGTTTACGTGCTGGAGGTGTGTCAATGGAGTAAAGACTGGGGATTTCCTTTCACCTGAGCAGCTCTTAGAAAAGTGGCTGCTTTACACTTGCTTGTGAATTTTGTGAACTTTTAAAGGTAGACCACTAAACTCCGAAGGACCTATCTGCCTCGGGTCGTGGTTCGGTTCGATGAAGTCTTTTCAAGTTGTTAGACCTCGCCTGAGACTGCACGGGGTGAATGTTTGTATTCGTAGACCTATATTTCTTCAGTTATCCTTTTCATCTGTATACCAGCTGAAAAAAGAAGTTGAGAAGTCAAGAAAACTTTTTTTTATTCAGAACTAAATTTAATTTATTTGAATAAAATGTATCAGACAAGTGTTTTATTATTCTTCGTTTAATCTGATTCACTCATGCCAGTTGCTGCAGTGTTTTGTGTTGTAGCTTGACCATCTTGTACATGTTGTTCTACTTCTGTTCAAAAGTCATGTCATTAGGATTTCAGGTTCCTGGAGTTTTATTCAGTTTTTGGACATCTCAAAACCAGGTTGTTTTTCTAGCGGTTAATTGTACACAGTTCACAATCCAAATTACACTGAACGCAAGAGAGACTAACAACTCCAGACAGCCACCGGTCAAGTGTACCGTTGGGGTGAGGCGGGGGGTAGCCAGTTTGGGGACAGTTGGGGCTTAATGTCTCTCAGACACAGAGCCGTCTGTCCTTTTCAGATGAGTGACGGCCCATGCAAGATTACACTCACAGACCAGCATCCTTCCCCCGTTTAAGTGAACCGATCCGCCGGCCTCCCCTACTCCACACCACCAGCGCATTGAGCCCCTCCAGATACTGTTACATCTGGCAGTTAGGAAACGCATTGTCTGCGGTGGGAGTGATGTGAAGGGGGCAGCTGATGGCCCGGGAAAGAAGGGGGACATTGTAGCAGCACTTGTTTTGTTATCACTCGTGGGATGGAGATGAGCGGCGTTTGAAGAAGGGCTCGGTTCTAACGAAAGTGGGTGACCATTACACTCAGGTCTAATGACATCTAGGCAGACAATAGTTTGTGCACTTATGTTGCCAAATTCTGTATTTAATTTATATTTGTCGTTTCACACTAACTGCTAAAAAATAACTGGCTTTAATATAAACCAAAGGAATCAATAATATACAGTTATTGCTGACACTGGTAGACCTGTTTTATGGGAACAGCTAAAGGCTTAGTTTCAGGCCTATGTCCACATCGCCCTCTTGTGTTTGGAGCACGGTTTCGCTAGTCCCACTCTCAGCATTTATGTTCAAATAAGATCAATTTAAAGGCATAGTCCATGACCCAGACAACTTTTATTTGGCCTATAACTGAACTTAATTTCTAAATTCCAACAGAAAATTCATATTCTTAAGCTTGCACTTGGCACTGGATACCACCTCGTGACATACTAAAATACTGCAAGTATAGAAAACTTGACTAAGCCAGTTAAGTCCAGTGTAATCTATGAAACAGTTAACATTTACATTAATCTTTAAGACTCTACACTTTTATTACACTTTTTTACAAGATAACAATGAAAAGACAAACTTGACATGACAGAACAATAAAAATATTTACAATGAAACTCAACCCTTTTGAACATTGCTGATAAGTTCATCACACAGTTTGGCGAGTTCTTCGGCCTCTTTCTCCTGTTGGGAAAACAAAACGTGTGAGATCATTTGTTAAACGGAGGGGGAGAAAAATGAAGCTAGAAAAAAAATAAAATGCTGACCTTCTGACTTAGATTTTTCTCCAGTGACTGCACTTTCACCTGTTCACGCCGCAGCTGAGCGTGAAGCACAGACACTTCGGACTTATTCTTGGATCGTACCTCTGCGATTTCCTTGTTTGCCCTTAAAAACAAATGGAATCATCAGATCAAGTCATTTTGATTAACCGTGTCAGACATTTTCATACCCCTCAAATTCTGGTATGTTGTATTGTACGGTATTGGAAATGTTAAAATTTGTTTTTGTAGAGGGTGAACATTTGTATCATGGACAATGTAGTTTACCACAAGTAGGGATGTCATGATTCTAAATTTGAGACACGATTATTGTGAGGAAAAATATTGCGATTTTACAATTATTCACAATCATTGAAATAAAGAACAGATCAGCATTTTCAAAACCGTTACAGTACTATCCAAATGTTCACAAAACGTAAATGTACATTTTTATATGTAAAAGGAAAACCTATTGTACTTCAGCCATATTTTATCTTCAAGCTTTACCCTTATAAATATATATAATAAAACTATTTTAAAATAATAAAAAGGCAAAAGATTACTGCTAGCCCCGTCTAAACCATTCAACTTGTTGTGAATGTAAAAGAAAAAAAGAAAAGAATCTATCATCTGATTTGTAATTATCGTGAATTCATGAGTCAAAAGTTTGAGCACATGGAAATCAGCTGATCGAGACATGTTTATACATAACAAAACACTGCTGCACATGATTCTTTTGGGACTCTTCCTTTGGTAACGTTATGCAATTATCATGAAAATGGTGATTTTCTCTGCACATTGGAGAACTGAGCCTGCCGCTGACATGGTGTTTTAGGGTAGATTTAACACTGGGCTGTTTCTTTAGCCTTTACCGGTGAGTGTGCCGTACATGGGACGTGACAGCAGCTTACCATCAGTCATAAACTCTTAAGATTAACCGATTTTACAATTACCGTGGTTATAGAAGCTCACAATAGGTTTATCTTGACATCCCTAACCACAGGCTAAAACTTATGAATGAGAGGCACCATTACGACTCCAGCAGATACATGTGTGGTATCGGTACATCTGTACACAGCCATGTGACACTCATGAAGGGACCTGTGGTTTGAAAACTCTGAACCCAATGTATTTGCTGAAAACAACTCACTGTGTGATTTTCTCCTCTGCGTGGGCTTTGAGAGTCTGGTAGCGCTGCTCCTCAGTCTTGATTCTGGCCAGGTAGTCTTGGGCACAGTTTTTCAGTGTCTCCTCATTCTGGGGTTAAAAAACATGGTTAGTTTTACTCATCACCTGGAACCAACATTTAAGTGGTAATGCATAATTGTGGCTTAAAAACCCGCTTGGATTCAGCACTTCAATAGTGATAGTTGATATAAATGAACTTGAATGAATGTAAATGAAATGGGTCCAGTAACGGGCAAATACTGAATTAGAAGAAATAAAGTAAAAAGGTGCTCAAGCCTGCGTGGTAAGTCCCCTATAAGTAAAAATGCCACTATGTCCATGCACCTTCTTGTAGCCCTCGATGACAGTCTTGTACTTCTCTAGTCTCTTGAAAAGATCTGAGAAGGACCTTTCCATTGCGTTGAGGTCACTGGACACCTGATCCTTCTCCATCAGCGCCTCCTTCAGCTTTGCTTTTGCCACCTCGCTCTCCTTCTCCTGATCAGCTGCATCAAATTGTCATTATTAGTAGCAATAGACGACAGGAAACTCTGCCAGAGTGCACATGAGAACATACCCAGCATTTTAGCGATCATGAGCTCAAACTCTGCGATTATTTTCCTACAAAAAAAAAAAAAAAAGGAAATTATAAAAGCAAAATTAGAATATGCAACACAGCATCAACACTGAATAATGCAAGATAATACTCACCTCATTTCTTGACCATCGTCCAGTAACTTATTGTACTTCACGCGCCACTGCATTTCAGTTTCTTCTACCTGAATAAAGAGTAACATGAGGATTATTAACTCAAAATGCCAAATCATAACCCTAGACTGATCAGACGCCACATTTTGCATTAGTCATAAAACAATTGTGTAGCTTTCTCAATATTTCTACAGAATATAGAAATTTGGCAATAACTCAAGACTGACCTCTGCGTGGACCCTGGCCATCGCTCCATCCATGTCTTTTTGGCTGTACTTGAGCACTTCAATGATGTTGTCTTCTGCGTTAGTCGGCTGGGTGACACGAGGTAAGGGAAGGACTGGGTTTGATAGAACTGGGGCGCACTGAGGAAAGGGACAGTAAAATCACCATAGGGATATTTGTTCATATAGGAGAGTGAGATAAATAATCCATGCTAGACTTACTGGTTCTGTAGCCACATCGAGCAGTTTAAAGTCATCTTTTTGCATTTCCTTTTCTGACGATTGTGTATCAAGACTGAAATAAGAATAAGTGCAATATTCATTAAGTCCTAGCAACAATGTTATTTAAATGCATCTTTGGCATCATCAAAAAACCATTTTGGATAAACAAAAATGGTGTGTACCGTGAGATTAGAGCAGCAGGCCGGGGCACAGGGGCAGTAACAGCTGGACCGGAGTTCTTCTTCGGACTGTCTCTCAGAAGGGGGTCAAACTTAAGGTACAAGGACTGTTTTCTCAAAGCAGACTCTTTAAACTAAAAAGAGGACATTTGACATTACAAATGTAAGTAATGTGGTGAGTAACAAAGTATGAATAAAGAAGATGCTTACATTGCTAGAGCCAAACTGCTCAAGGTAGTCCATCTGCCCCTCAAAGTCATGTGACAGGACTGTGAAATTATAGAAAAAAAGACAAATAAAGCAACAACAGTTTCCAGACCAGAGGCTTTGAACAACAGGCTCAGTTAACTAAAGTGAAAATGTAGTGGACATTGGCTTACATGTTGTTCCTGGGACAAACTCCTCTTCCAGTAGGCTCCCTTGTGACTTCTGCTCTGAAAAACTCATGTGCTCAGCCTCAGGAGGAACGCCCTCTGCAGGGACAGCCTTCACAGAGAGATCCTTTACACATAAAGGGAAAGTTGACATATTTGCAGATCAAAATATGAAATGAAAGTTATTTGTAATATGTCAAACCTCTTTAGGGCTGGGCTGATCAACTGGTTTACATTCACTCATGCTAAAGAAAAATAATCATGTTAGAGACGTGTCAAATGAAGCATCAAGTGGAAATTAGCCAGCGGAACCTACCACTCAAACGAGACGGCATCCTTCTGTCCAGGCTCTTCCTCTTTCTCCGGTGTAGATTTGACAGACTCTGAACTGGTCGTTACTTTGCCTTTGGGGGAATTGCAAATAGTGGACTTTGAGCCAAAAGGATTGAAGTCCGGTTCGTCAAACTTGCTGAGGTCAAGCGAGTATGATCCTTTGGAAATGGGCACCGCGTCACTGACCTCCTCAGACTCTGCCCTCGGTTCAGTCTTCTTCACAGGCTTCACTTCTTTAGAGACTTTCTGACTCGTTGACCTTTTGACGCCAAGTTTTTTTGGTGGTGGCTTTAGTTTCTTGTCATCTTTGTCATCAAAATTAAACTCTAGTTTAACAGGACCACCTTTATCCATGGAGGAGTCGGAGAGAGACTCCAGTTCATTCGACAGGTTTGTATTGGCAGAATTAGGAGTAACCGCTGCAACAGGTTTTGCTTCAGGTTGACTGGACATTTCTGGCCCCAGGTCAACTTCTGTGGGAGTGACTTCAGCTACAGCTAGCACTTCCTTTTCAGGAGGGGAGCGTTCACATGCAGGAGAGTTTGGGATTTTGGAGCCACCAGACAGGAAAGGATTTACTGCATCAATGCAATCAAAATCAAAATTGTACGAGCCTTTAGCTGGCATTGGAGACTCCTCAGCAGCATTCTCTTGCCCCTCACAGAACTTGGGGTTAAGCACCTCAGCACAGGAGCCTTGTTCATCATCTTCTGGATTTTTGGACATTATATTCACTGTCACCACACTGCTCTCTGTGGAGCTGACATTTACAGATGCATTCAGAGAGTTTTCCACAGATGGGTTAAAAGGCAGCGTGTCATCCAGGGCTGACTCTTTGGCCAAGCTGGGACTCGTCTTATCAAAAATTGGGGGAGGGGTCTCCATGGCAGGTGGCATTGGGGATAAAGCAATCTTACTGGAGGATTGAAAAGGGTTGAGGGCATCAAGGTTTTCAAAATTCAGCTGGTATTCTCCTCGGCCAGGAAGTGGCATTTCATCTTCTGATCAAAAGGAGAGGAAAATTATGCCAATACTGTAATAATGTAGCTTTTGAGTAAAACTGCACAATAAGACTTATTCAGGCAACGCAAAAAAACAAGTTACAATTTTATAGTTTGATGGGTTACCTGGTGTTTGCACAGTTTGGTCAGCCACATCCTGATTTGATAAACTAGGAGGACAAAAAATGAATTAAACTTATTATTTAACTTGTTGGAGCAGGCATATATTTACAACATTTAAAAAGAGCAACAAAAGCTTTTTTTAGTTTTTTAGGAAAATGTGTTTCAGAAGAGCAACTGAAAAGAGTGAGTAAATTAGACATTGTATGCTTACTTCGTTTTCTCCAGATATAATGTCTCCATGGCTTTGATACATTCATCAACATTTGCCATCTTAGACGTCTTGGAGGGAGACACAATTCTTTTTGTGAAGGGGTCTCTCCTTGGTGTCTGAAAACAAACCTGTGTGTATAATCGGGGTCAGTCATCATATTTATGCCACAAATGAAAAGGTGGTTGTAAAGACAAAGTTTCTGTTTTCACTAACGTACCTTCGCCCCCTTAGCCACAGTGTTGCTGGGTAAGTTCTCAGTCTGACGCAGGATTGAGGGCCTCCCAGTTGGATTTCCCACGGCAAAAATATCCTCATTCAGGTCACTGTGCTTTCCTCCAAGGGAAGACACGCCTCGATTCTCATCATTCACCTCGACACAGCTCATCCTACAAAAACAAGTCCGACTTTATTCATGATCTGAAGAGGTCATGCTGCGCCCAGCTGATAAGGGGAGAGGTCATGTGGTTTCTGATGTGTACAAGTTCACACAACATCACAGCGGGGTAATCACTTCAGTCTGTAAGGTTCTTTCTTTTTCATCTGCCTGTCATGATCAACATGTCATTAAGAAGGGCACATATTTAGAATTTTTGTAAATAAGACATTTTCTATTGTTTAAAAGCTCAAAACTTTAGCCAGCCATACCCGTTTAAATTGGCTATGTGTACAGTACATCACCATGCCAACAGCCTTACAGGACCTGGTAACTTCAACAAATATGAATGTATCACTTCGTACTGAAAATGATGTAACAAAAACACATCTTTGTTTGTTGTGATGTGGCTCAAAGTGTTCAGTGCAGACTGATTTGCTAAAGTTTGTCAAAAGCTTTCAGTTAACTAGCTAAACCAACCAGGCAAAGTGCGCTTCACCTTTAAAAGTATAGAATTTCAAAATGTCCCACTGAAAAGACATTGTTTGAACTTTCATGAGCGTACTTCGGAATTAAAATATTAACAATCACCCACCTCGAAATGACTTTATCCTCGGAATCGTTCACGAAGTAGAAATCAACATGAAGAACTTTGGAGAACTGAGCCACAAAACGCACAATCCTCCAAAAGCGACCGTTTAGAATTTAAAAGTCTTGAAATTAACCAATGAGCGCTCAGGACAGCACGCACTTCTGGGTCCAACAGCCAATGGCATTGAAGAGCGGATGTGACGTGTTTCTTATGGGCACGTTTCGTTTCTGTTCACCATTGACAGTCTCCTCCTCCTCCTCCTCCTCGTGCTCCTCATCCCTAAAACGATGTAGGCTACTATGCCCAGTATGAAGTGAAAGAAACTTAAAACAAATATATAAAATAGTAAGTGTATGAATGTGGAATTAAATAAGTATTATTAAAACGAAATCAAATGTTTCTTTATTTTTCCCAAAAGTGTAAAAACAATGAGTGTGTTTACATTGATTGATTGATTGATTGATTGATTGATTGATTGATTGATTGATTGATTGATTGATTGATTGATTGATTGATTGATTGATTGATTGATTGATTGATTGATTGATTGATTGATTGATTGATTGATTGATTGAGACACCTGAGACAATTTTGGATTGACGCCAGTGATTTCTGTAATCCCAAATTTTAAAGATGCTACTTACTAAATTGGTCCTATCACAATTCTGGGAAGAGGAACTATATTCTAAACAATTCTAAAAAAAAAAAAGAAGAAATAATTGGTATTAGAACATACGTGTCTTTCTGAAATTTTAAACAAAATATATCCAACCAACGAAATTATAAAGCATAGATTTAAAATAGAAACTGAAACATTTATTTTTTGATTAACAGAGAATGAAGACCTAGACCAGTGTCGAACTCGTTTGGGTCGCGGGCCACATATCTATTGTAAAGGACTGTGGCCTAAAAAATAATGGTCTAAATTTATTTTTATGAGCTTTATCAGGCTGTGTCACATGTTTCTCAAAGTGCTACATTAAGTTACTATTGTAGCCACAGCCGCCCTGGGACAGACAGACCATTTACCACATGGCTGTAACATGCTGTTTATATCCTGATCTCTTATTATGTCAGTGCCCTCTGCTGGACACGTGTGGGATTCTTTCCTTTTTAAAATTTAAGCTGCCCCCTAGTGGCTAGAGTGAGCATTCTGGCTATTTCTTTAAAAATCCATAACTCCGCACAAGAAATGGTTAGACTTTTTTTTTCTGACATACTCAGAAGTTCATGCAATACAAAGGGCCACATTAAACCATCTCGGGTCTTGCGTTTGACACATGCTTGACCATTTCTATTCATGTGATGTAACACATGTTTTTGCTGAGACTTTCAGAGGTCCAAGGGGATTCAATTTGCTACTTTAGCGATGAATGAAGTCAAATTTGGAACAAATGTTACAAATGTTAATATTGTTTATGGGCTCAAATCATGTATTACTTTTGTTCACACATTTTCTTTAAAACTAAGCCCACTGTTACCCACTGGAAGAATGAGCTAAACATTTTTGCAAATTTAATTGAACAAAGCAAATGCAAATATCCTTGAAAGTTTTCTAATAGATTTTGGTCTACTTGAAGGATTTTTATGCTTTTCATGCTGCCCCTAAAAAACAAAAAACAAAAACAAAACCAGATGAGACGCACTCCTTGTGCTGTAGGTGGCGCTGTGATCAAGTATCGTCACCATGAGAACCATAGAAGTAGGTTTAGTGACGCTGCCCGCCAATTTCAGCTTCTGAGCATGTAAACATTAGGTCCAGATCCTCACGGGACGGGCCAAAAGTGAACGGTTTATTCATCCACAATGACTGCAAATGGAAAAGGTAAACGCTACACATAATATCAGAGTGGATTAGTAATAGAGTGGTAATGTAAACCATGCACAAACTATTGTCTATCTGGGGAGCTCTCTTTGCAGACTGCAGAAGCACGATCAAAGGAGGCCTATGGCATTAAAATGTTCTCATGATGCATTAGTTTTCTTTCTTCTTTTCGTGTTAGATTAAGTGTTTTATCTTCTTACACACCATGTTGCTACTTTATAGTGTTGTTATGCTAAACCTGTAAAGGTCTGTAGATCTTCAGTGCCTTTTGGAGAACAAGGCTCTGGATTAAAGGAGAATTCGTTGTTAAAAGTCTCCATTAGACAAACACATTGGCCAAGTTTTGTTCCACTTTCTGGATGGTCAGTTTATTTGAAAATGTCTTTCACACAGTCGTTATTCAGTTAAACAGGTTGTATGCGTTTAGATTGTCTCTGATGCCCTTCCATGTTGAACATTATACAGAAATTAGATACTGTAGTAAAAGCCCCTAAAACATGCTGTTTAAAATCTGTTTGCAGGATTGGCTGATTCATCTCAACTCTCGGCTGGGTAATGTTTCATAAAAGTTTCCGATTGGCTTTGATGAATGAAGATTTATTATATTAATTTATAGTATAGTATTATATTAATACTCTTCTAATTATTTTAACTGTATTAAATTTCTGTTCTTTGTGTTTTCTCCTCAGTGATAATGACTCGATTAAAGTGTTTGTGCGAGTGCGTCCTCTCACCCAGGGCACAGGACTCACCACAGACGGGGACCAGAGCCTGTGTCTCAGCGTCACCTCATCGAACACCATCCGGCTGCACTCGAAACCTCAGCCTCGAATATTCACTTACGACCACGTGGCTGATATGGACACAACACAGGTTCATTCATGATGACAATATTTAATTCCCACACTAAACTTGAACCATAAACGAGTACCTGTGAGTTGGCCATTATATCTATTGTCAATAAAAGTTTTTTTTTTACTCTCCTCAGGATGCAGTATTTTCATGTGTTGCTAAGAACATTGTTGAATCCTGTATTAACGGATATAACGGCACTATTTTTGCTTAGTAAGTTTGATAAGCTTAATTTTCTTTCCTGTTATTAATTGTTTTAGTACATATTAACTTCATCCCACTTATGCTTTACATGTCTTTTGCAGTGGACAAACTGGCTCTGGAAAGACGTTTACCATGCTTGGTGAGTCGTACAAAATATACCACAATACATCATAATATCACGGCTATTGAATACTGCATTGTTTTTTGCTCATGCTATGCAGCCCTATGTGAAGTTAAAGAAAAGCAAACCATTTTCTAACGGGATGTTTTTTCCAGGTCCATCCGAATTGGATAATTTCACAGACGAGATGCGGGGAGTGATTCCACGAAGTTTTGAATACCTGTTTTTTCTCATAAACAGGGAAGTGGAACGGGTGAGTTGAAAGTTTAAAATAGTTATGTAATGTAAAATGTGACTTTTTTCCCTACTTTTTACACCTTGTTTTACTTGTTTTCTTTTTCAAGTCTCAACAAGCCAAGAGTTTCCTCTGCAAATGCTCCTTTACCGAGATCTACAACGAACAGATTTATGACCTGCTTGACACGGCTTCTGCGAGCCTCTTCGTCAGAGAGAACATCAAGAAGGGAGTCTTTGTTGAGGGAGCTGTGGAGAAGTTCGTCAACTCAGCTGCAGAAGCCTACCAGGTATTACTTGTATTTGATTTTGATATCAGGCATGTCGGTAAGAAAAAAAGAGCAAAAAGCCATCTATCATGTTGAACTCTCTTCCAGTTTTTGTGTCATGTGAACCCAGACCATTCAAAATAGTTAACTGTTTTCCCAGGTGTTGTCTTTGGGGTGGCGTAACCGCAGAGTGGCTTCCACCTCGATGAACCGCGAGTCGTCCAGATCTCACGCCGTGTTCACTATGACCCTGGAGTCCAAAGAGTCCATCAACGAAGTAGTGAACATCCGCACGTCTCAGCTGAACCTGGTGGACCTGGCTGGATCGGAGAGGCAGAAGGACACTCACACAGAGGGCTCTCGGCTCAAGGTGCAGCGTCTCACATCTGTCCCACGGACTCCTGTGCTTGTTACTTACTGAGGTCTTATTGTCTGCAGGAGGCGAGCAGCATCAACCGCTCTTTGATGTGCCTTGGTCAGGTGATCATGGCTCTGGTCGACGTGTCCAATGGAAAGAATCGACATATCTGCTACAGAGATTCGAAGCTCACGTTTTTATTAAGGGTAAGGCCTGGGACACACCAGAGGACTTGAAAATCTTTTGCGATTTTAAAATGCGATCATGGGGAGAGTCAAAATGGGCTCAGTGCTGGGCTGAAACTCCTTGTGTGTCCCCAGTTTAACACCATTTTTCAAAGGCTGTTTTATATAGAGCTGGGCACCATTAAGTATGTTATCGGGGGGGGAAAGAAGGTACTGCTGATGTAAAAAAAAAAAAAAAAAAACATTTCTTTAGCAAGTTTTGATTCCTGGTGGGTCTTAAGATAGCACTAAATAGCGTGTATAGTTAATTACAGGTGTATATATATATATTTTTTAAATTGTATATCGCATGAAATGTATTTTTCCATATAGGATTCTCTTGGTGGAAATGCTAAAACCTACATTATAGCAAACGTCCACCCTGGTTCAAAGTGCTTTGGAGAAACTCTGTCCACTTTACAATTTGCCCAAAGAGCAAAGCTGATCAAGAACAAAGTATGTACATTATGAGAACACACTTTTTTCTATTGGAGTGAGTTTTTCCTTTTCATTTACACATTGTTTAATATTTAGGCTATTGTTAATGAAGACACCCAAGGAAATGTGAGACAATTGCAAGCTGAAGTAAAAAAACTAAAGGAGCAGCTTGCGATGGTGCTTGCTTCAGTTGACCCTCGAAGTGACGCAGCTCCTGGAGGACCTGAAGTTCCAATTGGTAAAAGTGATGCCATTTTATTTTCCCAAACAATAAGGTTTTTGTGACTGAGACTGTCTATTAACAGCAGGTCAGCAAGTTGAAATACAGGAAAATGTCCAGTACAAATCCCAGTTTATTGCTGCAGTTCGTCTTTGGAAAAGGCAGGAAGAAGAGAAAAGGGTACTTTCTCAAATTCAAGAAAGCATAATGCATTATGACAACTATGTGTGATATACAAATGTCTTCTCACTCAGATGCTGCTGAAGAAAGTGGCTCAACTGGACGAAGCCTGGAGTCAGAAAGAGAAATTCATCCACTCGAGCCGCATGATTGTCAAGTTTCGAGAGGAACACATTTCTCGCCTGGAGAAAAAAATGAAAGCTGATCAAAACCTATTCACCGATGAAGAGAGTAAATGTGTTATTAACCAGCTTAAAGAGGAAATCAGTATTTTAAAAGACCAGGTCCATATTTTTCTTCTTACATATTTTGAACTAAATATGCAATGAGTGACCATCATTTTGTTTTTTCCTAGCTGGAGCATCACCCGAAGATGACGCGATATGCTGCAGAGAATGTGAGCCTCAGAGAGGAGAACCGTCTGCTGCGCTCCCTGGAGTCAGTGGTTCATGCCAACACAGAAGCTGCTCAAGAGTCTGCTGAACTGGAAGCAGCCTTTCAGATTGCTCTGGAAATTGAAAAAGCAGAGAGTAAGTTAATGTCTTGTTTTTACTGTGTGTTTCAGTACAAAAACTTAGACACTATGATGTGTATGTTTGACAGCTCCCTCAGCCCCAACAACAGTGGATTTGGCCTCTGTCACAGCTATGGAGAAACTTAAAGATCAACTTCTGCAGAAACGGGCTGACCTCGCTGCTGCACTACAGGCTTTTGAAGAGTACAAACAAGTCACCAGGTAAATTATTACTTGAAGTAAATTGTAAATGTATACAAAAGTGTATTTTAAATGAGGGATTATGAAAAACACTCTCCCATTGTCTTTAATAGGAAACAGTTAGCTCAGCTGGAGTCAGACAAGAGATATTTGGACAAAGCCAACAGACATTTAGAAAAAATATTGGAGGCAACTAATGCTTACAAAAAACAAGAGGTCTCCGAGCTCAATAGGATTCATGTTGAAACGATAAAGGTGAGACAGAAAATGTTTAAAAAATCATTCTAATCAAGTTATAATGTAATATATCTACTATCTCAGATTCTCACCACACCTACCAAAGCATACAACTTACGCTCCCGACTAGTGCCTTGTTCTAGTCCAGAGCACCTGAATGGTCTAAACGAGGACATTTGGAATGAGCAGCCTCCAACACAAATGACAGAAATGGCTCTGACCGAGGAACTACGCCAGGTCCAGGTACAGAAAGTGTTTGTGTTTATTCTGTATTTAGCATACACCAACATCCTCTGGGCTCACTCTTGTGATATTGATACAGGATCAGGCAGGTACTGTCCAATCACAGCTGGATGAGGCAGAGCTGAATAACAGCAAACTTTTACAAGAAATATCGAGATTGGAGGAGCAGGTTGCGCTGCTGTCGCAGGAGTGCAAATCCAAGGATGAGGTATGAGTCTACTTTCGAGAGACAAAAACTCCTCAATATAAACGTGCGTCAGTGGATGGGTTAACTTTTCTAAAACTAAGCAGATCCTAGGGCAAACTAAATCCTTTGTTCATATGAGATTGGCCTGTTATTGCAACCTCTGGAATTTAAATTGGCAGATCAGCATTATGTATTTAGCCTTTTTCCAGCTGAGGCTGAAGAGCTATCCATATTTTTCTTTAACCTTGTACTGGGATTATTTCACTTCATTATATATACAGTGTATATAAATATATTCATTTAAGGTTGACTACCCTCCACACTGGTCGAGATGCTGCAGATATGCTACATAAATTAATATTAACGAACTGAGTAATAATCTTTTGATCAATAATTACTGCCTTTCAACTGCTGTAGGACCTGTGCTCTGAGAAAGCCAACAGGACCAAAGAGCAGCTTCAGCTCCAAGAAACCATCACCGGTCTACAGCAGACTGTCCTGTCTGATCAGCAGACAGCAGAGGGTATGGACGGGTTTTTGGACATTGCAAATTAATCATGAATGTACAATTGGGACTAAAGGTTCTTTTCAGTTTTGCAGAATGAGATCCGGGACCTGCGCCTGGTGCTTCAGTCTTCAGACAAAGAGCTGGCCTCTGTCAAAGAGCAGCTGAAGAGCAGTGAGGATGAACAGCAGAAAGAAATGAGCCATCTGTCCAACAGTCTGATCAGCACACGGCTGCAGCTCGACAAAGTCCAGTCAGTCTCAAAGGCCTTGTCATGCCAAATACCTGTACCTGCTGTCATGTCTCATGTCTGTCTGTCACAGGCTAGAGTGGGAGCAGCTCCTGGAGCAGCACCGCTCTCTGCAAGACTGTTTTGACCAGTGTCAGGCGGAGGCCAAGTTTGAAGCGGATCAGTCCAAGCAGCAGCTACAAGACTGCAAACAGGAGATTGAAGAGTTAAAGGCTCACATCTCTGTGAGCAAACGGATTCTACTTGCTGTGTTCATGTGTGACGATTATGAAACCTAATCTATCTGTTTCATAGGATATGAATAATGCTCTGCAAGCTGAACAAGAAGGCACCCAGGCTTTGACGTCTCAGTTAAGAGAAAACAGAGAAAGCGCTTCAAAGTGAGTAATACTTACTCTTATGCCATGGTGTCATTTCCTGATCTAGTATTGACAGCTCATGCACTTAATTTCTCCAGAGAACTTGTGGAAACTGTGGAAATGAATGCACAGCTTAAAAAACAAGTCTTAGAGCTTTCCACACACAATCAGCACCAGGTATTTTCAGTAACAGATGCATTTATGTGATTTTATGACTTAAGAAGTTACAATAATCCTCTCCTTCCAATTCTGAAGGCATCCAAGCTTCAGACTCTAGAGCAAAGCCTCATGTCTGCTGCGGAAACAACGAAAAGCTTGGAGCAGAAGATGGAACAAGACAAAGTAAAAATGCTACTTCAGTTGTAATTGCAGCCTGTCCACACTAAATACTGAAGAATCCTCTGGTCTTTTTCAGGACGTTGTGGTCGATCTAATAAATCAAACCAGAGATCTCCGCAGTGAGCTGAGTCATAAACACACTACTATTGCTCACCTTACCGAAGATTTAAATGACATCAAGGTAAATCAAAAGAAAGGTGCAATGATATTAATGTTTCATTGTTCTAAAAGATCTTTGTTGTAACATCTCTCACAGGCCAAGTACAATGGAGCCTGTCAGGAACGAGAAGATATCCGTGAGGAAAACTCCCGGTTGCAAAAAGAATGCCTGGACCTGAAGGAATCCCTGGACAGGAGTGTCGCTTCGAACAAAATTGAAGTGTGTGAGATCTTTGCTGGTGTTAATGCAGTTTGCTTTGATGATCCAGCTTCATGAGTGTGCATGTTCAGGTGGAGGTGCTGCAGGAGGAAATGGCCTATGTTACCGAGGAGGTGGAGAGGCTCACAAAGGTCCTGGATGAGCAGAATGCCCTTCTTCAGACTTCTCAAGAGCAGATGACCCAGAGGGATGACACGATCAAAAGTCTACAGCAGAAGGTAACAAAGTACTTATTCTTTAGTATAGATTTGTACATGTGAATTATATAAAGAACAATTGTCAAGCAAAACTTATTTTTTACTCTATTGATTGATCCACTACATGTCATTTGTTTTAATGCAGAACTGAGTGTTTGTCAGAACTGTGTTTGTTTCTTTTAAGGTGCAGCAACAGCAGGAAGCAGTCGAAAAAAGCCTGAGAAACTTCAAACCTGAGCCAACAGTGACTCCAAAATCCTCATGCCGGGTATGTCCCTGCGTTTGGCCTTATTATTCAAGTTTTTACATGCTTTTAAACAGATCCATCTTGGTATTTGTTATGTGTCAGACCCCGTGCACCCCAGGCAGCTTCAACAGAGATGTGAGCCAGGTTCTGGAGAGTCAGGAGAGGGAGCTGGAAAACCGCCGCTCTTCCATGATGACGATGGAAATCCTATTGGTAGAGCTGAATGCTGAAAGGGCGGCCAAGAATGACGAGATACAGAGGCTAAAGGTACCCATGTAACTTAAGTTTACACAATATCTCTCCAAATGACCGTTATCACAATATTCAAATCGGAAGAAGCCACAATATATCGCAAAATCAATGAGGTCTTTCCATCTGACGTTTAGTCAAAACAAATTATGATAACTTTAAAATGTACCAAAAAAAAGGTGTTTTACTCATAAGTTCGTAAGTGGTTCCATACAATACAATTTTATGGATAAAACAAATCCCTTCTGCTTAAATTTGATTAAACGTTCTGTGTTGAAATTGATTCATAGAATATTACAATATTGGAGACAGTTTTGGAATATTGCAGTGGTTTCCCATGTAGTGCAACCCAATGGTGTATCAGAAGTGTCTTATAGTTTAATGTCATAGACAACTTTTGTTAATCTTCAAACTGTTTTAGTCCCAACTGACTGAAAAAGAAATGGTTCGGATGGAGATTCAGGCATTGCTGGATCAGTTCTACACAAAGCAGATGCAAGCCTCGGACTCCAGTGGGTTAGTTCTCTCAATTGTCTGTTACTGTGTGTTCAGATAATGATATGCTACCTCCTTATAAATAAACTGCTTTTAATTACAGTCTCGAGTTGAATGAAGCCATTACCAAGTCAATTCTAGCAGAACTACAAGATGAGAAAGCAGATAAGGTTTGTTTGTTTATTTTAAGTATTTTTTAATAATACTGTTCATGTTATAACCAACATGTAATGTCTTCTTCTGAGATTAGAACAATGTCCTGCTGAAGTTGTCTGATATGCAGAAAAAGTAAGTTAGATCTTGATTTTACTGCTGCAGATGTTGGGCGGCCCTAAAACGGTCTAAAACTTTGTGTTTCAGACTGCATTCACAGGAGTCTATGCTGGCGCAGTCCCAGACCTGTGTCCAGGAGCTCACCTCTGAGCTGAGGAACCGCTGTTTGGAGCTGAGAGAGCTGAGTCAAAGGGCGCATGACGAGGAGAAGCTCATGCAGGTCAGACGCAAGTGAAAAGAGCACAACTAACCGACTTATGCGTCTGACACACTTATTTGTTTTTAAGGAGAACGAGGTTCTTCGCAAACAGAATGTCAAGCTGTCAGAAGAAAATGGAAAACTGGTGGGGCACAAAAACCACAAACAGAGGATAGAATATTTGGTGAAGTTAAAGAAGGACAACACCAAGCTTCAAGAGGTATGAAACGGGTCTCTGTGAGATGTTATTCCTTATCACCAATATACTTCTCTTCCAAAGGAAAATGAAAGACTGAAATCGGAGCTGAGTTTGCTACAAGACAACATTGGATGTCTCCCTGCTCTGCCAGCAGAGTTGCTGTAATGTTCCATATGAAACATGGGTTTTATTCTTTTTTTAATCAAATGCTATGAACTAATAGCCATTTATGATTTTAAGTGATATTAAATGGTGATCCCGTACTGTTTGAATTTTTAAAAAATAACTTCTTTCTTGGTCTGTTTATTTGTTAAATGCAATACAATTAGTAATTGATATGAATTATATTAATTTTGTTTACATTATGTTAATGTATAAAATACTACTGTCTTACAGCGCTTTAGACACTTGGAGGTTAAAGCCACAATGCGTAGAATTTTACCCAATAAGTAAAAATTGAAATACAAGCATGTATTTTATGAGAGATATTATCATAGTTGGAAAAATACCTCATAAATGTACAAACAAACGTGCCCTTGTTGTGAGCGGCTCACCTCACCTAAGACGGGAGTGGGTGCATATTCAGCTCATCTCCATGGTGACGTCATCTAAAGTCAGCAGAATTTTATATTTAAATAGGTGATAGATTCTCATCCAAATCCATTCTTTCATTAACCGCTGCTGTTAAAGCATTTTCTATGTTGAGCTGGTCATTTGGACAGTATAGTCAGTATAGTCCTCCCGAATGTTACGCAGTGTGCCTTTAAATTGATATGCCCAATTTGCAATTAAAAGAAAGGTTGAGAACTGTCATGACTGAGCTAGTAATACTATGAAAAGTTTTGAGAAAAAGCATTATTTTTGGAAAAGGGTGCTCTCCTTTATTTTGTACTGAAGGTTATATAGTAACAGCATTATCACAGAACTAACTTGAGTAAATGCCGAATGGGGGTGTAGTGGATTCTTTGGGACACTAGGAGTCGCTGAAAGCTGGCGCTCCCTACAGTGTCGATTAATCTGTCAAATTCAAAGGTTTCGATACAGTTTAACTTGAGTTTTATATCGTCTTGAATACAATGAGCTCTAATGATTCTTGTTGAACATCAAGATAAAGGATAACGAATCTGCCTTTTTGCGCTACATTTGTCTTGCAGATATGTTTTTGTATCAGTTTGAGGGTGTCCTAACTTTATTACAACACTAGATGGCGTTAAGATAAACTGGAGGGACTGAAGGTCACGTGCTTAATGCAGTGGCACGCCCTTTGTCACCGGTTTGAAACCACGCCACACCTTCCACACGAAAACGGAGGCAGTTGCGAGAATTTCTGACCAAAAATATATGTTATATATTCATTTGACCTATAATTATGAAGAAACTTTTCACTGCAGAGCAACTTTCGGACTGGTTCACGTCTGGACCCACATTTGCGAACTTTAAAATCACCGACGGAGTCCCAGCTAACGACAAAGAAAACAGGTGAAGGCCTTAGCAACAAGGCTAGTGGTGTAACATAACTTCAATGTAGTGAAAGAAACCTAACTCAGTCTGTTTAATGACGTTTATTTCAACAACTATGCATTACGGTCAAAGAGCAAGCGATGCCAAAAGTGTTAATCTCGGTTTAGGCCTTAATGGATGAGCACGTGGGGAATTGGCTCGTGGGTCATTCCGCCAGATCAATGCCTTTTCAGCCAAAAAGTTTTTTTTTTAAAGCATTTTCTTGATATTTTTTAAACTGGCATATGTTTAGGTACAAACATGTATGGGGGCCATCTCGGGCTCTCTTTTTAATTTTTTGAATGGATTTCAATGGATCTCTTTTCCTCATAAAATTTGACCTATTTGCCAAGTGCAAGCTAATGCAACTAGCACAGAAGCACAGGCTGCACCCCAACATTCTCCTAGATATTGATTAAATAAGTTAGAACAAAGACTTACTTGGATTTTCACATTTGAAATTGGTAACAGGAATGACGTGACATATTTGCTTCTTTTTGAAGTTTTAGCTACAATTTATACATTTTATATATTGTTGAAGATGAAAAATCACAGGCGGGGACAGGCCAAAAAAAACATTTTGAAAATTGGATTTTTGGATTCTCTTTAAAAAAAGATATTGTTGAAATTGTTTCAAAACTATAAAATATTACAAACAGAATCTATATAATGTTATGTAATAGTTACATAACATCTTTCAACATCTAGTCTTTCAACAGTTGGTTGTGATTGCCATTTTGTGGCTGTTTATTTTCTTGGGACACGTGTCAGTCTAGTAAAAGCATGTAATCCTTGGAAAGTACTAAGATACTTCAGGTAGGACATATCAGTTCTCCGTGTAGCGCTGATGTCCCTTCAGGGTCACCTGCAGGACCCATCTTAGTCCTGATTTGACTTTGATCTAGGCCTGTTGGTACCATTGACCGGCTACACAATGCTACCATCAGATGTGGTCACAGCTGTCTCCATCCTTCAGGCTTTGTAGGACACAGTCAAATCCATAGATAATTGAACTGTGAACGAGATTTTGTTCTTTTGTCTGTTTAGTATAAGTTCTCCAGGCCACAGTGACAATTGATTTGGTCTTAAACGAGTGCAAACTGCTCAAAATCAATCTGACTCTTTCAGAGGCTCAAAAGAAATGGGGCAGATGGTGAAACATCGTGAACCAACACTGGACTTCCTTATTGTTTTGCTTTGTTCTTATTTATGTTCAGCTTTTTTGTTCATCACCAAGTCCTGGGTTTCCTCCTCAGTGCTGCTGTGCCAGGTCTCTACTGTAGTTCTGTGATCAAATCGAGTCATTTCAGACTCCATTTCACAGGTTAAGGTCAGGGCCAGGGGAGACTTGGGGCTTGAGACTTGCTTTGTAAAATATTAAAATTCAAAACTGATGGTTAGGATAGCCAATTGCTCTTGTGTGGAAAATGGCACTTCAACATGAAAGTTGTTTCTAATCACAACGAGAATTGAAACAATTCTTAATCTAGTCAAAAATTGCAGAAATTGAGCTTAACTGAACTCATTTTTATATCACACCAAGCCTTGGTAACAGGACACAGTTTGTTACATTTTAGGAATCGTTCTTCTTCAGATACTGTAGAAATCTTTATTTTGCAGTCAACATGCCATAACTATGCAACAATTAGTTTTTTTCTTGCAGTCTTAAGCGCACTGCTCCTCATTGTTGCTCCCCTTCTGTCATCAGTTGAGATTAACCTGTTGTTCTTGGATAGTGAGAGGCAACCAGAGAATCTACAGACGACTCTTGAGCCGAGTCCTGGTGGTGAGGATAAAGGGAGCACCGCAACCTTAGAAAAGGAGGCACAAAGCTCTACCAAAACTGGACCTCAGAGAAGTTAGTGTCAAAAGCTTACCAATGATTATGGGTGTTTTATATTGACCTTTTTACTTTGTCAGGTAGCACACCACCTGCATTAACCAGCTATGAATACCCTAGTCTGCCCATTACCAAAAACAGACAAAAGGTAAAATTCTTAATGACATTCTGGATTATGTTAATATTGTTTGAATGTGCTTGTTTATTCTGACCATCTGTCTAAATGAAATACAGGAAGCTCCGTCTTATTACTTGTGCAAGTCAATAGCCTTGCTTCCAACCCACATGAAGCCGTGCTGTAGCTTCCATTACACTGAATGTGGTCACGTAGAGAAGAACAGGGTTGTGAAGGAGACCTTGCATCTTAGCTAGTGATGTTTTCTCCTATGAATTTGTATTGTGGAGCAGCACACTGGATTGATTGTAAAACAACAACTAAGCATATTTGGTATAAAAAAAAAAGAAATGTTGCCGAATTAGGGTGAAGAAAATCCTAAAGAATCTAAAATTGTAATATAGAAAGTTAGAAACATAGAACCTGTGATGGGAAAACATAATCCCTGCTTCTAGGTAATGTTGTGAACTGTCCTTTTGTAGCTTATATCCCTTATAGAAAACAATTCTGTGGTGATAATCCGTGGAGCCACAGGCAGCGGTAAGACCACCCAGATGCCACAATACATTTTGGACCACTACAATGAGAAGAACGCTCCGTGCAACATTGTGGTCACTCAGCCACGGAAAATTGGTGCCACAAGCATTGCCCGATGGGTGGCTTCACAGAGGAAGTGCACCCTGGGAAGTCTTGTTGGATATCAGGTTTGTGGTATAATGGATTATCGCCATAGTTATTGGAAGTTGAGTGTTGAGTGGGCTCCTGTTAGGTTGGTCTGGAGAAGATGGCCACAGAGCACACTCGGCTGATCTACATGACCACTGGTGTGCTTCTGCAGAAGTTGGTTGGAGCAAAGTGCCTCACAGAGTATTCCCACATCTTTGTGGATGAGGTACACATTTCCTTGTCATCATAACCTCAACATGTTTCCATGGTTTGAGGTTCAAGGTGTTCTGTGGTCTATAGGTTCACGAGCGCACTGAAGAGATGGACTTTCTCCTCCTGGTTTTAAGGAAGCTTCTGCACTCAAACTCTCGATACGTTAAGGTAAAGTGAATAGATTGTTAGGTTGCCTCATATTACATGTCTCTTCCTTACCTTCCTTCTCTAACCCAAATTATTCCTTCAACAGATTATCCTCATGTCAGCCACTATCAACTGCAGACAGTTTGCGGAGTACTTTGGCTCCCCAATCCGGGGCAAAATGAACCCAGCCTATGTGTTTGAAGTGGAGGGCGCTCCTTATGCCATCGATGAGTTTTACTTAGACGACCTCAAACACCTGTTTCCATACAGTGTATGTGCCTGTACTCTAATGTCCACTGTTCTGGTCAGTCCAAAGACTGACTGAAAGCTCTTCTCAGGCCGAGCTCCCTAACCCAGATGATCCTTATGTTTCCTTGGAGATGTACAACGTTGCCATTTGCCTCATTCAGAGTTTTGACGAGATGGAAAATAAAGACTGCAGGTAACGCTTCTTAGAGCTTTGCACAGAAATAAATCAAAGGTACTGTATGAACCTGCATCGTGTCTGGGCTCAGTTACGGGGACCACAGGGGGGCAGGAGTCTCTTCGGAGCGAGGCAGTGTGCTGATTTTCCTCCCTGGATTACATGAGATATGCTACATGCAGGAGGCACTAGCCAAACTTGTGCATAAAAGGTGTGCTTAATTTGATTGACTCCATCATGACTTCGTGAGAGCTAAGAGCTGTGCTTCAGCTTATTCTGTTGATTGTGATCAGACTGCAGGTGTATCCTCTGCACTCCACTGTGACTCTGGAGGAGCAGAACGGGGTGTTTTTGACCCCAGTGCCCGGATACAGAAAGGTAAATTTACATGTGGATTTATATTTATTGCCTGTTTGACCATCTGAGGTGTAGGTCAGAGATCTGACTAACTGAGCTTACCACTTGAGTTTTGTTTCCAGGTAATCTTGTCCACTAATATTGCAGAGAGTTCAGTCACTGTCCCAGACGTCAAGTATGGTGGGTGGTGCTTACATGTCTTTGTAGTTTTTGATAAGGCTGCATAATGATGTTAATTGGAAAATTGCAAAGTATGTTTTTGCGTGAGACAAAGCTGGTTAAAACATCTGCTAAGTTCACTTGAATGTTCACTGCATTGAGCAGCGGTCTGACTCTTCAGCATGTGACCCATGATGAACAAAGTTTGGTCACCTCTGACTTTCCGTATTTGTCTTTTCTAATGTTGAATCTCACGTGCATGTGCACACCGCACTGTGAAATGAATCCTGAGTTAAAGTGAAAACTAGTTTTCACTAGTTTTCACTAGTGTCACTTTACACTTGACATATGTATATATATTTTTATATTGTGTGTTTTTACCTTTTCTCTTGTACAGCACTTTGTGATTTTAAATAAACTTTACTTATTTAAAACATAAATTGCAAATCTAATTGCAATTGCAATACATTAATTAATAATTTTGCAGCCCTGATTTTTACTTATTTCCTACTTGTTGCAGTGATTGACTTCTGTCTGGCTCGCCACATGGTGTGTGACCCAGACACCAATTACCAGTCCCTGCGGCTCACCTGGGCATCCAAAACCAACTGCAACCAGCGGAAAGGTAGTTAAAGTCAGTGTTGTCCATCTCCTAATGTAACTGCCCGCTTGTATGTCCTGTGTTTAGGCAGGGCTGGGCGGGTGTCAAAGGGTTACTGCTATCGTCTTGTGACCCGAGAGTTCTGGAGGAACGACATCTCTGAATACATGATCCCTGACATGCTGGTGAGAAGCCTCTTCTATTGTATGTTCATGTTTGGGTGGGAAATTGCTTTTCGAAGATGTGCAAAATTGCCATATCAAGTATGTCATCAATGACAAAAAACAACACAAAGCCTGCAAACGCTGTTGCTAAAGAATGAAAATGTCTAAATAAATTGTCTTTTGAGCAACGCATTGACCTAAACTAAACAGAAATATTGCTGCATTTACAAAAAGAATGTTGAGTTTCTGTTCCCCACAGCTCGCACCCTTGTCCACCATATTGTTGAAGGTGAAGCTCCTGGACATGGGTGATCCCCGGTCTGTTCTGTCGACTGCCCTGTCGCCTCCGAATCACAGCGACATTGTGAGGACAGTCCTTCAGCTGAAAGAGGTTAAGTGAAATTAAATTAAATGTTAGGCTGCTAGATGGTCTTAAAATGCAACATTGTCCAGCCTCTTTACATTTAATTGTTTATATAGTTATGTAAAACCGATTACCCTACAATAGGGGTTTTCAAACTTATCACATCCAAGTATACCCCCTAAAAAACTAAACCTGTTCTAGAATAGTGTATATCTAATAAAAGGAGATAAATGGATGAGTATGAATAATTCCTGATCCCTCTGTATATTGTGTTGATTATCAGTTGTTTCATGTTGTAGATGGGAGCATTGTCAACCCAAAGTGTGGCCTCTGGACAGAACGACGATGGAGAGCTGACGTTTCTGGGCAGAGTCTTGGCTCAGCTGCCTGTGGACCTGTATCTGGGGAAGATGATTGTCCTGGGACATGTCTTTGGGTGTCTGGAGGAGTGTCTCATCATTGGTAGATATTTGGGGATTTTACAATATTGGTAGAGACTTCTGTTTATTTGCATTGGAAAGAGCGAAGTCATGGCTTTAAAATGAGTTCTCCCACAACTTCCTAAACCTCAGTGTATTTTAACCTGCGCAGATAGCAACAGTACGCGAATGCTAACGGCAACTTATCAAAGCTGGGACAGAAACTGTGATTGGATCACCTAAAGTAATAAAATAAAATTAACCTCTTCTGGAGTGTATTTGCTTTTACAGGATTATAGACCAGACATTTGGAAATATGGGTAAAAAGAAACAGCATTGGCCTCGGAAAGACCCACATCAGTCGACCTCTAGTCGGTATACTGCAACACTTTTACATTTCATGTTGACGCATGTTTCTTTTCCGTAGCTGCTTCACATTCTCTGAAAAGCTTCTTTGCCATTCCATCCATGCAACAACTCGCTGGTCACAGGTCAGTCACAGTCAGTGCTCTTTTAATTGGAGGAAATCGCGTTACTGCAACTGTTTCTGAAGTGACGTTACAGTCCATCTTCACAGTGACTTTCTTCTGTTATTTTTCTACAGGAGTAAGATAACCTTTGCTCGTAACACACCAAGTGATTCATTGGCCTTTGTCAATGCCTTCAAGGTAAAGTCAAAGGAGTCAACTTGAAATCCTGCTCATTTCCCATAATAACCTTCTCTGTAACCTGTCTCTGCTAGGCCTGGCATACTTCCAAAAAGAAAGGACAACTCAGACACCCAAAGGTGAACAAAGTCATACTCACTCTTGTAGAGTTGTGCAATATATGACTGTAAAGTGTTTTTGTGTTGATATAGTTATTACATCTATTACAACTATTACATCTACCACTGGTGTTTTTCACGTGGAACTCATCTGCAATTTTAGACTATCCTCTTCTATCCTCTCAGTCATTTTATTTAAAGGTTCGTGATGTAGCTATTTTAGATGGACTAAAGGTTGATATTTGTGCATGTTTGACCTTTCAGTGGCCCAGTGGCTGTATGGCACTTATACTTTACAGTATAGAGGCCTCTGACACTCCAGGATCAATCATTTTTTTAGGGTACCTGGCAGGTTTTCTGAATGGAATGTATGCTTTGCCATGGAGATGGTTCAATCAGCAGTGAAAACCTTCCAGAAACCTTAAATCAATTGATCTTGGAGCCTGGATCATACTCGCAGCGTTATCTGTAGGAACTGATAGCATAATAACGGCCAATAGCGCAATAACTCTGATGTGCCAATAATGTTAGTTTTTGAAAATAATTAAGTCATTTGATTAATTACTACATTATTGGCTGAATTTATTACATTTGTATTGCATTTTCATCTTGTCAGGCCTATAATGTAATGACCAGCCAATAACGCAATAATTACTACATCGGCTGGTAAAATAGTTTTTACATTATTGGCCCAACAGAGTAATTACGTTATGGGTTCCTACACACACTCTTAAGCTTTTGAGCTTTCAGGGCTAGACAAGGTGTCTTTAATAAAGCTTTAATGAATGAATTAGCCCGATTTGGGTCTATTTTAGTGTTAGTCCTGCAGCACTTGGGAGATCAGTATTTTTTGGTTTGAAGAGCGTGAGAACCACTGTTGGAGTACAAGTACAATATCCTATCCTATTAAAATCTTTGTGTGCCTGTTACTTTTTTTTAGGATGAGTTGGACTGGGGAAAGGAAAACTTCATTCAAATAAAAAGAATCAGAGAGGTACATTTTATCCTTTTCATTTGGATAATGTCGAGAGCCAATGGAGTGAGGTCAGGACATACCAGCGGGTTCTTCAGTGTTTTAATGCATGTTGATGTAATTTGGTAGTTGATAACGAATCCATGAATTCTGCCAATGTGAAAAAGCTTCTGTTGGGGCAGATGGCTGACTATTGTGTTGCACTATGTTAAGTTGCAGTCACTCTGTGCAGGTGGCAGAGCTGTTTGAAGATCTGAAGAGGAGAGTGTCCCAGTTTAACATGTACATCCCCGAGAGCAGCCAGCCCCTGGACTTCACCAGCACACACCAGCAGAAGTTTATTTTACAAGTGAGTGAAGGTGAAAGGAGTGATGCAAGTGCTGAGAGATCGGCTTTCTTTTAAAAGCAGAAATACCTGGAATTCACAATTTTTCACTTTCAAATACACTTACCTGCAGCAAAGCATCGCTATGTATCCGTCTTTCGATAAGCCTTTATCACCTGTTGATTCTGCTGTATGAAATATATAATGTCCATTTGCACAACACAGGTTTCCCCAATAAGGACAAAGTAGAGTTCATGATCCCAATTTTTTAAAATAAAAATAGGAAAGATGCTTCTTGAGTTTCTGGGCACAAGCTTCTTAATATTCAAGAGTGACTGTTAGTTTGTCTTGTTAATCCATGTTTCTCTGAGCTTCAGGTGGTCATTGCAGGGGCATATTATCCCAACTACTTTGTTCAAGGGGAAGTTGATGAAGACCTTGCCTCACGAGAGCTGAGTGGCTTTAGTCCCAAGTCAACTGTAATGGTAAGGCTCACAGTGGCAGCGTTTTTAGTTAATTCAGTCTTTGTATTAATTGTTCTTGTCATATAAATATTTTTCCAGGTGAGAAATCTTCCTCCATACAGTTTTCTCTATTACAAGCAGCTGCAGTCCCTCTTCCGCCTGTGTGGCCTGGTCAAGTCCATTTCCTTTGACAGTTCTCGGTATGTTGGTACTCTGCCTTTGCCCTTGACTGCTTGGTCCCATTTAGGAACTGTGTGTATGTTTGCAGAGCGTTTGTGGAGTTCACCCGGCATCCCCAGGACTCTGGAGTACTGCCTGACGTGTCACTGGCCCTCCTCCTGGCCCACCAGAGTCTTGGACTCCAACTGTCAGTCTACCCCATCGAGCAGATCGAACTGTGTGCTGGCAACAGGAACATCACTCACCTTAAACATGGACGGTACGGTTCAGGCTGCACCTCAGTCTGATGACTCATAACACCAGAGACAGGATTGTGTCCCAAGCTCATGCCAAAGCATTGTTGCAGCTCTGTCTACAGGCCAACAGAAACCTCTTCTTCCTCAAATGCATTTTCAAAGGGCTTCAGTTGAGCACTAAGTAGCTTCTATAATACACATTTTCGTAGCGTGACATGGGTCCAATCTTGTGTCTCAAAACACAGACCGTAGCGTAACATTATGCGCTTAGTAGGAGCGCACTTTGTGATCTTGCCACTCCAGACTTTGCGCATTTAAGGAGGAAGTACTGGGGTGGAGACACTTTCTTTCCTCCAACCAGATCGACTCAGCGGCCAGGAGATGGGTTGTGGGGGAGTGGGGGGTGAACATGTGCATTTGTTTTGTTTCACGTTCACACCAAGCGGGCCGATCCGCGCCAAGTGGACGGCTGTAGCTTTTTCTCTCTCTCGAGACATGAACATTGTTTAGCTCACGATGGGGTAAATAAAGTTTTTAGTTTGACCTGTGAGAGCCGAAGGCTTAAGGAAGAACACAAGGCAGCGCGATGTAAAGGAGGAAGTGAATGTCAGCGGTGCTCCATCAGAGCAGTCACCTCCTCTTGTGATGGCCTCTCACAAGTAGCAAAGGCACAAAGCACATAGCTCCGCCACTCGGAAAATAATTCGCCAAGAGCCTGGGCCCCTCCATGGGCCAGATCTTGTGCTGCCACACGAAGTGCATCAGACACACAGTAGTTCTGCATGATTCAAGTGAAGAAGTTGTATATGCTGGAATGTGAAACATAACAAGCATTGGTGTCCAAAAAGCAGTAACTAATTCATCATACTTGTTGTCCAGAGTCATTGTGGACTTTCAGACCCAGACTGTCTCTCCTGTTGGACTCATAAGTAATGACATCGACCCCAAAAAGCTTCCTGTCAAGCGCATGTTCGTCGTCAGCGTCACTGAGGTCAGTTGAAGCATACATGCATCCTAAATGTGTACGATCAATGATCAATGAACCGCTCTGGTCTGTGTGGACTTGTGTGACAGGTGGTGGAGGTGGGTCACTTCTGGGGATTCCGTGCCGATGAAGTCAGTTTGGGTAAACAGCGTCACATGACTTCAGAGATAAACCGGCGCACTCTGCAGCCTGTCTCGGTGTCCATGTATTCAAACCTTGTTTGTCTGGCTCCGTACTCTGAGGTCAATGATCAGAGCATGTACTATCGTGCCAAGATCCTGCATCTGCGTGGAAACACTGCAGAGGTGGGGTTCAAAAAGTTTGTCCACATCTTTGTTGGCTTGAGTTGTGATTTGTGATGTAACAGGCAATACTACAGTCAACTTTGTTCTTGCATCATAATAAAATACAAACTACTAATTTAGCATGTTGGTTCCAACACTTTTTTGTAGGTTTTCTTCCTGGACTTTGGAAACACCATTATGGTTCCCTGCAGCAGCCTCAGAGAGTTGCCGCCTGACCTACTGTCTGAACCATTTCAGGTACAGCCCTGTTTCTGAACATCATGTTGTGAGGCACCGCTGACGTCTGCTGGTCCTGCAGGCTCAGGAGTTCCAGATCATGGGAATGCGACCTTCAACCCAGTCTGTCATTCAGGGCAATCCGTGGAGCAGCCGATCCCGCGATCGCTTTATCACTTTGGTCAAGGGGCACTCCTTGATCGTGGATCTGTATTCCATCCTCCATGGAGTGATGAGAGTGGAGCTGCTCATCAGCACAGACACATTACAGTCCAATGTGCGGGACCTCCTTGTACAAGAGGGGCACGCTGAAATGGTGGATGAGAGCTTTGAGTCCAAGGTAAAGAGCATAGCTTAATTTGGGTCACAATGGATGTGTTGTTATCTTGTGAAAATCTCTTAATTCCACATGGTTGTGATCATTTTGCACCCTTTTCTTGTGTGTAGCAAAATCACGAGGTACTGATGTCAGTTTATAAGGACTTGGCGGACGGGACTTATGTGAGCAACTCCATCAGCACCTCATGGCAACAACGCAAAAGAGAGGAGCAAGAAGTCATCAACAGTCTCCTGGAACACTTCAGCAAGATCCGCCAACCATTCTCCAAGACCAAGGTTGGATAAAACCACACCTTTGACCTGAAAAGGAAAAACTGTTTTGATAAATCAACTTTTTGAGTTGTCATATATTGGCCTCTCAAAAACATGCTTTGTAACATGTTGTCACTTGTTTTGCATTTTGATGGTTAATGACTTGAGCTTGATCAGTGCTGGCTCAGTTTGATTGGTTTCTTTTGAATCTATCACATCATAGTGCATATCTTACAACAATGAACCAAGACTATCTTTGTTTTATAGGTGCATTTACATGGACCACATAGCCCTCATAAGATCGGTTTCAACAGTCTAAACCACAAGACCCTATTCAAGTGAGTGGACCCGGCAGTGCATCCAGACAAAATGAGTAAAGTAACAACTCTCACATACTGTGGGTGCTCTTGTTCAGGACGGTCTCTGTTGAGAAGAGCAGTTTGAACTCTTTGGCCATTAATGAGAATCCTCACTACAAGCACCAGAGGATGTTGGTGGCCGGGAGTGTGTCTGTCAACTCCACTAGTACAACCCTAGAAATATATGAAAAATATCATTGACTGTTTGTTAGTATGAACTGTTTAATATTTTGAAATGGTCTTTTCTAGGCACTCGTATTCTCTTGCGTGAAACCACCATAATGCCAGACATACCCGGTCTGCCGGCGCTCATCACAATGCTCTTCACGCCAGTCATGGAGCTTCGGTGAGTGACCATCATCACCACTTTGTTTTTGATATAACCAGCTGCAACATTGTGTGTAGGACCAACGAGGAGCGGACAGGATACACTGGTGCTTTATGTGGTCTGGGCTGGACCAGCGACACACAAGAAGCGGTCCTTCCAGAGCATGACATCGAGCTGGCCTTTGACGTCAAGTTTGACGTAGAGGACATCACTGAGGTCCGACTGTCACTGCAACCTCTTTGACTGTCAGATCTCATTGGGCTGACGTTTACTGTGTTAATGTTCCTTCACAGATCAACGCCCTGCGACTGGCAATGAACCGCCTGGCATGTGAGGGTTCATGTGGAACTTTGCATCTGGGCCCTGATAGGACGGCCCAGCTGCAGGAAGACTGCAGAGACCGCGTCATAAGGTCTCTTTGCTAATACTGAAATATTGTTTGGTTTTTGAACTATTTATTCAGGTTAGAAGCATGTTTACTTTGTATGTGTTTTGTTTGTGTTGCTGCAGACTCTTCAGTAAAAATCCTGCTCGAGAGGCAACCATTCCTGTTTATTACAGCCTGAAGGAGAAATGGAACCAGGTGTGGCTTGTCGCCAATGTTCTGTGTTTATGCTTTTAGCTATACATTGGTGTTGCTGAATGAGCCATCTCTAAATATATTTTAACACCTCCAGGTGGATCCTTCTCTCAAAATGGACATCATTCAGCCAAAATCCGGGAAAACCAGAGGAGTCCCGTTTCAGTTGCATCCTATCACTCTGCTCAACTCCTAAAGTTGTTGTTTCTGGTTGATTTGAAAAATGTTAAATAGCTTTTACTTGTAATTTGATATGTTTATAATGTTTATGTAGTTAGTCAGATGAGCGCATGTTTTTTTTAATCATACCTTAATACACAGAATCGTTTATATTTCATTTTAGTTCAAGTAAATTTTCTTGCCAGTGTTGAGCAGCTTAATACATTTGTTTAAGTAAACAAAATGCGACCAATAGTTTTTTTGTTCCTTAATTCAGTTTGACTGCTGCCAGGCTTTTACACTGGAAATTAAAGCCTTGGCTATTTTAGTTGAGCACATCTGGGAGCCATTTTGTGGTAAAGATACCTTAAATATGCATTTTTGCAAATTACCACCAGCACTACACAAACCCTGCAGGCCACGGTCTCCAATGGACCAGGAACTTCATGCACTGAAGACTGAACACAGCAGAGACAAAACATTTTGTAAAGTAATTGGCAGAGACTCTTGCACTGTTGCTGCTGTAGTGCACACAGCTGAGCCTGAGCTGAAGACGCACAGCAGTTTTCAGGACTTTCAATGCATTATTCTCATTATGAAAAAGTCACTACCAAGCTCTCATACATCTAGGAACATTTATTTTCTTGTAATTAAATACATACTGTAAGTGCAAATATTTAGAGTCCAGGTTTTAAAGAACTACAGAGTATAGTTAAACAGTACAAAGTTGGACATTTCTTCAAACAAGCCAAATATCACCAGATACTCCTTGTCTTCATAGTTGTACAACAGTACCTAAACAGTGTGTTGTTGCTTATGAATATACAAAAACCAAACCTTACAGTTACCACATCTAAGACGCTTATTGAATTATTTTGTGCTTGGCAACATCAAATGGAAACTTGTTGTAATATTTATATTTTTAACATTTAGCTTTTCTTTTGCCGTCAGTGTAAAGTGTGTGAACTCTTCCGGACCTAACATTCCAGTCTGTGGTAAGCACTGCAAAGCAAAAATACAGCATGAAAAAGCAAAAAAAAAAAAACCTGCACAAAAGATCAATTTTACCCAAGGCTCCACTTCATGCACTTTTTGTAGTAAGCAACACAAATGTTTCGTCTCAAGTTTTGTCTACCTAGAAACAGGAATATGTAGTTGAGAGCATGTGTTAGTGTGGAACTGCTATAGACAGGTGAAGTCCAGTGGATTAACACCGAGATGAGTCCTCTACTCCTCCTTCCTCTTGGCTCCAGGAATCTTCGCTTGGATCCTAAACAACAAAACAATTGCGTTAAGTTCTTGAATGAAAGTGTACACAACTTAGAAATGTTTACATAGCATTCAGGTATTTTCAGAAACTATAAAATAACTCGTCTATAGCTATGACCTCCATGATGTCACGAGATGGTGCTGCTCTGTGTTTTCATTCCTCCCTCCACTAAAATGCATGCCTGGCTTAAAGCGAGAACTTTCCTTTGTGCCAGCAGAAAAAGCCCAGACCTTTTGCATAGACATCTTTCCCCCCACAAAAATATTTGAACAAACTCACTTTCCCACCACTCCGTTGACCTGTGTCCGTATCAATCCGACATACTGGTCAATCTGCGCCTGAAATGAGAGGAGTAATGACCATTAGAGCCAAACCAAATTTAAGCTGGGAGCGCTCGCAGCCGCCCACCTACCTGATGTTTCTCATAAACCACGGGCATGGTGAACATGGAGACAACAGCTGGAAAAGGAAAGAGATGTCAGAGATTCTTATTGAAATGTCAAATGAAATACAATGATTACTGGGGCGGGGCTTACTTAGGATGAGCAGTGTGAGACCATTGAAGAGGGCACCGACGTAAGTGAGAAGCCACATCAGGACGGCAAACTGAAACACATTTATCAATTTAGAATCGACATATTGCGTCCAAAGGTTGCATTCGCGTGACATCGAAAACATAAGAGGCTATAGGTTTATCTCTATGTAAATTGGAAGACAGCTGTCATACCTTGAGCGAGTCGATCAGGTCCTGCACGAGGAAGAGCCGGCGCAGCTCCTTCATACAGGTGTTGGTGTACAGCAGGATTTTATCAGCGTATTTGCTGATCTGGTCCTGGGACAGAGTGATCTCCATTTCCAGGTAAGCTCTAGGGAACAGAGAACACGACAACGTCCCTTATGTGTTACACAAATGAACAAAAATCATGACGTTTCATTGATAGTGTCACTCTCAAATGGGTGTGACACTTCGAATAAAAAGTCCAAGTGTCAAAACAATAACTGACAACCATTTTCCTTAGCTGTTGCCATGCTGTTTCTATGCAGGAACATCTGCATCACCTCTATAGCGTGATCCTTTCCATTAATATTAATGTGATGCTTTAATTTCCTTTATTTATGCAGAGTTTGTTAAGTGGTTAAACCCATTTATACTTCCTACAACGTCACTTGAAGGGACGTGACCATGGCAACGCAAGCACATTAAGAGAGTCAGTAAAAATAGGAGTCTTCCGATGATGCTACATGAAAACTTCAATATGCGAGATAGTGGAACCTAACACAGTATAAAATCATGGCCTGGGGGACAAAACCAGCCCTCCATCATAGAACCCCTGACCCTGAAGAGGATTTTGAGGAATATTATTTGTGTTACTTCGGCCTACAATTGGAGGCAAACTTGCTTGCCCCTTATATAAATGATCAGGTTCAATATTTGTGGTTTTTCCAATTACTATTTTTTTATGAGGCAGCAACACTATGATGTTCCACTCCTAATAACGTTGAAGTACTTTTTGCAGTATTTTACTCACGCTTAAATAAACGCTTGTATTTTCACTCTCTTTATTGCATGAGATGTTACGCAGTGTGGCTCTGAAAAACGCGGCACCAGGTTGAACTCACTTGAAAGGATGCCCCTCGTCGGTCTTCTGCACGGCCTGCAGCACAGACTTGTAGATCCTGAAGCTGATGGTGGCCGAGAGGGCGGCCAGGCCCAGGTAGGCGGCCACACTGACCACGCTGAACTGTGTGAGGGAGAAGAGCAGCAGGAGTGCGCTGCTGAACACTGCCCCAGACTGCTTCACATTCCTCCAGTACAGCAGGTCCATCGCTGCGGGGAGTGGACAGAGATAGATAAATAGAGAGAGAGGTCAGGCCACTGTAGCGCTACACATTTAGGTCACAAAATGAACCCCTCTGAGAGCTGAGGTCACGTGACGCTGCTTTGATCCAGCTTCAGCAACTGTTTTAGGAGGTTACATGGGAAAACAGGTCAGAGCGACACAAAAAGTGATATATCGGCATTTGATGGTCTGCAGTGATCCGAGCGAAAACAAGCAACAACTGGCAATGGCCTTATGGCTTTTAATCTTGTCAGTGATGTCAAGAAATATATTCTAAAAATATAGTAAAAGGCTTTGAAAAGTGATCAAAAGGGCCACCACAATCCAGTAACTTGAGAGGGAAAGACCATTTCTAAGCCTACTTTCATACATTTCTCCAGTGCATAAAAGTAAAACTAACATTATATTCATATAATCCAAGCCTTTTGTTGTAGCCGAGATACAAGCAAAAACATCACAGCTGGTTGCATTTGAATAAGAAAACAAATGAAATGGTTGTTTCGGGCTGAAGCTCTTGGTTGGACTGTGTTCTGGTTGCGCATAGGTTATAGTGTGGATTTGGTTCATTGTAATGAGGTCTACATTTGGCATGGTTTAGATCCGTCTAAGTCATTTACAAGTATAGACCTAGAGACTTGATTTACAGTTGGCTTAAGCCCCATTTCGACAGGACCGGAACGGACCGGAGCGGTTTGAAGGTGTTTTCACTGCCAAAAGTGAACTGCTCTGCTCCAAAAGGGGGGTCCAAACCGGTTTGCACGGTTTGGACCCAACGGTTTGCAAACTAGACCGGTTTGGGGGGAAAGGGGAGGGGGGCTTGTAACCACTGTGACTGGTCAGGCCAATAGTCAGCTTGCATATTCAAAGTTTTTTTTTTTTCACAAGGCTTTGTCATGACTGGTTCACAGAAAATATAGGCATGTTTTGCCATCTCCACTCATAGCCTATGCCTGATTTTGTTATATATTTTTCCTAATATTTATGTCAGTAATCTACTGCTTGCACAGTTTTCCCATACATTGTTTCTTTTTACCCAAATGAGAGGAGAAGTCTTGTATCTCCCTTTTTAATTTTTGAATTCACTGTCAAACTAAAAAGAATAGGTTTACTCGTTTTGGGCATTTTTGTGATTATTCTTTTATTCTTTTTTCTCAATAACTGTTCCTCTGGCGCTTGAAAACTGTTCAAACACCTTGGCCACTCCCATAACGACCCAGACCACTTGGTCCTGGCTAAAGATACTTGAAACACAAACTTGAAGGCGCTGCCCCTCCCCAAATGAACCGGTCTCAAGTGAACCGAACTGATCTAGTGCTGTCGAAATGGGGCTTCTGTCCTCATTCCTTTTGTATGTCACTTTTGATTAATGATGTCCAAGCCCTCGTACATCTTTATATCACACACAAACACTACACTATTTCAAACCACAGTAGTATCCTGCGCATGCTTGTTATCAAAAACCTCTAAACTTAGCATCACGCTCCGAGCTCACAGCGCCCCACACCTGCACCGTTCTCACGCACATCGCAGGTACATGTCCAGCTGCGCCCGTCGCCTCTGGGACCATGTGATCGCTGACCTGCGCCGGGGAGAGCGATGGCACAAATAGAACACTATCAGCATGAGATAGCAGCTCAGTGTGACCTGAACAAACAGTGGTTGGTAGGGGTGACCTGGCGTTAGGCAGAGATGTCCCTACAGCAGCTGAAATGTGAACTACCTCATGTCAACGCAGCACAAGCCCAAGCCCAAGCCTCGCTCTGCTGTCACTCTCACAGCTCCTAATTGGTTGGCATTCAAGAATTTAATGCCACACATTTTTGTAACATATTTCGTAAGAGATCGCACCCACAAATTTGCCATATTAACGTTGTGGTTTGAAGTCCTTTCAACGTGCCACCCCCTTTTGTGCTAGTGTAAAAACAAAACTAAAGTTCAAATATTGAACTTTATGCCAGTTTTTGTTTCATACAGATAGACCCAGTAATGGCAGATATTGATGAAACCAAGTCAAAACATCTGTTAGATCTGTTTTGACATCTAAAAGGCAAATTCTACCATATGGTTTTGGCCTATCCTCCACCTCATTGTTGAGTGTAGAATGTAATGATCTAACAAGAACGCAACCTTCTGACAGCTCTGAATCAGGATGATACATGCTGTTAGTTTTTTTTTACACAGAATCTATTCCATGTGGCCTGTGTTAGAGCTACGTAGACTCAGTTGTAAGCAGAAGGTGAGTGGCAGCCAGAAGTTAATGTGCAGTTCCGCCCTCTTTGTCTTCAGCTCTCTTGGGTTCTCTCCTCTGTGGGTAGTCTGCTGGTCTGCCTGCTCTAAATTTAGCTGTGGAGCAGTGAGCAGCATAGTGATGACGGCCATCTTTAGTCCGAGCCAAAGGCATCTTGTGGAAGTCATTGTGGCTAAAACAGTAGCTGTGTAGACTGCAGTGTATAGAGGGAGAGAGAGCACTTGGCCAGGTCAGTGCCGCCCTCGGAGGCCTGGACAGTCCTGACACTAGCGTCCGCTCTCACAGGTAACACACAGACACCGCACACCTGACTTCTGAATGGTCACACGCCGCATGAGAATGACAGAGCTGGAGAGAGTACTGACCTGTGGCTCCCATGGCGAACAGAAAGAGGCAGCTGCTTTATCCACAGACAAAAGGAGAGCAGTGCAAGGGCTGGCTCCAAACAGGGGCTGAGCCACAGGGGCAGCAGCCAATCACAGCAGCCTTTTGTGACAAGGGAGGGTCAGTGGGCGGGATAAGTGGAGAAGCACACTACTGTCCTGTTGTCACAAACACTATGCTGCTTTGGGAACGCCCACCTCAGGCTGCACCCTCAGACAACATGCTCCCAGTCATTTCTGTCGATATGTTAAAGACAACATCTGTGTAAGGACCACCAGAGGCACCTGGCTGATGCAGTAACCATGGTTACCCCGCTCTCCCAGAGCAGAGCAGCCAAGAACAGGGACACATTTATCTAAAAGAAACTCCTTTCACTGAAGCCATGTCTGTTTTCACAAAAGCATAAAAGAACAAGCTTTTATCCATTTCAACTTCTCTAATCTAAGCTTTACCACTTTTGCACTTTGCAGAGGGCAGTCATTCTGCTGCCAAATACAGTATGTGGTTCCTTCAACGTGTATAGCATGTTACAGTCATCATTTGCAAACTGTTAGAGAGATAAAATACATTCTAGTTCAGACAAAGCACTGCAAGAGGCAGTGTAATCACTCACATATCTGGGTGGACATATCGAAGAGCAGCTGAGTGAAGCTATTGTATTCTGACTTGGTCATAAAGAACATGATGCAGGGGCTGCTACACCAAAGACAGTTAATATCCACAATGTGTTGCTTAGTTTATTTGCAGCACTGGCTTGATCTTTTTTATTGTACATCCTAAAACTAATGTGTGGGATGGCAGTCCTTTTCATCAGTAGGTTGCGAGGCTGAGCTGTATTAAACAGTGCATGAGTGCAGCTTTCTGCTCGGGGACAATGACTACACAGAAAAATGTTCAGGTGCAAGGTGACGCCGTGCCAGGAAACAAAGGCGTGGATTTGTGACTCAGCGTTTCATCAAGAGTCACTCCAGTAACACTAACGAAGAGCAAAGGCTTTCTTCTAAAGGCTTCACACTGGAAACACATCACTGACCTCTCAGTGTATAGAAGCCATTATAGCACAAACATTCTAATGTGCATCTGAGAGACGCCATCTTCTTTCAGCTCCTGCTCCATGCCCAGAGCGCTGCAAACTCCCGGATGAAGGCTGCTCGGTGCCATGGCAGCAGCAGAGAGGCTGATGTAATGAGGATGGGTGTGTCCTGGTTACCATGGAGACAGTATGTCAGGACGGTCCTGATGCTGCAGCCACCTTCTCAGACAAAAAACGAACCCCCCTGAACACTACATGTAACCACGCCTAAGATCACAAAGGCCATTGATACAGCCAGACGTTTTCACAAACCAAGCTGCCCACCTTCACACTGCTAAATCAGAGCTCGAGGGGTGTCTACGGTACAGAGGCCTAGAGCGCAGGCATAAGACACAGAGCGGCTCCCTCGCATGCAGCATCTGAGCACAAACACACATGAACAGTATTAAGCAGTACCCTGGCCCTTCCAGCCGCTCCACGATCCCTCCTTCTTGCCGCTGTCCGCTGTGGCCTGCATGCTGCTGCTGCCGTCTCCTCGCGCTCGCTCAGTTATTCTGTCGGTGTCGTCTTTCTGTCCCCGCTCAGCACCAGCGACTCACGCGCTCATCTCAGGGAAAGAGGCATGAACGGCGGAAAAGAGAGACGCAGACGGCGCGGAGCGAGCGGGAGGGAGGAGGAGAGGAGGAGAGGAGAGAGGCTTTTGGCGGAGTCACGGGCTCGCGGAGCAGAGAGCGCACACTGATGCCGATGCTGAGTCCACACGCCACAGCGACGGTCAGGGGGGGGAGGGTGGTCCGACAGCAAAACACCACAGAGCTGCTGCAGAGAGGAGAGCCGCCGCGCAATGATTAAAGAGCCCGGGGGTGTCAGAGGGTGGGCGCAGGAGCACTGAGGATGAACACGCGTATGTTTTGGATAGAAGAAGTCAAGGAGCGAGCGTAATGACAGGTGTAAATAGATACGGGTGCCACACAGAGAATGTTATCTTGGTTTATTATTATACTTCAGTAATGCCTTATTATCTACTCAGATACTCTGTTTTGTGTACTTCTTGTTGTATTGTATTTACTTGGCCATTCCTTTTATGTAAAGGGGCGTGTAAAGGGAGGGTAGTGGGAGGGAATTGAGAAGAAAAAAATCACATGTTGTAGGTTTCTGTTTATTTGTATGCTACTGAAACTTAAACTACAGTGAATAAAAAGATATTGTGGGGAAAAAAAGAATTAAAAACAGATGCTTGCACGCAGCAGATTGTTGTGTATGCAGTGCGGGGACGAACAGGCTGTAAAAGCCCAGATATACACCACTTCTCTCCAATGTTTACATGGGCATCCCAATCATAGACCTAAAGCCTAATAGGTCTATACTTCAGATATAGGCAGTCTTGACCAGACCACGCTGCCCCGCCGGTATTGAAGGATGGGTCAAATCAAAGGACGAATTTCCTACACAGGGCAATAAATGAATGTATACCTCAACCTTACCCTTAGATTTGATCTTCAGGTTCAATCTACTTCAATCAGGAAACGTAAGTGTCCAAAGTTACTAAGTACAAATCTGGAATACCTCCAGCTCTGTTTGTACAACGCTGCAAATAGCAATTTCCACTCCGGCTCACCGATCATTACAGCGCCAGAGTGCTTTTGTTTAAATAATTCATCATCAAAGAACGCAGAGCGGTCCCTGAGGTGTGTGTCTATATGCCTATCAGCTCATCCTACACAAACATCACACCGTGGACAGACATAGACGGCACCAGACCTCCGGCCTTTTAGATCGCCACACCTCACGCCGTCTGTTCAAAGCAGCTATATCAGGCCAGCACCCAGCATGAGCAGCCCCCGACATGCTCATCCTCCCTGTCGCCATGGAGACGGAGGGAGGAGAGGGCGGACACGCCATTTTCCAAAACAGATTCTCCTGTGTATGAGCGGCTCCTCTGTGGTGCGCCCTCTACTGGTGCACGGGGAAACCCAAGTGACCTGCTTTTTGCATTTATTTCCAGAACCTTCTCGTTATCGGCGATGTGGAGAGAGGTTTATGGGGGAGGGTCGCAGTTCAAGCGTGTAATCGTCTTGAGTCATCATTAACACCATCTGAAAATCCATGCGCCGCACATGCATGCAAGCATCATATCTCGTTGCTAATGTCGCCACTGGAAAAAAAGAAAAGAAAGTAGGTCCCTAACACAGAGAGGCCGTTCTGAAATAAATCAGAGGAGAAAAGCACTGAGTGGATTATTTTTGCGTTATCCTACTAAGCCCAGGATGTACCACCAGGGGGCAGCCCGCATCCTGGAAGCAAAACAGAGTCCTCCAACATCAGCATTACAGTCAACAGACTCCCCACAGTCTGACCAAACAGTAGTGTAGTCTTTTTGTGTGTGTTACAGTTCGTTTAAAGAGCTACTCTAGCTTTGCGGATACTTGAGTAACTATGGGACTTAAATCGCGTGCACTCGGAACAACTTGTAGCCTATAAGATCATGGCGGAACACACGGAAAGGGAATCACTTTAGTTCAGTTTTCCTTCTCAGTGCAGGCATATTATGTTTCACGTGTTCATCACTCAATCATTTGATGCACAAAGAGAAACTCCAAATAGGTGCAAAACAAAACTGTTTGCCAAGACAATGATCAGATACCGTATGACGCATCATTCTAGACATGTAGCAAGGGCAGTTAGATATGCAGCAAGGGCATTTAGATATGCAGCAAGGGCAGTTATGGTGGTAACTCTATAGCAGCATGTTCGAGACCCCAATCCAAAGGTGTGCTTGACTGTCACTCACTCCAGCAAAGGACACATGCATTTTGCAAAGGACTCTTCCACTACTCACTCCACCGGCTAATGCACGCCACGCCAAAAGAACTTAGCAAGACTGGACTCGTGTACCTTTCTGTTTGCTGAATCCTCGGAAGAAGACGCTGAAGTTAGACATCTTCATCTCTCCCTTGTAAGCTTCTGCCGCTGGAGCTTTGTCGGCCCTCACCTCGGGGGTTACGGCCGCCGTGGGGGGTTTCGCTTTGGGGTGCTCCTCCTCCGTTTTCAGCTGGACTTTGGGCTTCTCCGCGCTCACGGACAGGACCGGCCCGGGCTCCGCTGCTACACTGCGGGGGGCCGTGGGAGCACTGGGGACCAGGGGGGAGGGGGGCATGTGTTTGGGCCCGCCGAATCCCTGCTCCCTTTTGGGGCTCTCCTCGGACGCGGACTCGATGAAGAGATCACTGTCCAGCTCGGCCTCCCGCTCCTCCCTCAGGATGCTGTAGGAGGTTGGTGTGGCATGGGTCCCTCCCAGGCCCAGTCCTGCTTTGGGGGCTGGGGCTGTGTCGAAGGGGTTGCTGGGGGTGCTCTTGATGGGTGGCTGGCTGAACGGGTTGGCGCTGCTCTTGGTGGTCTCCTCGGACACTAACTCGATCTCGGAGTCGCCGCTCTCTGCACTGCTGCCGTCCTGCGAGCCCATTGCCGGCTTCACTGGGAACTCTTTATCTATGTAAGGATGGGGAAAAACATGTTGCAATGTATTTACCAATAGGACATTTTTTAACACGGGCTGTAGATTACTGACATAAATATAGGGACACAATTCTAGTGCAAGTTATCTATCATTGTCCAAACATAACTGCAGAATATAGATGTTGACTCAGATGATGACTCAAAAACCTTACTCTGGGATGGAAAAGCATTTTTTGTAGATCTTATTTAGTCTTTGAATAAACTAGTTATTACTGACAAGTCTCCTGGAAAACAAAAATCTAAATATTGAGACATTATTAGACACCATTTTCTCTTGAGTGTGAGAAGAAAAGCATTTTGGGAAAACGATTCAGTGAGTAATGAATTATTGTGAAATCAATCATGTTTGTTTTTTTTTCTTTTAAGGTGAAAGCAAACTTGTTAGCAGCAATCTGGTCCAAAATGTGAGAATTGAGCTTCACCTGCAGCGTCTCCTCTGTTTTAATAAGCAATTCATAAACGGTTGACCATTTGGAAGTGGCTAATTTTAGATAACCTTATTTTCAATTCAACATGAAAGTTCAAACCTCAGCATCATTCTACTCCTACATTTACCATCCCCCCTCATCCAAATCATCTCAATCTGGACATCTGATTTAAAGCTTGGAAACTGTATGGTAAGCTCCTTATCCCGTCCATTCTCATCAGTGATCTATTCTGATCAGTGAACACTTACGTGTGGGCGATGCGTTGGGGGTAGAGGCGGGGCTGTCGTCCTCTGGCTCTGACAGCGTGACAGTGGGCACACCCTTCACCCCGACACTGAGCACGTTCTCGCAGTCCGCCGGGCTCGCTGGTTGGATAGGGCGCTGCTGGGGCTCGCTTTTGGTCTGGGCGGGCTTGGACTCGGTCAGGGTGATCTTCACGGGACTGGCCTGTGGAGTGCCCCCCAGGTTCCTGTACGAGCGGTAGTCGGACATCTCCTCATCTGACGGTTCCTCTACGTACGGGAAGGAGTGCGAGCCCAGGGCGGAACCCAGGTTTTCATCCTCTTCCTCTTCCTCCTCTTCCTCCTCTTCCACACCCTTCCCCAGGCTCTTGTCCATGTATCCCCCCAGGGAGTCCAGGAGGCTGTGTTTTGCACTGTGGTCCTCCCCGTGGCTGATGTCCATGTAGTTGTAGGATTTGGGCGTATCGTCGAGCAGCTCCTTCTTGGTGCTGAAGCTATAGTCGGTGGAGGAAGTCTTGGAGGTCTCAGACATGTAGGCAGAGTCGGGGCCAGAGGTGTAACTCTGACTGGACATCAGGGAGGTGTAAACATCGCCGTCGTCGTCATTCAAACCCTTCGTGAACAGTCCAGACATCAATTCATCTACAAATCAAATGCAATGGTGAAAATTGTTTTATTAGAATGTCATTAATTCAGTGTAATCAGTACTCATGTGCATATTGTGCAACTTGGTCATGTGACAATCTGACGGCTTTTCCTAATATGAATTTTAAAGTATATGCCTTAACCCTTGCTGGTGAGCCTTTCTCTCTCCTGGGGCGAGTGGAAGCAGTAACACATTGTTTGCGTGCAATATTCAGAAACTTTCACAGACTAAATGATAAAACGACCTAGTTCAATTATTTCACCACAAACAAAGCAGGGTATGCAGGTAAAGTCACAGCAAATGGCAACAGAAGTCATATGAATGGCAATTCTAAATTATTATTGTTTTGACACTCAGTTCATAATGTTGGGGGCTCTGTTTAAAATGATAATGATGGAGGTGCTAGTTCATTCTATTAAATTGTTAATGGGATGTTCATTTTTTGAAAAGCTTTTCTAAATTATCCCAAGGCCAAGTGGAAGAGCCCTCAAACTTGTTTATTTCCTTTTTTTAAAACTCCTATTTTTAGTCTACGGATACAATCTTTTCTTCCTCCTCAGCCCCACTGGGTTCAACGATTTAAAAACGTCTATTTGAAGACGGTACTTCAGGTTAAGCCCAAATGACCAGGTCATACATATTTTGTTATCTAGAGTTGTTGAAAGATATATTTGTGTCTGATTCATCTTTTTCTCTTAAAAACATTAATCAAATTGCATGTTTGCATCACCAACTGAAGGATGTTTTTCAGAAGTCAACATTACACAACAGTTAATGGGGTTGACGTGTCTGGGAATAGTCAGGTAGCAACAGTAAGGAGGTTCTGGGCTGTAGAGCAGATATGATGTGACCTGGATGTAGTGTTTACTGCCCCCGTCCTTGTCTGTGCGGGGCAGTGCTGCTGTGTGAGCGGGCTATAAATAGTGTGGGTCCAGCTGTTGGGCTGGATGTGGAGCCTAAGGAGAGAGCGCGACAGATCCTCCCCAGCCAGCGTGATCCTGCATGTTTTCCTGTGTGTGTTCCTCTGTGAGCTCTTGACACTCCCTCATGCCTTTGCACATTAACAATAGATCAGGCTACAATAGCAGAAGCGCCCACCCAGTTATACCAAAGGTGGGGGGCAGGACTGACACTTAAAAGACCCAGCTCATCTGCACACAAGTGACAAGTTGTAAAAGTGATTAGTTCTCAGTTTGTAAAAATGAGCATCCTTTGTTTAATAAAAAATAAACTCAACCAGCCCATCCCTTTCTCTTTCAGGTTAACTGAATTTGTCATTTGTCAGTGTTGCAATATCCTTGTGCTCCAAGGTTCACCCTCAAAACTCCAGCACACCCCAAGCCTCACCCGCCCTCCCTCTCTTCCACACGGTCTCTTCACAATGAGACTTAAATAAAGATCTGCTCTCCTCATCAAAACTGTTTTGAAAAGTGTTTTTTATTTTTCATGAACTGTTAAGTGCTGTAAACTAACTATGCTGTGAACTAACTATTTGAACAGGGACAGCACATTTTTAATAAAATAAATGATCTTTAGTACAGCAATGTAATGTGCTGTACTGTACTGTACTGAAACTGTACTGAAACTGTACTGAAACTGTACTGAAACTGTACTGTGTCAGTACAGAAATGTACTGCTTATATGACATTGTTCTTATATTGTTACAGCAGCTCTCAGTGCTTTGGGTTTTAACAGATGGGGCTGTCACATCTGGATCGTGTTTCAGGGTTTCTCTTTCACAGCGTGACCTTGTCAAACAAGTCAAGAGCATAACAGACAAAGAAAAAACAACTTAAGTTACATTTTACTCTTACAGTGAATGGCTCAATCATAACTATGTTGAGCAGCAACATTATTACTTAAATATAATAATGTTGTGCACGTACTGAATATTAAATGATGCAGTAAAATGGTGATTCCTTTTTCACGCCTGAAGAGCACTCTGTTGGAGCGGCTGGGAAAGGTCAAAGGGATGGACAAGTCAAGAACTTTCTGTAGCCAAAAATGATCATAAGAAGCTTTCTTACAAAACTCAAAGTGAACATGTTATCACTACCACAGACCAACACAGTTGCAAATGGGGAGCTGCTGAGGCCTTAAACATTGATCCAGGACTAAAGGAAAACAGAACTTTTATTTGTTCATTTATTACGGTCCCACACCTGATCACTGCCCATGATCTGGTGAAAGTGGGCGCTGAGTGATATCGATGGTGCTTTTCTTAGCTGGACACAGCTGAATGAAGGAAGTGGGTGGATCCAGACCAAGTGTCTGCAGCCTGTCCACTTTGTCTCAAAGCTGTCAATCTAAACTGCATGGGGCTTCACTTTCGTAGAGGAGGTGGTGTTTTGTGTCCAAATTGGGAGACTGCGCTGCATTGTTTTTTTTAATCAAAATTGTGCAGCCTTTTTACCAAGCGAATTGTGTGAAAGTGACTAAAACAACAACAACAATTACATTTACAAAGAGAATCATATCCGTACTTTCTAGGTTGTTCTTTTATGCATGTCACAGACATAGAAGAACAGGGGTGGTCAACCAAAATTGATTTATTGATGTGATAAAAGCACTGTGTCCCTTTGGCGGAGTTATCTCGAAATTATTGGTGCTGGGACAGGGCTGAGGGCACACAAAATTGGAAACCATGATTTTCATATAGTCACCCTCTCATATTACATAGAACAATGTCATCATGGAATTTAGAGCCATATTGAACCAAACCTTGGAGTGATATTAGATGTTCACAGTTATCAAGTTCACTATACCTTAACAAACAGTTCTTCAGTATACAGTACTCAGCCCCACCACCAACCCCCCTGGGAACATGGCAGAGCTCTCACAAATACACTGTCCTGTCAGATGCAGCGCAGTCCACTAAGTGCACTCTGTTTCTGAGGTATGAAAGGGCTCTGAGTTGATAGCCAGGCCTATATTGCTGATGGAAATGGGGTTAAGTCAAATCCACTAGTTCTGTCCTTGCCTCGCTGGGTGTGTTTGGTGTTGGTACATGGCTAATAAACGTAACATTTGGAAGAAGCATTGATTAACCACAAGAGGGAATTCAACTGAGGTTGTAAGTAAACTGTCTCCGGCATTTAACAACTCACAGTGTTAGGAAAAGTCATTTACAAATGTCATAATAGTGATTTAACTTATCATCCTCATGCAAAGGCAGCTTAATTGAGTTGGGAATACATTCTTCGGCTCCTTTGACAGGAGAGAGTGGACATTAACAGGATTGGTCAAGCGGAAAATGCTCACTGCCTTTGTGCACAGTTCCCACCATGAAGTGAAGTGACAAACTGCATTACAACATGACATGGCATACAGTGTTCTTCTGATTCAAAACACAAGTTTGAAGCATTTCAAATCACTCTAGTAACAGATCTAGACAGCAGGCAACAACCACAGTATTTTTTTTTGAAAGTTTAGGATCACTACTGGGGTGGTAAGCCAATGGGTAGGTTTGATGCTCAAGTTAAGTCTGACTAAGAAATGGGCAGCATTTTAAACAGTCTAATTGCCTATTACAAATGACCCTGTGCCAGGATGAATAGGGCCTCGATGTGATCCAATCAGCTCAGGCTATAGACTAAAGTAGTCTATGCACTGGTAGTTGTTACCTTTACAGTTCTTTGTTATCAGACTTTAGCAGCTGACCTGACTGAAAAGCCTGCGTACTCTGTGGACATCAATACCCTTGTCCGCATCTCCCTCCTCCAGGCACCCTGTTGCCCTGTTGGCTGACTGTGGCTGCACAATCGCGATGTTAATGCAATAACAAGTGATAAGTGCTCGTTTACCTGTAGATGCAGTTTCCATAGCAACGACAGGCCTTTTCCCCTCGTCCTGGGAACATCGAAATGGTTGACCCAGGTCGCTCGTCTTCTCGCTGCCCCTTGGTGTAAATTCATCCCGCAGCCCGTCGAACCGGCTCGGAGCGTTCCCGGACAGGCCGTTCTCCCCAAAGTCATCCAGCCACCTTCCTTCAGGTCCTAGCTCATCACGGGGCTGAGCAGACATGCTTATTGCTGTGTATGCGGGCAGAGGTTGGGACAGGGTCCGCTGGCTTCTCAAATTTCGCAGGGATCGGGGAGTGAGCACACACCAGTGCGGCCGCTTGCTGGCGTCTGTTAGCGGAGGTGAAGTGGCGACACACGGACTAGGCGGTCGATCGGTCGATGAGAAGCCAGAGGAGTCAGGTTGATTGTTTTAGTTCTGTGATCCAGCGGTGACGTCATGGTGTGTCAGTGTGGCTTGGGTTTGGTAATGGAGCGACACGGGCCATGGTCAGATGCACAAAGAGCACAAAGAGACCATTATGATATGGGTGAAATGACAAATTAAGGTTTATTGTTGTGAATGGCAACAATAATCAGGGGAGGGGGAGGGGGGGCACAGCGGCCGTGGACATACTGTTCAATATGTTTGTTAAATTTCACGTGCCAAGTTTTGCTAAAAGTCCTTACGCAACCAATTTGTCTCAAGACTTCGCTAAGCCCAGACGCGTCAGTGTGGCGCCCTCTCGTGGCCCTCCGGTGTATCTGTCATGTAGGCCTACATGGCTCCTTAGCAACCGCACATACGCGCGCATACAAACAAGTGCCCCAAACATTTGTGGACCCAGAGCAACAAGAGGAGCACAGAGGGCCTTCCTGTATGGAGTGAGCCCACAAGTAATATTAGCATTTCAACATTGTATGTGCAGTTGTGGAAAACACGGACTTTTTTCCATTGAGTTCTGCAAAAGTCATCTTAATCACTGGTAAGAAGACAAACTGCATGGCCGGTTCCTGGCTACTTGTTACTTTACTACTGCACTCATGATTGTGTTTATTATGTTTTCTCTTTCTATTTAGTAATTGTCTCAAAATAAATGCTGACCCTTTGTTTGCTTTATTTATTATCTTTACCTAACTTCTTCCTTTTATTTTATTTTATTTTATTATTTTTTTTAATGTAAGGGTATGACCGCCATGGCACACAGTGAGAAGTTTCGTGCTGATGAGGAGGTGCTCAAAGAATTGGTGAGTAATATAAGGGAGGGGAAAAAATCAGTATAAAATAGATACAACATTTTTACAAAACTTTACATACATTTTGGACTGTCTTCTAGTTGTTTGCACCTTTATATGGAGTCTGTGGTTTTAAAGATGTTTGTTTAAAAAAATGAAGTTGTTTTGTGGTTCATTTTACCCCACGAGCGGGGTAGTTCATATTGATATTCATATTCATGTTAACAGTGTTTGGCCAACGGCGTATCCTATGACAAAATTGCACAAGAAGGACCCCACGTCAGCGCCTTGGAAATGTTTTTTTCAGGTTTCCCTCGCATGGTTGCACTCTCACGTTTCCCCAGCCTTTCTCACTTGACTATAGTAGGCCAGAGCTTACAGATCATTGAAGGTCTGGAGTGCTGTCCACAGCTCCGTGAGCTCTGGGTAGCTCAGTGCCATGTCAGGGTAAGTGGACAAAATGGAAAGTTTATTTGATAAGTTCTAATTACAGTGATAAAGTATATATCTCATTGCAGGACATTACAGGTCTGGAGAATTGTGTACAAATAGAGAAACTCTATCTCTATGAAAATCAAATAGACAACATAGAGAATTTGCAAATGTTGATCCAACTTCAAGTCCTGTGGCTCAACAACAACTGCATCAGTGAGATAAAGGTCATCAGTGTGTGGTGTTTATTGTAGTCTCCTGCTGTGTGTACATTTTCTTTAATGTAGTCTTCTTGTTTGTCTTTTTAGGGGCTTGATAACCTTCAAAACCTCAGAGAACTAAATCTGGCTGGCAACCGTATTGAAACGATAGGTAAGATTCATGTGCGGGGAAATGTTCTCTACAGTTCTAAATTAAAGATAAACCTATTTCCAAAATGGCTTCTCCAGGTCGCCGTCTGGAGCCTAATGTTAACCTGGAAAATCTCAACCTTTCGGCAAACCGAATAAGATCATTCAAGGTACAAAATCAGCCCATTTCATTAGAATTTTGGCTTGTAGTTTGATCAACAATTGAAACACATTGCAACCATCAATTTTAATGGACCCCCCCTCCATTTATATTTCATTTCATTTATCTTCACTCATCTGTAGTTATTTGTTCCCAGGATTCAGCATGTCGTGAGATCAAAGACTGAAACAGACATATAGATAATTCAAAAGGAAGCATAGTCCCAGTGTATTATAGTATCAGCGAGGGTCATGCATACTGCAAATCTTACAGTGGCACGTGTTTTCGTTCCTAAGAATACATCATGTTTCTGCCTCAGGAGCTGACATATCTCGCTCTTTTGCCACGGCTGACGGACCTTGCACTCAATGACCCCACCTCGGGGCCCAATCCAGTCTGTCTGCTGTGTAACTATGCCACACATGTTATATATCATATGCCCGGCCTCCGCTGCCTTGATACCTATCATGTGTCTAGCAGCCAAGTCAAAGAAGTAGCTGAGGTAAGTGTTACAATGGTACATTTTCTACGTTTTTGTTTCTTGTTGTGTACTAGGACTGCATGTTTTATGTACTGTTATCACTACGTGTTGGATACACTGTGTGTCTCTTAAGCTCTAAGTCTCTCTATAGCTTCAAACGGGGGTGAAGTTAGAAGCTACCAAGCTCTTCCACGTTTTCCCTTTTTAAATAAAGTTACACACACTTAAACATGTAACATCTAAGCGGATAAAAATGGGCACTATATTGTAAGGCGTAATAATACCTTAGGAGCACTTTGATTTTACTGTGTGGCTGTCTGCAAATGATGTATGACCAAAATAATTGCCGACTTTGCTAACAGCACCTTAAAGAACTGGCTATTTAGATGTGCTACTATTGTAATGTTTTCTTTTTCTCTCTTTAGTCCACTGTGCTGAAGAAAATAATGTACTATAACATGCGTGTGCGCGTGGTTCAGCAGACCCTGGCCGAGACGGTGCACAGGCTGACGGAGAAGAAGAAAACAATGCTCCAGGTTCCTGAAGAAAGCATCCGCACTTTAAGTCACGCTTTCAAAAATGTACGGTATAAAAGCCAAGTCCTTTTAAGCCTGTGGAGATCTTTTGTGTGTGTTTTTTCTACAACGTGCTTTTGTTTCGCTTGTACAGCTGGAAAGGGAGCTCTCGAGAGTGACGAGTGACTGCAAAGTGTCCACGGATTGCTCAGAGGATGGACAGTTCAGTCAAACGAATGGTATCAGCTCAGATCCAAATATGGAAGATAAAATTCGCCTCAAAATGGACTCCATAAGAGAAAGACTAACACTGTGGAGCGAGAAGATGGATGAGTAAGTTCACGTTTATGCTTGAAAACAGGTGTCAATAGTAATCACAGTCACTCTACTCAGAGTGGAAGCCATGCATGAGCGGGATGTAGCACATGCCACCAGCTGTATGGAGTATGCCGTCCAGTTCCTCCTGATGGAACTAGAAAGTGTTGGAAATATTCGTTTTGAGGAGGGCTGCTCTTCTGACCCTTGGTACTTACTATGCTCTGTAGCGATCATAACTCTTTCAAGATTCACTTTGGCTTGACTATTTTTATTACCCTCTTCCCAACAGGTTTTCGTCTTGTTGTGACCTCTTTCATTCCCGCTTTTCTCTCTCGGATTACAAGGCCTATGATGTTACCGGGGTGAAAATCAGCAAAGTTATTCGCGTTCACAACACTGCCCTGCGGCTTCAGTTTGAAGAAAAACACATGCTGCTCAGTGACGAGGCTCCGTGTCTTCCCCAGTAAGTCAAATCCATAACGGCCGTGATTGATGATGCGTTTAGTGTAACTGAGTGTGGCCTAAAACAGTGCAATCTTTAACAGGAATTATAGGCGAAGACTGGAGTACTTGTTCTATGTCCCTGACCCCGGAAAAAATCCTGAAAAAGAGGATATTTTGCAGATTTTAGAGAATGGATTTAAAACTGCGGCACAATATAAGGTATGTAGTGCTAAGGTAGTTCGTCACCCTCAAGGTTCTGTAGCTCATATTCAGTTTTTCACTTTCTTTGCCTTGAACTAAGGAACCTTTATTCAGAATTCCAACATAAAAGCATTGTTTGGTTGTATTATTGCACTGATAGATTTAAAGGAATCCCAAACTTTCACACAGATATCAAAAAAGTGTAAAAGTTCAAGTAAAAAAATCTGCTTTGTGGTCAATTCTATCAGAGGTAGGAAGTTCATACTGAGAACTGAAAGTGCCTTATCGGTGCAACAGAGTTCCAAAAACTTTTAAGTACCATAAATTGCAAAAGTGTAAACTGCATAGACATCATCATGTTGATTTTGTGATCAGTCCCTAACTGTAATTGCATTTATTTCATTTAATGTACAGGCTCTAGGAAGAGAAGAGGCTGTTCCTTTGACAAACAGCCTCAGACTGTGTGAACAATATCGGATTGAGACTCCAATCGACTGTAACCAAAGCGCCTCACATGTCATGGACAACAGCCCCCTCAGACCTGGTACACATCTGTTACCTGTTTTTTGCAGCATTGTTAAATATAATTCAACTCTATTTTGGTTCATAGGTTGGGTTATTTTGTGCAAAGTGCTTCTTGGAAACAGCACACCCATAAGAAATGACGAGCCAGTGGAAAAGGACAACTATCCTACTGCCAATTCTGTGTACATGAACATGGGCAGCGGCACTAAACAAAGAAGCAGCAGCGAAAGTAACACATATCAACGCAGTAAAAGTAACTCTGTAATACAAAATGATTCTATTTGTGTGCTTTTATTCAGAGGCACCTCATTCTGCAAAAGCACAAGCAGGTCACGACTTCAGTCAACAGCACAGAAAATGGTTCATATTTGACAACGAGCTTGTTCTACCGGAGTACATCATATCTTTTGAATATCTCACCTCAGTACGTTTACGCACTGTCTTTATTTGAATATATTGACTGCCATGATCATCATATTTATGCATGTTTACTGTGTGTCAGAGTCAAGAAGAGGCTCAGCAGGTGTGTAGCACAGAGAGAAATGGTACTTCACCCAGTGAAATACTTGTGGACAGGAAAGTCCTGAGCATGGAGCCTGCACTGAAGCCACAGCCCAAGCTCATGATCCTGGAGGAGAAAATGCTGCTAAATGTGGCGCAAGCAAATGTCCTCAGTCAGATTACGGTAAATGATTGAGCAAATGTTTTGATGTGAAAGCGATGAAATGACCTTTGAACATTGAATCTCCAGGTGTTGAACCTGCATGGCAACAGTCTGAGCGAAATGAAGGACATTCACCGCCTCACAGCTCTCAGGCACCTCACCATCAGCTTCAATGAATTTAAACGACTGGATAACATTCGCCACATGGTAAAAATAACACAGAGTTTGGACATATTGGACTATAACGGTATATCTCTCAAAATAACCTTTATAAGCTTCTTCCCTAAAATGTTTGATATGATGATGTTCTGTAAATTCATTAATATGGCACCACTGGATGTCTCACACATTGCATTGATTTTACTTGCTGAACTTTTAGCACAATCTAGAGTTTTTGGATGCCAGCTTCAACCGCCTGGTGACTCTGGAAGGGATGAGAGGGTTGCAAAAGCTCAAACACCTTGATGTGCGGTGGAACAAGCTGACCAAAGCGAGGGAAGACACCGCTGTTCTGACAAAACACACGCCCGCTCTGTGCAGACTGGACACGAGGCACAACCCATGGAAAAAGGTAGGCTCTCTAAACTGTTTTTTTTTTTTTTTACATTACAGGTATAGAGGCACAATCTAAACAATCCTTTTTCTTCTCTTTTTTTTTTTTTTTTTACAGGGAAAGTTCGTGAGAATGATTGCACTGGCTGGTCTGAAGTCTCTCTCTCACCTGGACGATGAGCTCATCACCGAGGACGACGCGGCTGAAGCTGTTCGTGCTGCGGAGATCAGAATCACACAGGTTCATTTGGACTTCGATGTCTAAGTCAGATTAAATAAATGAAATGATTGCTTATGTACTAGTCATAGATGCACTGTTATTGCAGACGTGTCTCATAGTGCGCTCTTCTACGACCACTGAACGTCCCCGAAGTCTCACCCTGCTTTCTACTGCCCACTTCTTGTGCGGGCTCAGTCAGAAGGTGTGGGACACGAGTCTTCAGCCGGACTGGATGTCTACGGTAGTGTACTTGGATTATTGTAAACCACTGAGCAAACGGATGACAATGAAGTAAGGCTGGATTAATTGCTTCCCCATTTCTGTATTTTCCTCAGATAACAGCTCTGAACCTTGACGGTCTGATGATTTCTAAGCTGACTAATCTCAATGGATTGGTAAACCTGCGCTGGGCTTCCTTTAATGACAATGACGTCTCCAAAGTGGACGGTCTCGACTGCTGCCTGAAGTTAGAGGAGCTTTCCCTGAATAACAACAACATCACCACTATCAGCGGTGAGAGATCGCCGCACAGCGAACACTCTTATCGGTTCTGTATGAAGTTTGTAACAGAAGACATTTCCCGCTTCTTGTAGGTCTATTGAAACTGCGTTCTCTAAATAGGCTGAGCTTGGATGGCAATCAGCTGACTCACCTGGATGCTTCCGTATTAGAGCAACTCCCCAACCTCACCTTCCTCTCCCTGGACAGAAATGCCATCTCCTCTCTGCATGGGATTCAGAGGGTCCGCCCGCTTTTGGAGCTGTACATCGGCAACAACCACATCTCTACAACGCGGGATATCTATTACCTCAAGGTGTCTTTAAGAAGGAAAAAAAAAAATCATCCTGCTTTACTGTGTCATTCGCGTGCGTAAATGTTGTCCGTCTTACAGGGATTGACGAACCTCATCATTCTGGATCTGCACGGGAATCCGTTGGTCGAGAAATTGGAAAGCTACCGGATTTACGTCGTCTTTCACATATCGTCGCTCAAAGCTTTGGACGGGATTGCGGTGGTGAGTTTAAACTTGCATCTTCGTTTGTAGTTTTTATCAAATGTTTTCGATATTTCTTTACTTTTAGGAAGCAAGTGAGCGGGAAAATGCAAAGGACATGTTCAGTGGGCGGCTAACATCGGATATGGTGGCCGAGAAGCTGGGCCATTCCAGCTACACAGACATTGCTTATCTGTCCATTCCTTCCTGCTCCATTCGGTGATGACCTGAGTAAAAATATCATTCACAGAGCAGCACATTTTAATGAATGCGTTTTTTTTTTATCTCTCACAGACTGGTCGATCTGTCACCGACTGACCTGTTCTGCAGCCTGCGGAGTATAAACTTGGACCATAACAACCTGACATCCTTCTCTGGCCTCATCTACCTGGCGAACATAAGGGTAAAGCTTGGGCGCACCAGTTTCGTGCTTGCTTCCTTTACACAATTGTTACACCAATAATATGCATATCTTTTCACAGTCGCTAAGTCTCAACTACAACCGCATTGAGTCCATCCTACCCCGACACAAGGCGCCCGCTCATCTGACAAACAGACAGATTCTGTACAACAAAGTCAGCTCCAGTGGCTACGGCCAGCACGGGCAGACCAAGGGCAACAGGTAGTGCCTTTATCTGATTACCTGTATTTAAGAATGTGCCTTTGTACCCCCGAATTCATATATATATACATATACACTTATTTATTTATTTATTTATTTCCATGTTAGGGATTTTCTTACATTTGTGACAGTTGTATTTTTTATCCAAGTAATGTTGCCTTTCACCAAAAGAGGGCAGCAATCTTCAACCGATGTCTCTGCCCGCCTTTGCTGATCTATAATGTAAATGCTCCTGGCTGCACACGCGCTATCTTGTCATAGTGTTATTTATCTGTGCAGTGTATTTAATTTCTATGAAAAAAACAAGTCAGTTAAATCAGTGCATGTTTATCGTTTTGTACTCTAATGGATATATCTCAGTGGACAAACATTCAAAATGAAAATAACTTTTTTTTGTTCAGTAACTTATAAAACCAGTTTGTTTATTCTAGCCCGTTGTGGCCTCCCTTCTTTGTATTCCTATGTTTTTTTTTCCTTTTCTTTTGTGCACCTGCGAGTCCTGCCAGGTTAAACGAGGCAGCAGGAGGTAGCTCCATGTTTCTTTGAGATGTAACCAGGCGTTTTCTTTGCCACTCTCCAAGGGAAGCCGTGTCCATTGGCGGCCTGGAGCCGCTGATGGGGAGTCTGGAGGAGCTGCATTTGAGTCACAATGGCATCTCCAATATGGCCAATCTTCAGCTCAGCAGGCTCACCAATCTGAAGGCACTCTTTCTCCCAGGTATGTATGGTTGACATAGTGCCCCTTCTCACAAAGCTTGTCATTACTAACTACACAGACGGTGAAAAGGCGGCCGCTAAGGGCAGACCTCCCATAGACGCGAGTTCATGTTAGACAAAACGCCAACAAAAGCCCCACATCCTGTATTTTTACAATCTTTTTAACACCAGCGAGATTGAGTTGTTTTTTTTTTTTTTCTCTGGCTTTGAGCTTAGTCCATTTTGAAAACTTGTTTTGAAACGCTTCTTTTTGAGGACACAGAGAAAACGTCTGTAAGCCCTTATTCGTAGCTTATACTGTATGTAAATAATGTGGCCTATTCATTGATATATGAGTATTTCAGTGAATAATAGTTTGTTATGACAAGAATTCATTCATTTATATCTCTTACTGGAGATTGATAAAATATTTTGTATCCAGTTTGGCCGCACAAAAATCCATATGATGATAAAAGGCATTCACACATGTCGAAAGGCTGATGCATTATTTCACCAGTAAAGGAATAAAAAGTCGTTCCACCTATTTACTTCGCTGCATGCATTTTGCCTATATGCCCTGTGTCCGTAGGAAATGAGATCGCCCAAGTAGAGGGTCTGGAGGGGCTTCACCTTCTCAGAGAGCTTGTGCTGGACAAAAACCGGATCAAAGTTTTCTCTGAGAACTCCTTCGTGGGCCTGACCGCACTTTTAGAGCTGCACCTTTCGGAGAACCGCGTCCGTGAGCTCAGCCACCTGGAGCACATGGCAGATCTTCGGAAGCTCTTTCTGGCCTCCAACCGACTGCAGGTAAATTCATCTACTGCTGTTGTTATTTTTTTTTTCTTGTAGTTTGGTCGAATGTAAGTCTATGGACGTTGTTTGCTGCTCACTGCAAACAAGGCAGATAACGTTCAATCTCTGTGCGCTATTTTCAATGATTACGCCTGAGATGACAAAGCTAACATGTCCAAAGGTATTTCCAATGCCTGAACAAAGCATAATATTGGACTTTTAAATAGCTCTCGCTGAAGTGATTTCTTTAAGAGACCATCAAGGTCACGGCGCCACAACTTTTACTGATTGCTCTCTGTGCCAAATGGGTCAGATGTTTGAGGATGCATTTTATTCCGATTGGTGCCGTATTACTTTTGCCCTTTGCAAAGTAAGACATCAAGTATAGTAATCATGACTCATTACCGACCCGCTGTTTGCGCACTAGGGGTAGCATTATGCAGAATCCAGTTTGATTGAAGGTCACAGATGTATGTACGAAGACAATCAGGGTAACATGTAATCAGCCTCTCAGCCCACATCTCCTGCTCAATGGGGACAAGTCATTTGCACTTTTATTCCCTGTTCTCCCCTCACCGCCTTAATGTTTTCACGCGCTCAATTAGGAAAATACAGCAATCACCCAGTGCAGTGATTCTCCCAGCGGGGGCCCCTCTTTTGAATCACGGCCAAGTTCAGCTATAAATCCGCACCCCCTTCTCCCTGACTCTTTGCCCTGTCCAGGCTGAATGAGATTAATACAAGCTTGCGTGTGTAATAAACTGCCTTCCATTATACATTAAATGAAGTGTTCGATTTGCTTGTCAATCTGTGCCTCACACAGGATAATGCAGAGTTGGAGAAACTTGAAGTCCTCCCATGTCTGACAGAGCTCTGTGTCGTCGGCAATCCCGTAAGTGTTGGTTCTCCCTGCACAGGCCCTAAAGTAAAAGAGAAACACAAAAGGCTTGATCAAACTATTTGTAGGCGAGCACACAACAGAATTCCATGTTATTAAAAATCTCTTTACTGATCTCAGTGACCCGTCTCATACACACAAGGCTACGGCAACTCAAAAATGTACTGTTCAGCAACTGCCTCAAGAAACGGAAACGTGCGTATGTGAGAAGTACAATGACAATGTCTGTATCTGCAGCTGCAGTTCACCAAAGGGGGCTGAAAGGGGGACCAGTACTCCACTGTTATAGCGATTGACCAATTTCCGTTGCTTAGAAGCCATGCTCACAGACTTTTACCTCAAGTTGGCTGAAGCAGACTGTCACTAAGCTACTGGCTCATAACTAGCTATGAGGCGGGTCTCTTTCACTGTAGTAAACCATCAGTTCTGTTTAAATTATATTTTAAGGGGGCGCATGCTGTTTGCATAGTTAGAGGGACCTGTAGGAGAAGAATCTGGGCACTGGAACATTTCATGAATGTATTGTATGAACTGTTCATCTGAGCATTTCTTTGACTGGGTACATTCAGTTTGTTTAAGAGAACAGAGCCCAGAGCCCATGCTCAAATTCACTGATCACGAAGGACATTGCAAACGAGCCTTAGCTAAAAATCTTACTTGCTTGTTACTTTGTCACACGTGTCCCTCTTGAATAAATGAATAAATTGCTGTTCATGCTCCTACATAAAATGTATGTTATTTATTGCCCGAGTGCCCAGATTGAGCAGCATCACAGACAACTCTGCTGAGCAAAGTAACAAAATACTACAGACTGGGTAACATCACCATCTGCAGCTGCTGGATAGACCTAAGAAGAACACAACCCTGGACCCAGTCTGGAGAGTCATGCACAGCTGTGGAGCATCTCCCTCTCTGCACCCCTACCCTGGCTCTTTCCTTAGGGATGTAAACCCCAGCCAAAGACTACCCATGAGACAGTATATGGCACTGTGTGGCACACGAAATCACTACTTTTACTGTTTACCCTGCCAAAGTCAGGCACAAAAGCTACTCCTGGCATGGTCCCCCCACTGTGGTGCACTGCCCTGTAGGAGAACATGCAGTTCAGTGAGTGGACACGCTGGCTCTGGACTGTGCACTGCTGAAGGCTGAGTTCAGCTGAGCACAGAGCTTTCAGCTGGGTCATACAGCTTTATTTACTTTTTTATCCACTTGGGATGAGGAACTGTGAGGTTCTAATAAACCAAGAGAAATAAAACTTTCAAAATAAAACTATACAAACTAGTAAGTATTAAATTGTATTACCAAGATGAATCAAACTCCGTAAAAAAAAACGTGCTAGCATAGTCTGCCCAAGTTATTTGATTTGTTTCAAAAGCAAAGCCTGTGTTTCATTGTTACAAACAGTAAACAACTACAGAGTCAGGGAATTCTGCTGCTGGCTGCGCTGGTTCATCTGGGTTAACCTGACATAATAATAATAATATTTGTCACTGATTTCAGTAAAAAAAATGATGGAGTGTCATAATTAGTCTATGTAAATAATAACATGTAACATCATGTTGTTTAAAACCTACAGTGCCTCTCGTAAGTATTCATACACCTTGAACTTTTGCACATTTTGTCATGTTTACGACCCTAAACATAAAGATTTTATTTTTATTTTTTTACTGAACGTTCACACACAAGTAACAGACAACTGTGAAGTGAAAGCTAAATGATACATGATTCTGTTATTTTTCAAAAAATAGAAAACCGAAAAGTGGGGCTTGCATAAGTATTCATACAGCATGAATGAATACTTTGTGGAACCCCCTTTGCTGTAATAACAGCACAAGTCTTGGGGTTTAACTCTACAAGATTTGCACATGTAGAGACTGACATTTTAGCCCATTCCTCTTTAAACAACAACTCAAGCTCTGTCACATTAGAAGGAGAACGTTTGTGAACAGCTGTTTTCAGACCTTTCCACAGATTTTCAATAGGATTTAGGTCAGGACTTGACTGGGCCATTCTAACACATTAATATGTTTTTATTGAACCATTCCATTGTAGATTTAGCTTTGTGCTCCGGGTCATTGTCCTGCTGAAGGTGAATCTCCGCCTCAGCCTGAGTTCTCTTGCTGACTGTAGCAGGTTTTCCTCCAAAATGTCTCTGTATTTGACTCCATCCATCTTCCCAACTATTCTTACAACCTCCCCAGTCCCCGCTGAGGAAAAGCAGCCCCACATCATGATGCTCCCCCCCGTATATTTGACACTGGGGATGGTGCACTCAGGACGATGAGCAGTGTCAGGTTTGCTCCATATATAACGTTTTGCATTTGGGCCAAAAAGTTACATTTTTGTCTCATCTGACCAAAGCTCCTTCGTCCACATGGAGCTGTGTCCTCCATATGACTCTTAGCAAACTTTAAACAGGATTTCTTATGGCCTCCTTTCAATAATGGCTTTCTTCTTCCACTCGTCCATGAAGGCCAGATTTGTGTAGATACGACTTATAGTTGTCCCATGTACAGATTCCCCCAGCTCAGCGGCAGGACTTCACAGCTCCTCCAGAGTTATCTTGGGGCACTTGGTTGTATTTCTTACCAGTGTCCTCCTTGTTCAGTTTGTTAGTTTACGTGAACAGCCATGTCTTGGTAAGTTGGCAGTGGTGCTTTACTCTTTCCATTTCTGAATGATGGATTGAACAGTGCTCCGGGAGATGTTTAAATCTTGGGAAATCTTTGTATAACTTAACGCTGCTTTAAACTTCTCCACAGCTTTATCCCTGATCTCTCTGGTGCTCCTTGGGCTGTATGATGTTGTTTAGTGACCAATACACTCCGACCACAGCTCTGAGGGCCTAAAAGAACAGCTGAAATTATACAGAGAGTAGATTACACACAGGTGGCCTCTATTTAACCGTTAGGCCAAGGTGTTCTGGAGTCATTAGAAATGTTTTAAAGGCAATTTAATGCACTCAGAAAATGCTGTATGAATACTTATGCATGCCCCACTTTTCACTTTTCTATTTTTTGAAAAATAACAGAATCATGTATCATTTTGCTTTCACTTCACAGTTGTCGGTTACTTGTGTGGGAACGTTCAGTAAAAAAATCTAAATAAAATCTTTATGTTTAGGGTTGTAAACATGACAAGATGTGCAAAAGCTCAAGGTGTATGAATACTTACGAGAGGCACTGTACACTAACTATATTGAAGCAGTGCATGTTCTATATAACTGAATGTGAAAGTGAGTGTGTTTTTGCAGGTGGCACGCAATTCCCAGCACCGAACTGCAGTGGTCCTGCACCTGTCCCAGCTGCAGGTTCTGGACGGAGTGGTTGTGACTGTGGAAGAGAGGACCAGAGCTGAACTGCTCAGTATTGAGTCCTCGGTGAGAACACACAAGAGGCTGCTTCTCAGCTGACTCTTGAAGAGGCTCTCCTGTATCAACCCTGCTTCAGCATTTTCTACTTTTTAAACTGGAACAGTGCGGCCCTATCAAGTAAACAGAAACACTCTTGCATCCAGTAGACAACAGGCTCCAGTAAATCAGAATAACAAGAATCAGGCTCCACGAGTGTTAGTGATTCTATGCCACTGTAATAAGAGCCAGTGCAGTAATTCTCCGGCAGCTCTGAATTAAAAGCAACCTAAGCCTACTGGCATCATCCTGCTGATTAGATGAAATGTGCCCGCCTGATAATGCACCAGTGGTTTAGCCCCTATTAGCCAGGTCAACACAACCCCCTCTACGCATCCAGCTAAATGTGAACATGAGAGTAGAGATGTGCGGTTTATCATTATTACAAATACAAACATTTACGCTCTATTGCCATTTGATTCGATCTCTTTTATGTTACAGGGATTGAGATTGTCTTGTCATAGGCTACTGTATGGAATTTAACTTTAGTATAATGGTAAAAGAAAACGTGCAGAAATACTTGTCTCACTTGCAGTTTTTTTTATACTGAAATCAGTGACAAATATTGTTATTTCAACACATACGTTTACTTGTTTCGGGATGACTTTTTTTGCAGTGATGACTTTCTCTTCTTCTTCTTCTTTCACAGACCTGCCCACAGTTCTATGGCGCTCCTGTCCCCGCTGACATAAACGTGCCCGGGCTGCTCCCGCTGATGTCCCGGAACACAACTCTAAGAGCCATCCCTGTGAGTGCTGGGCTTCAGAACCACCTCATCCATGGGCAACAGCCAGGTATTAATCACACCACTCGGTTTATGGTGTCTGATACAGAAAATGTTCAAAATATAAACTCAGCTTTTCTGTATCATGGACGCTGACTTGAATTTACCACCAGAATGTGTCTGCAGTGAATGCATAGGGTCTGAATAATGTAGATATTTTTACAAATAGAAAAGAAATCATCAGTCTGTAAATATCAACCTGCTAACACTCATATTTCACTACATAGTTTGGAGCCTGTGCGCTGTAGTATTTGCCAAAGCCAGAATTCTACCTACTCTATGGATTTAAAAAATGTTCATTATGCTGATTCTATGGCTATCATAATGCTTTTTTCTATTCATGATCCCAGATAAGAAGCACAAACACGGTAATCCTGCTCGAGGTGGTCAAAGTGAGATGAGACCAATCCGCAGAACTGGAGCAAGTCAGCCCAACACAGGCCTTTCTGATGGGAACAGAGTCAGTGCGGCGTATTCCCAACAAGAGCAGAATGGCAGGTTAGTCAAATCTCAAGTCAAAGCTGTTAAATACCTGTTATACAATTTCACATAAGTATTGTTTTTGCTTTTTTGTTTTGTTTACAGATCCTCAAACGCTGCAAAGCATCCGCACCTCTAATCCAGCCTGGAATACATCATTAGATTTAACCAAATAAAAACGTTGAATAAGTATCATGTCTGTTTTTATAGCAGATCACTAACTGAGATAATCGGAGGATGAAGGGTTTTAGTGTCATTTCCCGAGCTTTGCGATGCGTGGGCTGCAAACAAGCACAAAAACAGCCACAGATGCAAGGGTGTGTGCGGCTGGCCTGTCACGTCCAGAGAGGTCAGATGGATCCCCAACAAGTGGATAATCCCGCTTAGCACACCTCTCTGTGGACAATAATCTGTCGATGCTCAGATAAAGATGTAATCTGGAGTAAGGGCCAAATGGATTTTAGAGATTGCGTGATTGTAACCTCTTTATGAAAGCCTGCAACTTAGGTGGAAAAAAACCTACTTTACCTCACATAATAACACTTCTGTACAGCGAAAGTCAAGTCTTTGTCCATCTGTATTAGACACATGCTGACTTGCTTTTTTTAAAATTCCATTTAGCCCTTCCTTACCTTTGACCTTTGTTACCAGAATTAGAACACACAAAGAAAAGTCTGTTCATTTCGTTTTCTTTTTTTTTTTTGCGGACCACTTTTTGGAGTGTAGTGTTTGTCGGAGGCAAAAGTGAAAATCCCTGCCCAAACAAGCCCCTCTAATGCATGTACTTAACTTCACTTAATTTGTGTTAATTCCCAGCATTAGGCACGGCTAATGACTGCTGCAGTGAGTGCACTGTCATTACTTTGCTCTGGCTGACATCAAATGGCAGCTGATGGACTGCTGTGAAAAAAGAAGCTATTGCACAGATTTGGGTGCTCAGAGAGTGTGCGTTAGGTATTGCAATGGGTAATTGCAAATGGAAGATGTTTAATAAAACGTTGGCTTGTGTGAAGTACAACCACACAGTATACAACATATAGATGAACTCCGACAGATAGAAGATACAGTAAACATCAAAAGATTTTTTTTTTTTAATTTGAAGTGAAGCCTGATGATTTCCTTCTGTAGACTATTGAATGGAGCATATGGATAGAAGCTGTTTAATAGGATGGAATGTGACAGGTTTAGTTTTGTTGTGCTTGAAATAGTGCCGGCCTCAAGAGGGAGCTGCCAGAGACAAAGAGAAGACTCCCTCTGCTGTGGAGGCTGTAGATCTAATCTGCTTTGCTTGTTTGGATTATATAGCCACATACTCACATACACTGAACACCGCTCTGTATGGGGGCATTACTGTTGCTCCACTGCCTGCATGTGCTGTGTGTGCATTTACAACACCATTAGTCCAAGACTCTGAATAATTGCTGAATGAGGCGTTATGTTTGATGCTATCTGCTCTGGTTTCATGATGTTGGGGGTTGACAGTCTGACAGTTTGCACCTTGCCAGGAACAAAACTGTCCAGGACATTCAAAAAGCAATGCATTACTGATAGCATGAGTCCCTCACACCATGTTTTCCATTTCAAAAACACACAATTATAAAAACCAACAGACGTTTGTTGTTTTTGTAAAGACGAAATTCTCTTTGCATAATTTCAGCTGCTGAAAATAACCTATTGTGAGTAAACATGAATCATTTTCTTTTCAACAAGGATAAATTATGTCTCAATTTATTTATTTGTTTTACTGTCAAACACCCTCCACACAGAACCAATATTTCCATAATGCCTATCTCTTTGAAATGTGTCATTGAGTTATTGTTGCTGCTGTCATTTTCCTATAATTTGTTTCTGTGGAACCTGCGCATGAATCAAGCACAGATAAAACACAGACAATTAGAATGAAAAGTTGAAGACCTTTTATTTCCAGTACATTTCAATAAGAGCACACAAAATAACATGTATTTTTATCACATTAGAAAATGTTTGTGCTGTTGTGATTTGAACAGCACAAACATGAGACCGAAAAGGGTAACACTTTATTTTACACTACCCTTGATACATTATACCAGACTAAATTTAGTACAATGTAATGGGCTTTGTAACAATGTGTAATAAGTTGTACCTAATAAGACATAATTCTAGCTCTAACCCTAACCTTAAGCCCTAACGGTCTTGTGTCCTATTACATTAGAAAGTACTAATACAAGTTTTTCCTTTGTTTACGTACTACATAGGATACACGTTTTCACAGATTGTTACAGAGCACATTACATTGTACTAAACTCAGTTAGGTACAATGTATCAAGGTAGTGAAAAATAAAGTGATACTCAGAAAAGCTGCTCTTGGAACAGTTTTTAGTTGTTTTTATTACAGTAATTCCAAGTGTTTTAATTTTATCACATCAAATAGAACAACAAATAAATCTAATTTAAACAGGTTGTGGTCAAAAAATATATAGCTATTACTAACAATACAATAAAAGCTAGTAGTAGATATAGTAGTAGTAGGTCGTAGTAGTAGTAGTCATAGTGGTAGTAGCAGTTGCCTGTTCAGTAGTATCATCATTACAATACTGTGTGCGCCCGGGAAATCCTTTGTTAATTTTGAATGTATGTCGCATTAAACATACACAACAGCAATGGCCTGTTTGTCATGGTCAGAGGGTTTGTTATGGTCAGAAGCTTTGTTTATGGTCAGGTTATGGTGTGGGCGTGTTTGTGATCGTTGCAGTAAATCCAGCCAATCAGCGCGCTGTTTCTTCTGGCTCCTGCACTCTCATTGGTCAGCGCTGCTGTGCATCATGTCGATGTGGCTTTCTTCAAAGCAGCTAGCAAAGCTAGCGGCTAAAAGTGTGCTGACTCCATAATGCTACTTTATTTGATATAAATACATATATGTGGATATGTGTATCTTATAATTCCAGGCGTAATGGACATAGTTTTATATTTTTCCCCTAAAGGTATGTGTGAAATGTTTATCACAATCTCAATGATGCTTTAAGCGTTTACAAGCTAACGAGTAGGATGTTACGGTAGCGTTAAAAATAAAGAATTCAGACGTTTTCTTCTTATCTTTATGCATGCAGTGCATTAATTCAATCATTAAGATTGTCTTCAAGTTTAAATAAATGACTGGCTTTAAGATTAGCAGTTTCAGAGACAAGTAGGTGTAAGGCTGTCACTGTCTTGTTTTTGTTTGTGAGCATCTCTGTGGATCATACGTTTACCTTTCAAGCTTTCTCAGCTCGATCATTATTGAATATTTATTGGATTAAATTTTGAACTAGTTGGATGAATATGTAAATGTGTTCATTTTGCAGGTAGCATCTTGAGAAGATGAGTGCCCTACCTTCTGTTGTGGAGAGATGACCTGCCCCCCGTTTGGGAATGGTCAGAATGGGGCCAGATGTGCCCCTTCTTAATGAGTACAAGCAGGAGTTCTTCTGGAAGCGCTTCCCTCAGACTGTGTTGGGGGGTCCCCGCTTCAAGTTGGGCTACTGCGCACCCCCATATGTGTATGTGAACCAGGCAGTCCTCTTCCTAACGCCATGGCTGTGTGGAGGGATCAGTACTCTGCTTTACCAGCTGCAGCTGCTTCAGGAGCTTCATGCTGCAGTCCTGTCTGGACTGCTCATGCTTGGGGCGGCAGCGGCTGTCCAGGCCCTGGCGTTGTATGCTGCTCGCAGGAATGCCACTGTTGAGAGGCTGGGGGTGAACAACATTCTGGCTGATGAAGAAGAGGTGGAGTTCACCCACTGTGTTGCTCCTGAGACTATGCACTTCATAGCCCCAGGAAAGAGGTTTGGGCTTAATATCCTGCTGCATACTGTTCTTGCCGGAGTGCTGTGTGGATTTGGCACATGGTACGTGTTTCTCAGCCGACTGACCACTCTCTACAACAGCATTGGCGCGTCACTGGTCATCTTTGTTCTCAGCTGGGTTACTCTGTGTATTGCCGAGTATTCCCTCATTGTCAACACAGCCACAGAGACGGCCACCTTTCAAGCACAAGACACTTATGAGATTACCCCGCTCACCCGACCTCTGTACATATTCATCTTTATCGCTGTGGATTTGGCTGATAGGTAACACTTTGCTACCAGCTCTCCTTGATGATGCACACAGTTTCCTTATAATATTTTTTAAAATGTCTGTTAGGTTCTCTGGTGCTGTCCCGGAGCTCCATTTGGCCAGCCAGATTCTCCATGTGCTGTTTGTCTTTCTACCTCTGCTGTGGGCACTGGGAATGCTGCCTCCGCTGGATGCCCTGCTCCTGTGGGGCATGGAACAGGCTCTTGTGTTTGGCTTAGGAGGCTCCCCCATGTCCAGCAACCTCAGGTAGATGTTGGTCTATGCAGGAGTCCCCACTTTAGACCATTAATGCCCCACAAGCTTCTTTTTCAAGTTACTAAAACACCTAAAGTGACATGAAAAGAGATTTGTGGTTTCACTCACTCTAAAACTATTTATTTATTGTGAGGAGAAATCGGTACGTCTAGTGAATGCCCTTCAAAGAAAATATCTTTTAGTCTGTGGCCGTGGCAGAAAAACTTTGACACACTTAGTATCTCAGCAAGTTATAAGATCAATGCTATTGTATATTATATAATAATATAGTATACAATAGCATTTGTTTCGAGGTTTCTTTGTGTCCTTAGGTTATTGTTCCTATGAGATGAGATATGACATCCCACTGTATTGGAATTCAATCACCTTTTAATGATTTTTCTCATTTCACTTATTACGAATGACCCTGATGTGTAAATCTTGCCTGCTGTCTCCTAGGTTGCTGTTGATGTTTGGCGCATCCTCTGGAGTAGCGGTGTGCAATTACTTCATTCCCTCAACAATTGCCGTACTTCTCTTCTCTGTCTCTACGGGATTTTTGCTGAGTTTGGACCTCAGCCAGATCAGAACTTTGTGTAAAAGTTCTGCAGAAGCCCACCGAGATCTGTTACGTCGAGGTGGCTCTCCTGCACCTCCGCCCCCTCCCAGTTCTTTTGGCTGGACTCTTGGCTGCAGAGAGGCGCTGCTGTATGTGACCCTGATGCTGGTGGCAGGCGCAGAGGCAGGCCTTCTTCATCACTTCCTGAGCAAAGTGCAGCCTCTGAGCTTTGTCAGTGGACCCCAGGCGCCAGTCGGGTACCTTCTCCTCATTGTCTTCTGCCTCTGCTGGGCCCTTAGAGAGGTTCAAGGGGCGTATGTGTTTGGAGGGCTGTTTCTCAACCCGTTTTATCCTAAAGGCATATCCAATATTCAGACTTTTAAGCAGTGCAACAGGAGACTTTACATGGCTGCAGCACTAAGAAGAGTCCTTATTAATCTGGGTATTCAATGTATTTTTAATCTTCCAAACAATCTCTTGTGACAAATGACTTACAGTTGTTTTTTTCTTACAGTATCACCTTTGGCAATGATTGCTTTTCTGTCCATGGATCAATCTCTTCTACAGCTCCATAAGGTTTCACATTCCATTGGGTTCACAAGAGCGTTCAGAGTGGTGCGTACTCATTGTCATTTTAATTTTTATGTTAAACTTGAAAACATACAGAACCTCTTCATAGTTTTTTTTTTTTAAATAAGAAGGCGTCCTGTATTTGACAGTCAACAACCATTGTGTGAACGCGCAGGTTGTGTGGCTCCATGTACAATATGTCTGCATGTGTTGGTTTCCAGGTGTGGCAAAGCTCGGAGGATGCGCTGCTCCAGATTGTTGTAGTTATTTTGGTGCGACTCGTAGCTGGAAACAAAGCGCTGTTGGGATGGGACAGCCTTGGAACCGGCGTTCAGCTTCTGCTGGTAAGACTATCGAGCTTTTCACCGTGATATCACTTTACAACCATGCTCTTGTGACGGTGATGCGGTTCTGCTCAGGTTGGACTTGTGGTGGACAGGTTGACCCAGTTTCTGTCGAAGCTAAAGTTCAGTTTGACTGTTCTGGTCACATCATGGACGGAAAAGAAGCAGCGCCGGCAGTCGGCTGGAACACTCTTGGCCCTGAACGCATCACTGTGGCCGCTGCTCCTGGCTGTGGTGACCCTCTCCGCCCTCCTGTCTGCGCCCCTACTGCCCCTCTTCACTCTTCCCGTCTTCCTGGTGGGATTTCCCCGGCCACAGCGCAGTTGGCCTGGGCCTGTGGGCACAGCTTGCCCCTGCCCTGACTCTGTCTTTTACCAGCAGATGAGTGCAAGCCTGGCTGCTGCTTTGAGATTGGCTTTTGCAAGAGGATCACTGGGTTAGTGGTCTTAACTCATTCTTTCCTCTTTCGATTATTGCACAACGCCACATTTTTAATTCTTAAATGAAACTCAAGAAAAAAAAATGTATATGTATATATGTGTTGTGCACATCTGAGCACAATGAGCGGTCTCTGTAAATGGAGTATTTGTAAGAGGTCTGTTGCTGTGAGCTGCTCGTTGCAGTTACTGGCTATAATACAAGCTTGCATGATCCTGCTGAGCATCATGTGAAGTGACCCAAAAAAGCTCTGATCTGTATTCATTTCATCCAAATGTTTCCACACTATTAACCATGTAATACTCTTAGGCCAAATGCTGCTGCTGCTGCCTCTGCTAGGGTTGGTTCTGTGCCTGATGTAGCGTAGCATGACAAGAATGGCACATGATTCATATAATGTTGATTTCAAGTACAAATGTTCTGCTGTATATAGTCTGGATTAGACAAGTGACTAGTATTTCTAGGCATGTGCTGGCAATCTTCATTTTTACTTGACGTTTTAGATGATGTGAAGCTAAGATTTTATTTATTCAGTTGTTTGTTTTTTGTACAAGATTATGCTAAGATTTAGTTTTATAATGTATCGATATATTAAAAAAAAGATGACTTAGTATTGGCTGAAGTAGTAGTAGAGGGTACATTGATCATCAAGCTAAAGGCATGCTGACAAGCAATGATGTGTTTAGATTGGGTTATACATATAAAGTTTCCTAATTTAGTGGTGTCACTGGTCCAAACTGTGCTGAACTCTACAGCTGCAGACAGCAGAATTAGGGACTACATTTAATAACTTGGTTAATTGGAACAAAATCGTTTCAGCCCAGGACCAAACTTGGGATCTTCTGGCTGTGAGATGAAAGCGCTAACTTTTTCTATCTGAAGGTCATAACAGTGTAAACACATTACTGTTCTCTTTAAGTTAGAGCTACACTTTCTCAGACTATGTAGCTCAAGGGCAAACAGAATGTTCTTGTTATTGTAAATATAATTTAATGGGCATAGAAGAAATGACTTACAATCAGACCCACTAACCACATTTATTGGTCTTTTAATACTTTGAATAGATCTTGTGTTTGTACAGCAATTCCAGACAGAGATGATCTGCGCTACGCTGCATTTCTGATGTGATGCTTGATGTGAATGTGACACTTTGATTGTACAATGGTTTACTTTTATAGGTGCATGGTTAATTGTTTGATTGGCTCATGCAGTTCTCCTTGTGTTTTAGGTTCCTTGTCCCCAGGGTCTCATTTTCTTGGCCGCTTTCAGGACCGCATGGTGTGGATTATGATCCTGGAACGTGGTTATGGCTACTGCACTGTCAACATAAAGGTATTTGTTCATGCCAAAACATTTTTGTTACACTGATGACAAATTTAAGTGAAACAAATGATCTATTGCAGGGACTGGAGCTGCAGGAAACCTCCTGTCACACAGTGGAGGCGCGCAAAGTAGATGAGGTGTTTGAGGCAGCGTTTGAGCGTCCGGAACATCTGGGTTTGACTCGAGGCTTTAACCTGCACTGGGCAAACGCCCTCACTCCATGTGCTGCACTGGTGCTCCGGGTCTACTCTGATGCTAGAAATGTGCTTACTGGGATTATTGATTCTCACGACAATCTAAGAAAACTCCAGAGTGACTTTCTTAAAGCTCTGGTGTGGCTGCTTCTGCGCTACTGTGTTCAGAAGCACAAAGGCGTCTTGTGGAGCTGTGATGAGGGCTCAGGAGCGGGAGGCCGGAGGTCTCAGTCCTCTCAGCTGGCCCACACCACCTGTGTCCAGCCAGTGGAGCCTGCCCAACTGTCCAACATGTCTTCTGTGAGGGCCAGGCAGGACAGCTCCAGCATGACTTCATTTGGGGACTGGTCTGATGAGGATGATTTGTTCGGGCCTCAGCCGGGAAAGCGAACTGTGGCTTTGGTGAGTGCGGAGGCTCACAGTGGGGCTGCAGTGTTGCAGCCAGGAGCCTCTTTGCCCGGCTCTGTGGAAATGGACAGTCTGTTTGAAAACATGGCCCTGTCTGCGCTGCAGCCACTTCAGCCTCTGGGACTGGGCATCGGGCTGCCTGCTGCAGATAGAGGACCTAACTCTGAGCTCTTAGGGGAAAGGCTGGGCTCTCTGCCTACTCTCAACTTCAGCTGCCCACAGTCTGAGATCTTTAACCTGCCAACTGGCTGGAGGACAGCTCCTTTACTGCCCTCACGTCTGCTGCAGCTCAAGTCTCTGTTTCCAGAAGACTGGTTCCGGTTTGCACTCGGCCGCTTTGGGCCCACAGTCCAGAGTGACACCACTGAGGACATGACTAAAGCTCTGAAAGAGGATGAAGTGTTAAAGGAACTGCACTGTCAGGTCACCATGTCTTGTCTGGTCTCTTTGGGGGCTGAATCAGCCTTTAACAGCCCAAGCTACATTTACAGGATTTACTGTGGAGATGTGCCCTGGACAGAGTCTTTGGACTGGCTTTCTTCCAGTAAAGAGCTATACCAGATTGCACTACAAGCTTTCAGGTACTGTATTAAACTTTTGGGTTTAACTCTACTTTCACAACTTGATAGTGAAAAATATTTAATTACCTCAATATTTTAAATTCATTAATGTTGGAGCATTTAGTAGATGGGCCAATCTACTAAATGCCCCAATAAAGGACCTGCTACTAAATTATGACTTCCATGCCACTGCCACAGTCTGACCTCCCAAGTCCCAACTCTTTTACTATCTCTTTTGCAGAACGTTGTTGAAATAAAATCATATCTGTATTCTTCAACTTAGGTTCAGTTTTAAGTTGCTGTTTGATCAAGCCAGTCTTGGGTCTTTGGAGTCTCCTGAAGAATTGTTCAGCGCCTTGGAGGAATATGAGCGCGACTGGTACATCGGTTTGGTGTCAGAAAAAGGCTGGCATGACAGCGTTCTCCAGGAGAAGCCCTTCCTGTTCTCACTGGGACATGACCTTACAATGGTGATTACATTACATTAGTATGGATTTTGTAGCTACAGTCGACAGCAAAACAAGAGCATGCATGTTTTTTTCAGGATTGAAGGATATTAAAAAATAGCATAAGCCTGCTATATATTTATTTTTTGCATTCTGTGTAGGATACGTTTTTTTTACTTGATTGAGTTTTCTTATTATTTTCCAATAAAATCATCTTCTCTCTGGGTACAGTGGTGTAACAAACCCTTTCTATAGAGCGCCACAGTCCCACCCACTCCCGGTCACCTGTCGGGGTCCCATGTAAAAAATCCCATGTATTTTTAGCGTTGACGTTTCGAAAAAGTCAATTATTAAGAGTTTAAAGGAACGACGCTGGCTATTCAGCTATGTGCTAACTACCGACACTTGCGCAGGGATTTTACAAGAAAGAAACAAACAATACTTGAAAATACAACAAAATTACTTTTATAATTTGGCAGTTTATAACATTGTAAAATCTTCAATTGTACCTTGTATGTTTCATGTCTGTGAGTTGGCACATAGCTGATTAGCCGGCGCCGTGATAATTGACTTTTTCGAAAAGTCAATGCTAATAATATATGGGATGCTTTATGTCGGACCCCGACACGTGAGCGGGAGTGGGAGGGACTGTTGAGCTCTATTAGTGATACCACACTTGTGACATTTACAGTATTTGACACTATATATCTTTAGAATGCTGTGATATCATCTGAAACCCAGCAGTCCACCGTGTACTTCATGAAAATAAATACTGTAAAACAATGTGGTTATACAGTTTACTTTTTTTTTTACATTGATCCTACGCCTGTCTCTCCACAGGGCACATACACAGGCCGGGTCTTGTCCCTCCAGGAGCAGCTGGTACACGTAGGCCGTGTGAATGGAGAGGGAGTTCGGGGCCAGTGGGCCAACCTGTCCTGGGAGCTTCTATACGCCACTAATGACGACGAGGAGCGATACAGCATCCAGGCGCACCCCTTTCTGCTGAGAAACCTGACAGTGCAGGCAGCAGACCCTCCTCTGGGATACCCCATCTATTCCTCTGTCCCGCTCCACTTCCCCAGCCTCTGACACAGAGCCAACAGAATGTTTTATTTTTTTTAACTGGATATTAAGGGGAATGATGTGGCAAATAGACCCTCAAAACAACACTACAGAACATGTTTCAAAGGTTAGCGTTTAAAGGTAGATAATGTATTTTAAATAACATTTCATCTCTTCGGAAGATAAGGCTCAATACCTCTATTGCACATATTTAGCTTGAAATTGTCCATGTTAAATCGGACAATTTGTGCGATATCAAGGATGTGCCTTGAATGTATCTTGCCGTACGTGTAAGGTGTTTTGTGCTGACCCTCTGTTTACAATTTACTTGTTTACGCTCTATTTAAATGTTTTGTCCACAGTCCTTTGAAAAGTTGTATTTTTATATGTATAATTATAATAAATAGCCCAGAAAAGTTTGTATTCTTTTATTCTTTTATTTTTGTTAATGAAAAATACATTGATTTCTTAGATTTTATTTAATCTTAAGGGCTTTAGAAAAGACACAAAACATTTTATATAATTGACAATTGGAATGTTCAATACCATCCTTGAGATCATGGGGCCTTAGGTTTGCTGAAATAAGCAGAGTCTGCATCCTGCAAAAAAAGTACAAAACCATAAGACATTAAAACAATTTTGCCTTCAGTCTCTGGGTCATTGTTTTAGCAGAGTAGGGGGGTCATCTGAGCTGAAGTCTGATGCACACACTGGTGCGGATTATGAATAGTATCAAAAGTAATGTAGCTCTTTCCTGTCTCATCCTTAAAAGTAAACATGCAGCTGATAAGATTCATTGAGAGTTTTCATGATGCAACTGAAGTCACACCCGATGAAGTGGATGAAGAGTACTATGTATAATATATCAATGTCAAGAAATTAAAAAAGTATTTACCAGGCCAGCTTTAAAATTTTGCACCCTTTTTCTGCCAAGTTTATTGGCGATGAACCAGGCCACAGTTGGAGTATACTGCCATGCATAATAAAATATAAGGAAAGGCTGCTGAGCAATCCACATTTCCTGGACTCCATTTGCCATTCCCACCAGCATGAGGCGCACACAGCGGCCTGTTGACATCTTGTACTCCTGACTGCCTACTGTGGACATAGGCTTGGAGTGAAAGTGGGACAGTTGTTAAATGACACTGTAACAGTTGAGTTATTCTTTGTACTTCCAAGGCGTATTGTTTCACCTTGTTCAGGACTTCTGTGAATGCATTGTCAACTATTCTGGACTGCACTGGGCCTGGACACACTGTGCTGATGAGGATGTTGGGATAGTCAGTCAGTTCAGTCCTCAGAGAGTTGAAAAAACCCTGTCAACAAATGACCTTTAACTTCCTGTACAGATGCTGCTTGCTGAAGGAGTTAGAGGTGCTTTACCTGCAGAGCATGTTTACTTGCAGAGTATCCAGTGGACAGAGGGGCTCCAGCTAACCCCACCACACTGCTCACAGTCACAATGCTCCCAGAGCCTCGTTTTGTCATATGAGGCAGCACCTGCTTTGTGAGTGACACTGTACCCAGGAAGTTCAGCTCCATTAAGGCATGGTACACCTCAAGACTGGTCTCCAAGAAGAGCGAGCGCTGGCTACGGCCGCCATTGTTTATCAATACATCAATCTGCAAAAGTGATTCACTTTAATCCATACCAACAAGAGATCAGAACTTTACTTTTTACACTGGGGTGAAAATATGAACTACTTTCAAAACTACAACATTTACCATTAGCAGAATACATTTCAGCACAGCCTAGACCTCTGCTACAACTTACATGTCCAAAGTGCTGAAGGGCAGCTTCAGTTTTTGCCTCATGAGATCCCCTATCCAACAAATCAAGTGGAAGGACAAGAATATCCTCATCTTGTAGATTGGAGCGCTCTTGAACAAAAAAACATGTTTTTCCCCCTATTGTGCCTTTTTTTTTTTTTAATAAAATGAGTTTAATTTTCTTATTTACGTAAACAGCGACGTTTGACAGTCTGGAGTTCCTTTTCCCTGCGTGCAGACAGAATGAGTCGTGCCCCACACTGTACCAGCTGATATGCCAGCTCCTCCCCAATGCCACTGGAGGCTCCAGTCACCCACACCACCAGACCCTTCAGTCTCTTCTCTAAAACAACAAACAACACAAATGTTTACATCCAGGCAAAATTTAAGGGAAATGTTAATGAAAGACAAGAATGTAAAAATGTCTGGAAATGTAGGAAACTTAACAGTAGCTGTAATGCATTGAAGAAAGAGGGCCATGCAGCGACCCTTCTCTACCTCAGTGGTTCTCAAACTTAATCCCAAGTACCTGTACATGTACATGTACCACAGTTTGAGAACCGCTCAAGAATGATAAGAGTTTGAGTCTGTGCAATATTGAACAATGATGCTAGTTACCTATTGAAAAGTTACAAGACATCATTCAGGTTTAATAATTACTTAACTCTGCTGCGTAACAGTCAGGCCACAAAGTTACAAAGTTATTTGCTACGCAGTTGCTTGATTCTCAAAGCACAACAAGCTAACCCTCTGCACCCCGGGAGTCACCTGGCCGCTGCCCCACGACACTGGCCCACAGCAGGGTCATGTCTGCGTCTGCCAACACCATGCACAGCAGGGTCACGATCATGTACAGAGGAATGAGGTACCACAACACGGTCGCTAGAGTCGGGTCCATTGCTCTACCACCACCAAGCCACAGCAGGATCAGCCACAACCTTCAGTACCCGACACTGGCCACCGCGCATGTGCGTCACTTCCTGACGCATTTTCACAACCGACATTTAGGCTGAAGAAATAGTTACAAACTAGTTGTTTCTCTCTTGCATATGTATATTAAAGATAACTTCTATTCGGATTTATTTTTATTTTCCCACAGGATTACCTCATGAGATGGGCACGGTCTTGCTCAAGGATACGCAACAAGTGTACTGGTTGAAGGTGGGATCAAACTAGCAATGGGAATGAGTTTTACTTACAGTTCCTCCAAAGACACGCCTTTTGCCTTTTTTTTTCTTTTTTTCCTCACTGATTATTCTTATTCTTACTTATCCTCTAATTCCATTTCCAATTGTTAGTGTCTGGCCTGTGTGGTGTCAACCTAGGTGACTCTGATATCTGTACAGAATATATTTCCCTCTGTGTCAGCTGTGTCTGCCCTTTGGTCTGCCCTATGTTCCGCTCAGATGTCTCTTGCCCACTGTTGTGCTGCTGTGCTCATGTTGCGCCTCTTTCTGTGGTGTGAGGGGGTGACGTCATGTGTTCCCAATGCGCAGCCTGCAACATCCGGGCCTTCGCCGAGGATCTGCTCTTCTGTGGCTAAAGTTAGCTAGCAAGCTGTCAAGCTGTCAAGTGGAGAGGCTGGGACAAACGTTTCAGCTTCCCCTGGCTTGGCCACTCAAACGCAGCCATTTACTTCCAAATTCCGTGTAAGCTGTAGTTTAGGTCGTAAACTGGGATAATGTAACTCTCCACGTGCAGCACGTCAACAGGGACCTTCGCAACTGGATAAATTAGATGCATTTAGTGTTGAGCGACGATTATTCACTGCTAACTAGCCTAGCTGTACCGTGTTGGGCTCCTACTTTTCGTCGGTTTACCCATTCTGGTGCAATCAACTAGAACATAGCCCAGATTTGGTTTGCAGTTTTGCTCCAGTCCATTCATTTATTGGATTGTTTTGGGTAAGTAATTGGTTCCACTCTCCAAATGTTGACGTGCGTGTGGTTGCAGGCTAGGCTAGCGGTGGTAACACAGGCCGTGGGCTGCCTACTTGACAACTACGTTACAACCGTAAAAAGAGGCCTGTCAAGAGCTCGGGACACCAGTGGTGTCATGAATTTTGCATTTAACATTGTGCTGTCTTGTGACTAGAGCGTTTCTTCTATGACAGCTCCATGCTGCCAGTACCACGTAGCTTTAGATGTATTGTGTTTTTTTATCATCACATTGTCAGGATTGGGGAATGCTTATCAGTTCAATACTTGTCATTTGACTTCTATTTATTTAGTTGAAAATTTAATTGAAAATAATCAAAAATGTATTGTTATTATTCCTATTACAACTGCTTTCTACATTATTCTGTTGTTATTATTATTCTGTGTGTATACATAACTCTTTTAACTTGTCTTTCCTTGTCTTGACAATTTCAGGTGGGACACAATGGGGGCTTTCCTGGATAAACCAAAGATGGAGAAATACAATTCTCATGGTGAGGGGAACAGCGTGAGGTATGGTCTGAGCAGCATGCAGGGCTGGCGTGTGGAGATGGAAGATGCACATACAGCCGTCATTGGTCTGCCGCATGGGCTGGATCTTTGGTCCTTCTTTGCTGTTTATGATGGTCATGCCGGCTCTCAGGTAGCCAAATACTGCTGTGAGCACCTTCTTGAGCACATTACAACCAACTCAGACTTCCAGAGTGCGCTACAGGAGGATGCCAGTGTAGACAGTGTGAAGAACGGCATCCGCACAGGATTCCTGCAAATTGACGAACATATGCGAACCATCTCTGAGAAGAAGCATGGAGTGGACCGCAGTGGCTCCACTGCAGTGGGAGTCTTAATTTCTCCCACTCACGTGTACTTTATCAACTGCGGTGACTCGCGTGCGCTGCAGAGCAGGGCTGGGGCTGTGCACTTCTTCACACAGGATCACAAACCCAATAATCCGTTGGAGAAAGAGAGGATCCAGAATGCTGGTGGCTCTGTCATGATCCAGCGTGTCAATGGCTCTTTGGCTGTGTCTCGGGCTCTGGGAGACTTCGACTACAAATGTGTGCATGGAAAAGGCCCTACAGAGCAGCTGGTGTCTCCGGAGCCTGAAGTTTATGCAATAGAGCGATGCGAGGCAGAAGATGAATTTATAATTCTAGCATGTGATGGCATCTGGGATGTTATGGCCAATGAACAACTTTGTGACTTTGTCAGGTCGAGGTTAGAGGTGACAGATGACCTTGAACGAGTCAGCAATGAAATCCTCGACACCTGCTTGTACAAGGTCTGTACTTACTGTCAAACTGTTTCCACTAAACTTTGTCTAGAGTAATTCCAGATTTTATTTTTTGTTGACAGGGGAGTCGGGACAATATGAGTGTTGTGATAGTCTGTTTTTCTGGAGCTCCCAAAGTTTCTCCAGAAGCAGTGAAGCGAGAAGCAGAACTCGATAAATATCTGGAATCAAGAGTGGAAGGTACAGTTTAAAAATGCTATTGACAGCCAATAACACTACTGACGGTTTTCCACAACTTACTATTATTCTTCTTGGATTTGTTTTCCACCAGAAATAATGAAAAAGCAAGGAGATGAAGGAGTTCCAGATTTGGTCCATGTGATGCGGACATTAGCATCTGAAAGCATACCTAACCTCCCACCTGGTGGCGAGCTGGCAAGCAAGTAAGTTTGATTTCAATAGTCTATGGGGATCAAAGCACAACAATACAACATCAGTTGAAAATTGTTTGCTGCAGCCCTAAGTCTTATTAGCTCTCAAACTCCACACTGCAAACACCACTGATTTTATTTTATTTTATTTATTTTTATTTATTATTTAGTAATGTAGATACAGACAGCAAATTGTTAACGGTCGCTGTAAAGCTATTGTAGTCAATGGGATCATTTGTCCCAATAAGCTGCAAACCGTCTCTCTCACAAACATGCAACGAACAATAACTATATCACCATAAACCTGGGACAAAATGTGACAGACTAAGGATAAACGATAAGAAGAAATGTTGAGCAATGTCCTTTAAAAAGGTCTCGGTACAATGAATAGAGGACAGTGCTGGTAATGCAGAGAAGCTAGTAGGCTAAAGCTAACTAGCCACCGGCTGCTAGCAGATATCTTCAGGATTAGTTTGTTAACGTCACACCACTTTTTACGGGAGAACGATTGGCTCATGGCAGAGATGTAAAATGACAGTCAGTGATTGTAATGCAGCTCAGACTTGGCCTGACACGATCTGCCTCTGCACACTGTAGCACAGAGCAGCCCAAGCTAGCACCAGGAGATGACGACCACACGGCTTAAAAATGCGAAACAAAGGCTCACAAATGCAAACCGATATATCCGATCAAGTCTGCAGAATTAAATCACATCTGTGCCGTGACTCTGCCATAAACGGCAAGATTTCACTCTGGAAATAAACACTGCTAGTCTGCGGCCCGTGCCTCAGCTAAACGCATGCTGTCTGTATTCGCTACGATAAACTAGGTATGATTCTCTTTGAGCCATCGTGTAGTGGAGACGAGTGCAGCTCATGATTTTATAATCCCCATGTTGTGCAATGTGACATCTAAATATCTTCATAAAATAAAAATAAAAAATCGCGGAGTGTACACCAGCCCTAAGATCTGAAGCTTAACCAGAAAGCAGCCGTATCTTATAGCCAACTGTTGATTCACTAAACAAGTTACATCACTCACCAAACATTGCTCTCCTCAGATGGGACTGTTGGCATTAGTCGCTTTCAAGCAGAGCTTAGTAGAACTGGGAATATGTCATCAATGAAAAGGATGATGTGGAGCTTACAACCATTTCCTAAATACTTTCAAACTCTTTCAGTAGAAAATATCCACCAAAGGTCTTAAATGCAAAAAGAAAAACCTATTGTACAGACAATTCTTAAGAAATAGATCATAAACTAAAATGAAACAAAGCATAAGAGATACAAAAATAAATTAGTCACTATATTAAGAACTAGCAAGAAAGATTATTTTACAAATCTGCTTGAAAGCAATAATAATGAGATTACAGAAATCTGGAAAGTATTTAATATTCTATTTAAATAGAGACCAAATATAAACTGGCCTATACATTACTTAATTTATAATGACAAAAAAAATAGAAGATGTGCGAAGTTGCCGATCAATTTAATAAGAATATATTGGGCCTAATCTTGCAGAACAAATTGCTATAAAAATAAAAACTCAATGTCTTTCTTTCTCGCTCCAGTCAATGAAGAAGAAATATTAAGTACTGTGTGCAAGTTTAGCAATAAAAAATCCATTGATTGTGTTTTGACATGATCTTGATTAAAAGTGTAATTCATGAAATTGTAAACCCCTTTGAGCACATCTGCAGTCTCTCCTTTCTAACGGCCACATTTCCAACTAAAAGGTGGTTCCAATATTTAAGTCCAGCGATAAGCATGGTTTTAATAACTACAGACCAATCTCACTGTTGTCTCAGTTTTCTAAAATATTGCTGACAGACTTAATAATTTAATTGACAAATTCAGTCTATTACATGACAGTCATTATGGCTTTATAAATGGCAAACCTACAACCCTTGCATACGAGCAATCGCGATGTCGTCACATCCGTTGGCCGTGGTAGGCATTTTACATTTTCATATTTGATAAACATTTTATTAAAATCCTATAATCAGCAAAAACAATGTCCATAAACAGGGCATTGCTTCTCTTGCGTTGTAACAGATCTATCATTTTATAAAACCGAGTTAGAGGCCTGTATGCATCAGCTGCCTACCAAACATCCGGCGAAAATTGCGGAAGTAAACAATAACAGCGATCGCTCGTATTGATTGACTTGGTTGAAGAAGTCACTAATGGCATTGAGAATAAGGACTTTTTATCAACAATTTTGATTATTTATAAAAAGCATTCGATTACAGTAGACCATACATAGTAGACCATAATATTAACTTCAGAAATTGGAATAAAGCGGTATACGAGGTATTTCCTTGCAGTAGTAACAATGTTATTTAAGTGAAAGGCAGCAATCGGCGTGTACAAATCTACTCTGAGACATGTATCATGCGGGTTACCTCAGGGTTCAACACTCGGTCCAAAGTTGTTTTTGCTTTACATAAATGACTTATGTCAAGTATCAAAAATAAAAATGGTACTATTTGCAAATGATACCAGACGGTATCATGGTTGAGGTGACCATAGAACTTCATAGGATTAAGCAATGGTTGAGGAAAATTAAAGAAAAAACTAAACTATTTGGAAATAAAAAAATCGAATACATGTAATAAATTAAAATTGGCTAGAGCATTGCACTAATAGGTAAAGTAAAACATATAATAGATAGTGAATCCCTATATACTCTTTATTGTACTCTCATATAAGCTATGGTATTGAAGTCTGGGCAAATACATATAAAAAACAAATAAACACTCTTATTGTACTAGGAAAAAGCTCTGAGAGATGTCCGTAAAACAGGGGTTCGTGATCACACTAACCCTCTTTTTCTAAAGTTGTGTCCATTAGGAGTAGAGGACTTGATCAAATTCATAACTCTCCTGATAATGTATGATGTCAAACATAATCAGCTTCCTTCAAATATTCAAAAGATTTTCAGCAACAGAGATGAAAGATATAATCTTCTAGGAAAAATGAACTTGTCCAAGATGAGGAACTTGAGGTTAGCGCCTCATTTGAGCAATTCAAACATGGACGTGAAGAAGCAATACTTGACCAATAAGCTACTACTGACAAACCATGACCTAAAATGTTGCATGTTTTCATCTTAGTGATGTCAAAGCCATCACGGACTGTGATCGTATGCATATGGACTTTATTGTAGTCATGATCAATGAAATGAAATGAATGTCAACGGCTATGTTTTGCTATGTATGAAGGGGTAGGCATTTGTAAGTTATTTTCCTTTTCTTTGACCTTGCTGCCAAAATAAACTAAACCGAAAAGTAGCTTATTTTCCCCTTTTAAATCCATTGCTTTTTTTCTGTGTAGGCGAAGCGTTATTGAAGCGGTATACAACAAACTGAACCCGTACCGGAGTGATGACACAGTAAGTATGGAGCCTTCATGTGAGTGGCATGTTGGGTGCATGTTCTCATGTGTATTTATAACTCTTGCATGCCCTGCTTTAACACTGAACCTGATAGTCTGTCCCAGTGTCAAACATAAGGAATTGGTAAGAAATGGTTTAAATACAAAAGGGGTGCATTTTTTTTACCAGGTCAGTTTAAGTGGAAAAGTTAAGTGTGGAAGGTGTGAATTTCCTCTGAGGAGCTCCCCTCCGATACAGAGTTTTAGGTTGTCATTTGAGGTTTGAGGGTCTGCTCTGTTTCACTTTTCACTGTCATCCATTTGTTTTTTATTGTATTTTTTTGTAAAAGTGAATATCGGCGTTATTGGAGGAAGCATAACAGAAATCGTACTAATTAAAATGTAGGTATACACAGTATAAAGTCACATGAATAGTTTGTGTACTTGTCTGATTAGATTAGGTTCTCCACTAAAAAAACTTGTCTTGCTTTTATTTGGAAATGTTAAATTCTATAACTATGAAACTATGAGTAGTATAGTCTTCGGAACAACAATGTACATTTTGCTGGTACAAATGGTGTAATCTCTTATGCCCCATGTTTAGCGTTCTCATCATTGAACACTTTACTACATTGGACACAGTCAGATTTTATGCTGACACTGTACATTGCTCACATTTCTGTTGCATTCTACTAGCAGTGATTCATAACCATTGGGCTGCTCGGGTTTGCAGCGTCTGTGGCTGTTTAAGGAGCCAATATAGTAAACACTGCTTGTATTCTGACTCGTAGCTCACAGTGGTACTTGTTTAGATCGCGCGGCTTCCTGTCGGTGTCCAACGGGTCGCTCTTTGTGTCAGTGAAAAGCGGACATCGGCTGATTCACTTTATTTACAGCTCGTGATCTACTTGCAGCGCCCATGCATTAATGTATACTCTTAAGGATTGTTGTAAGTAAAATCTTTTAGTGACCCACCTGTTAACATTCGTCTTAGATGTAGATCTAATATACAGTGCTCTTTTGAATTTAGTTTTCAATCCCTCTGGCGTGTGTGGCGTGAACAGTGCCTCTGCAGGCGGGTTTGTGTCTGTGGAGACGAGTTTGACTCAAAGAAGTGTTTCTGGCGAATTTTACTGGACTATGATGAAGAATCTGACACGTTTTACTGTCAATCCTGACCCTAAACCACAATTACCACAAAGGTCCTCTTAAACAAAAACAAGCAGGTGAATATGGTGTGAAGGCTTCCTCACATTCTAAGTGTAAATATGAAAGGAAGTGTCTCATCAGAGGCACAATGACTGCATTCACGACTTGGTGGCACTGGGTCAACACTGAGAATTTTTCCACTTTCTTGTGGGGACTTAACCTTGACGGCTGTGTGATGTTTTTTTCATTTGGACGGTTGGTAACATTGAACCTGAAACACGTTTTACTAGAGGCATTTATGGACATGCATACTGTACATTTTGAACCAAAATTTTTTTAATAGGTGAGAAATTGAAGTGTTGCCATACCCATCATTTTGTGTCAAAGTTCCCTTTTTTTTTATAAGGTATCAGATTGTTGTAATTCTCATTCTTAATTGAAGATTAGTTTACTGTAGAGCTTCCAACCGATACCCAGAGACTGGCTCGCTGTGAGTCAGAAAGAAATAATGGTTCTCTTTTCTCCAGTGTGAGATCAATTAAGTCTCATCTTTTCTTATTGCATGTAAGTTATCAATTATATCTGTAAATAAACAGTCATGGAAAAACAAACGAGGATCACTGGACTTTTCTACAATAATTGGCATTATGACATTACATTAATATAAACAAGATAGAGTGATGTGATTTTTACAACTTGTCCTTTACAATCTGTTAGTTATTTAACATTATTTATTTATTTTTTATCTGTTGGTAGATTTGGTCGGGACAGTGCATGTTAATGAACATACATGGGTCTCATGCATGTAACCAAGCCACACCGGATTGTAGCCATGGGCTAATAAGCCGAATGCCCATGTCGGGTTCCCCGTTGCATTATGGCTATTTTATATATATATATATATATTTTGGCTACCAAACGATATTGATAGTTAGCGTGAAGCAACGAAGAAAGCTCTGATTTGGACCGTTTTAACCGCTGGAAAGTTGATGATATAAAGCGTTTTTGTCGTTGCCGTGGAGCTTGTTACAATATTAGCTTAAAGTCTATTTTTACAACCAGGGCTGTGGACGGAGATAGACAGAAATTGAAAGAACTGAACGGCTGTTCATATGTAGAGATGCTTCAAAAGTGACGACCAGTCCTTGTTCACATAGTTGGAACAATATGTGAGAAAAACATTTCTGACCCTTGAAAGCGACTGTTGGACAAAGTGCAGGGTCTGAAACTGTGGCCTCATGTCGCCGATATTCATTAAACTGGAATGAGAAATAAAAACGTAGAATCCTTCTTTTTTTTTTTGTCAATAGTGGACAGTAAACAAAATCTTTATTATTATTGTGACCAGAGAGATCAACATAAACATATAGGCTAGGCCATCTAAATTTACCTTTTATAAGTAAATTTATTTTACGAGTGATCTGATGGTGTACAACATAGCTAATCGACAGATGGAAATGTACCCACTATATTTTAACACCAACACTGTTTTGAAACTTTTCCCTGTGATTTCAAGACCAATTTAAATGATTTAAAAAGTGGCGTTGTCTGTGTCAGGCTGATCCCAGGTCCTGTTGTCCCCTGTCCGCTATGGTTCGCTCCTGCCGCTCCTTTTCCCTCGCTTTCAAGATATTGACAACATAAATATTTGCAAGAAATGTCACTTGAGACTTGTAGTCTTTAACCAATGCCCGTAAGCCTTACAGTTCACGGTTATGGCTCAATATACTTCAGTGTTCACGCTCCGCTACCTGAACTCGCTCACACATTTCAATGGCGGAGTGGTTTGTATGGTAGCCAAAATTAGGATTTAGGAAGAAAAAGGATTTACCCACGCATGCGTGTTTGAGAGTGCGTCCCCCTTGCGCACTCTCAAACACGATCTCATTCATCCTGACCTATTGTACATGTTTTCAGTGGTAGGGGAAACCGGATTTCATTAACTAAATTACATACACCTGCTTTCGATACTAGTAGTACCTAAACTTTTTTTCGATAACATACTTCATTTTCTCTGTGTATTCCATTCTGTTATGACCGCTGCATTCTGTGTGTTCACTTTTGGGACAGTAAATCCACCCACGCTTGTCCTGTGCCTCCAAAATTGGCCTTAAAATTGGGGGGGTTTAATCAGATCTTTCTGCTGCCCACATTACTCGATTTGAACATGCGAGTCCAGTCGTTAAACCCCCCCACACTACGAGACACGATTCTCTGTGACTGCCTCCAACTAGTCATGAATCACCGCGACTGAAAACTTTTGCAAAATTTGGCAAAAAGAGGCGTGTAGTGTGTGTGCTCAGCTTCTGCAGTTGACTTGTCCAGGTTCAGAGTTTCAAAATAAGGTACATCATTTTATTCACTCAGATTTAGTTGGTGAAACTTGTGTTATTATAATGGTGAGAGGTAAAACGGATTTCGGTTCAGTATCTGATATTAAGAATCAATACCTGATACCGTATTTTTGTCTAGCCTGGCCAGTCCACAATAATGACCCCTCTGTATTTTTTAAACATTGGGATGTCAGTCTGGCCAGGACGCCCTCATTTGCCGCTCTTGCCAAATTCAAATGGATCCGTGCAATCAGATTTGTTTATTTTTGTCGCTTGTTGTGCGTGAGCAGTGTAACTCTTGGGATGCGGAAGTTCCCTCAGTAACAATCTACGGATAGCACATGGGAGAGTGAGAGACTTTAGTCATTTATAACCCTGTTCGAACATTAGCGCAGAACCGCATCAACGACACACGTTTGCCCTTTGCTGATTGGTTTACTCCGCTTCCTATTTGCTTTTCTGCTCTAGAAATATAGTTGATGCCGACTCTGACGGTCAGTCTGGATTTTTCTAGGCACATTTTATTTCCTGAATTGGCTCCGATATACGATACCATTATTGGATTGGTGCGTCCCTGGTTTACTGACGATGTATAGATTCTTCTCTGAGTGGAAATAGCTGCTAAATAACGTTTGCCAATTCCAGAAGCAAATGGAAAAATGTCCTGTCTTGTAACTTCTTATAGACTAATAATAATGCCAGGTTATATCCCGGTTACTGACCAGCTGCAATTAGATGAAAAAGATTTTTTTTACAAGTTTTGTTTTTTCTCAGAGTCACTCAAAAAGGTGTTGATTCTGGTCCGAAGTGCCGTCATGCACGAGCTTAATATAGAAACTGCAGTTATACACAAGACCTGAGGAGGCAGTAGTGAGTATAAAAATTACTAATTTGCGTCTAGTCCCTTTAAACGTCAGCGCTGCTGTTGTCATATGAAAGTGATATGCACTTTACAAGTCTGGCAAGGCAGCCACTCCAACTTTCTTTTGAACACAGTAGCATCCAGAATCACGCTAGCAAATGATTTCCACCATCATCCTCCATCATTCAGGGCCAACTGCAACTTCTCTCACTTCAACAGCTTTAGTGCTTTGCCAGTTGATTTTTCTCAGACTCTTGCATTTACATAGTTGTAGTCTTTGTAGAATATTAAAATACTAGCCTAAATCTGATTGTGACTAGCCAGGTTAGCACTTCAGAGTTGATCTGTTACCTCATTAAAGGACAACCAGGAGAGGCCTGCTTTTCATCCTTTCTCTTGATTGATCACAAACCTGTCCTCAAAATGTCTAACCACAGACAGGGCCGCAGCAATTGGCCAAAAGCCACCAAAACACTGTTGTTTTTACTGGTGGTCAGCAATTAAAGCCATTTAAAGGTCATTGTGAACTATGTGGAATTGGTTACAGTTTGAGGTGGCAGATGGGGAAGAAGATTGTTTACTATTAGAGTAAGTTGTGCCTGAAGCTAATTTATCAGTGATTCAGCTCTTGAACTGAGTAATGTGACATGCAATGTATTGCAATCAAACTAGAGGTGTTTACAGTCGTGGACTGTAGTATGTGGTGTAGGAATCAGTGCCCAACTTCTCAACAGTTTTTACTGACAGTGCCAAGCAACTACTGGACAAAATTCAATGAAATGAATGTTTGTTTCTTAGGCAGGTGCACTAAACAGACATTCCTGTTGTTAAAAAACATGCAGTATCATATGTCCAATCCTGAGCACCCACCCAAATCTTTGGGGCATCCAGGCTCTGATCACAAAACTATTCAATAGAAATCCTCTTTGCTCATTTAGCTCAATAAGGAGAGCATCCAATGCGGTCATTTGACTAGGCACCCATTGGGAGAAACATAATCGGCGATCATTGAAAGCAAATAAGCAAAGAGGCCATGCGTCGAGCAATTCATTGAAAATTGCACCAATGTTTGTCCTCGAGGCTGATCCATAAGTGTCACCATCTGAAGACACTGGAGAGCGCCAAATCTTATGGATGTCTAAAATGTCCTGAAATCTTTTAGCATGTGTTAGCATCGTTTATTCAGTCATTATCCATCCATCCATTTTCTTCCACTTGTCCGTTGCCGGGTCGTGGGGGCAGTTGTTGGAGCTGCCCATATCACATTGCATTCATATTCATATTCAGTCATTACATTCTTTTAATAAAAACAAAAACAAAACATTACCATTATTCCATGTACAGTACGACCAAAAGGGTTTAGGCTGAAGTTGATACTTATTATGCCCAACCCTGTTTGCCAAATTCCACGAGAAATAAAGAATTACAAAGCATCCAATGAAGAGAAATACACAAGTTTGTTTATTTTCATTATTTTAATAATTTTTGGTTAGGGCTGGGTACCATTACATCAGAGTCCAAACCAAGGGCCGTGTTTTGGGGCAGGGCGATATGGCCTGAAATCTATATCACGATATAAAAAAGAAATATCATGATAATGATATATATAACGATATAGTCGACAATGGACAAATGACTTTAAAATTCCAGCCTTCCTCGCAAATATAATCTTTACGTCCTTCATTTCATTTTACTTTTTAAGCGGTCAGTGTTTATGCTGCTCTGATGGAGCTGAGCGTAACATAAATGATACTGTGTCTACTGCGATAAAGAAAATTACAACGATGTAGAAAATTACAACGATATAGAAAATTACAACGATGTAGAAAATTCTGTCGTGATGACGATAGAATAATACGATATGGATGTGCAATACGATATGGCCCACCCTTACCGTATATTGACATGTATGAGGCAGGGAGGGCCACAGTGGTCAATGCATTCAAACATTCAACTGCGTGTATTTAAGAGAGGTTGAAACCATTCCCCACACTTGTATTTAGGTTTGGGACCATAATGCCGGCTCAGTCTTATAATAAATGTTAATTTTTGGAGTTTTAATTGTGTGGATTTTTTATTTTTTTTAATTACCATCTCTGGCGATGAGAGAAACCTGAGGGCTACACTTTGGGCACCCCTGCATTACATGTTTTTCAACACTGATACTTTAATGATACTTGGTTTTCTATATCAATACAAAAACAATCCTTTTGTAATACCTATACTATACTTTTCTTCTAGAGCCATCAAACAGAAGAATAAAGTTAATTTAATCCATAAAGACTATTTATTTAGAATTTCCATCATTTATTTATTTGAGGTGAAACAACCAAGTAATTTCCTTTTTAATTCTGTCCCTGGACCCAACAGGCATCAAAACTTGGTCACCTAAAGATATTTAAAAAAAATGTTTATACTGTTATTTTTATGGTACTGTTATCATTTAAGGGTACACAGCCCTATTGTTGGTGCATTGAAGTCTGCTGATTCTTATCGCCTTTTGAAGGAACTCATCCTCGTATGGAGCAATTCCTTCCTTTCTCTGTATCAAATACAATTCCTGTGTTTTTTATTTATTCTTTCATTCTTTCATTGTCAAACCAGCACTAATTGTATATTGGTGCCCTGGGTTAGGCTACACTGGAAAAGCAGCACTATTTCATTAGCTCTGCCCAATACATGGTAGTGTCTCTGTTTTGCAGTGCCTTTATTGGTCTTTGTGTCTCCCGAATTGAAGGACAAAGCTACTTGTTGTATTTCCTCCTCCTTTTGAGATGGTGTTTTGGGAGTAAATGATTGACTTGTGTCTTAAAGATGTAGGAGAGGTGCGGTTGTGTAGCTCCAGGTTCACACAAACAAATGAGGGATGAGCCAGGAAGCAGATCACAGATCTGCCCTCCTGCGACCCCTGTACCATACCGAGTACAGAGCTTCACCTTTGATTGGATAATGCGCTATTCAATGGCAAACTTCTACATATGCAAGTGGGTTGGGACTGGGAGCCAGTGTTCCTTTTAAATGCACCGCTCAACAGCTGGTGTACGATCTCTCTCTCGTGTGACCCCAGTTCGAGCAGCGGGCATTTCCCCAAGACACGCAAGAGAACCTTTCACATGTGTCTCACTATAAAATTGCTCCTCATTACTCATTATATTCAATACCAAAGCCGTGTCCCAAAGGTGAAGTGCTGCTTATGGTTTCCGTTCGCAATGGTATAGAATGTCATAATTTGAGTTGGAGCAGGCGCCTGTGCAACTCAATGGGAAAGGCAGTTTTGGAAGAAATGTCCAAACAACCTACAAATGTAAAACATGATAATTATTTGGAAGTGATTGGATTCACAAACCTGCCACATTCATCTTATGGCTGGACACGCATCATTTTGAACGTTGTCAAAACTTTTGGACACCTTTTTATAAGACAGTCATTTGACCCTAGTGCTGAGAGAGAAGACATGGAACTTTGTGACTGCTTTTGTTTCATGTGGATGGGTCCAGCCATTAGAGATGTCAGAGAGGTGCGGTGCAATTAATTCAATGTATTAACCATAGAATTAATTGCCATGGTTACTACAATAGAACTCTTAGCTGCACCAACTCAGTTTTAATGTGATGTTATGTGAACACAACCTATTCTAAGATCGTTACCACTTTCCTTTGTGAAAAATAACTAGAAGTCACCTTTAAGTTTCTTATTTCCATTAGACGGTACTGTAATTGATTCGCTTTTTTCTTTTTATTGTAAATCACTTCAACCTTGATCATCAAACTGTGGGTGCATTCCCTCCTCCAGTCCATGTTGTGTCCCAGTTCTATGGCTCCATCTCATTTCCATCCTCCATGGTGTCTGTCGCTCTCTGTACTGAAGTTGTTGTACTCTGCCATTGTGACTAGACTTGGTAGAAAGACTGAAGAGTTTCTACTTGCTTTCCCTCTCTCACCAAGGACTCGGCCTCCACAGACGACATGTGGTAACCCACGCTCCAGCACTAACACAGCGCAGTTTACACAGACCCACCTCTCCAGACCACAGCAGCTGGCTCAGAGTTCCCCCCTGTACCTCTGGGCTCTTGGTTTCTAAAGAAGGGAAATGGACGTGACGAGGAAGGAGGAGATGCATGCACCGCACACGTGTCAAGTGCTGCACCAGTCCACTCTGGATTCAGGATCCTCAGCGTCTTGTCTCCGTCTGTCTTCACTTATACTCTCCTCTAAAATAACATAACAAGTGAGTCCCCGAGGTTTTCTTACTTTTGGTTCAGTTAACCGCTTCAGTAGATTATTTTTTTGTTTTTTTTGCTGTAATTAATTTGATTCACATTTGTGTGTGTGTGCGTGCGTTTTGTATATTTCTGTTTTTGTGAAGTGCAATTGTCCTGTACAAATGGCCTGTATTTATGCCGCTTGATTTTAAGTTAAATGAAAAAGAGAACCTTTCATGCACTGTCTGCCTTTTCCTGCTCCTTTGGAACTATTCCAAATGTCCGTGAGTGAAGCCTGCCCTTCAGCCACACAGTCGGCGCTTTCCTTTCTTTCTCACTTGTTCTCCTGAAGAAACGGGTAAATGTATAGTCGACAGCACAGTAAGCTCTCTGTACCACAACCATCAAACCCTGTGCTTTTTATTGTATTTTATTTTTGTATGCATGTTTCTGTACACTCCTATCGAGACTTTGTAAGACGGAGCCCTGGCAGTGTGCGGGGCGCTCGTCCGAGTGCTCACGTGTGTCGGTGGAAAGGGAGTTCTGAATGTGCAGCTCCAATCAAAAGTCCATGAAGTTTACAAGCTTTTAAACAATTTCAAACACGAAACAAACCGCATCATTTTAACCGCGTCCTTGAACTGTCGGAGAAACAGAAAATACTTTCACGCTATAACATGTATGTGCTACAGCAGGGCCAGGAAGTGAACGTAGACAAGAATTAACTTGAAAACCTAAAATCTGTAGTGCGATGTTTATATTTTCCATTGTATCTTTCCACATGCCCATTATGTCGTGGGTGCTAAATTATTTTTGACCTTTCCCAATCTTTTTCTTTTCACTGCTGCAAAAAGTGAAAAAAACCTTTAAAGCCACAATATTGTTGCAACTTGTAAATGAGTGATGTACCCAAATCAGTGACATAATAAATTGACCTCCTTTTTGCCAATTATAAATGTCAAATACTTTCACTATATACCTGTTGCGTACCTGTGTTTGCCAAAACTTAGTGCAAGTTTCTAAACAGCCACGATCATCAAAGTTTATTTTATCAGTACCCAAGAACAAATGTCCCGTTTCTTAGCACTTTTGAGTTCTCCAAGCCCCTCCCGCCGCATGCACAAAGCTCATCGGTTTGCTGCTTTCATGTGTGTTTGGATGATCCACGTCCCCATGGGAACAGTGACTTACTCTGTATCAACACAAAATTACTCGTTCTACTGTTTTAATGGAAATTATTTTTAATAATTGCACTTATTTTCCCAAAACACCACTGTTGGAAATCCATGTACTTCATTTTCTGACTTTCAAGGAATAAATCATGTTACTTGAGCTATTTTTTTTTTTTTGTAGCAATAAACAAAGGGGTGATTCTGGTGTATGACTGGGGTCGCCGTCATACACTGAACTAAACTACTAAATATTTTAGATGACAATCCTAACCTTTTTTCTTATCCTTGATGATTTTTTTAGTTAAATTCTTATTTTGCTGCATAACATTTTTTTTTTTTTGTGGCAAAAGGGTCAAAGATCAGACTTTTAACATTGGCCTAAAAGTATTAACGACATTTCATGAAGCCTCTTTAATCGGCTTCAAGACCGTGGAGCTCTGCGGCGAAGGCCAAACGCACAGCTCAGACCTGGCTCGGTCCTGCAGACGTCACGCTGTTTACCATGAGTTCAGCAGGAAAAACGAGCTCGCACTAACACAGACGGCTGAGTGGCTCCTGAGCAATTCACTGCGAGAAATGTTGTATTTCCAAGAAGCCCTTAACCGCCAGCTCCGATGGGCATGTATAAGCTACTGCAGCCATTCACCTCGCACAACACAAGCATTGCACAGCAGTCAATAGTAAATTCTTAGCTCAAGTGGGATCGTAGTTTGTGCTGTGAACCCACACAACAGAAATGCCATGGTTTGAATCTCTTGTCTTTGTTAATGCAGCTCATAAACCACTTATTTTAAAGTTTTAAAAATGTGCAGAACAATAACAAAACATGCAATAACTATTTGAAAAGTTTGTTAAATAGTAAACAAGTGGGATTAGAAGAAAAGCTTGAGTCTGGATCCACTGAAAGACTTCTCTGGACAGTGATTTTGAAAGCCTTGTGCAGTCACATTTTAATCAATAAAAAGCTCATCAGGGTCTCTTGAACAAAACGGCGCTGACTTTCTCCTAAATTATGCCTGTCATTTGAACGTCTCATTCTGTAACATTATTTATCATGACACATTTGCAGCTTTCAGATAAATCAAAACTACCTTTTCCACTTTCGATTACTCTTTATAATTACCTCATGGCGTGTTAGTTTCATAAAAGTAGCTGAGACTGACAGTAGTTTATCCCTTAACCTATTGCTCGTGTGCTCTGTGACCCAAGCTATTGACTGAAACGTTATCATTTGAAAGCAATGATGACTAATGTTTTTATAGAAATACTACCATCTCAAAACACTATTGGCCTTTGGTAGAAGCTGGCGTCCCGCCCTCAGAGTGCCCTATATGCTCACCTGTCTCTGCTCGTGATGCTTACAAAATAGGCTTGTGAGAACAGTTTGAGGGTTCAGAGTAAAAGTGTCAAATGCACTAAATGAAATCACAAAAATGGTATCAAAAGATCTCTGCGCCGCTGACTTGGTTGCCTTCTGCGCAAGATCGATTGGCGCGCAGAGGCGGCAGTCTGCACGTTTCTCAGCGTTTTTGTAACCAACGATGTTCCTGGGTTCTGTGGTTTATGTACTATGTGATCCTAACCGTGGTGGTTCTCTCTCCACCACTCAGATATAAGCTCACCGATTTGCCTTACCTGATGTTCTGTTTTCCCCAAAAGTGTGGTCCGCCGCAGACGCAGTCACGTTTTCACTCAGCGAAGCCCGAGTGAGGCCCGTGGAATACTGTACCAATGGGCCATGGACAAATCCAAGTTTTGGAAGCTTGGAATTCTCTCTTCCTTTCTCACCGATGTTTGAGAATAGGCGTAGTCAAGTTTGCTTGGTGGCAGCTGGATTTTTTTCTTTTTTAATAGCTGGGGTGCAGAACCTGCCCTGAGTGGCCAAAACTAAAAGAAATCTTTCACAGTGTTGGGCCTGACAATGCCTTCCCGTTCTAGGACATAATTTACATTTTTTTATTCCAACTTTTCCTCATGAAATTGTCACTTCACCTCTCATGGTCTTTTAAATAGATGTTGAGCCGCTCAAATCATTGGACCAAATTTACTTTTGTAACAAATCAACCAATTAATAATCAGATACCAACAAGATCTTTGCATTGAACAAAAAACGAGCAATCCCCACATGCAGAAGTCCCCATAGGAATGACTCTTGCAACATCAGCAGTAGGGTAACACTAACCGGTTTGGGCCAGTACTCTGAGCTTTTCTCAGTGAAGTCCCAGGCCTCACTCTTTATTGCTCAGTGGAAACGTGGCTTATGAGTTTGCCGTTCTCTCTCTCATGTCTCTGTGTCGGGACACCTCTTCAAAGAGACTGTCCAGGTTCAACAAGGTACAAGCTTCCGGACCGGCGTTGGTCGGAAGCTCTTCTTTTTCTCCATGTTTTTGAACTTTTAAGAGAAAAAGGAAGCAAAGTAGTTCCCACTGCAGATGTCATACCAATTCAAGTGTTAACATGGTAACCTCATGATGATGTGCACACATGCATTCATGTTGGATATATTTATGATTACATGCAGAAATAGCTTTAGAGTGCTGTAGATAAATATTGTCATTGTTGATTCAAAAGCTTGTCAGAGGCCTCTGTGAGTGATTTGACAAAGTTCAATAACTGTATATTTTGTATTCTATTTTAGCTCCAAAGGAATGGCAGAGAAAATAGAAAACATGTTTAAAAAAAAAAAAGCTTTGTTCGATGAACTAAATCGTACTATTTGTGTTGTCAATTGAACAAATTGCATTCCTTGCCTGTGAATTGATGCATTTTTCTCCCTGCTTCTTACATCTTATCTTCTTTTTCCTTCGTTTTTCTTTCATTTTATTTTTTTAGCCTTTGAAGTTTGAAGAAATTTCTAGTTTGCAGAATGTATTACTAAATAAATGGCTTGTCATCTTGTACCTCTTATTTCACCTCTCTTCTGTTTGCACAAGTGAAACTTTACGTAACTGCAAAGACCATTTCTGTGAACAGAATTTATCCGTGCTGGTATGAACTGTCAGACTCATTCAGTAAACATGCTTGGAAAAACATGGGCTAATAAAGATGGGTGGCCATGCTTCAACATGCATTGTGTCCAATGTGGATCTGTGTTCGAGGACAGAGCTACATCGAGCTGTTTTCCTTTTCAGGGACTTTCCATTCATGGACTACAACAGTAGTAACTGTGTTGGGATTTTATCAAGCCACAACAATTACAACTATAGCTAAAGAAAAACAGGCTTTAGTTTTCTTGTGCAAAGTGTATCTTTGAGGAGGTCAGAGCACTGTAATCGAACCATCAGTGTCTACTGTAAGTGGAAGAGCGCAGGGTTCCCACTCGTCCTTGAAAATCTGGAAAACCTGGAAAATAACATGTCTCTTTTCAAGTCATGGAAAACGCATGGAAAATGAGAAAATCATATTTTTGACTCCTGGCTGAAGTTTCTCCAGCTCTCCCAAGGTTGGCAAAAAATGCATCAGATTGATGCTTTAAAATATGGAATTTAAAATAATTTCTTCCCGGGGGAGCACGCCCCTGGACACCCCTAAAGGGGTAATATTCTTCACACCTTCTGCACCCCTGACCCATTTTCATGGGATAAGATCTGGATTGCATTTGGTTGCTGGTTTACACCTAATTCATTATTGCGTTAGTCCTGACTAGGTCCGGGTTCAGTTCTGGTTTAGACCTGGTCAACCCTACCTCAGCTCGTTTTTTGGGGGGTTTTCCCCAATGGACCTCCATTTTAGTATGATTCCTATAACCTTACCTGCAGAGCGACGTGTATGCTCTGTTCCTCTTCAGACCTAAACAACTACGTCTGTCGCCATGGACTACATTATTTGATCACAGATTCAAAATGGAGAGTGAACTCACAAAGGGACTAACTGGGGAGGGCAGGTTTTTTTTTCCTTTTTCATAGATGTGATTATTTTTATTTTTTTGTACTTTAAAATGTCCTTGAAAATCCTTGAAATTACCTTGAAAATTATTTCAAGTAAAGAGTGGGAACCCTGTCTAAGTTGACACCATATTGTACAATTGCGTAGTATACAAATATGCATCTATTCTCTGCTAATGTTACTTGTGCCGTAGTGTTGATTAATTGAACACGTTCCTCTTTCAAAACCATTTTCTTGAGTAAACAGATATTTGCTTCCTTCTTGCGTCTCGGGACTGACGTAATATATTCAACTAATAAAATAACTTGTACGGTTACTTCTAATATAAAGTAATCAGTGACGCAATTGTTTTGAGGGAGTAATCCGATTATTTGCTCAAGGTACCTGGAAACACTGGTTGCAGCCATTAACAAACCTGTCTATAATTGTTTTACATCTTTGTTTTGTTTCTGCATCTGAGGAAAGCTTGCATTGAAACATTTTGAATTTTCTATTGTAACCAACCCGAAGACTGCAGCATGTAATAACTTTAACCATGTCCCAATTTCTAAACTTTTGTGGCGATGAAACTAATGTTCATTTTTTTTTTTTTACATAAGCCAAAATATTACAGATACACCAAAAAATTCGTGGCACCCTCCCTGCTAAACCATTCCTGCTTGGACGAAATGTTCTATATTGAAATAATCTTCAAACTCAAACTTATAATGAGTTGAAAGTTCACCGTACTCAAATACATGATGTGCTAGTACTTGTACCTTTAGATTGAACCACAGTCAATCTTGCATCACTGATGAAGGAGTTCACACTCATCCAGGAGGTGTGAGGAGGATGTATAAACTTGTGCTGAAAGGTCTCACTCAATCCAAACGCTGGACCTTCTTGCTGTGAGACCAAGCGACGGCACCGCCGCAGCACATGTTTGAGTGCGTTAAGTGGACTCCTGGAAGTAATTTTTGGTGAAGTAATGAGGATTTGGAGGGTCGACCGCAGGTGAGCGGCGAGGTGAGTGCATGTGAAGGGCCTGAGCTGCGACAAAGGGTCACGCCAGTCCATGGCCCCCGGGATTAGGAACTGTGGGAGGGATTAGTTAAAATGTCAACATAATGTCATGAGCGGTGTGAGAAGGCCAAAGGTTCAAGCGCTGCTCAGTGGACAACAGTTAACAGATCTGCTGTTGACACTGTCCAACACCACATGAGTTAATAACACCAGCCAGAACCACCACCTCACCCTCTGTATACATCTGTTAAAACATGTTCTCTGAAATGCATGATTATTGTATTTGTACTATTATTTAACCTGTAATAAACCAAGAAAATCTTTTCATTCCACTGTAGGCTGCATGCAGTGCAGTATTCCTTCACAGACAGACTTTATAACACAAAGGCTCAAACCACGATGCCACAACCATACAGGTGAAACTCGGAAAATTGGAATATCGTGAAAAAGTTCATTGATTTCTGTAATTCAAGTTAAAAGTGAAACTAACATTACATAGGCTCATGACATGCAAAGTTTTTGATGATTATGATTTCAAGCTGAGCCACAATCAATATTATTATAAGGCTTGATACATCTCACTTTGTATGATGATACGAAGGGTCCCTGAGACTTTAAATGGCCTCAGTGGTTCAGTAGAATTCACCATCATGAGGAAGACTGCTGGCCTGACAGTTACAGAAAACTTGACACGCCCCATAAGGAGGGAAAACCCCAAAAGCTAATAAAAGAAGTTGGATTTTGTCAAAGTGCTGCATCAAAGCAGAAAGTTAAGTGGAAAAGTGTGGCAGAAAAAGGTGCACAAGCTGCAGGGATGACCGCAAATGGGACCCACATGATTATAATTTTCAGAAGACCCACATTTCTCTGTTTAAAATCATTTTCATTGATTTCATGTAATCTTCTGAGATTTTGAATTTGGGTTTTTTACAAGCTGTAAGCCAGAATCATAAAAAAAAAAAAATTACAGAAATAAATTAACTTTTTCCACGATATTCTAATTTTCAAAGTTTCACCTGTAGTCTGATACAGGTGAAACTCCCCCAAAACGTAACACGCTCTAATATTTGGTTGGACCGCCTATAGCTTTAATGATAGCACACATTCTCTATGGCATTGTTTCAGTAAGCTTCTGCAATGTCACAAGAGCCAGTGTTGCATTTGTTTTTCACCAAGATCTTGCATTGATGATGGGAGAGTGCGACCACTGCACAAAGCCTTCTCCAGCACGTCTCAAAGATGTGGACTCTGTGGCGGCCGATCCACGTGAAAATGATGTCTCGTGCTCCCTGAACCACTCTTTCTCAACGTGAGGCCGACCAATCCTGACATTGTCATCTTGGAATGTTGAATCAGGGAAGAAGAAACCCATTGATGGAATAAACCGGTCGCTCAGGTAGTTATCTGGTCTCATTCTTTGGGCACTCTCGACCTGACCAACTGCAGCCATTATCCAGGAGGAGAAAAAATGAGATTAATTATGAGTATGTTTGAACTATTTCACAAGACACTGCATTTTTTTAAAATTATTCTATTCAATTAAAAAGTACAACTGGTAATGTAGTATGTTCACTTTTCTAAACGTTTTCTGCCATTGAAACACTATACCCGTGGGCCCTTCTGGCAGCCTTTCCAGTTGCACTTTTTTTTCTCTCATTTAAAAAAATAAAGCCAAGACCCTGTTTCCAAGAACTCTTTAAGCATCAGTGGCAGGTCTGAGCCTGGTATTGCCTGCTCAAAAAATGACGATCCCTTTTATCAGAAATACAGCTTCATGTTTTTGTTCCGTGTCAAGCGCAGCCTCACATCCCCCTGTCTTTCACCTCCGTGCCCTTGTGTGTGGTGTCTGCCCTGCCCTGGGACACCCCGCCTGGGCTCGCATAGAGACGGTCACAAAGCCCGGCACCTTTCCTCGTTAGCGGCGCGATGGCCTCCTGTCATGGGGGCGCACGGACTCCAGTGTTAGGATTAATGTCAGTTGTGGCCGCAGGGAAAGGCCTGGTGAGCCACGGATCCACTCATGACTTGATATGTGGTGGCGTGAGCGCTCCCTCCACACGTACTGATGCGAGAGGCTCTGAGAGAAGCATTTACATCATCCCGGGAGTTTCAGAGGAATGCAGCCCCTCTCTGAGCTCAAGAATGACCTCGTCACCACTTCTGTTGTCACACATTCTCAGACTTAGAGGTCCTATGCTTTATTCTGCTGTTCATTTTTATGAATAACAAAATGGTCAACAGCTCATAGTCATATGGCACTTAAACTCTGAATTATGGCCTATTCAACTAAGACGAAATAACGCTGATGCCCTCGTTCATCCCTGGCCAAAGTCCAGCACATCACGGCCAGAACAGCATGAATTCACTCTTTTCAAAGAATATTCAATGTGTCATTTAAATCCCATTTTTTTCTATTAAAATGATGTGTGGACAACCTTTGGAGGCCCCCTCCCCCGATCCCACTTTGGGAATGGCTGCCCTATTTAATCTACTTTTACACTCGGATGTGATAGAAGTCAGGCCAAGGACATCTGTTTCTGAAGTGAGCGACCAAAATGAATCATGATTCTCTGTATTCTGGAGATTGCTTCAAACTTCTGAACTAAACAGTAATGAAGAAGTCACATACAAACACAGCAATTAAATCGAAGGCAATGGTAATGGATGTGCACAATACACTTCACAATGGGATTAGTTCTAGAAGCTGAATTAAAATCCATCTTCTGTGAGTTCCAGCGCCGCTCCTCACAATAAAGCAAGTGATAATTATGCAATTATCATCGTGCCTTTGTGTTCTTTCTTCTCCCGTCAATTTAACCGCAGTTTTCTGTGTTTTTGAGACATGATTGTCCTTAACTGAGAACTGTATTGATGCCACTGATTGCGTTCCTTTGGAGTTGTTTACTCAGGCATGATTCTGGAGCCTATGTGCCTGTCCTCGTCCTCGCTGTGTCCAACTCCTCCTGGTCGATGCATGCTGTCTGCCACCTGCACCTATGGGCGACGGTCCAGCCTGGGAACCAGGTTTATGACTCTCAGCCTGAGGGCCTGTGTGTGTGTTCCTGGAGGTTGTGTGTATGTGACGAACCTGAATGAGCACCCATAGGGGGCAGTCCGCTGCATGCTTACCCCTCTCCACATTTCTGATCCATCTGCACCCTGCTCTCTCCCCAGGACCCAGACATCCTGTTCTTCCGTGGTTTCAGCTAAAGCTCATCTTCACTGCGGAAAGCACTGAGCAGCGATTCTCTGGACACACAGCGATTGTGGACGTCCCGGTGTCCACCTTGAGCTCCCTCTTTAACGTAAAAAAAATAACATGAGACCAATAAAGTTACCCTAATCCCAACAAACTGACACTGTCATCAGATCAGGGCAGATCAGAGCTGGCAATAGTGGTGAAGCCTAATTTAAAGGAATAGGCCACCGTTTTTACATACTGAGATATGTTCTTACCTTAGCTTTGACGAGTTCTTTAGGACCTGTCTGGTCTTCCCCCGTGCCTTCAATCACGTAAACACAGCGCAGACGGCGTTAGCATTTAGCCTCTCCCTCTCTCCACTATAGCTCCAAAACAGGTCAAGATAGAAGCTACCAAGCTCTTCTACGTTTTCCCTATTTAAATATGGTTACGTGAAGTGTTTCACTACAAAGTATAATTACACAAAATTAAACAATGTGGATTTTCTAAGCAGATAAAAGGGGGATCTATATTGTAAGGCGTAATAATACCAGGAGTAGTTTGGCATCCGCACAGTAAAGTGAAGATTACTGCGCGGACAGGTCCTAAAGAACTCGTCAAAGCTAAGGCAAGAACATATCTCAGAATGTTAAAACGGTGGCCTAATCCTTTAAGGTGTGGGGCACTGGATACCAACCCATCTCCTCGCTGTGAAGAGATGCTAACCACTACGCCATGCTGCGTCCATTCAGTCACAGTGTATTTGTATTTGAGATGTCATTTACTTGTGCTTTGACGCTGAAATGGAGTGAAAGGTCAAATCTGTGTTTACAAGGCTTTAGTTCTTTGAGCACAGCCGCGCCTTTGTATGGCAGCAGCACTCCGATGATCCTGTCATCTCCTGAACTCTGCATTCTGTCTGCCTTTGATTAACATGATTTGATGTGCTCTCCACTCCAGAGCACGTATTGTATCCACAAAACAATTGCTTAGTAGTCATTACGTTAATTACTGTTAATACTAAATGATCACTTTTGCTCCAAGGTTAGTCACTTCATTTTGGTGAGAAATATGTTATCAATCCTTGACGGTGGCCAAATGTTGAAGGTGAAATAGATTTTTCAACAATACGTTCCTATTTAAGGCAGCAGGTTTTTGTAAAAGCTAAGGTCACAGTGTGGTACATGATCTGTCAACCGCACAGAGCACGGCACAGGAGTTAGCAGGCGTCACAGAGAGCTGCTACTGCTCTGTCAGCTGCAATATCATACGCTTTTCTCCACTCACTAAATCTCATAAGAGGCACCAGCCACATCTCCTGCCTTTTACCTGAATACAGAAAGTGAAAGGCTGTTAAAGACCGCGTACAGTTTTCAAACGACACTAAACAATTCAGTCCTTTCCATTGACCCTGCTGTAACCGGTGAAATCGTTTTTAGATGATTGTTAGGCTAATGGGCCATTTAATACACAATAACAAACCCTGTTGAAACATAGTAGGTCAGGTGTGATGTATTGTCCAAGCCAGGGTTGAAATCAATGTATCAATGTTTATTAATTCTTGTTCACATAGGACTGGTGTCTTTTGTGCGTGCTGTACCGTACTCACATTCATCAGCAGGTGTGGAGGATGCTCCTGCCGAGAGCCGTCCGACTGAACAAAAGTCGCTGGCCTGGCCATTGAGCCTTAGTGCAGCAGCACAACTCTGAAAAGCACTGAGCAGAATGGGAAAATGCACTTTGAGAAAGGTTGAAAGTTGCAGAGAGGTGTGACTTGAATTGGGGAGAGGATAATGAGCAGACACACGAATCCATATTAATGCCTTGCAGATTTTTAATGGTTTTTATGGTTCTCTTTGATACTTTTATCTGAGAGGTGGGATGCTTGGCCTTGCCATCAGCAATATTTTATATATTTTAAATGTCACTTCAATCTCCTTGAAAGACGTTTTATGTAAAATATGCTTTTTGTGCCTTGGAAAGACATTTAATCAAGATTAACCTTGGTATTTTAGTAGCCAGTGGTCCAGCTTTGTGAGCTTTCAAAATGGAAGGAAATTAAGCATTACTTTGTGCCAACGATTTGCTTTTTAGAAAGGTTATTATCACCACTGAAAGTAAGAATTTGGGCATGTTTTTAACAAACCTGCTTTATCACAACATCATGGACCAAGAACTATGGCCTCTGAAGTTGTCTTTGAGATTACAACTTCAGAACATTTAGCTTTATTTTAGGCCTACTATATTTATTTATAGCCTATACTTATTTATTCAAAAGGAAACTTGCACAACTTACATCGACGCAGACAGGAGATGTGTAGGCTGTTGCACGAGCACTTATTTTCACCCAAATTGTGAACGTCTACTATAGTAATGACGACTCATTTATTAAACTAGGCCTGTAGCCTAATAACACTTTTCAATCTTTATTCGCTCGATAGTTTATAGGGCATGCAAGAGCGGCTTGTATTAAAACACACACACGCACAAATGTGGCAGACTGCACCTTTCTGAAAGGCCCCGCTCCTCTCGTTGATCGGAAGGGGAATATTGTGCGTCCTTTCCGAGTTTCCCGGGCGTGGTGCACTCGAGTGTCATTGCATTGTCCACAGCAAAAGTGTTCCCTAAATAGTGCTTGGGTGGTCTGGTCCCACACGTTTATACACTTCGCCCTTCTTGATTTACGGCTCACAGTTCAACTGCTGCCAATTAACGCGAGGACTGACAAAGAGGAGGAGGCCCTTCCCGAGGGCGCGCGCTGGGCTGATGGACGTCCTCCGCGACCAACGAGGTAACGTCACTCACAATAAGCTGTTTACAGGTGCACAACTGCCACGGGGTGTTTCTAATTCTGCTAGGTTTTTGAAACTAATATAGGCTGTAATAAACTATTTATTTTATATATTTAGTTTATTCAGTGTGCAGAAGCCTCATTTAAGTGCGCGTTTAATGACGGGCCTCTCCTCTTTTTTTGGTGTGGATTGGTTACTTGTTTGCCGTAGCCTTTGATTGGTGAGTGAAATGTTAGCCCATACTTAAGGGCATCAAAAGCGTTTTTTTAAAGCAATAATCCTATCCTACACAGCTAGTACACACGAACCTTGCTTCGTGCGCAGTTCTTACAATTATTGTTTTATTTCTATTTTGCTTCATCCCGGTCCGAAAGAATTTCCTTTTTCTAACCTTTACAACAGTGTTCTCTAGTCAACACAATACTGTCAATTATCCTCCCATGCACCATCAAGTGGAGTCAAATTAGAAAACGAACTGAAATAAAAACACATTAACACCAATCAATCATCAAATTTCAATTCCAATGTTACTAACATTGTTGGATTTTTGAATAGATAAGAGCGTCTATCATAATCTATCAGGGCTAAGTTTCAGTACAGACTAGAAGATAATTTCTGACAACGACTTATTTCACTTTCTGTATTTTTAGGGCTGTTTGATTTGATGAGAAAACAGCTTCTTTATGATCTGCGGATGTGTAAATGAAGAGTCATGTGCTGCAGATGAACAGGGCAGGTGCGTGGACGTCTTTGAAGGTCCTGACCCGGCCTTGAGTCCATGGGTGTGTCCATGTGAGTGAGCGCTGGCCTGTCCTGACCTTTCACCCACAGGCACAGTCTATTCCATGGTCTTCTTTCCTGGAGCAACTGAGACATGAGCTTACCACAAACTAATTAAATCAGTCAATAGACTTCCACTCGCAGGGGTGACGGCCAGCCTTGAGAATTCAAACACACTATGGTGCTCCAACATGCCTTATATGGGCTTTACATGTAAACAGCTGTCATGAAAACAAGCAACTTTTACATGCATTAAAGTGTGGGAGATCAGTCTGGAGCCTCTCAGTGCTGTGAGTCCCAGGTTACAAAAGAGTCAAGGCGTTGTTTTTGTGCTCTGTTCCAGGCCTGGCGTTCACCTGACTGCACCTCACCTTTGGCACCGCAGAGCAGTGAGTAGAAAAGGGTTACGGGAGATGAATGTGGAAAATACACTTTCATAAAACAGGAAATTGGGGGCTAAAAAGTGCAAATAATCACTGGATGTGAATGTGTCCATTGAAGCGGTGTTTTGGGTGCGAGCCTGATGCTCCCACTAATGGCCTGATTCAGTGAAGTAGCAACAGGAATGCTAACCTTCTCAATGCTTCACGACTCAGGGCAGGCATGGCAGCGCTCCCATTTGTGTTTGTGTGCAACTGCCATTATCCTTTCTCCACTCTCCAAAAGAGAACTCTCTCTAGCATACTCGCTCTTGTCCTGTAATGAACGGGGGCTACATATTTATGTTTTGGGCCAGAGGACACTTGAAACACAAGAGAGGTTAGAGTAAAGAGAGGGGAGTGTTTCCCCAGCGGCCCGCAGGCCAAGTGAGGGCTGCGTCTTTACAATCATCAGGTGACCACAGCAAAATAGTGTGGCCTTAACAAGCCCAAATACAAAAAGAACATCATTTTCATTATGCAGTCAAACACAATTAGAAGCTGCTGTTTTCTCTGGGAGCGTGCTTTAGGCTCTTTGTGGGGCTCTCAGTGCCCGGCCCAAAGGCCTGCTCAATGGGCCCCCACAGCACAAGGGCTTTGTTGCAGCAGTAGCCTTACACTGGGAGCAGATTTGTTGAATTAGAGAGCGCAGCAGGAGCTGAGGTGGAGGGGGGATACGAGGGGTGGTGGGGCGACCTGTTGCTAGGTGACCGGCAGCCCGCTGCACATGCCAGTCTGCAGAGCTGGGCACTCAGGGTTTGTTTTGTTTTGTCCTCTCTCAGTGCTCCACCCTGCATCAATTCTGTCGTCGTCTTCTTATTCTTGGAACACAAAAACAGACAAAACACACAAGTGCTGCGGACTCTACGGCCGACTCTCCACCATCCCGAGCCCCATCCTGTGCTTTTCAACTGTCACTAGTTAGAAGCCTTAGCCGTAAGTGTTGTGGGAAAGAAAATGCTTTTATGGAGAAAGTGGAGGTAGTCCCTGGTGCTAATGTGCTGGTTGGTACAATCTGCCATGAAGCGTTAGCCTCATGAAGACATTTTTGTGCTATCAGCAAAAAAAAAGTCTTTCCCTGGAGCTGTAAAGCGACACACAAGGACGGGCTCCTTCCCTTCCAGTACTGCGGCGCTGAAGGAGTGCCTTTTGAAAGATCACCATGCCTATATGAATATCATTCTCCTGTGGAAAGGATCATTTGGACAGTGTCACTTTGCCTGCACACTTAGGGTGTGGGTTTGGACCAATAAAACTATGAATTTATTAATATTTGACCTACTTGTTGATGTGGGTTTCAATGAAATGTGAAAGCTCCTCACAATAGCGTTAGAGTTATCCTGGGTGCTGCAGGCGGGTGCGGGAGTCACATGTGGCTAATGTGCATTGATTGTTTATGTATGGCTCTATGAATGAAGCGGCTGGTGCGGCTGATTGTGGACAGGCATTACCCGCACACTCCGCTGCCTGTCTCTGTGTGAAAAGCATTACACTTTGAAACTTGGACTTTTTCATTTGAGCGTCATGTATTCATTCCTGCTGCGTTGGCTGTGCTCAGGGTCATGTGGATTTTTGATTTCCCCCTTGGTGTGGAATTTATTTTCAAGCTCTGTCTGAAGGTCACAACCAAATCCACCCAAACCAAAGAGCTATTGTTGATCTGTTTGTGCACCTCGTGCCTCCCGATTCCCTTTCACCAAGACAGCATCTTTCTTCCTTTGTGCGGCCAGGGCTTATGAGACTATCAGGGCACACCTGTGCCCTAAGGAAAATTCCCTTGCTCTCTCTAAAGCGTATTATTGAACACAAGGCCGTGACAGCCAGTGTGTCTAAGACCCGCCCAAGATTAGAAATGGTGATGATAAAACGGCACTGAAGGAGATACAAGCACAATGGCTTATGTGGAAGGCCAACATTTATCTGCTATAGATATAGGCATTACATTTGATCTGCTCCATATTCAGTGAGGCTCTTAAGAATGTCAAATATGCTGTGTTTAATGGAAGCGAAAATGCTGGTGGCTTTACACAAGAGAATACTCGCTGCTATAGACCACAGCAGAATTTTTACATTAACCTGTTGACACTCAGCCAAATACAGTCAGGGCTTAGTATTTAATAGATCACAACAATAGGCATCGCATTGAAAATCGCCTGTTCACTGAACACAATGGCAGGTCGCCATTTTTGACAAGACAAGGCTATTACTTTACATTTATTCTTGCATGTGGCTGAGTGGCTCAGTTGTTAATTTGGTTTATTTATTTTACTATATCCAGGGGAAATCAGATCACAAAACTAGAGATGCACTGATCCAGCTTTGTTTTTTACCAATACCAATACCGGGGTGTGAGTATCTGCCGATATCCGATATTAACGATACCTAGAGACTTTCTTAAAAGTGGTTTTCTCTGAGTGAAAAATTGTGAGATCAATAAAGTCTGATCTTTTCTTGTGTTGATGTTTCAGATCAGTCATATCTAAGCTAATGGAAAAACATTTAACATTTGATCACTGGCTTGCGACAGGCTATTTTACATTAATATATGAACAGCTCACATTAAGTGATCTGATCATCACATATGTCAGTTCAGTTATTCTTTATCAGCATTTCATAAACTAAAATACAAACACTTGGCAACTCCAGCAGTGGCCGATTTTATTCATTATGCTCCTTAAGGTATTTCTATCATAGTTTCTGACCCAGCCTTGATTAATTGCTCCTGCTAGCTTTAAGCATGCTCCTGCTAGCTTTAGCATGCTGTTGCTAGCCACAGCATTTTGCGCAGTGATCAAAAATACATTTGCGGAGGTTAAAACTCAGCGATTGAAGGCGTTGAGAGCTAGAACTTGTATTGGTTCAATATCGGATAGTTGTAGCCGTATATCGTATATAAAATATCATATTTTTTCTGTATCGGATCCGTTATTTGATAACATTGGCTCGTGCATCCCGACAAAACATTGAAACACTGCATTCACAAATAATGAAAACATTTATGCCTACAGCTAACATGAGTCCATGATGAAAATTTATTCCATTTAAAAGCAGGTCATGGTTCTGTTCAACGTTGAATGGGAAGATACAGACATATTTACACCGTCAATATTTGGGGGCATCGGTGGTTTGGTGCATGTAATGGGTGCATGTAATGGGTGCATGATGTAATGGGTGCATGTGATGGGCGCATGTGCTGCGCTGCTGTGTGGAGAAGGTGCTGACTCGGTTCTCGGCTCATCTCTACCTCTCGCAGTTGATGTTGTCTGGCAGGAGCTCCCCCAGCACCGCACTCTCTATCCGAACATGCATTTTTAACCAGTGTAGGAGGATGTCACTGAGCGGCCCCCACTCATCGCACAGACAGCCCGATCACACGGCGGCCCTGGGCACTCACACTCAGAGGTGCAAAGCGCTGCCGCGCCATATGCATAATGACATTATTGTACATTATCCCTGGAAAGGTTCAGCTGATGTAACAAGTGCATAGAATTGATGAAGTATATGTATATACTGAGATGTAGAGAATTAAATATAGCTAGTGTATAGCCCCAGTGCGCAGTGTGGTTGTTTTTGTGTGCTGAGCCCTGTGAGTGAGAGCAACAGGGACCAGCGAGGACTCGTTGACTCATTTTGCACAGGTCCCTGAAGTGTCTGCGGGCCGTCCTTGGCAGACTGGGCCGCTGCACTGCTGTCAACTGTCTGAGCGCAGAGGGAAGCAGGATGGGTCTGTCAGCTTTGAATCTGCTCAGTGACAGCCCACAGCAATGACACGGACACATCCAGCAGGCCCTGCCCAGGGCTTTTGAGGCTGTACGGGCACTGGGGGGCCCAGGATATGTGCTGGTATCTGTGTGCCTGTTTCTGTCTCACCTCCACCGCTGTCACTCTAATGAGCGCTGTCACAATGGCATTTGACAGACATCATCCATGAAGCTCAGCTGACTGATGAGAGCAGGACAGCCCTTGGTGTGTTGTCCCGGACTCCTGTGGGTTCAGCTGTGGGGCTGAGAGCGACCACCATGTCTGTCCAAGGACTGACTCAAGCTTAGATTATCAACACTTTTCTCATTTTTTAAGAATCACAACGTATTTTTACAAAACTATCCAAAATCTATTCTCTCAATTGTAATAAAGTGAGAATTAGATCCCGTATGTTGTTATGTGCTGCAGTTGAACAGCTATAGCGCCTGCGCGGGCAGGTGCACGTTAAACATTACTAAGCATTACTAACCCTTTTTCCTCAACATCATCATTTTTGTGTTTGATTAGTGTCACATAATTGAATATCAATGCACCACCCCATGGAGTCCTCTCAATATTTGCCTGTATGATTCAACCAATATAATTCAAAGTAAAAACTGTAAAGCCCTATCACCAAAAACACACGGTTTAATATAAAGTAGATGCATATTCATATTTTCCAGACAGAAAAATTCCAGATGTTTTTATAATTGAATTCTCGACAGTGAATTGTTGAAAATGACTTGCTGCATTTTTGCATATAAAATATATATCCTTTTATAGTCCTTTAAAGCTTTGAATCGAGTGACAGAAAATAAAAAAGCCGTCATAAATATTGAAATAGTTCTCACTTTATATGCAGATGTGTAACATTTTTTCTGCTTTGATAGTGTCAAATCAACTCTAATAGCAATGTAAATGAGGCAAAACCAGCCAGCTCTATTTAACATCTCTGTTTAGTCTGTACTTATCTGTCGTACAAAGAGGACAAATGCAGGCGCTGTGTGATTGGGAAGCAGCTGATCACTTGATGATTTGTGCCTTATGCTGGAGTTTGAGAGCGGCTGATATCATATCCTTTATTTCAGACTTCCATCCAGAGCCCCTTGATTAAACAACACAGTCGTAGCTGATCAAACTCGACACTGAGCGTGATTGAGTCATTGTACAATGGCGGGCATCTCCCCGCTGCTCTCGCCTGCCTCCGATCACTGCTCAGCTTGGTGAATTAAACCCTGGCCTAGGAAGCCATTTGCTTTACAGAAACTAATCAGCGTGGAAGAGGCGTGTGCATCCTTGTGGGAGAGAGCGTACGGGCGAGAGGCCGCCATGAACCAGGCCGTGGGAGCTAATGGACAGGATTCAGGCACTTATCTTTCTCCCTGCCTGTTTTCTCTCTCATATTATGAGATGTATGGGGGATTATCACTCATGAAATACATATAGACAGAAATAGGCTGCATTTAGAGCTGTTATTCATGCCCTGCTTCAGCGTCAACACCAGAGTCGAGAGAGTAAAGGTGGTAGTAGAAGCTGAGATGTTGCAGACAAAAGAGCAGTGTGTGGCTGAAGGAAACGTTTATTGACAGCAGCCGGTGCCGTGTGAGGGACGTCATGTGACCCGTGGCCCCGCCCACTGCCACAGGACGCTCTGATAGTGATGAGGCTTGACTCCTGTCACCCTTGGGTGTCATAGGATTTTTGACATGAGCAACTTTAGTGTTTTTGAGACGTGGTGGTGGCGGTGTCTCATTAAAAAAGTGTGAATTGCGCTCTCCCTCAGATCAACATGGGCTGCATAACTTTGAAAAAAGCTGTGCGTGATAATCATGGCGGCAGTGGCTCAATCCAGAAGTTCAACTCTAGCTTTAACCGGTGCAGTGCACAGTCATTTCACTCTCCTGCCTATAGAGGTGTGGTGGGAGTGAGTGATAGGTCGGAGAGGCAGCCGCCCTTCCATCCATTTACCCCACGGCAGCTGTGGCTACAATCGTAGTGATATTTTTATTTATATGTATTTGTCTATTAGTCCAGTCACGTGCTTCCTTCATCCTTTTGTGTTGCAGTTGGTCAACACAAAGCGTCACATTACAGTCCTGTGGTACTTGTAACATCTGAGGACAAATGTCAGTCGTGTAACTATGTAAATATTGAGGATCACAATTCACTTTAATCATACAAAATATTTATTTTTAAAGTAATTGTTTAAAATTGGTTTAGCAGGTTTTTCTCTTGTTCTTGAGACAAATACGTGGGTTTTACTAACAGCCAGGAGGACGCAGGGGAAGTGCATTAGTAATAACTTTAAAACTGTTCAGGACTAAACCAGGTACAAACAGAAATGAACTGGATGTTTCAGGATTCTCAAGCTGGAATTGTACTGAATTTGTGACACTGTTCCTGGTTTGGAAAACTGTGCCTTTGTGCCAAATATTCACAGAGCACAGCTTCATTCATGCTGAAACTCAGCTCCGTGCGGCTGAAAACAGTGGGTCTATAAGAAAACACGCTGCTGGACGCCAATTTCAACACTAATTTGTTTGTGGAAAATCACTTGTGCCATATTCAATTTCAGTTTGGTGCCGTCTCTGTGTGGCTGCAACAGACGCTTACTGTCATTATTACCTGATTGGCATTTTTAGCTCTAGCAGAGAAACTGCAGCTGGACATACAATCACGCATTGTGCCTACGCTTTGTATGCAATTGTTGATTTGTAATGTGCTTGTGTGGAGACTCACTGCAGTAATATACGCAAGCAGCAGTGTGTGCTCGGTGGGCTCTGCCTGCTTTCATTTAGCCCTTTATCTGCACTGAAATTGACTGCATTCAAGAGTGGAATGGATGTAATAATTGTATGCACTCTATAACATGCTCGCTAAATTTGTTTACAAAAAGGCTGGATTCAAGGTATTCTTAATGGCTCTCTGCCAAGGATGCTTCTCACATGCTGGGGCTTTGCTTTCGAACCACATTTAGTTCAGTGGCTTACATTTTACATTTGTGACCTGCAGAAGCAGTGAAACATGGAAAGGCAAGGCATGACAAGTTTATTTGTAGAGCACAATTTATACACAAGGCAATTCAAAGTGCTTCACACTTGCATACAATTACAAGAAAAAAGGTCAAATCAATAGAACATCAACATAAAAATTAATCAATCAAAGTAAAAGATAAAATAATTTCAGTTGTCATTTGCTGTTTTCAGCCTGGATGGTTGAGGCCTGTCTCACATCCTCATGAAGACTGTTCCAGATTTTAACTGCATGAAGCTGAAACACACGTGTTTGTTTTTTACTGAATGTGTTTATTATTGACTCTGGGAACCACCAGGAGACCCCACCCTGAAGTTCTCAGGGTCCGAGATGGTTCATACGGCTGTAACATGTCAGAGATGTACTTTGGTGCTAAACCATGAAAAGACTTGTACACAAGCAGGGCTGTTTTAAATTATATTCTCTGAGTGACAGGAAGCCGGTGCAGAGACCAGAGCACTGGACTAATATGGTCATATTTCCTGGTTCTGGATGTACTGCAGGTGTCTGACAGTGAGCAGGCCGTTACAGTCGTAGCATGGATTAGTCTCTCTAAGTCTGGTTTTGACACTATTCTCTGAGCAATGTTTTTTCAGATGGTAAAAGCTGCTGATGTTATTGCTTTGATGTGGCTGTTTAAGTCCAGGTCTGAGTCCATGATTACTCCTTTGGTTTCAAACCTGATTTTTTGGTTTTAGAGAGAGAGACTCAATGTGACTGATAACACTTTCTCTCTGTGTCTGTGGGCCAAAAACAATTATCTGGAGGCCAAAAGGAGGGGTGTGAGGAACAGCCATGGGAAGAGCCTGCATTAAAAGGTATGAAAGACTGGAATCAACACAAGAGCTGTGTTCTCTTTGGCCCTGCTGACAGTGCTGTGTGATATACTATAGTAATCTAAATATATGGCTCATGATTCAAAGTGTGTATTTAAGATCAAAGAAAATGTTCACAATCAACTACAATCCTTTTACTACCTTGGTTATTGGTTGAAAACGTTGTTTTTACAGCACAACTGTTAAATGGTCAACTTTTCCGCTGCTTATATGCCTTACAGAATCTTAGATGAGACATGTTTATTAAATGTATCTCATTATGTTGCAGAAATGACACATCAAGATTTTTTTTTCATCTTCTATAGTACGGCATCTGATTCCAAGTAAGTTGTGTTGCCCAGTTTTCACATTGTTGTCATCTTTGCTGTCCACACACAGATTTGTAGAGAAGCAGTAGAGGCCACAGACCCCAGCCCCAGTGCAGTGGACCAGGCATGCTCCGGAGGCTCACAAAGGCTGGGGAGGGGTAAGTGTGTCGGGAGAGGGATTACACTCACTGGAGCCAATGGGTCAGCGGATAAGAAGTCTTCTCTGTTACCACAAATCCACAGATTAAACGCTGCACTGAGAGCCGCACTGCCCCGGGGCTAAGTGGGTCTGCAAACACAGCTCCCACGGCTTTAGCTTAACCCACGAGTCAGTGCTGTGCTGCTGCACAGTCCGCTGTAAGTCCCAGGGATGAGCCTGGCCTGAACACATCCGGGTTGTGCAGGGGTCACAGCGAGTGTTACTGACATGATATCTTAATTGGAAAGTTAATCCAGAGCTGGGACAGTCTGTCGTGCAGCGGGAAAAGCCAAAGTGACATGAAGCAAACAGACGCTGTGTTTACGGCCTCCATGTTGGCTGCTGAGGCAGTGGCCCGGGGCGAGCATTAGCTTTGTGTTGCTCTGCTTTACATGAGCACTACTGCAGTGAGTGCTGTGACACTGACACACACATGCACTCTACTGCTCGTGCCCACAGTGCAGAATACACCAAGTAATATAAAAGCCTGCACAACACATGACAGAGGCTATCCTAAAAAACGACTAAAAACTACCTTTGTTCAGTTTTCAAATATTTCATCATAAAACCAATTAGGCTTTACAAAATCTGTGTTTATTGCATTTAGAAATTTGAACCATCGACATCGACATCTTTTTGCTACAGTATTTCTCTTGCATGGGCTACCTATCTTCCTGACACTGGACTGTACTATGACCGAGTAAGGTCACATGACGTTGGGGGGGCCAGCGTCGCCGTTGTTTAGCGTGTTTGCACACATCTGCGAGGCTCCATAACCGTACGTACGCGTGGGGGGAGGGTTTGTGTGGGATGGAGCAGGAGGGCTGTTGGTGACTGGCTCTTGTAGCGTCTCGTCTGCTCCACTGATCCCGGGGAATCTGGGTCACTTCAAGCCTGCTCGCTGCTGCTGCTGCTGCTGCTGCTGCTGCTGCTGCCCTCTCCACCCGCCTGCCTCGGCCCCACTGCCACAACCCTGCTACATGCTAACAGCTCTCTCCAGTTCCATAAATGTTATCACGCCAAGCCATTCTTCAGATGTTTATTCTGAGTGTTTTTATGCTCTCGTGTATAGATCCCCCAAGCCTGTTGACCTTGGCGTCCCTATACAAGCATCTCTCAGGACAGCTGTATGTCAATGTGGCGATTTATGTATGTTTGTCTTTTTTCATCAAGCAAAATGTGCTGTAATTAGCAGTTACAGTGTCTGGCATGAGAAATGGTGAGAGTTGCTATTTTCTGACATTGACATTTTTTTTTTTTGCATTTGTGAGAATTCCTTCCTTTTACACATTTTCGATATATTTGGTTTACACGCAGTTGGATAGACAGGAAGATGAGCACATGTTTTGAGGGACAGTGCGTCTCAAAGGGCGCCCTGTGCTGGGACTGTGGAGAGAGTGGTGTCAGGGGGGATGATGGGTGATGCGGATGATGTCACTCGTAGATGCTGTGACTGACTATATGGTATTTTCATAAGCATGATACAAGAGAAATCCAATCCAAATCTGCCCTGGGCAACTAATGACATGGTCTGTTCACCCACTATTCATCCCAGAAAATAGATTAGCCTATATGCAAGAGAGTCTCATAAACCCTATATTGCAGTTCATAGTTTGTGTGCTGTACTCGTCAGTCAGACAGACCTATGAAATAATGTACATTTAACAACAAATAAACGGCCTAGAACATTAAAACTACTCAAACTGGATATTTTTTTCCAATTTTGCATTAATTACAAATTTGAGTAACGCTGTGCAATACAATCTGGGCGCAGGAGTTCATCTTTTAAATAGCTTATGAAATGAAACCCCTCTCCGCAGCTGGACAATAACAAACTAATATCATTAATAGATACATAGGCCTGTGCTAAATAAAAAATAAGTGTTCCGTCTGAGTGTGTCCCTGTCATCCGTTTATTCCGAGCTCGCTTATCTTCTTTTTTTTTTTTTTTGCTTGCTTAGTTTGGCCTGTGCTTCTGCGGGGATGAAACATTTACGCGCAACTAAATATTTCAGAGCAGCACCTTGTCAGTCGCCTCTCTCCCGCCTGCTCTTGCTTTTTTATTTTTATTTTTATTTTTTTTTGATGTTGTTGCTTTTTTTCATCCCCTTTCTCCGCGTACTCATATTTAACCAGTATGTGCAGCTTGTACAGGCCTATATGCGCATGACGGATAGATTTTCCTTGAAGAAAAATCGCCTGTGTTGTGTGGAATATCCAACCGCCATCACAGTGAGACGACGAGCGGCTCTGTGTGCGAGACATTTCATCAGCCTGCGTGTACACGGTGTGGCTCTATAATTCATGTAAAAAAGAGCCCAAGGGGGAGTCAGTTGGAGACATGCACACTGCGGAGGAGGGGGTGGATCTGTGAGAATAATATCAGGCTTTTCCGTCAGAATGAACTTTCCTACTGTATCCAGCCCTGAAATAATCTGACCTGACACTTCAAACCATCTGCGCTATCTATCCGCCCTCTTATTTACTAAATCAGCTCGCGCACAAAACGGACCGTGCTTGATACTAGGCGCAGGGCCACGCGCACACCGTATACGCGCAAATACGTGCAGGCCCGCGTGCGTTTCCCAGCTGCTCAGGGTCGGTGACAGAAAAGGCCGTCATGCTGACAGCCCTTTTACCTTTCAGCACCAGAACTCTTCAGGGCTCAGTGTTTGAGGCCGGTGATCACCATTTAGCTAAAACATGCATATGTATACGTGTATGAATATGTATATGTATATGAGAGGGCTAATAAATGCGGAACACCCAGCTTCTGGGCTGTGTGGGCGTGCACGTGCGTGTATCTTTGAAGGACTCTAAACCTCCCCGGAGCTGATCGTGTTGGTGCCTTTCACTCTGAGCTGCAGATCGCCTCACACAACACAGGACGAGGCTGAAGCGACAGAAGACGCTGCTCCCACAATAAAAGGTCAAAATGTTTAGATTCTTTTTGCAAAGGGAGGTGCTCGGTTCCCCTTTACGTCTGATTGGACGAACTTGACAGTGATTGACGTGCATCCATGGCAACCGCGCATCCAATCTGCCAAGTCCAATAGGAGCTCGTTGGAGGCTGACTGTCATTTTCTCTCCTTTAAAAAATATCCCGCTCCTCTTGGCATTAATCAGCCGCTACTCGTGCGCGCAGCGACACCTCCCTCCGTCTGTCCGTTGTCTGCCGAGGACTGCAGCCCGAGGATGCGGTAGAGACGTCCATCGTCACGGCACCGCGCTGCTCTGTCTCTGGCCGCTTGCGGACTTTGTGATCGCCTTGTGTGTGGCGCTGCCGCGCGAGCTTCAGCACGGCGGAGCCGCAGAGGAATGTTCCAGCTGCCCATGTTGAACTTCAGCCCCCAGCAGGTGGCCGGGGTGTGCGAGACTCTGGAGGAGAGCGGTGATGTGGAGCGCCTGGGCCGCTTCCTCTGGTCTCTGCCCGTAGCTCCCGCGGCCTGCGAGGTCCTCAACAAAAACGAGTCCGTCTTGCGCGCGCGTGCCGTCGTCGCCTTCCACACCGGCAACTTTCGCGAGCTCTATCACATCCTGGAAAACCACAAGTTCACCAAAGAGTCGCATAGCAAGCTACAGGCGCTGTGGCTTGAAGCACACTATCAGGAGGCCGAGAAGCTTCGGGGCCGCCCGCTGGGGCCCGTGGACAAGTACCGCGTGCGCAAGAAGTTTCCCCTTCCGCGCACAATCTGGGACGGAGAGCAGAAGACCCACTGCTTTAAGGAGCGCACGCGTCACCTGCTCCGAGAGTGGTACCTCCAGGACCCCTATCCCAACCCCAGCAAAAAAAGAGAACTGGCCCAGGCCACTGGACTCACACCCACACAAGTAGGAAACTGGTTCAAGAACCGACGACAGAGAGACCGAGCTGCGGCCGCCAAGAACAGGTGAGCTGCACGAGAAGAGCTTTACTGCACGAGGCTGGCAAGTAAAGCCAAGTAACACACCGATATAACAGGCATAAACAATAGACCTATATTACTATTAATAATTATTATAGTAATGATAGTAATAATAATTAATAGGCCTAATCAGAGTGCTATTGCATCAAATAATAATTACAAAATAAAACATGTTATGTAAAAATATTTGTATTATCATTTTTGTTTTGTTGATTTTATTATTATTATTATTATTATTCTTATTATTATTATTGTTATAGTTATTGTTATTGTTATTATTATTATTATCATCATCATTATTATTTGCAACAGCTGTAGTAGTAGTAGTTGTAGAAGGCTATTATTAGACCAGTATTATTTATGTATCAATATATGTTAATTGTCCAGTTGTTGTTTTATTATTATTATTATTATCATCAGTATTATTATTATTATCATCAGTGTTCAACTGAAACAAGATCCACATTACACAATTATATTATATATAACCCTATGGGAATATGGAAACCTACAGAATTTCAGTCCATTTCCCTTAATTTACCCAAATCTTGCTGGAATCCAAAAACAACAAACAAAAACATCCCATGGCTTTAAGTGCAACATTTTAAGTCATTCTCATTTTAAAATGCCTGTATGATTATTGAGTTTGTAAGAGGCTGTTTTAATTGTATTCCTGGGTGATATATAGACCGTCTCTCCACAATTACACATGATGAATCTTTTTGTATGTAAAACATTAGTCGTTATTGTTATGGACTGATCTGAACGCTAACACCGTGTTTCCGCTTCGTCCTCCACAGGCTGCAACAGCAGGTCCTGTCAGGCGGCTCGGTCCGCTCTCTGGCGGATGATGATGGCACCGTGGACCGGCTGGGCCCCGCCTCCAGCCCCGAGGCCAGTCTGTCCAGTAAAGCGGCGGCCTCCGCCATCTCCATCACCTCCAGCGACAGTGAATGTGACATTTGAGCCACGGGCCCAAACCCGTGTCTGCGGAAGACTAGTGCCTCATACTGACTGGACAGAGCCAACCGGAGCCGCCTGCCTGTTTTCACTGTGCGCGTGGATTCAGACTGAACCGGAGTCACTGGCAGTGTCAATGTAAAAAGGGAAAGGAGGCACATGCGCCTCACTCGTGTCTCGTGCGTATTTCATGTTGAAAAAGAACAGTCATATTTTTACTTTCCTTTAAAGTTTTATAAATAACGTTTATTTGTCTATTTAAACAATGATCTGCTCTGTCTTGGACATGATCTTTGCTTGGTGTTTTTAATACTAGCCAACCATGTACAGGTGACCTGTGGAGCATGCGCGCTTTAGTCAAATGTGTTTGAGTCAAAGAAATGATAAAAATAATAAAGCATTGTGGAAGAGTTTCGGTCGCGAGTTTGTTGCGTGTGGAGCAGCTCGAGTATCTTGTGTTTGGTTCAGTACGTGAGGTGCTGCAGCGGTGATGCCGCGCTGTCACGTTCGAGCACGGGCCTAATTGGCCGGCATCGGCTGCGTAATACGGGCTGACAGCGAGAGGTCAGCGAAAGGCCGGTGCAGTAACCCGGATGATTTACGTACAGATCACACTCAACAGCACCAATGCCTGGAAGTTTGTTTGATGAGTGTAGGCTTGTGTTGCTTATCCCACTTCTCAAATCACTCCAATATTCTCTAACATGCGCGTCTCAGGACGCAGGGAAAATGTGTATTAAAAGCATCAGCAATTTTCTCTTTCCAATGAATTTTCTTTTTCTTTTTTAGTGCAGTAAAATAATTAAGTACATTTAGAACAAGCCCACGAAACACGAGTTAGGCTTTGCATAATATATAGCTCATAGTAACAAAAAGAAAACACGATTTTGAAATATGCTACTGACAGATTGACTCGTATAATTCTGATTGTGCGTTTACTATCCCGATAATAACGCTTCACATTTGTCAAAGCAGCATAGGCCCATAGTTTGTGGTAGTTTAAAGGATCAGAAAAGACTGCCACAGTGACCGACTATACCATACTGCCTTTACGCGTTTGCGTAAATCTTGGATTAACCTCCGTGTCCTTTTAACCCGCTGGACTATGAGGCAATCATGAAAAGTCGGAAAGTGGCACCTGCTCGAGTCAAAACAAGCGGTCGCCTCTGTGTGACCTGCCCTGGATTATTTTAAACATGCAGGCGTTAAATGAGCAAACTATGAGACAATTGGACTAAGTTAAATCCATTTTTCCCGAATTAAGAGACGCGTGAATTTCTCCAATTCGTGGTGAATTGCAGAGCGTATATGGAGGCGCACAAAGCCTTTACACCACGCGGCACAAAGGCTAGGCTAAATGTGAACCTAACAAGTGCTTGTGTGCGCTTTTGGATTTTGCAACAGCATGCTCTTCTTTGAGTTGGCGAGGACAAAATGGCTGAATATTTCCGTTTCTATTGAGAGCCAGGGCGGCAGGGGACCCGAGTCAATAAGGTTGTCAAACTGGTCAGCGGTAATGAGTGCTAATGATGGGTCTGGGGTCCCGTGCGAACAAAGAGCCCCCTGCGCTGTTTTGTGCCGTGAAAGCCTGCTGTCAGCGTGTATAGCAGAGGTCTACGCCACGGAGCCCCGGCTCATGTCATGCGCTCAGCCTCGGCCTATTAACAGCATTCATTACCGGACTATTGTCTTGGGCCGAAGCTCACAGGCGTATCGCACATGCCCCAGTAACTTCATAAATGTCAGTGTGCGCGGCTTCAAACAGAAGCCTTCACAACACTATCACTCTGTTTTCCCGTGTTTTCTTAAAGTCGTTGTTAACAGACATTCCGTTCAGAATTGCGTTTTTACATCGTCTTTGTGAAAAGAGTGCGCGGACAAAAGCCAAGTTAAGAGTTGTCGGATAAGTGCTGTTAGCGTGTGTAAGCAGAACTCTCTAGCGACTGTGATACGCGCGCTAAAGGGCGTCATGTAGCCTTGACTATATAGAGATCCATCTCCATTGTGTCTGAATGCCAGTGCTAGAGTGGGCGCCGCGACTAGTTAGCTTAGCACAAAGCCAGCTTCCCCTAGAATATTTCTTGTGCTTCTTCTTGAAGCTGCAGCGTATACGGGAAAGATCACGGTTTTGTCAAAGGTTTGAGCACTAGCTCTAAGAAGCACATTTCATATAGATCCATCATTGGCATTTTCCTTTTTGGTCGTTTAGATTGGACTCATTCAACTGGTGGGCTAGATAATTTGTTTTTCTCCCTTTCCATTTTGTTATTTTGTATTTATTTAATTGGAGAAATAATCTGTGGGGAAAAACAGCCCTATTCTGTTTTATCTAAACCTATAAGGTTTTTCCATTTATTCATCCTACTCCCATCAGAAATACATTTACACTAACGTTAACCCATATTCTAACCTGCGCACAACAAAAATTATCTTTAGGCTTATTATGATTTGTGTCTGAAAGCTATTCTAATTTTAATCTCTAAACTGTTTTTATTTTGACCACTAAAACACTAGCCAAAGGCCGTCTATATTTATTTAATTCCCCCAACAATTAGGCCTAAGCTATAGCCAGATCAGATCTGCAAATTTCGCCAACAAATAGCTATGAAAGCTACATATTTAAATTTAAAAGAGAAAAGTTTAATTGCAGCATCTCGAAACAAAGCCGAAGTCTTGTTTAACACTGGCCGACTGAAATAACATCAAATCTAACCCCTTTTTGGTATGTAGCCTGGCAGCCTAAAATGCACGTTATAGCCGTGCCCTAATAATTGCCCATTTCGGGCTAAGAGGCGTCCTATTGTTCTGTTAATGTTGTTGTTTTTTATTATTATTATAGACCAGCCATTTGTACCCTGTTCAAATCCTCATTGATCCATCCAGGCGGCAGAACTGTAGGCTAAATGTTGGCCATTTGAGCGCAATGCAAGTCAAGAAAAACAGCATTTAAACTATTTTTTTTTCTTCGTCTTCTTCTTCTGACTGACTGTTCATTGTGAAAAGGCCACGAAATGATCCAGGTTATTACAGTGCGTTCCCTAAGTGTTCCCCGGCCTTGGAAATGATTTTAACTGCTGTACGCGCCCTTCATAACGTGACTGTAAGCTGTGCTGCTTTTCTGTATATAGGCCTGCACAAAACTCGTATGGTGAGAAGAAAAGAAAAAAAGTGAAAAGAAAGAAATAATGGTCTATGCCGCAATCTTGTTTATTGTTCAGCTAATAGCTTCAAGAACAGCTCCGTAGTCAAGAAAGAAGCAGACGGGCGAGTGGGACCCCTGCTGGCCGGACTGGGATTTATACCAATGCAACTTCACAGAAATGCTCTAAATAAGACACCATTTTTTATATTTTTTTCTTTTTTTCAAATCAGATTCTATGACTGTTTGTTCTATTTCCAGATTAGAAACTGTGCATGTTATTATAAATTAATATTACCTGTGTTTAGGCTTATCTGTGTTATACTATGTGACCGTTTCAGGACCATGGACAGCTCCAGTTCTGAATGTGCGCCAGCACGCTCTGAGTTTACGCGTGAGGTTTTACTCTAAACATGATACAATACGTCGATAGCGATACATGACGTGAATATATTTGTATTATTTTGTTTTAGAGTATTTCTGGAGCTGTGTACATAAACACTGAACTGACATTGGACAAGTTGCACCACATTATGTATATTAGCTACTGCTTTACATCCGCAGTCCTCAGCAGTTGTGCACTACACTTTCAGTCACATTTTCAGTCGCCGAGAAAAGTCCTTCATCCCACTTCATAAACTACTTGAATTTGTGTTTTAAGATTTAGATCTCAAAGGGGTCAATTGTTTGAAGCTGAAAGAAATCGTTTCTTTATGAGAGGAAAAAAAATATCCTGATTCCGATTTGAATGCATACGTAATTGTTACCTCCTTTTGAATAGTGGGCTCTTTGTGTCCGCTGTGTAGTGTCTGTTGCAATTTAACAACTATAATAATAATATCAATAATAATAATAATAATAATAATAATAATAATGCATTGGTTTTATATTGCGCTTATCTGGACACTCAAAGACGCTTTACATTACATTTTTCTCTCATTCCATGCTTGGCTGTAAGCTACTATTGTAGCCACAGCTGCCGCCCTTGGGTAGATGGACGGAAATGGTTTCCCATTTGTGACAAAAGTATTGTTGTAAAATCATTTTCTACTTACTTTGATTCACACTGACCCCTATGACCAGTGGATATTTTGCCACCCAAGACACTTTTTCATCCTGCCAAGCTTAACACAAATCATAAGTCATCAACATAATCTTGATTTTAAAAAACACTGGCTGCACTGGGTCATGATGTGTAGTAAAAGTAATAGCAATGGGTGCTCTTCAAGGATGAAGACGGTGATTAAAAAAAGACTAGAAGCCCTTCCAAAAGTCATGTAAAATGGGCAAAAATCCGAGGCACTCTGAAGGTGTATTAATAGTCCTATATTTAAGAGGGACGCCTACACATTTCGATCCACAACAGGATCTTCGTCAGGGCATCAAAAAATATTTCAGATTGTATTTTTCCAGATGCGCTTGGGACACACAATGAAGTCTGAAGTCTGTTTTTCGAGATATTGCTACATTGAGTTTATTTCTCCTGAAGTCATTCCTTTCACAGGTTTATTATTGTGCTTACTCATCCCACTGTTAGGATGATTTCACTTTTCCACTTAGGGAAATGTGCCCTTTGCATTTGACCCGTCCTCCACACAGAATAGCCTTACATAATTGCGTATCACCCCTTTGGAATCTCAACATGTAACCTTTGGTGCCCTAATGTCACATACTAATCATAACTTCATTCAGTATAGACTTAAATAGTCTCCACATTCATGCATACATAATATAGAGACGGAAAACATTGCCGAATTGTTCTGCCCTATTAAACATGCCATTCATTCTTGTGACTCTCTACATAATTGTTTAATTTAACTCTTTAATTATCATATTCTAACCCTTACAGGCCATAGCACTGCCCCACACCACTTCACCAACAGCATTCATTGCTTAATGTTTGCTCTGACACCTACTGGAGCATTGATCCGCTCACATTCAGCTTCAAACAAAAGGCGATGTTTTTTCAGGCCGCTTGCTATATAGTATGAGAACCTTGACTCTCAATAGCTTTCTTCGGCTCAACAAAAAGCCATATGCCGTAGAATGCAATTTCTCTTCCCTACGCCGACAGAAATTCAGTTATTTGTTTTGCTCATTGATCATATTTGACAACTAGTTTCATTATTTTACTTGTTTCCTTGAATGTGGCTGAATTTCGGGCTTCATTGATCAGACGGTTAAAGCACTTTTTCCCAACACCTGCCCGGCCTTTTGTGCACTTGCTGAGGTGTCCGTTGTGGCATCGATCCTCTGTGCTCTGTGGTTATTACCTTTGGTGTAAAGCAATTACACCTGTCAATCCCATCAGGCAGTTCATCTCCTCTCGATAGAGCTCAACTTTTCACCTACAGATAGTCTATATACTTTTAGAGAGAGAGAGAGAGACAGAGAGAGAGAGACTTACATAGGGAGGGCGAGAAAGAGAGAGAAAGACTTACAGAAAGAGACTAACAGAGAGAGAGAAAGAGACATACAGAGAGAGACTTACAGAGAGAGACTTACAGAAAGAAAGAAAGAAAGAAAGAAAGACTTACACACAGAGACACAGAGAGAGAGAATTACAAAGAGAGAGAGAGAGAGACTTACAGAGAGAGAGAGAAAGAAGAGACTAACAGAGAGAGAGAGAGAGAGAGACTTACAGAGAGAGACAGAAAGAAGAGACTAACAGAGAGAGAGAGAGAGAGAGAGAGACTTACAGAGAGAGACAGAAAGAAGAGACTAACAGAGAGAGAGAGAGAGACATACCAAGAGAGACTTACAGAGAGAGACTTACAGAGAGAAAGAAAGAAAGAAAGAAAGAAAGAAAGAAAAAAAGAGAGACTTACACACAGAGAGAGAGAATTACAAAGAGAGAGAGAGAGAGAGACTTACAGAGAGAGAGAGAGAGAGAGAGACTTACAGAGAGAGAGAGAAAGAAGAGACTAACAGAGAGATTTTTTTGATTTTTAACCACAACTTTATTAACAGCTTCCATGTTCACATTCCCACCACGTGCTAATTACAACAATTTACAACAAATACTGAGTGCACACAAAGTTATAAAAAAAAAAAAAAAAAAGGTCCAAAACAAAGCTGTCCTGCCCTGACTGAGGCTAGAACCCCCCCCAGCCCCCAACTGTCCCCGAACTCCTCCAGTCTCATGGACATTTGGGCGACCCCAAACTCCAGCAGGAGCCGAGCCTGCACCATCTTTACAAACAGCACCTCTGCACTGACCTGACTCTGCCCCTGCACCTTCCTCTTCCTGCTCTGGTACACAGCCATCTTCGCTTGGCCCAGGAGGAACAGAGAGAGAGAGAGAGAGACATACAGAGAGAGACTTACAGAGAGAAAGAAAGAAAGAAAGAAAGAAAGAAAGAAAGAAAGAAAGAGAGAAAGAGAAAAAGAAAGAAAGAAAAAGAGAGACTTACACACAGAGACACAGAGAGAGAGAATTACAAAGAGAGAGAGAGAAATACTTAGAGAGAGAAAGACTTAGAGAGAGAGAGATACAAAGAGAGAGAGAGAAATACTTAGAGAGAGAAAGACTTAGAGAGAGAGAGATACAAAGAAAGAAAGACAGAGAGAGAGACTTACAGAGAGAGAAAGAGGCTTAGAGAGAATACAATACAATGTCAACACACGCCTAAATTCAAGGAAACCCAAAAGAATACCATACCAATTTTATTTAAAACACACTTTAAAACTTTACAGTTGGAAAACTGAAACACATCTCACTCAGTGATTAAAAGTCTGCAAGAAAAGATGTGCTTCCCAGAGGGGTTTAAACACAGGCAGAGACTGAGTCTGTCTTACCCATAGAACTATGTCTAAACTCAATAGGCAACATGTTCCACAGCTTCAGCGGGGCAACAACAGAAAAAGCATGGTCCCCACGAAGCTTCCTTTTAGTTTTTGGGACCACAAGCTGCAGCTGAGGGCATGGGGCAGATCAGGTCAGAAGAATGTGAGTTGACAATGTCTTGAGGTGTGAAAAGGTATTTACAAAGCCACCTAACCCCTTTAAGTGGATGGATTCATCCCATAATCATAGACTTCACTGCTGTTATGGACACAGAATAAGCATCTTGGATGAAGAGAGAGGTCTGCAAAGTGAGTGCATGCTTCTTCAGGTATGAGTGCAGTGGTAGAAAATAAACACATTTATTTATTCCATCACAATTCTAAGATGGCTCTTTTATATCGTCATGTGATGCTGGTATGTTTGCCCACTGATCAAACGGTTGGGTCTGACTGCTGCTCTCATTCGGGCACACTGTAGTTGTGTCCTTGGGCAAGACACTTTACCCTACCTTGCCTTCAGTGGTTGAGTGGCTACATAAGGGGGGTGGTTTGAGTACCCAACGGAGGTAGGAAAGCACTATGTGTTAACTATTTATGCTCATTTAGCTTTTAGATATGCCCTGTATTGGGCTATATGTTGTTGCCTCAGTAGATACACAATTTAAAGTCTTCAACAAATAATCTTAGTCATTAAAGAATTAGTATTAGTCAAGAAAAGTTTTGTTCCAGTTATTTAGCCTTCACTATCTGAATGTTCATCGACTAAAAAGGGGGGGAATAGGAATTATATCTATCTCATAACATATCGTTGTGTTGAAAGAAATAGTAAAAAATATAAGTCTATGTTTTATACTACATCAAAGCTGCCATGTATTTGGAAAAAAAAAAATATAATATGTAGTATAAAACAAGGAATTATTATTACTTTTTATAATTTTTTATTTTTGTATTTGTTATTTTTTTATTTATTATTTATTTATTTATTATTATTATTATTATTATTATTATTATTATTATTATTATTATTATTTTCTTCTCTAGCTATAATTTATGAACTCGAACCACTGTCACAGCGCATCAGGTATGTAATAGCTCCTTTTGTTTGTTGATTTTATTTGCTACACAAGGAGAGAGAGAAAAAAAAAGACTAAATATTGTGTGTAATAACAGAAATGTAAAAATGTACACATCTGAAATGTAAAACCACACAATAAAGTAATATATATATATATATATATATATATATATATATATATATATATATATATATATATATATATATATATATATATATATATATATATATATATATATATATATATATATATATATATATATATATAAATCTACCAGACTAAAGTAGTTGTTTTGTTATGTTTATACCAGGTCTTCATATTTATACATTACTTTAAATCGTCTTTTCCAGTACTCATCCTAAACCTACACTCGAACAGTCAACGCAGTCAGTGCGTTACAAATTCTAACCACTAGATGGAGTCCAAAGCCAAAGGAAGATTTGACTGTGGCGATCGGCGCAGAATTTGACAAGAGGAGCGATCCCCACGGCCATGTGGTCACTGTAGCTTGTATAGGCAACACGAGCACAAAAATAGGCTATACTTTTGCTTTTACTTTTTTTAGATTTGTTTATTTGACCTACTACATTTGATTAATATTACACCCACTTTTTAGGCAACTGAATATAGGAAGGATTAAGTTGAAAGTGTGAATATTCTGCTTTGTTTTTTGTTTTGTTTTTTCGTCTTCTCATTATTAGGCCTATATCATTATCCTTACAGTGTGTAGGCGACCATTGTTTTGGGATTGATTGCCAATGTCGCCAACAGATGGCGCACCTCAGCTTTGAACTACACGATGACACAGAAACTCCGTGTGTTTAAGAGACTGAACCAGCACTAGTAAAGACCGTTTTATTCAGAAATGTCTCGTTTTAGAAGAGAAGGTGGTGCCATTCAGCGGCCTCTGATGCAGATGGTGTGAATTAGAGGACAGAAGTGTGCTGAAGCTACAAGTGTAAGAGGCGTCAGCTCTATATTTAAACGCTCTCCGGTTTCTGCAGCTGTTGCCAAGTTGAAGTCGAGCATCCCGCGCCTGTGCGCTCCCGGGCCGCGGGTCACAGGGCTGGGTCATACAGAGAGCATAAAGCCGAGCAGGGGAGCCCCACGTTTTCCTCTTCTGTGGAATCAAAAGACAGAATAAGCCCGTTTGAACTCACGGTTGGCCCATTCTGACCAGGTATCTTTGAGAGTTGTTTGGACAAAGCCTCCATGCCAAGGAGCCAGGCGCCAATTGATGAAGATGCAGCTACTGCATAATGACAAGTGCGAAATACAATGTTCTCCCCGGGATCTGTATAATTTGCTCAATGCAGCCTTTAGTTTGGAGGAAAACAAGACCTTTGAAGCAATCTTGTCTCACATAGGCCCATGTTTGTAACTCAAATCTTATTTGTGCCACATTGGAGAAGAAAATATTAATTTACATTTACTGACATTTGTAGAATACATGGAAATGTGCTCGAGAAGGGCCTACAACTGCACAAAGACAACACTGACAGCAGCAGAATGTGTGGGTTGGACTTGAGTTTTTCATTTACATGCAGCAGGACATCATTTTGGCTTTATATACTTTAGAAATGCCCCAAAGCATTCTATGAAATAAGGTGTACTGTACATACTTCAGATATACATTCACCATCTGTGCTGTTTACTGTTTCAATTATTCTTATGCAAACATACAGTTTACATAATATAATAAATATCATTAGCAAAGTTCCTAATGGTAACATAAGGATTAAGGTCTGCCTTATCATTTTAAACTGTAGATTTAAAAATGATACATCAGTATAACTCCTTGAGGATCTGACTGGTCACACCTAGAAAACATTTAGACCGAAAAGACCTCGCTCTGGATCCCTGCTTGTGCAAATGGAAACGCGTGTGAGTGTCTCCCATAACTGGGCTCAGCTTGCCTTTTCAGACGGTAACCCAGAGAAGTCCTGGCTCCCTCAGAATCACTCCCACTTACTGCTGCTGCAGGACCCAGACCTCTGCTCCAGTGGAATCTACCCTTGTGTTTTGCTTCTCCTGGTCCATTAACAAATAGCTGGGGGGTTAGGCAAACAGGGCCCGGTGTGTTGTTGTGACGTCGTGGTTGTTAAACATCAAAAGTGCGTCTTTCCGCGCTGCCCTCATGCTGGATACACTCGAGTGCGGCTCTGACTGTAAATGAGCAGTTTCTGGGGTTCTCAGGAGAGGCCCCGCTGCAGGCCGGAATGGGAAGTTTATTTTGCTTGGTTCGTGGATATACTGCATGTGGGATGTGGAGCTCAAGGGGGCTGAACTTTTATGCTTTTAGGAGTTCCTCCCACACTGGACATTTACATAGATATTTTCTCATGACAAATTCACATTGCCTGATATGCTCTCACTCTCACAGTGATGAGTTGAGCAACTGCCTCTTGATGGACTGTATTTCTTACCCAGTTCAGTGGGGTAGTGAGTTATGTTGCTCATAAAATGGGAATAGATCTGTAACAAAGTCCTTGTTTATGCATTTTTCCTCCCTAATTGGAATATTTGGTTGGTTTGGACAGGATCTTACTCATTCCACCACTCTTTGCACAGCCTGCTCTTTATTTTTCTTACTGATTTTTGTGTGTGTCAGTGTGAGTCACTTTTAGGACTTTGCTGGATTGTGTTTCCTAGATGTTCTTTCTTGCCAACCCCCACTCGTCCACCCTGGTCTCCGTCTGAAATGGGCCCGGCAGCATTTCTCTGCTGCTTTGTCCCTGCTCACAGACACGTTTGGCACACACCGGATCAGGTTTCCACTTTCATTTCCTGACTGGAACCAGGACGGGTTCTTAGTCCCGGACGGCCATAGATTATATGTGTGTACGTGTGATTGAAGGGGTGGGTGGGTGGGGGTTTTGAGGGGCTCAGTGCAGCTCAGTTACAGGCTTGTCAGTCACGGGTGGGCAGACAAATAAAAAAAAAACAGCCAAGCCTGCCCTGCCAGTCTCCTGTGGGGTGAGGCGTGGATGGTTCCTGTGGTGTGGGTGAGAGACAGTTGGGGTTTGGGACAGGTGAGGTGTGGTCTGAATGGATTTCTATTAAACCTGGCACACACAATCATCTGTTTCGTTTGGTCAGTATGGTTAATAATCGCTTGCATGTAACACTTCAGATTGTAGCATCATTCTGTTTCTCTGTACGTCATTCACGTTCACCAAGACATACTCATTCATTCGTCTTTGTATACAGACCTATGAAGGACCATGCCCATGGACAGAACAGCAATATGCATAGTCAGAGCTGGGATTGAACCATCAACATTACCTGGGGTCAACAACTTAAAAAAAAAGAAAAAAGAATGCCTGTCACACAGCTTGTTTCAGGAGCACTGAACTCCTACTGTATTTTGCATTCAGGCATGGCAGGTTCTGTATACAGTATAAGCTTCTTTCAAACTTATTATTCATCACTTAGTTACTGTATATTATCATCCCAAAAAGGAAAGAAGTGTTTAATATCCCCACAACACCATAGACACTTTACATGAGGCACGCATGCCTGTGGGCGCTGCAGCCAGAACACTGGCAGGTCCATGCATCATTGGTAAGAAAATCCTTGTCCCTCCTCCTCCTCTGCTCTGCCCCCACCCCAGGCTCTCAGACCTGAAAAGATCCTTTTGTCCCCCCCTGCTCCCTCCATAGACACGCACACACGCACACATAGATTGTTGTGGATGCCTGGCAGGCGCAGAGCTACCTGCACAGTCCTCATGTGGGCTACTCTGCGTGTTTATTTGCACACGTCAGGAACCTTCCTGCTGTTGATTTAGAGCCTGTGCCACTTCAGTCTCCTCCAAATGAAAGACTGTGTGATGACGCAGTATATTTGCCATCAGCAGCTGTTGAGCAGGGCCTGACTGTACGTCTGCTTTTGTCCTGTCCAGCCCCCATTGCAGTCGTATAGAAACAAATACTGCTGAGGAGGCCCGGTGCGAAGCTGGGGATTGTGGCCTTATTAAACGTCCAGAGTGAATTTCCGTGTTGGATTGGAGTGCAGGGTGTCACATCCCCAAGGTGACCCTGGGAGCCCAGGAGAGCACTGCACATCATCTGCTACTGCTGCTGCTGCTCCAGCGGATGTGATCACTAGATTAAAGGGCTTTGTGATCAGCTGTTTGTTAATTTGTGAATATACAGCTACTCAGAGTCACCGTGGCAAAATCAAACCTATACGTATTTCCTTAACAGTGTCTACTGCACTGTAGGCTACAAGCATATGTATTATTCACATATGATATGTTTCTCACAGCGGCAATACCCAAACATGCTGTATGTGCCATATACAGATCTCAGAGATGTGACGGAGGCTCAGGCCCCTGGTGGGGGACAGGAGGTGGACTCTATTTGTCCAATCAGCCTTTAGCAGATAATGTTCACATCTGTCTGTTAGTCATGAAGACAATGATGAGGGATTGTTGCTTATTAACGTTATTTGACTTTCAAATGTTTGTGTATCTATTAGGGATGGCAAAGTTAATTATGATGAATCAAAAGATCATTAACGAATTAAGTGTGAAATCATTGCAACTCAGTGGCATCATCGCAGCCCCATGACCCGAAAGAGCATTCGCTTTACAAATGACTAATTTAGTTGGATTTGAAGATTTATGAAATTGTTGTTTATTAATGTAATGTGAGAAAATAATTTAAATTAAACCATTTTCTGTATAGACCTATATTAATAATGAATATAATAATTACAAGAAAATTAACTGTGATTAGTAGTGATTTTTTTTTAATAGCTGATTTACAGCACACGTGTGTGTGTGCGTGCGTGCGTGTGTGTGTGTGTGTGTGTGTGTGTGTGTGTGCGTGCGTGCGTGCGTGCGTGCGCGTGTGGTGCGTGCGTGCCTGCATACATAGCCTATATTTTTTCCTTTTAAATGTTAGTGTTTTTCTTCGCACTATGTGCTCAGTTGTGGAGGTCTGCTGAGGACAGACCGGCTCCAGATGGAATCTTGTATTGAGTGAGTGATGGATGATGGGAGAGTGAGGGCCTTTGGGAGGGTCCTCACATGGGGCCCTCAAACTGGGGCCCTCCGCTACAGACCTCCAATCTCCGCAGTAATCAGCGCGTAATGCGCACTGCGACTGGTTCAGATTAGGCTCAGGAAATCCTAGGTGCTCTCTGCTCAAAACAGTTTAGGCTGACATGAGCCGGGCGCAGGGCTGCATGGGGCGCGGGTTTCTTTTCCACTGTCCTCATAGACAGAGTGTTTTCTTTCCCCAAACCTCTGTCGTATACATAGGCCACATTTAGCCTACATTTTGGTATCAGCGCATAAACAGGCCCGTGCCTCTGTTAGTGTTGTTTTAAATAACTTAACTTTTTTTTTTATCATTTCCTGCGCCTTTCGACCTTTGTTGAATGAAGGTTTTTGTGTCTCTTTCCCATGATCCGGTGACTGAGTGCTCTGAGACTCGGCTCTTTACGCGCAGTTGCCCGCTTTCAGTCACATTTCTTTGATTGTTACCCCTCGGATTGAATTGAACGATACAAATTTGTTTGATTTGTTACAATGACGTAGGCTACATAGCTTGGCCACACAGGCCGTAAAGCCTAACGTTTTGTGCAAATAAAAGAGACTCAAATGTAGTTGGCCTACACTTTTGTTTTATTGGAAACTAACCATGACTCTAAAGAAAAACCCATCAGTTTCCAACGCAAAAAATGCTATACCCTAGTTCTTTAACAAAATATCATAAATAAGCAAATGAGTGCTTCTCCCAAAGGTTTTGTTGAAAAAGCTTCGGAGGGCCCCTTTAAGCGCGTGAAGAGTTCTGTTTTATAACCGAATTTACGACAGTCCGTCTATAGGTTAAGATTGCTACAATAGTAGTGAATCAAGAGCTACTCTTATCTGATACATGTCAGTCCGCTGTTAAGAGCTCCTTGTGTTCTTTAAGAGCCTAGATCCACAAGGCTGGAGGTTAGGGGTCCCAACAAAGAGTCCTGTAGCTGGTGCGCGTGTCCGTGCATGCCGTGCACCGACTGAGGCGCACCAAGACCGGACAGAGGGTATGCAGAGGCGCCCGGGTGGGACATGTTCCCCTGCAGTAGAAGCGCAGAGTTCGGCTCCGGGCTCTGCGGGGGCGAGAACTCGTCCTCGGAGCTGGACATGAGCGACTTCCCTCCGTCCAGAGGCGACAGCTGGTTCTGCTTGTTCCCGCCCGCGCCGTTGTTCTCGCTGTTTTCTCTGGAAACAACAGCGACATTTTAGCTCAAATCAGCTGCTCAGCATGAAGGAGACGCACTACCTTTGTTTGCCTGTTGATGTTGTTGTTGGTAATGGTGGTGTTTTTTTGTTTTGTTGACACTTACATGCCTTACATTTATTGACGTTTATTAACGTTTTTACCTTGGCAAGTGCAAAATATAGGCGATATATAGACTATAATAAATACATAAAAAACGTTCTGATTGGCTGTTGTGGGTCGGATTTGGATCAGTTTTCGATGTCTATTTATTCTATTCAAACGTAGCCTATAAAGGCCTACCTGGTTGCCTATACTTGAATTTGTTTTTTCACATTGACAGAGAGAATGAGGTCCAATTTCCCAGCGCATAACAAATAAAGCCTGGATGTTTTGAATATTATTTGTTTTTTGTTTTGTTCTTGTGCCCAGATGAAGCACACAGCAAAAAATAGGCCTATTGACACAGCCCGATTATTGAACTGTCATCCTTCATTTGTCCGGAGTTTAAAGTTAGTGCGCTTTACAGCCTCTCCACGTGCCCTTATTGAAAATACATTGCATTTCAATTTGGCTTATTATTGGCCTCTGACATACAATTATGTTGTATGTTGTATGTAGCCTATCAGCCGTGTATTTATTCATTTTGTTTTACGAGACTATTCTATTCCACTGTAACATCTGCTCTTTGCTGTATTTTCTTCATGGTAAACACACGGATTTATTTTGTCTAACGTCCCCAGTGTGCGCGCATGACTACAATCCCCTGGTGCGTGCGCCCTCATAGCCGTACCTCTCCTTGGCCTCCGCTGCCCGGTCCCGTTGTCTCCGGTTCTTGAACCAGTTGCTGACTTGAGTGGTGGTGAGTCCCGTGGCTTCGGCCAGCTCGCGTTTCTCTCGGGGGGACGGGTACGGGTTGTGTGTGTACCACTCCCGCAACACTCCCCGGGATTTCTCTTTGAAGCAGTAGCTCGTCTCCTCTCCGTCCCAGATGGTCCGGGGTAGCGGGAATTTCCTACGCACGCGGTACTTGCCCACCGCTCCCAGCGGCCGCCCGCGCAGCTTTTCCGCCTCCACGTAGTGCGCTTTGAGCCAGAGCTGCTGCAGTTTGGGGTGGTTGTGCGGCGAAAACTGGTGGCTCTCCAGGATCTTGTACAGCTCGCGGAAGTTGCCCCGGTGGAAGGCGACCACGGCTTTGGCTTTGAGCACCGACTCGTTCTTGTGGAGATGATCGCAGGCCGGCAGAGACCACAAGAAGCGTCCGAGCCGCTCGAGGTTGCCTCCCTGTTGCAGTACCTCGCACACACACGCTACTTGCTCCTGCGTAAAGCCGAAGGACGGTAGAATGGACATGTTTAGTTCCCGTTTTTCTTGTGCCTTATGGTTCCTGTCCTCTCCTGACGCGTCAGGGTCCGCCGCCTGTGGGCCCTTGTGGTGCACAGCAGATCGCAGATGTTGATTGTTGGGACAATTTGTTCCTATTGCAGATATGTCAGACTCGAAGCCGTTGTGCAGTCGGTGATTGGCTCACCGTTCTGCCCACTACCCCGTTCAGCACAGCGCAGGACTGACTTGTGCAGCTCCGTTTCCTCCCCAGAGGCAGTGCGTCAAGGGCTGAAATAGGAGCGCTCTCCCCTCCACCACCATCCACCCCCAGCGCATAGTGAAAAAACAGCAAGGAGAGGTTCACTTATCAATTAAAAGAAGCTCTTGAAAAGTGAAAATCTTTGACCCTGAGAGCAGACCTTATTTAACTTTGTGCCAGTGCTTTGTATTCTGAGCCTATATATCAAATCTATGTTATTGAGATGTATTTACATTTTCACAGGGGCTGCTAATCACAAAGGTTTAGCTGGAAAGAGGAGAAAATGTTGCCACATATTGATACATTCATGGACAATTAGAACAGCCTGAGACCGGGCATCAGATGCAGATTAAAGTTACACTTGGCCCGATTATTAGTACGTTTTTTAGATGTTTACCAACAGAAACTTTTACTCAGTGCTGCCTTGGGTGGAATGACTTGATTCAAATACTCTATAGGAGCCTATACACTTTCTTGATCAGGGCCAAAAGATTGTGACAGAATGATCTGAAAGGCTGTGCGTTTTGCACCTTATTATTCTTTCTAAAATGATGCTAAAACAATAAAACTTTGCATCCACACAGTTGGAGCAATTATTATTATTATTGAAATTATTACTGATGTCAGGTTCTATTTGTTGGCAGCGGTGTTGGATGGACTGCATGGACGGATGACGGATATCGTTTGTGTAACCCAATAGTCACAGCATTTATACCAAGTGACCTACAGCCTATATGTGCTATGTTTGTGCATGTTTGGCGATGGGCCTTATTGTGTTTTCTTTTTATTTGGGCTATTTGTTTATCTATTTTTGTGTTAAATTACGAAACTCCTTCACTTATAGGCCTACGCGTGTTCTTAAATGGCAGCATGTGTCGCCGATAGTTCTTAATTAGCGACAGGCCTCGTGGTGGCCCCGAGCGTTCATTACAGAGCCGTTTATTTTACGAGGTGATATAATTCAATCAGTTTATGAAACTCTGTGGCGCGCCATTCACCGCTTTATAGGCTCCAGAGTACCTGTCGGGCTGCACAACCCGAGGGGATCCAGTCTGGGTATAGCTACTGGTCGCCAACTGAGGATCTTTGACAAATATGATGAGAGACAGCGCGCGCAAACATTAAAAACAACACCTGCTCTGACACAATTGCAGCTCGTCATCCTTTATACAAGGAATAGGAGTCACGTGTTTGCAGCGCGCGTGTATTTCTGGGAGACAGACTCTGGCTCCAGGGCTGCTGCGACGGGGCCGGCAACCCGAAACCGCTCCATTAGTAAATGAGTTGTGCGCGACAGTGGCGCTCCGTGGAGCAGTTGTTGGTTTTGAGGGACAGATCACGTTTCTTTATCTCCACCAGTGAAACCAGAGTCCGCTCCGCGCTGTCTGCCGGGGTGCTCGGTTTGACCTATAGAAAAACGAAGGACCTTGATCAAGTGTGAGGGAAGATCGGAGCAGTCATGGCCAAATGCGGCAATAGCCAGGCATTTCAGTTTCCCTTTGTTAGTATTTTATATTCTAAAGCCTTGTTGTTGCCACCGTGATAATTAGTTGATTTAGTTATTTGCATACATTGTAGTGCCAGAGATGAGTCCATGCTATTAGGTGAATTACTTCTCCCAGTTTCCCCATTGTTTTAATGTATAATAGGCCTGTGGAGCATATACGAATAAGGTTCAAAATAAGCCTGGGCGTCTACAATTAAATAGATAAATAAATAAAAAGCTCGAATAAATCATGCGTTCTTGTTACCATTTCGTGCACAAATTAAATATAAATAACCTGAAGTTTTCAACTATAGGCTTTCCCAAAATGTCCCAAACATACACAGCATTGATGTTGTTCCCACAATCATGCGCGTGCAGAGTGAATAAAGGCCACTTCGGGCTCGTGTGTGTCTGCCCGTCTCTGTGCGCCATGGGCCGTGGCTGCTGAGAAAAGGCCGCTCCGTGAGGGAGCTGTTCGCCGCGCGCCTCTCGGGTGTCGCTAATATCTGTAGCACATTGCGGCGCGCCTCCTTCTTTAACCCCAGCAGCCCTGGGGCAGCAGGCAGATTATTTCAATATGTGCACCCTCCTCTGCTCAGAGCGTCTCTGGCCTCGGAACTGCAGGGCGTGATGCGTCTTAGCGTCACTGCAAGAAGGAACATTATGCGAGCGCGCGCCAAATCGACAAGACGCGCCTTGATTATTTTAACAAGACACATTTAAAAGACAAATTAGAAATGGTGCTTTTTGCATAAGTTTTGTGTGGCATTAGACCATCATCCTGTGTAATTATTGAAATCGGTCTAAATGTTGCGAACAATAAAACGTCTGTCATTTAACGCCTGTCGAACACAACAGAGCCGAGGTTCAGGATCTGAGAGTAGACTAACTAACTGTCACTTTTGGGCTGTGTGTTTGTCAGCTGTTTGTCTGAACCCCGGCTGCATGTGTCTTTGATTAAAAGTGAGCTTTTATTGGCTGAGGTGAGAGGCAGTGAAGAAACGCAGCTTTCTCTAAACACAACACAACTGTTGACATGAGTGAGTTCAATGAAATTGGAGCTGCAATTATCAGCTTAACAGAGTTTCCTGTCATAAGTGCACTGGGGCTGGCCCCTCAGTCACTGAAGTCCTTCTTTACGTTACAGCCGGGTCTTTGACGCGCTGCTCTCCGCTGAACACGCCCAGAACAGTTGCTTTAGGAAATGATTTGTGCTCCAGGGCTGAGGAAAATAAACAATCAGAAGAACCGATTTAAACCTGCGCCTTGAGCTAACAGAAAGGGGGCGCCATCACTGTACTCTCGCGTCCAGTCAGGGTTAGGGCCTTTGCGCAGCAGGGCAGGGTGAAATCTATTATTCAAAGATTTAATCAATTGCCATTAAATTCTTAGATGATATTTTACCTAATAAGTTAAGCATATAGTTTATAGATATTGATCAGTAAATTTACATAAGCTTCAGAAATCACGTGGGTCAGCTGTTCTCTGAAACTATGTGTACATGTATCAACATGAAGATGAAGTAACCTATTATCCACTGTATCCTATAGGTTTTTGCTGTTCAGATTATTTGCTGTAATCTCTAAATTGAGAAAAGTGTGCTTTAGCAGCAGCAGTGTCCAGTGTGGAGTATGATCTCTGACCTCTCATTAGTGGATCTGGAGCTGTATGCTCAGGTTACATGTGGACTGCAGTCCGCTGCGCTGCATTAAATGTCAGCTTTGAAACCATGTGAAGGAGCACAGGTCAATGTTTTTAATAAGGCCACAGTTCTTGCCTCTCCTGCACCACCATAGTTTGACTTTTTATACAGAATTGAGACGAGCTTCGTGGCGTGTACCTGTTTGTTTTCTGAGAAATAAGCTCCAGTTTCTCTTTAGATGCAGTACAAAGGTTCAGGGTATTTCTGCCCCCTCCCCGTGAGAGCCACACACCACAGGCCCCTCATGCCAATGGGATATTGTTCTGGGCTCCAACAAAGCTGTTTTCACCCTCTTCAATATTACAGGAGGAGTCACCTGATACCTGACAATCAGCTAATCCACTGCCCATGGCGAGCAGGTCACCTGTGCACAGGTAACTCTATCTGCTCCCCCCTTGTTCCCTCTAAGTCGTTCCCATTCCTCCTCTGCTGCGCAGTGAGCACAGACAAACAGCCTCTGTTTGGGCGACACAAACAGGCCTATGATCCAAACGTCCTCAGTCTGTCCTCTCTACTATGGCCTGTGCAAACAGATAAAAAATATAAATTCATCAAATCACTGTGGCCAATGGAGTTTAGACGGGGCCGTGTGACTGACAGCTCGTCCACATGTTCTAAATGAAGAGAAATGGGGAGTACGGCCTTCATGGGGAAAACCCAATGGGCTGGACCCCCACCCAAAAGAGCTGTACCTCTGGAAATCTCATTGCTGTTTATTTGAATTACAGAGGCTGGATGAGAGAAGGAAGGCTAATGAAGTCCAGGCTGTAAGGCATGTGCAAGCCATCACTGCCATCCGCCACTCGCCGCTCCTCTTCTATGCTACTTTCACCCAAAATATGATTTCACCAAAGTTAACCTCTCAGCATTATAAACACATTAAGCTAATTTGACCTTTTTTATAAATATAAAGTTTTATTGTCAGTGTGGAGAGTTAGAAAAATACATTCACATAATTTCAGATATCAAACATAACAGTATAATAGTATTACCAAACTCATTGACCAGTTTAGTTTTCTGTCTGTCTTGTTTTTGTAAGGTTAAGGCGAGACACTGCAAGTGAATAGGGAAGAAGGGAGGGTTTTAAGAGAAAGCAATTTGGACTTTTTGACACAACTATAGGTTTAATGATCAACAAGTTTTTTCTTTCATTTAATGTTTTTGTATTAAAAATTTTTTTAAAAGCCACAATTGACGACAAAATTTAGCAACAAAGTTGTGAAGGATGAGCTTGTTATTAGTGGGGGATTGTATCCCTTGAAAAAAATCTAAATCTTCTTTAGTATAAGAATGGAAAATCTTGTGTCTGTAGGAGCGACTACAGTGTAAATGTCTTCGCCACAATGTGAGAAAAACACAGTAAAAATTTAAATTACAGTTCCCCAAATAAATCTATGGAGAAACGTTCTATCAGTGGGTGCAATAATGAAACATCTTATTGTGAAGATTAGACAACTCTTTTGTTTCCATGTTGAGAGAGCAAACTGGCCAAAAACCTGAAAACTGAAAGACATGAGTGTTGCCTGCAGTGTCTCCCCTTAAAGTTGACTTCTGAAGAGGCGTATGCCATGCTCTCTGCCCCACACAGCAGCATGACCGTGCATTACACAATACACATTACATCGCTAAAGTAAAGGCGTGTGTATATATATTTCTATATATATCTACACACACATTCTCTGTCCATTGTGTTTAGTGCAAATGCCGAGAAACTGAAAGGCACATCATTTCACTAGCTCATTTGAGAATAACATCTCTGTGACATCCTTCTAAACGACCTTCTTGCGTGACGCAGATCACACATTTAGTTTGAAGGAACATCGCGGTCACATGACCTAAGGCATTCCAGCACCTGCTTCCACAGATCAAATCCACTCAACAGGAAGAAACAGGTGGAGACTATAAAAATGTACATTTAGACGTGGCTCGGACACAGACAGGCTTGTTCCACTGTAGTAGCAAACAACTTCAATATTTGGACTTAACATATCACTGCATTTTCATATCTTTAACTAAAAAGCTAAGGTCCACGCTCAGGGCTTGTCTTTGTATAGAGTGCGCAGATAATCATAACATTTGCAAATAATTTAACATTCATAAGAAGAGAAGAAGAAAAAAACAGTTGACACACACACTCTCAGCACGCGGGTTTAGAGATGGGTGGTGTCTCTGAGGTCAGAGGTCTGCCATGTCCTGTTCCATCTGCACAGTCTGGAGTTTGGCCAGTTCCTTCCCCTCCACAGACTCCATCTCCCCACACATGGCCCGCACCATTTCGCTCACGGCCCCTGAGCCCTCTGACTTACTGCCCGACAAGTTCATGTAACTGCCTGAGCCCATGAGGTGTGTGGAGGGGTAATCTGTGGACTGGAGGTGCTCACTGTGAGCTGTGAGAGGTGTGCTCACAGTCAGAGTAGTATAAACTTCAGGCTCCGAGCTGGAGGAGCTAGCTACAGAGGCCTCTGAGGTGGAGAGTGGCCCCTGGCAATGGGGCCCCTCCTCTGGGCCGGGGCCGCTGTAGCTGATGTGTGTGCTGTGATCGAGCTGCAGAGTCGGGTGGTAGGAGGAGAACACGCTGCTGTCCAGGGGCTCCTTCTTGATGGAGCCGTTGGCGCTGGAGCTCATGCTGTAGAGAACGGTGCCGTGGTGGAGGGAGGCCAGGCTCATCTCAGCGCTGGACGAAGACACTGACACATTGTTCAGAGGCAGGGAGGCTGTGGACAAGAGAAGCTCAGCATTACCACTTCCGCAGCCAGTGCCACTGACATTCATTCAACAATGCAGATATATATGCAGATATAGGTGCTTTGTTTTGACCAAGAAAGGTCAGCTAGAAGGTTACTCTTAGACAGAGAGAATTTGTTTAATCCCTAAAATCACTCAGTCTCATTTGCATGACACATCTACCACTGTCTCATATACTGAGTCTCTCCTTCATGTCCTGTGTCAAACCTCTGCCCTTCTGCTGAATGCTGTTGTAACACGGGACATACGCTGTCTGTGTATCGTCAGTGGTACCGTAAGGATTAGTGGTGGTTAGTGCATATGATTGGCTGAAGCTACTCAGGACATAAAGCAGTGATGATGAGTGATGATGACTTCAGAACAGCTCATTTTTCTCTAGAGGTTCAAAGAGCAGCACTGCTGTGTGTGGGGCTCTGTCAGAAACAGGCCACCAGAGCACAGCCCAACAGACAGTGAAGGCAGCCTACAGATGATTCAACATTAAAGAGGACATACCTTGGGAGATTTCATATTTCTTTTGTTCCTACAGAGTTTCCAGGCCGCTCTCAGAGGAGCATCTCTATCCCTGAGCTCTCCAAGGAGCATTATAGTATTACAACTGTAGAGTAGTCCCACAGGCTTGGCAACAGAGGCCTTTTATCTGAACCGAGATACACTAAGTACACCACCGATTCAGAGTATCACAGATGATGAGAGCGGCTTAACTTGTAAACTGCCTTGTTTTATGACATTTAACACATGACCTTGAGGGGTCAAATAAATATGAAGGGAGTGTATTTGTTCAATTTGATTCTGGATGCATGTGAGAAAAGGTTAGTCACATACCTTGAGCTGCAGTGGAGGACAGCTGCAGAGGGGACAGGCCCACATCACTGCTGAGGAGGGGGCTGCTGTCACTCTCTGTCACTGCATTGGGCACCGGCACCAGACCGTACCCCCCCAGAGGCAGCTGTGAAGGGCCATTTTGAGCACCCATGTTGTGAATGCTCTCCAGCTTAACTTCAGTTCCATTCACACAGCCTGTGTACTGGCTATACTGCAGAGCAGGCTCTTCTGCCTTGTCCTGGCCTGTCTGCATGTGCATGTCCATTCCAGAACCCCCCAGTAGCACCCCTCCAGAGGAGCGCAAAGGACTGAAAGGCAGTGATTGAATACCTAGGCCAAGTCCGTTGAACAGGATATTTCCTGGTGAGTGCAAGTATGAGGATCCATTGTGGAAGGAGCTGTTACTGCTAACCAGACTCCCATTATACAGAGCGCTACTGGCCGAGCCTGGGGGGGCCTTGATGTCCCCAATCTGCTGGATCACCATCCCTGTATCCAGGCCCCCAGTTTGGAGGGGTAGAGTTCCATGGGTGATAACTCCATCTGATGAGTTGGACAGTGGACGAGGGGACAGCTCCTCCTGACCTTTACTGGATTCGTCCTCGGTGCTGTGGTTTCCATCAGACTCACTGTGAGGGGGACACAAGTGTGTTACAAACCACACATAACTTTTTTTTAACTGTCTTTTTCTTTAACAATAAAATTTCATCTGCGTGATAGTCACGTTTGTTCCCATTTTATTAGATAGTTGGCTGTGTTTTGAATGTCCCACCCCCTTACCCCGTGTGGAGCAGCCCTTGACACCAACACTCCAACAACAACAAGCGCGCAACCATTTGGCGCTATAAATTCTGCAGTGACAAAATGCCAGCGGTGATGGCTCGACAAAACAAATGGCCAGAGTATCCGACTGAAGTCCTCCTTAAATAGCCTTAAAGTGGTTGATTCTAGTTCGAAGTGAACTCACGCAACAGACGTGCAGGTACAAAGTGCCAACCGCGTGTGTGAAAGGATCAGCGCCACCAGGTGCGCACGCTTTGTTCTCATCTGAGGGCAACATGAAAGTGTATCTGAGCCCAGGATTATGAAAGCAAGACTTTGGGTTTGAGAACGAAATTCTGAAAAGTTGGTTATTAATGTGCTATAAGGGTGTTCTTAAAAAACAAAAACAAATGACGCGTAAGAAGACGAGGGAGACGAGTGTTTCATTTGGGGAAAAGGGCAATAGTTATTTGTTGCATATGGTTTCCATGCCTCTTAGCACATACACACTTGAAACCGGATCTGATGGGCAACAGCCTCATATTTCAAAACATTAAAGGCGTGCTTCGAACTATTTAGGCTACGAATAGGCCTTTTATTTTTCTGAGGATGATCAGAGGAGGATTAAACATTTTGGGCGCGTGATAAAAGAAAAAGTGCGTGACTGATCTCAAAGGCACAGGCTTTTTATCCCCGCAATAGCCCCATGGTAGGCTATGCGTTTGTCAAATTATAGTTAGGTTAACAATGCTCAATTCAAGCATAAATATTTTATTGTGAATTGTGCTGAAGTTTGTGGAGGGATCTCACCTCTTAGACTGCGCCTCGGAGGGGTTCCTGTCCCGTTGTCTCCTGTTTTTGAACCAGTTGCTGACCTGGGTCAAGGAGAGTCCTGTGATCTTGGCCAAGTTTCTCTTCTCGGCCGGAGAGGGGTATCTATTTTGATTGTACAAATCCTTAAGTGCATTTCGGGAACGCTCCTTGAAGCAGTACACGGTCTCCTCTCCGTCCCAAATAGTCCTGGGGAGAGGGTATTTCCTTCGGATCCTATATTTGTCCACGGCACCCAGGGGTCTCCCCCTCGCCTTCTCGGCCTCAGTGTAGCGGGCCTTGTACCACAGATCCTGTAGGAAGGTGTGGTTGGTGGCGCTGAAGCTATGATTCTCCAGGATACTGTAGAGCTCCTGGTAGCGCGCCTGGTGGAACGCGACTAGGGCTTGAGCTTTTAGGATGCTCTCATTGCCGTGCAGAAGGTCACTCTGTGGTAGTGACCAAAGAAACCGGGCCAGTCGTTCCACATTACCCCCCTGCTGCAGTGCCTCGCACACACATGCGACTTGCTCCGGGGAAAAGGCCAGAGAGGACGCGGCGCTCACCAGCAGCTCCGCCCGCACCGCGTCCGTGTTGGGAGTAGCGCGCTCCATGGACAACTGCGCCGCGTCCAGCGCCTCAAGCCTGATGCACTTTTCCGACTCCTTCACATTTTCTCTCTTGATGTCAGTTGCTCTTGTGACTACTCCCGCAGAAGAGGAAGACATTTTTTGTTGAACTCGCTGTGTAAAAGTCACTCCTCCCAGCTCTCTCAGGTTACCTCCTCGCCATGCGAATGCGATCAGATATCTGACAGCCACTGTAAGCAGATACTCACTGCCTGTTCCTCCCAACGTGACTTTTCCTCTGCGGGACTGAGCCGCGCGGAGACTCACTGGGGTCTATCTGCGGGACACAGTGTGCGATTGGCCGCTCAGGGCCCGTGTGGGAGGAGCGAGCGCCGTGCGCACAGCTCCGCGCTGTTCAGCTCCAGGCTTCCATTCACTGAGTTTACCCGCAGTTCACCTGTGAGAGGTGAGGGCTGGGAACTGAAGGGAATGGGATATCCTTGAAGCATACGTTTTAGTCAAGGCAGTGGCGTGATCTTATAGCCTTGAATTGTATAGCATAAGCCTATTGCCTAAGGAATAAAGTAGACCTCTCACATCCGTCAATTTATAGGCTAAGTCATTCCATTTCCATTTTCCCTACTAATTTATCCATTTAGCCTAATCAACATGCGGCATAAATTGAAATTTTAATCTAATAGAAATATGTCAGGGACCATGAAGATTCTGCTTTAGGACAGGGACTCCCAAACCTTTCAGACCGGGCCACTTTAAAATGATCACAATCACTCACTGTAAAAACAAATGAATAGGATGTAGCTACATTTCACATCTGGTTTATTAGCAGCCTGTGTAAGTTATAGTTTACTGTATTGTTTGAACTCTTGCATGAATCTATAGACCTGTTCTTTTTATTTAATTAGCCGATTATTATATATTTTTGTATGACTAGCCTCCATCTTGGCTACAGGCCTGGCCATATTCTGTGTAGTCCATTGATAGAAACCCATTCTGATTCTTGGTCTTTTTCTGTTTGCGTAAGTGATTTGAAAGTAATATATTGTGTGGCGCGCGCTCAGTCGCTCTCACTCCGAGTCTTACATAGGAACTCTTGCATCAATTAGTGTTTCTACCCGGACCGCATTGTGTGACACGCTCATCCGGAAGTAGAGGCGAACGGGCAGCAACAACATCTCTGACATCCATCATAATTTACTACTGCATGACCACAAATATTCATTCTGAAGTTTGTGTGTTGGCACCGGAGACATGGACGACCAGGGATGTCCAAGGTGCAAAACAACGAAGTACAGAAACCCGTCTCTGAAGCTGATGGTGAACGTCTGTGGACACACACTGTGAGTCACCACCGTCTCTCTGTCTCCATGTTACTGGCTCTGTGACTGCTACCCGTGCTTCTACATTACCATCAACCCTTTCGAATTAAATAAACGATGGATCCAAGCAAGATCTTTGTTAATATACAGATTATTTTCCTTTTTAGCATGAACTTGCGTTAGGAGTAGCTAAAGGACCGTTTTGTTTTATGACTCACAGAACTACCCAGTCAATATAAGTGAAGTAAAATCCTTACAACTGTCTCCAATTGTTTATCATCAGCTCTGATTGAAGACACAGGGAGACTTGAGTTGTTCATCTGCCTGCAGTCTTTAGCAGCTGTAAGATGGGCTGCAGCTGCATACTGGACGCTGTCAACATTTGCCCTTATGGAGTCCATAGAGGACACGGTCTGTGTGCGCCCTGTGCCCCTCCACTGTCCTGTGTGAAGCGCTGGTGCTTTGTCATCAGGTCATAGCGCTCGTATCTCACACCTCTGTCTGGATACAGCCCACACTGAGAAAACGATTCTGCACCCATCATGCGTTTTGGAGGGATGTCCTGGCCGGTCACCTTGGCTTTGCACTGTCACAGAATTTACTTTTTATGCAATTCTTTCAGACAATTTCAACGTGAGGTCAATCTTAATGACCATCAGTCACCACTTAGCTATTCCAAAACTAGACCCGGAGCCACTTATTGTCTGGTGCATCTCTGCCTGTCTTATAGGCTCCAAACCTAAACTAGGCTTCCACTTTGAGGATGTTGTGTTTTATTGTCATTTTAATTAGTAAATAATATTGCAGAACATCCGCGCTTTATAGGAGTGATCGCCATGTCGTCACGTCCGAGGCTTTGGTGGGCAACACAAATGTATGAAACAGATAATAATAGTTCTATGGCAGGTCAAAGCAATGTTCACAAACGGAGCATTGCTTCTGTAAAAAGATCTGCGCTGTATATAAACAGCCCTTCATGCCTGGAAAAATGTTCCCACCATTCAATAAAACATCTCGAATACTGTGTGAACACAGTTAAGTATTTGGTATGATGAGATGCTGACACATGGGTCACGGGTGCAATCGCTGAGCCTATGCATGCTCTCCATGCCCAACCTTACCTTATTCTGTTTCTCAGTAAAGATGGTGAAGAAAATGGCAGTATCGTTAATTTAGAGATGGACTGGTTTGTCACGTTCAGTCACCCGTTGTGAACACTGCATTGCACGAGTGTGGAGAAACACAAGGGTAGAAAGTAGAAGGAAAGTGCTGCATGACTCAGTGCTGCAGCGGTGACTGCTCTTTCATTGCTTTGATTCCTCGGCCCCTTTGGACCTTTCTGTGTGGAGTTTGTGCATTAACTGCTTAACCTTCACCTATCACAACAAACATGTACAATACAACAAGAACATGTACAATGGGGTCCCCTCTGGGACAACAAGGGGATGTTCGCTCATGGTCCTAATCTGGCGTGGCTGTTTACATGCATGGTCTCTTGTGTTTGTAAACGTGCACTGTATGGACTAATAAACAAATAAACAACTAAATTACAAAATAATGTAAATCTGTTTGTGCAGAAGACACTTGTTAACGGCACATGTGAGAAAAGAGTGAAGGTCCAGAGCAAACGTGTTCATTCCCATATGTTTTTGTCATAAAAATGACTCCTTAATCGAATTATCCAATCCAATCCACTTTATTTGTATAGCACATTTAAACAAAACGTTTCCAAAGTGCTGCACATAAGATCATAAACACTATAAATAATAATAAGCTAAAGTCATTGGATTTCGGTTTGTCATTTTATGAAATTGTTTTTTTACTTCAAATTTGATGAACAAAATGTATGGTTTTATTAAACTAGGGTTGGAATTAACAAGAATATATGAGAATTGATTGGAATGAACAGGGAATTAATTAACACAACTGAAGGATAAGAATCTGATTTGATCGATAATTCATGTCTGACTCCAGGGTTTGAAGAAGACAGTGTTTTGCGTAGGTTTGTTGCCGATACGAAGAAGAGCTTTTGGAAATGGAAAAGACTTATTCCATGTTTGAATCCATCTTGCATATTAACCAAGTGTTTGCAGGATTACAATATTGTTTTAGGAGTCTATAGTTTAGGCCCTTCTGTAATGCAGCTCTGTGTCAGGCACAGAGAAACCTGAAAATTCCAAAAGTTCCCATTGAAAGTTTCTGGAACATTGCTGGAAATGTATCAGGGATTTTCTGCTTCTTTGCATAAAATGCATGTATTTGGCGAGATCATTTACCTTATGTATAAACTTTAGAAACTATCTTATAATAATAATTTCCTCCTTTCCTGTTCCATCTCATTTTCCATGGAAGCAACTGGCCACTGAAATGAGCATCAGACCATCTTTTTTTGGTCGGAAACAAAAACATACCAATAGTTCAAGCTTTGAAGAATGTTGTGGGTGTGCAGTGTGAGCAATTGTTTCATCCACAAACGAGTTATTATATATATATAGTACAGTTGGGCAGCGTTGCATTGACATGGCGGTGTTTGTGTGTAAATGCTGCATGTTGTGCTAAACTGAGCAGGATTGTAGTGCAAACAGGTGAGTACAGATCTGTGGATGGGACACTTCTATTTGGTAAAGCAGCCCTCCTCCACACTCTATGGGAGCTGCTGACAGCTGCAGATGGGACAGATACAGTGGGACAGGTGAGAGAGGCGCACCCTGAGCCTGGGACAGTACTGAGGCCTGTTTGTCATGTGGAGAGTCCACGCTTCACAAGAAAGACCACCAGTCTCCTCCCCGCCTTTTAGGGGATCTGTACTTTGCTCTGTAGTGCACAGGATTTCCCCTATGAGACTTGTGTTGTGTGGTCCATTTATGGGGCAAGGGGCAAGCTACACCCCGCGCCTTGTCCTGTCCTGATGAATGGGCTCATTGTGGGCCTGTGGAAACAAGCTGGATCCCCCTGTCTACCTCCATATGGCTGATCTGTGCTCCTGCCTGAGGCCAATGTGAACATCTGCCTCCTGCAGCTCCTCATGCTGCACCAACTGGACACTGCTGGCACAGTTGTTGCCATGTTTATTATAATCAACCATTTTCAACAGGCTAGGCTTGGAGCAATGTTTTGAATTGTTTCATTGACCCTTATCTGAGACGTTTTGCATAAATAACTAGAGTGCATAGGTCTGCACTTTTCCCTTTTACAAACAGAGAATTCTGCTTATGAAGTGAAATAGCCTGTTGGACGACTTCTTTGAAAGGCCTGATTAAAGTGGTGTATATTTAATAACACAACACTGGCCTTCAAAGCAGAGGTCTTCTTCTCTGTAGATAGTAGCGACTCAGGAACAGGAAGGAACTCGTGTGGAAATAAAGCGGTCCCTGTGCAAACGTTTCTTCAGGCCAGGCCCATCAGGGAGCTTCAGGAGCACCATGATGGGTAAACACACCTGTATACAGCACAGGTGATTGATGACTGTGCTTCGGGCCTTTGACATACCAACTCTTCTTAAATCTTTGTCGCCAGAAAAGATGCGATTTAGCCATAAGCTGAACTAGCTGCTTGAGTGCCTGCTAACGCCATTATAATAAATATGGTGCACATTCTTCTCTTATAAGTCATCTTTCTGGCAAACAAATTATTTTACTGGTTCTTTCATGTCACCAACTCAAGTCAGCGTCAGTTGTAAAAATGCTGCTACGTGCATTTCCTTCTTTCAACTGGTCAGTGACAATTCAAGTTGATCCTAATGCTTGGGTCTGTTGGTTTGCGTTTTTCTGGGCTAGAATTATAAATCTTACAACAAGGACATAGACACTGCTGATGTGGTGTCAGACTAATTTCCTTCTGTCTGAGAGCGGCAGCAGCATAATCGACATTCCAATCATAACCCCAACCCTCTGCGAGCACTCAGCCCATTAGCACCCACTGCGTCCTCTCCTCCTCCAGGCTCCTCTCCTTAAACTCTCCACTGAAATGAGGTTTAGCTGCTAGAGGTGCAAGCCTATCACCTGAAACCATTGTCTTTGTCTGTGCAGATGCGAGAACTGTGTGGAGATGCTGTTTGTGCGCGGCTCGGGGAACTGCGTGCAGTGCGACACGCCCCTGAGGAAGAGCAACTTCCGCGTGCAGCTCTTCGAGGACCCGGCCGTAGACAAAGAAGTGGAGATCCGTAAAAAAGTTCTCAAGATGTACGTGTGCGGGCTGTGGGTGGGGCCGGGCGTATGCGTGATCCCACGCACCCTCCCTCTTCTTAAGCCACCTTTGTCTTTCTCATTACTGTGTTTGTTTTGTAGACAATGAGTCTCCCCGGGGGGGCTCAAATGGGTAGGCTCTTTCCCTGCCAGGTTTTTACTCCTCTGCCCCTCCCCGCCTGGCTCTCATCTGCCCTTTAATAGCTTCTTAATTGACATCTAATGTGTGTCTGTTGGGCAGCAGGCAGACATGCTGTTATAAAATGGTTGATTTAATGGGGATTATTAATGTCTGTGTACATTTTTCTCCTTATGGTTTTATACTTCTGTCCTCACAGATACAATAAGAGAGATTTTGACTTCCCCAGCCTACGAGTATATAACGATTATCTGGAGCAAGTCGAGGATATAGGTATGTCCCAAAGGTTTCCCCTGCACACAACAGTTTTTTACTTACTGACAAACCTTATTGAGCCACAAGGATAAAACAATATTACATAATAATGAAATTCATAATTCAAGATAGAACAGAAAAAATATAATACAGTGCAAATGAACAGTGGAGAATGAAAAGAATGACCTGGTTATCTATCACAGAGTAATAAATGGTAAATGGGCTCAACTTGTACAGCGCTTTTCTACTAGGAACCAGTGACCCATTCACACTCTCATTCATTGTTAGCATTTACTGTGGCAGCTTTTCATTTCCACATTAAAATCCTCACATCGTGACCACACTCTTCAGAAAGAATATGTTAGTTTTGGAGCTGAAGCTCTTTTGGACACAATCTGTCTGTGGTTTGAGCTGACCTGGTTTGAATCCTTTACAAGGCAATGTTTAAGATAACCCTTCTTTATTCTGTCATTGTCAGTGTTCAACTTAACAAATAATATTGATGTGGAGAACACCAAGTTGAGGATGGAACAGTACCAGAAGGAGAACCGAGATGTCATCCAGAGGAACAAGGCCAAGCTGGTCAGTACAGTTGTAAATGTTGTAAAGTGTTGTGTCAGGTCTAATCTGTATGTGTGTGACTGCACAGACTCGAGAGCAGGAGGAGCTGGAGGAGCTGCTACTCCTGGAACAACAGGGGAATGAGCAGCGCAGACTGGATGTTCTGCAGGAGGAGCAAAGGCAGCTGCAGGCCAAGAGGAAGAACAAGCAGGCCCTGCTGGATGAGCTGGTGAGTCGCACTCTGCTCCACACTGAGCTACAGGCGACAGGTGTCAGGAGAGTGACTGTAGTGCTCCGTCCGCCCGTGTTCATTAAGAGCTTATTACAGCTCATTGTGCTGCTCCTCCATTGTCCTCTCTCTGATTTCAGAGGCTGTTGGCTCCATTGTGTTGAGCTGTGGTGTTTGGCTATAATTGCTCCTGGGGAGTGGGCTGCTGACAGGCTTCACAGACAGAGGCTAAGCCCGGTGTTTGTTTGTTTAAGGCAAAGGGCTGTTGACTGTCGCCCCTCAGGGGGTCTCCCGTGAGCTCTGTCATCTGTACTTCCCTGTGGTTCCAAAACACATCCACTGTGGCTTTTTTATTGATACTCAACTCTTCAAATACCTCACAATATGATTTTAGGATGAACAGAAAAGGTGACAACAGTGACATGTAGCCCTGTAGCATTTAAAGACACTGTCACGGTACAAGGAAGTTGTTCAAATCTAGACAACGTTTACAGCATGTAAACTCTGTCCTGGATTTGTTGTCAGTCTTTGGTCCTCGGAGCTGGCAGCGCTCCACACAGTCGACCTCGAGTTCACTGCATGTGAAGACACTGTTGCTCAGGTTTTTTTTTAATAAGGTTCACATTTATGTCCGGTGCCTTAAATGACTCGTTCAAATGTACCAACGTGGAAAGTGAGTCTCTTAAACCTTTGATTGCAGGAGCAGTCTCAGCTTCCTGCCACCATCTTACTGGCGAAGCACAAGGCCCGCTCTGCCCAGCTGGAGACTGAGATCGAACAGCAGAAACAGAGCGTCAAACCTACCAGCCTCTTCTCAACAGGGATCCAACAGGTGAGGTCCTGCCACACGGCTCTGCATGTTCAAATCAACTAACTGCTGCTGCCACAGAGCTGTGCTTTCAATCAATCAATAAAAACAGACAATCTTATATGGTAAACATTAGGAACTGTTGTGGTTTGGCCTTAAGGCTATTGCCGTATTGGCCTGATTCCACTTTTGTGAATCAGACCAAACTGAAGACTGAGGTCTTATTTCACAAAACCAGTTTGAACCAATTTTAAAATGAAATCGTTGGGCCGGAGCCAAGTTTGTTTGGAAGAGTCATCATTAATGCAGCCACGTTAAGGTCATGCACCATAACAATGTGATGCAGTTTAAAGTGTGAATCATCACAACAGCGCAACAATCTGTATTTCATACTAAAAAGGTTGATCAGGTGAGAATACCAGAAGGAAAACAATCATATTCCTTTGTGAGATCAATAAAGGTTTATCTTATCTTATCTTATCTTATATCAATCTATAAAATACAAAAAGCTTAGGAAAATGGTATTTGTTCTGTAATGCTTACATGTGACTGTAATACAGAGACTATATAGACATCAAGTTCTGAGTTTAAAAGCTGAAGCTACTGCTCTATAGCTTGTTTGTCTGGAGGCAGATGTCGCAGATGGAAAGTAGTGAAGTCTTGTGGTGGGTGCTGCTCTGTGGCGCTGATGCAAAGGAACACTTTGATAGTGTGGCTTTTGGCCCACTCTGCTTCTTTCCTCTGTCTTTGCACTGAGCTCGTGCTGGGAAAGCTGTGCCGCTGTCGGGGAACTGCGGCTCTGGACGTTCCTCAGTGCAGACTCCAGAGCTGAGTTACTTGTGTTTGACTTGGGGAGGTTCCTGAACAGAGCAGCACATTCCGGGGGATTGTTGGGATGAATTCACTGAGCTGTGGTCTATTGGTCATTAAGTTTTCGAGTTTTTCTACCCGTGAATGTAGACTTTGCAGTTTGAAAAGCTATTACCAGTCGTTTTTTACATTTGCAGTGTTTGTGGTAAATCTGTCCTCAAGATTAAAGCTAATCATTTAATCGTTGCAATACTTTGTTCTGCTTTAAACCAAAGCCACTCAAATCTTCTCCAAATCTGAGTCACAATACTAGTCATTAGGGCTGTGCAATATATCGTTATTGCCATATTACGTGAGGCAACATTGATGTGATATTTTTGGCATTCCTAGGCCTCATTTTTTATGCTGCAGGCTTTATCTCACCAAGTCGGAACTGTAAGAGACAAACTGTTTTTTGTTTAGTTGTACCCCATAAACCCAGTGCATGACTGAGGATACGAACAACACATTTGGAACCGTAAATGATCGAGACTTACCGTGTTTTGTTTTGAAATCTACTTTTGCCAAGCTTTGAAATGAGCCTAACATGGAAGCTGAGTTGAAAAGTCCTACAAATCCATGTCAAAGGCAGGTCAAACTGAATACACCTGGATTTTCTTTGCACGTTTTGTCAAAAATAAACATTTCTACTAAAGTTACAACCTTTATTTTCACTGTCACTATGGCTAGGACCACTAAAACGTTTTTTATAATGTATAATGTTTTATACAACTCCAAGAAAAAACAGGCAAGAGAAATGGATCAAAAATACCCTAAGAGCCACAAAAGAAGTCTTGTTTTGACACAATGTGGACGACACTGTCATAATGATTTTGTAAAATGTTGCAACGTAATATAGTAATTGCTTTGTTCAAGACTGTTATCGGATAAGGCTGTTCTTTTCTTCTGAGACTGATTCAGGGACACGTCAACAGTTCCTTTATTGGCCGGGCAGTGTCTTTCATCATGACACACTCACTATATTGCAACGACATACCGAGTCTTTAGATTGTTGTATGTTTGTGTGGAGCCGTTTGGAAAGTGTGTATGTTCTCTGGGCAAATGTGGAAGGACTTTAACCATGACAGTGATGAATGCACACGGGCTGATGCTTGACCTCTGTGGATCTGCCCTGTGGTGAGTCCGCCCCCAGCCCCCCCCTCGGGCAGCTGCTTCACCCGGGGCCAAGGTAAGCCCTGCACAGTGCCACCACATATCTGCAGCCTGTTTTCAGTGTCACAGTTTCTCAATACCTCCGTCTTTAAATACAGCCTGACCTCATGGGGCCGTGCGGTGTCCGGTTGTTTACCGCGATGTGAGAGGTTCCATGGATGTGCAGGGATGGCTATCCATAAGGCTAATAAGGGTGCGTGAGGTGCCTCGAGGAGGTTTACTAATCCTAAAGGAAAGTGGTCTTTTTCCAGGTGTGATGTGAAGTGGGATGGGCCTGGTCTTGCCCCAGGAATGGTCTAAAATCACTCACTAATCCCTCACTTTGTAGATGCTGTGTTGCGTGAAGCCAGACACACATGAGTGCAAGCATAGACAGTGCTACGGCTGCACACATCCAGACATTTTATTCTTTTGAAGAATAAAGTGTTTTTTCCCTCCTTCAAAAGACATCCGTGGAAATGAAAGGGCCTGTGAACTGAGGCAGGTTATATACACTGTTCAAACAGGCTATGCAGCAGATGCCAGGCACCGGGACTTTACTTTATGTTCACTATTTAGATCAAACACAGCTTTTGGATGGGCTTTGTGTGAGTCGCTCCTGATGCCTTTGTCCTCAGTGCGATCACGGGTAAGAGTTTTAACAAGTAGCATGTCTGAGGGACAGTTCTTGTTTCTGAACGACAGAGCAGCTGACATACCTGACGAGGCTACAGTGATCTAATGTGGGCACTCGCACACATAAACAAAGTCCAGCTCGCACAGGCCACATGGGGGTGGAAAGTTTGATCTAAACATAGAAATGGAGCCTAATGAAGCTGGGTTCTCCCTGTCTTTACTGCATGCTACGCTCTGACTGTGGTATTTGACCGCCACTGAAAACACATGAGAAGAGGATGTTTGCTCAGGCCTATTTGGTTCAGGTGAGTTGCCCTCCGCTGTGTGACCTTAGCTCACTCAAGCACCAATCAGGCTCAGCTAGGCACTATTTTGCTGTTCGCCACAGACTGGTCTAACCTGTTCTGCCTATGTGTCTTCATACCCCCAGTCCACAATGTTCTTTCATCAAGAGAATGTGACAATAAAGCGTTCTTTGTACTGAATGGAGAAATGAGTGAATAATCAGTGCGTGTGCTGAACGCCTGTGGAAGGTAGTAAAGTGGGAGCTCAAGGAGTGGGTCATTTAAGGGGTGGATTGTGAGGTCTGATTGGCACTAGCACATGTGGGCATTCACACCTCTGCCCCTGGCCCGTCTGGCCAGTGACGCCCAGCCCAGAGGAAGGCGGACTTTTCAGCTTTAGAGGCTTTGTGCAGGGCAGCTGCCTCTGGTCCAGGGGATATATTTAAACCTGTGAGGCAGGGGGTGGGCACTCGCGTTTACACTTGCTACTTGCTGCTCTCCGCCTGTATGCAGTCCAAAGCCCTTTATCCTCACAGAAGCACAGGCAGCACCAGAACAGAGGGCACTGCCCTCTAAAGCCCATAGCTAGAACTTGTTCAGGTTTGTCAGTGGTGAAAGGTGCTGATGGTGGCTTCCTAAAGACCTTGGCGTGTTCTGCTGAGTTGCCCTGTTGGAGGACAATACAGCACTGATGCTTGTGCTTGTTTTGCCCAGTTCAGTGATCCACCCTTGAAGATGTGAGCAGTTCATTAAATTTCATCTGTGGACATTAGAATATATAATGCACACATCTCCAGAAGCCTGTGTGGAACCAGTAAAGCTTTGTCATTTTTGAGACTACTCTGTAACCCCTGTAATAATATTGTATTTACCTTCTACTATAACCAATGATAATAATGATTTTCCGAGTCTTTCTTGCCTTCTTCGTATCATCTAAAGACCTCTGGTCTCAGGGGCTTCATTCATGTGTCACAGGGGCATGGTCAGACTGTTAAATAGCAGTGCAGATGAAAGCAGTGATGATGCTGTCTGTGCTGGGGCTCCATGATGAGGGAAGCAGATGTTTGTATTGGCTGAGCAGTAGCTGCGCTTCGTGTCTCTCACAGAGGAGTTAAACTGTCAGCAGTGGGACACTACTTTAAAATGTGTGGCCAGTCTGTGATACTAGTGATGACTCATGCAGTGTTTCTACCTTTTTCCTTATTAAGTCAAGGAAAATGTGTAAAGCGTACACGTACTACAGATGTTTGTGGTTTGGTTCTATTACTTTCCACTCTAGTTGTTAAAATATCTAAACTGGGCAAATCAAATAACCATGACAACTATTTAGATTGTACACATTACTAAACCATATTTTAAATGTTTAGCTGCTTAACATGATCATATTATATTTTTATTATTTTTATTTTTTTAAAGACTAGAGCAAAACCAGTATTTGTTGTCAGTTAATGTAGCTGGGACAACCATGAAGGTTTTTCATGCTCTACACTTTAGTTGTGCAATAGTTGTGTAACGGTTGTAAGTTGAAGCTGGTGATCTTACATTCAGGTCATGTGCAGGTGTTGCTCAGAGAGACCACTGACAACATGCTCTGTCATTGTTCTTTGTCTTCACACTCCGACAAAACCGGTCCGTCCATGTGTGGTGGCGGGTCATAATAAAATGTACTTGATGATAATTATATATATAATATAATTTTCCTTCTCTGTGGGTCTCTGCCGTAGCATTCGGACTGGGTTGGGTTCTGACTGTTGTGTTTTTCTGTTGTCCCTTTGTTTAGAACCAGACGGTGTCTCTCGTGCCGATCCCAAGGATTGAAGAAGTCTTATACCAGTACAGGCCCCTGAAGATGGACACGTATGGACCGCCTGCCCCCGACCTGGGGCAGCTGGGCAGACTGGGGTACGCACATGCAACAGCACCTCACACACAAACACACGGTTTTAATTTACTAATGATTTACTTCACTAAGCTGCACTATCAGCCATTATTTTAATCTTAGTTGACCAAAATTAGATTAGATAATCCATATCAAGATGATTTACAGTGATTGTGAAATTCATCAGCTTCAAACGCGTGAAGCTAAAGAGGCGTGGTTTGCATATGTGCCAAAGCTCAATCACTGAACCATGTGTCAGTCTTGTATGTTTTTGTGCACAGAAACTTAAAGAGGTAGGTATTTGTTTGTAATATCTGGGACAACCCATTACGCATCAGAACTATATTCTAAAGGCCCTTTTTTAGAATCAGTTTTCATTACTACTAGTTTTCAATACCAATAGTACTTAAAGCTTTTTATCGATACTGCACTGTACCGTAGTTTTTAACGGTCGTAGCCACATACAGTATATAGCGCCAGTCAACTTCATTCCTGTTCTTTCCTGATGCAAACTAGAAAACTGCTGTAAATGTGTTTGAGTCCGTCAGTGAGGGGGCTGAGCTTACTACTCCACACCACTGGCTCAGTTTTGATCTTTGTGTAGGAGAAGCACAGTGAGCCCTTCATTTTGGCAGACCTTATCGACTTTACCTGCACTGATGGTGACCTGACTTTGGCTGAGGGCGGTGTGCTTCAGTCAGCATGCTTAGGAGGAGCTTTTTTACCTTGATGTACTTTTTTATCCGGCTTGAAAGGAATCGATTATTCATCCACAATAGTATTTTTACCATTTACATGTAAAATTCCCCAGTTTACAGGATGGCGTTTTGGCAAAGCATTGTGTGAGATTTCTCGAACACTTGCTGTCCCTTATTTACATGATGTATTCTGTGAAGTGCTGAGGCCCGGCTTCTTCTACCGGTATGATCAATATGCAGATGAAACACATTTCGGTATTTTTGCTGCGCTCTGTGCTCTGAGAGGGGGGCCCGTTTAGGGACGTGGTGTTACTGAGGGGCCACAGTGTCAGCAGTTCGGTGTCCAGCAAGACCTCGCTCTGCCATAGAGATAAATGAGCAACAGCAGTCCCTCCGGTGCATGCCACCGCGATGCTTCAGGTTATGCATTGACAAACCACAAATCCCAGGATGCACCGCTCCGTTAAGTAAAGCGAGAACCGTACTGCTGACTCTTCCGTGTAGTCCGCAGTTTGTGTGATTCAGCGAAGTTTGAGGTTGTGTGCGTGCAAGCTCAGTGGGATCCCGTGCCCCTGACGGTGTCCCCTAAACCTGGAATGCATTTATGTCCCCCCCCCCTCTCACCCACACACGGCTCGGTTATTGCGGCCCTGTAGCCTGTGATGTGGTCAGTGCGCGGAGGGTGAGGCAGAGAGAGTGCAGGCAGAGCTGTGGAGTCAGCCCTGAGACCTCTGAAGACATTATGCGGAGAAGTGTGAGTGGATGTGAGTGCACGAGCTGACGGAGACCAGAGTATTTCAGATCAGCTTGTTTGTCTTCGTTACGACGCCGGCGACAGCTGCACCACTGCTCATTCTCCTGGGCATGAGCTTCAGGTGAGACTGAAGAGTGGAGCTTCCTGACTGCTAATGGCTACTGTCACTTGGCAGTCCACACAAGCTCACCTATATAGTTCCATATTTATTTCTGGCTTCTGCTGTAGCACGTGGCCCGTAGTGTCTTTGATCTCCACTGACCTTGGCCTGGTCCAGAAAAAGGGACACTCCTAGGCTCACACTGTTGTGTCAGCGAGACCCAAAAAAAAGCAAACCAAGACCTTCTATTAAAGACAGCTGCAGAGGGCCCCCAAAAGAGTCTGTTTAGATTTCAGTATTTCTTGCTTCCTCCACATTAGGGTCTGCCCAAGAGGAGGGATCTTCTTGGAGAGATCTGTGGCTGAAGCCCTGAACAAGAACTCAAAATATGAACAACTCACAACTTATGGAGATTTGAGTTCCTGCTGCACTGTAACAAACCTCCAGTAAACACAGTCCTTATTTGTGTTCACAAAGTCAGCCATATGTTTGACACAGCAGCTGCACATTCTGCAGAACTCCTAACACGATGCAAAGAGAATCTTGTCACACACAGAAACAGTTTGCTTTCTACTCTTATAACTGGAACCATCGAGTGCGTAGGTGATGAAAGACTGGCCGGGAACCCGGACAAGAACAAATCACGTAGATGGGGGGGGTGTTGGGGCGCATTGGAGAAAGAGAAATGGGCTGCAGACCATTCAAAAATCCAACTCCAACCTCAAGTGCTGACAATGAAACCTTGCCAGAGCAGTTGTTTGTGTTGGCACTGGTTGCCCTGAAATTAGGCCATCTCTCTGACAGAGGCTGTGCTCCGTGCTTTGCCAAATGCCAGTGTCTATAATATTTTCAAGTTTGTGTTTTTGCTCCCTCCCCCACTCTGCGCTGTTTTCTATAATTTGTGGAAAGTTTTTTTTTTCTGTTAGGAGCGCCAGTCAAGCACTCTTCTTTCGGGGCGCAGCTGTGTGTGTGCTGTTTAGTCTGGAGCTCTTCTCTGGGGATGGACCTCTCTGCACAGGAAGTACTTGTACAGAAACAAGGCACCAGTCGGGGTACGCTAGTTATTTGCTTTCACCTTTTCTTTATAACTCATTCAGCGGAGCCTGTTTCAGGAACTATCGGTTCTTTGGCGGGGGGTCACCCTGAACCCTGATACTTGACCTTACACATGTGTTTGGACTATGGCTCTTCACTACATTTAATCAACTTCATTTAAAAAGTGGCATAGGTAAGGGACCGACAAAGCCAAACACTCACACACACTCCGTCTTGGAGTGTGTGGTTACGTTGAGCAATTTTCTAGAGCGCACAAGGCAGAGACGAAAAGAGATCTGCAGCAGCAAAGTGATGGCGCCTTGCAGAGACTGTTGTAGGGCCTCACTCGTCTAACTGACAAGAACAATGAAGCTTCGAAGCTGGAGTTATAAGCTGGAGATAGCCTGACCTCACAGGAACTCCACCTACTGCCTCGCTCTTTTGATCAGGGAAGTGATAATCTATCGAAGCCCTTACCTTTGCAAGTACAGAAACAAAAATGGCCAGCCGCATAGCTTGTGATGCAGTGTGAGTTTTACTGTGGGTCAGGACTGGAGGCTGGACACACTCCACAGATTTACAGATTTTGCATTTATTCAAAAGAGTTCATGTCAATCTCATCGTGTGCCTGTTGTCTGACTATTTCCCTTGCAAATGGGTCTGTGTCTACAAAGTGTCTTCGTTGGCAGCCCACAGTCCCAGTGTAGCTCTGATTCTCCTGCTGTAGGTGTGCACTCCTTAAACTGGATCAGACTGAGTAGAGCAGAGCCATTGTCTGGTCCTCCCTCCCCCTGCCCCCACCCAGGCCATTATCCTTCAGTCTCTGTAAACACGCCATTAACAGACAGAGCTATGGAGGCAAGATCACTATTGTTTTCCCTCCCATAGATCTGTGCAAATATTGATCTTCTCTTGAAGTATGACTCAGAATACTCAGCGTTGCCATTGACTGGAGCCTTTTACATGTGGGAGCTGCAGAACAGTGGGCATGAAGCCACAGATGTCCATTTGACTTGTTTGTTTTCTGCTTTGATAATTGTTTTCCCTGTGACTATAGCACACCAGGCCGCTGGCACTGACAGCAGGTGAGCAGCAGCTCTGGGGATGTCCCTGTAATACTTGAATCCAGATGTATTTGCGTGGAGCTGTTGGACTGTACAGTGCTCCTCAGAGGTGAGCGCCACACAGAAACTGCCTGTGCTCTTCGACCCTGGGGCAGCGGCCTCTCCGGTACCAGGGGATTAGCAGGCTCATTTTCCCCTCTTAGTAGCTGCAGAAAGCAAACAAACTCCTGTCATGTAGCTGTGTGGACCTGCTCCTCATGGGCTGCAGGCTGCCCCACTACACTGGGTGAATTATGAGCCTCTTGCTCAAAATAATATACATTATCTTTGAACTGAGCCTTGTGTATCCCCTCGAGCTGTTTTAACGGTGATCATTTGTAGAAAATAGTTACACCAGCATGATTTAAAGGTAGAGTAAAAGCGGTACATGTGGACGTCTTCACTAGAGTTTAAAAAGTCCCAATGATATTCTGTGCTAGTAACTTCAGCTCTGCTCTCAAATATCGCAGGAACTCAGCTCACACTACAGTGTATGCATGTCTTGGTTATCTTTATATATCAAACACAGTTCTATGTCTCTCAGTGTCCAGCCTCTGATCTTTTGGAGTTGGTTTCTTCGGCCTTGTCCCAGCTCGGTGACTAATTGAAATCCTCTGGAGGATCTGCAGTAACTGATACCTGTGAAGCCCCCGCCTCCTCCCCCCGTCTATTCTTCATCACTGCGCCGCTTTATTCCCAGAGAGAGCGTGTCATACCTGTGAGCTGCTGTTCTATAGGCGTGCCCGGTGGCAGCAGACATTTACTGAGCAGCATCTGCCGCGCTTTTGTTTGACGGCCCATTTGGTTAGCGCTGACACCTACTCCACTCTCTCTGCCCCACATCTGTGCTGTTCACTGCTCCTCTCGGCAGGAGTGGGCTCATCAAATGGCAACTCAGGTGGCTGCAGTCTGTTGTTTTGCATTGGAGAGGTGTGGAGTCAGTCAGTCAGCCTCTGCTGCCCCCATAAGGTGAAACATATGCATTGCAGGACCTAGAAACAAGTGTTCACTGGTTAGGTAGAGGTTTGTGAGGGCTTCCAGCTCACAAGATGATAATAGACTGATGATGAATGAAGGAGGTGGATGAAGGGTGCACCACATTAAACCCGGCTGCACAAACACTTTCTGACAGCAGTTCGTATTTTGGTTTCTTCTTAACCGTTAAAGCTGCTAAAGTTATTTAAAATGAGCACCGTGAATTGAATCTTTTATTCCAAAACGTAAATCACAAATCTAATTGAAATAGAGAAATCTCACTTAGTTTTCCCCCCCAAAAATCCTTCAGCCCTATCTGCACACTCAAACCTCTGACCGTAGCGCTCTTCTGACGGCTGAACAATGGTCATTGAACATGTTTGCTCTTTCCCCCTGCAGCCGCTCTGTGAGAGGCTCAGGTCAGGCCCGCCGTGCTGTGATGTTGCTGCTATAATAGACAGTGTTGTGGTCTCAGAGGAAGCCATTTGGAGGAGCAGTGTGACCTTTGGCCTGTGCTGATGAGACCGTTCTGTTGACAGATATAGTATACCTGTGAGAGCCGGGCCTGTCCTGACTGTGGATCACTGCCCTTCTCTGGGAACTCATTCTGTCCGATGCAAGATCCTGAGAGATGGAACATTTTAAGTCAAATTACAGCCCAAGTCTGATCATTTGGGGAATGTCTAGTTTTGCAGGTGTGTTTTTAATCCAACAATGTTTTGTGACAATTTAACTGCTGTTATAATGAGGCAAAAAGCAACTTTGAGTGTTCAGTAATACGGCTTCAATCAACGATACATGGGTCATTTTGAAGAGCTACATTTAGTTTTGATGTCTGTTGTAATAATCTGTAATAGTCTGTTAATATATCTCCTGTATTATTGTATTGTAGGTTCACTGCCACAAAAACCAATAGAGCAATGTTTACATGTTGGGCAGAGTGTCCCGGGGCAGGCTGAGGGAGTGGGGGTGTCCTGAGTGTAACTGGACCCCGTAGTGGAATGTGGGGTGTTGTTGAGGAGTGAGAGGGTTTGGGGCAGTGCGGGTAGGACGGGTGATTAGGAGGTGGACAGCTGAGTCCTGACCCCTTTATAATGACAAATCGTCTGACAGGTGTGCGGCTCTGCACCCCTCAGCCCCCGTCATTCCCGGGCCAGGACAGAAAGCCCTTTGCCGGAGCATGGGGCTAACGGAAGACTTCCGCACATTCTCTTTAGGATACAGCAGCGTGGGCTTTGAGTTATGGAGCAAATGTGCTCTGCCCCCTTCAGCGTTGGTATAAGCTCTGGAAGCAGCCTGACCAGGATTCACAGTTGTTTTACATTTGACCGACAAGCTGAATTCAACTCAAAAAAGTTTGCGTCTAATACTGTGAGGCAGCCTGCCTTTTTGTTCTCATACAACACTCACTTCAAGCCAGATTTCCCGTCTTTTTTCCTGATCCATTTGCAGCATGTCCGGACATGTAGCACTGGTTTTCCCCACGTCAACTCTGGCCACATTGATGTGAATGTAAAGAGGAGAAAGTGGCTTTTCTCATTGCGAAAGTAGCAGTGAGGGCCAACCAGGAAGAAGGTTTTGACAGTAATTACCACAAACACAGGCAGGAGGTATTCAGATTCTATACAGTGAGTGTAAGAATTCCTTTTCTTATTTTTCATTTGTTCTAAATGTTCATAGTCTGGTTCAGGGAGGCACATGAAAATGGGGAAAGCTGCCAACAGCTGTAATACAGCTGTCAATGACCACCACAAAACTTTGTCCACTCATTTTGTTATTTAACTGCTATTACAAAAGTGTGATTTCATTTGAAAGGAAAAGCTATGAATACATTCAGGAATGTGTGCTAAAGAAAGTACATCCTGTGCATCATGAAATGTCATTCATTAGTTTAATTTGAGATATTTACATTGAATTTGATGAACTGAATATGAAAATGATAGTTCAAACAAGTTTGACAGAGCCAAAATGATGTGCCTGAGTGAAAACTATATCCTGGAGTCACATTTAAGGCGGCCTGAATTCGAGCACTAGGACCCCAATCACATAGAGGGGCTTTAACTGTGGCTGTGTGAGGGATCCTTAAGTAGAGACCAGGATCTCTTTACTGACTGATGTTAGGCCTAGGCCACTGTTTTGACACAGCCTTGTGGAGTTGGAGAGGACTACACTCTTCTTCTGCTGCTTAACCGCTTCATGGAGAAGCTGTCAGTGTCTGACTGGACCTGGCTATTTGCTTCATGAATATTTCATGTTAGCATTTATGTTGTACATTTATTATTCATCTCTAGCTTATTCGTAATAACTGCTACAAGCAATATGAGGCCGGAACATTATGTCCAAATATCAGTATTGGAGATCCCACAGTGGACTTGAGTGTTTATTGTTGAACAGTCCCTGTGTTTCAGCGACAGTACACAAACTGCTCATGTCTGCCGGCTTCAGCTCTACCTCAGAGCGTCCCACTGCGAGACGAGAAACACAACGCTAACAAAAGCTATTCTTCTGGGTTCACTCTTTTGGAAAGCCCCTGTCATATTCCCTGGTGACGAAGACTGTCACACTGTCATTCATGTCTTCATGACCCACACCCCCCTCAGCCACATAATGGGCCAGTCCGGAGTGACCCATATTTACCCAATAATACGAGCTTTGAAAAGGCCTGGATCATGTGTCGGCTAATGCTCCGGTGGGGCCAGGGGAGTGAAAGATGTTACCGGCGCGAGCGGCTTGAGTTTCAGGCCTCTGTGAACAAAGGAGGGAGGAGGAGAGGAGGGGCGGGCTGACGGTTCCTTGGTTAAACAGGGTTAGCTGTGTGTTACTTGATGTGTGTATAACTATTGTACATTTTATCACACAATTACACAGGTTCATCAAAGTGGACTAAAATTAGGAGCATCTACTGAAATTTAGTATTAATAGTAGCGTGATAGTGTCCCTTTTTCCAATAAAGTTCACAGCTCTTGACTGTGCGCTCGAAGGCAGGTTACGTTGCTTTTTAAATATGCTCTTACAAAATAAAGAGAAGCTGGGTTGCTATTACCATATGTATGTATGGTATCAAATCATGTTTTTTAAATGATAACCAAAATAATAATATACACATAAACAACAGTAAAATGTGTTTTTGTGAATTAATCGGTTATCACATGTTTACTTCATCTCTGGGGTCATAGAGAGGTTATGTTTATGGAATGTATGACCCTTACTTAAAATACAGCTATACTTGTATTTAATACATGACTGCTTTAAAGGTAGTTGTTGAAACCAAGAACTTGATAGCCTTTTTACCTTTTAATAGTTATGAATCTGTGTGAGTAATTGTGGAGTGAATAACGTATCCAGCATCCCTCCCTGTGGTTCTGTGGGGGCATATTCTAACTGCCATACTTCATTATCTCTCATACACAAATGCTAGTTAAGCTACTGGGCAGCCCAGAAGATGTCTGCTTCTTCCCCTAATTCAGCGCAACAACAATATAAGCTTTCTTTTGCCTTTTTTTTGTTGCTCTTACTGTAACTGTACCGCTATCAAGTACAGTCAGGTGTCCCGGTGACTTCGGGCTGATGGGTACCCAACGCGGCCCGTGCGTTCATGTCTGCTCCGCCCGATATGGGCTTACAGGAAGACAAAGCAGCAGAAGTAATGGAGCAGAACTGTGCTAACCTCGGAGTTGGGGGTGAGCAGAGGCCAGACAGAGAAGTGGCTCTGCGGTGATGATACCCAAAGGTGATTTCAGCTCACACACACCCCTGCTCCCCTCCCGCCTCCCGCCCCGCTCCTCTGGGGCAGGCAGGTATAAGGTTACACAGGCCTCTCAGCTTTCTTGGAAGGAATGACCACATGAGTAGCTTGGGGATTAGATTAGCAGGAAGAGCAGACTTAGCCAGGCTGTAAATAGCCCACTTTTTTCACCATTAAAAAGGCACAGTACAATATAATCAATAGGCAGCACTCATCTGCTGCAGGAAGCCATCCGAGGAGGCCTGTGAAGTGCTCTGAAGGACGGGGCCCATGCAGCGCACCCTAATGAAGTTATTATTAATCACTGGCTAATGCTTAAACTGCTGTTTCTGTATTGGCGCAGAGTGAGCTTTCAGTCTCAAACCTTCCTCACAACATTCACTACTATTCATTTACATTTACCAATCTGTCACAGGTTTTTCACTTTCTTTTGCTGTCTCATAGCCGGAGCAGTGATCAGAATTTTTGCGGTGCACCTCCCAAGCCTCCCACAGGGGTTAGGTTACACCGGAGCAGCCGGACCCTTCAGGACCCTTCACTCTTTCCCTTTGAAGTTTCAGGACTTGGCTCGTGAGAGGTTAGAGCCTTCTGTCAGTGAGGGAAGTGTGCGTGCGGATTTAGTGACACATAAAATTAGGTGTTTCATTTTGCTTTACTTCTTTTTCTACCTGTGTTGGGAGTTTTTTCTTTCTGTGGAAGCAAACTGTCAACAAACGCTCAAAAATGTGGTTTCCGAGGGTCTGTTTTGTTTTATTATTCAGAACAGTAAGCAACATGCAAGGGGGGAGAGACATACAACAGATTGTCAAAGCCTGGAGTTGATCTTGTAACCCCAAGGCCTCGATAGACTACTGCTGCGGTTACTTCCTTTTCTTCACTTTTTGGGCGGTGAAAGATTTCTCATTGTGGAATAAAAATGTGTTCTGTCCGTATATTGTCAAAGCAAACGTTTGTGGAAAAAATACATTGTGCATCTAATTATTGATGAACTTTAATCCTCCCACCAGCAGTGGGTCATATGCAGCGATGCAGCCTGTAGCGCCCCAACTCTTTCACTTCTCGAACTCATTGACGCAAAAGCAATTCCAAACAAAAATATTCTATCTTGAAAACTCTGTGCATTACAGAATGCCACGTGACTGAAAATCATGGATAGTAAAAATCCTTCGCCGTGAACCAGGCCTGACATGTTTGTGATGTGGTGAGCCTCTTCAGAGGAGGGCAACACGTCCCAACTTCGGAGACACGAATTAGCAGCTCCAGTGTTTTCCTGTCTGTGACTTCAGAGTAAAAATAAACACTTTTGGCTTTGCTCTGAGAATCTGAAAAAGAGGCTTTGGCAGCACACATCTGTAAGCACTTAAAACTAAAGGACAGGGAGAACGCTTAAATGGAGCCGTGTCGGAGGGGCTTTCAGGCACAAGGTGTTCTCGTATTGCTCTGCGGTCCGTCTGTCTCAGCTGATCTGCTCGCGAGGCCGCTGCAGAGCCAGAGAAAACAGCGCTGGTGTGGATTTAGCGAAGAATAAACTCTGGCTCGGATTACGCTCAAGGAAGTGCAGTGGGATGCACGGCTCTGGCCTGCACTGGTTACCTGTTAGAGGGACCATGTTATTTATGCCAAATTTACTTTATTGTTGAGCTGTTGTACCTTTTTCATCCATCCTACCTCAAGTGTTCTGTCATACATGCCACAATCATGTAGAAACTCCTATTGGGAAAACAGTGTACGATACAAATACTGTCAGGCAAATACTCCGGACAAATTTGGATCATTTCCATAAAACATGAAATGCCAATGCTGTGTTGCAGGTATCTGAACCACGTGCGAGCAGCTCTACCCCAGGACACTGCAGGGGGATACACCACGGCAATGGCGTGTCACCGGGCCATGCAGGACGCCTTCAGTGGGCTCTTCTCACTATAGAACACTGAGGTGGACTCACGGGTCAAAACTTGAGCACAACTGGGACTAGAATCTGCAAAGGTGATCTGTACAGTGAAGCGACTCAGTTTTTTGAGTTTTGTGTATAAAGTTTTTTTTTTTTATCAAATAAAGTTTCTTGTTGAAAGAATTGCTGTCGGTCTTTTAAAAAAATGATGCCAAAATTAAAGAAGCTGCGCCCTGTGATGCAGACGAGAGTGATAACTAGGGCTGAAACAACTAATCGATTAATCGACGACTAATCGATTATTGAAATAGTCGACAACTATTTTAGTAATCGATTAATCGTTTTCTGGTTCACACAGACTCAAATAGAGCAAAAATGATATGAAAATGTAGTATTTTTGATGAAAACCTACTTTGTTTTTATAGCAAGTGTATGTAGTTCACTTTGTACATTGTAAATTTCATGAATATCTGTTTGTGTCTCATCCAATCAGAAGCAGAATTAGCACCAAGAGCTTCCAACAAACATTTACTTTACGTTTACTCCATCAACACGTCCTCAAGCGGATCCACTTTAGCTTTATGTGATAAAAAAATGGAAAAAATTAAAGTTTCCTACACCATTCATAGCCAAGCAACTAGTCGATTAATCGTAAAAATAGTCGATAGATTAATCGATTAGAAAATAATCGTTAGTTGCAGCCCTAGTGATAACATGGTATTTTTATTACATAGTGGTTTGTAACCTTTTTAGTATTTTTTTTATAACACAAAACTATGGCAAAAAAACCTTATTGAACAAATAAATAACAGTCAAGACGTCACCTGGACACTCTTACCTGGAGATTTATTGATCAGATTTGATATTCTCTCAAATGCACAATGTTCAAAGGTAAAAAATGTTAAGCTAAAAAAAAACCTATTGAGTCATCATACTGACTGGGCCGCCTCCTCACATTTCTGTCTCTTTGTGGCTGGTTCTTCTGCAGACTCTGGGTGGAAAAAACAAACACATTTTTATATCCTGCATATCTGGAGATAACAAACCACTCTATCCAGCTCACCTGGAACTGGGGTCTCTCGGTTGTACAGGACCTCTTTGGGAACAGTGAAGGTCACACACATCATGTCTTTGTTGGGAGCCACATTGCGCACAAAATGCACGGAACTGCAGTTTTCCAGGGAGAAGCCAATGATCTTTGAAGCCCTCTGCATCACGTCCCGGGCAGAATCTTCTGCTTTAGAAAAGCCGTAGCAATGAACTGTGGGCAGCTGTGCATCAGAAGGGGGCTCATGAGGCAGCAGCCCTCTGAAAGCATCCAGGAAGTCTATGGCCAGAGCCGGCAGGTTCATCACCACATGTACAGCCGGCTTCTGCGTGAGCAGCGCGGGCAGCTCCTGTTTCACAGGACCCTGGATGAACGCGCGGCCGTCCAGGTTAAATGTCCTCACTCTGCTGTCCACTTTGTTGAGTTTGGTGTTGTGCTGTAGCCATCGGAATGACTCTGGGTTTAGATCGTTGGCCAAAACGTTGGCTCCACAGCGAGCAGCTGGAACAGCAAAAGGTCCAACGCCGGCGAACACATCAAACACAGTGTCTCCTCGTTTCACCTGTTGGACGATCCTTTGGTGCTCTGTGCTCAGGCGAGGGTTCCAGTAAACCCGGGAGAAGTCAAACTCATATGTGACACCATTCTCTTTAACCTGGAGCAATCAGTTCAGTGTCAATTACTGTGTAATTTTCTTTCATATAAATATGAGTCCGACTTACTTTAGCCACCATGTTCTCCTCTCCAGCCAGAAGTTCCATCTTGAAGTTCCTATAGGTAGAGTCTATGATATTTGTTTTGTTGACCACACAGGTCACACCTGGGTTTTTATCCATGATGACCTGACCTTCAGAAGAAACAGAAGTCAAATTCACCGACCAATTCAGCATCATTGTGTCCATAAGAAATGTCTCCGCACATATATAAAAATGTATGTTTGCAATTCTTACAGGCTAACACTACAGTTGTTGCCTCATGTGCGCCAAAGCATTAGACAAGCTTGATACTTGACCACTGGTCCAAAGCATGCGTTACAGTATAAACTAACCTAACCTAAATGTACCTTTACGCTTGCCCTTTTCTGTCGGCCCAGTTTTAGTGAGCTGGAACTAAATGTATGATTTTGAAGAAGAAAGGGGTGGGTAGTGCAGATTTGAAACCCCTGGCCATAATGAATGTTTAACTGTGCTGCCTCACCAATGAGGTTTCTGTAGGGCAACTGGTGGTCGCGCAGGTTCATGTGTGCGATGTGACCCACTCTACTGAAGCCGGAGGTGACGTCCTGTCCCAAGGGCAGCACGGCCTCCAGCACCTCCTCACTCTTCAGGTTGTCGTAGCCCAGAGTCATCTCGTACTGCTGCAGCTCCGGGGGGACAGAGAAGGACCTCAGCGCCTCCTCCTCTGCGTCACTGAAACTGCCAGGAGATGTCACTTTGTGCGGGTCCAGTAGAATCAAACGCCAGTCACTGCTGCCCTCTGTCTCTGGCACCACACGGACCAGGCCTGGCCGCTGGATGATCACATTTCGCAGGCTCTTCACTACTTTATTCAGCACCTTGACAGGCACTCGCAGAGCTGGAACCGTGATGTTCAGTGTGAAAGCCTCTTTCTTCAGAGTTGTCATGCCCCGCACCTCTGGAGGAGGGCTGTACAGCTTGGGCTCTGCTTTGGGATCCATACAGGCGGCGCACGCAGCTGCAGAGAAGAAGCTGCGCTCGTTTCTGTGCGTTTGAGGGGATTTTATGACATTGGCGAACAATCTGAAAAGACAACACCGGACAGTTACAAGGACGGGTCATTTAGGAACCGATCAACAAGAACTCATTGATCTATTTCAGTCATAAAAGTCTGTATTTCAGGGCTCACCTCAACATCATCCGCTCTCCAGCATGCTTACCTCTACGTCATCAAACAGCGACGAGCACGTTTCTGATTGGTCAGAGACTCGCACTCTGATTGGCCATGGCGTTTCCCTGACGTTTCAACTGCGACCAAATAAACAGATGTGTGAAAACAACAACTGCGGGAAAAGTTGACAGGAGATTAGATCCCGTGACAGAAGTATGTGACCACAAGACAGCTGTATTTTACTCATTGTGGAGGAGCCGCGCGGCTGAACTGACAGGTTCAAAATGAGCGACACCGACAGAGGCTCCAGCAGCAACGATGGGGGAAATGAAGACACCCCGTTACTGACAAGTGTAAGTCCTGTCTGTAGTTAAACAAACATTAATACGCCGTGTTGCACGGGTTATTTGAGGTGGGTCTACCATTTCCCCTTTGTTCCTTTTCTATGCAGTTTATTTAATTTTATTTATTTATTTGTGTCAGCAGTTTCATGAACTCCGACTCAGCTCCATTCGAGAAAGTTTCCTTCTGTTGCATAATGACATAACATCTGTATTTAACAAGCAACTTGTTGTTATGAAACTGTCACGTGTCTGCTCAGTACTGGCCAATAATGAGTGGGATATGTTATAGTAACTAGTCTTAGAACAGGTAAATTAGGTTTAAATATAGATTTATAGGTTTCCTGACTGAAGCATTATAGGAATCTTGAGTCAATCCTGGAGTAGTCCACAGGTCAACCCAGGCTTGTCCTGTGATGGGGGCCAGAGTAGGGCTCATTCTGTCCAGGATATTCCCCATTAGAGAGGTCACTAAGTGCGGGCTGCCTCCCTGTGCCTTAGTCTGGGCAGCTGCCCCACTGTCAGCCGCTCAAATCCCTCTCCATCCTCTCTTCATCCAGCTGACATACCACTGTGGTGTATCCATCCGCTGGCCCGCACAGTTGCTCTCTCTGAATGCCTTTTGTTCTCTTGTGGACATGTTGTTTTTATTTGTTCTACTGTTCTGTTATGTGCAGGACATGGGCAGCCGGAGCAGAGGAGCTTCCTTCGCCTCTTCTGTTTTTAACCTGATGAATGCCATCATGGGCAGTGGGATTCTGGGCCTGGCTTATGCAATGGCCAACACAGGCGTTGTTGGATTTTGGTATGAGTGAAGTGTTGAGCTGCTGACAGCTTCCTACATCTATTTTTGACTCTGACTCTCTGACAATTTGTGTTCCACAGTTTACTGTTGGTGTTAGTGTCGGCTCTGGCAGCCTACTCAGTTCACCTTCTACTCAAGCTTTGTGACCAAACAGGTGACACTTGCTGTATCTATTGCGAAACCATCTTTGAATAAAATGATCCGTGTCTGTTAATGAGAAGGACAATGACAGTGACAGTCTTCTTGTGTGTGGCTATGCTCCATTACAATGTTGATGGGCATAAATAAGACCTTTTAGTAAAATGATCTTTCCTCACAGGTATTAATTCCTATGAAGGTCTTGGAGAGCGGGCTCTACAGAAGCCTGGGAAGGTAAGAATCTGTGGTTACACATGACTGATCAGACCCTTGTCCACATGTAATAGACTCTTGTTCAATCTGCAGGTCCTGGTTGGATGTGCTATTCTGATACAAAACATTGGTGGTGAGTTAAACATGAGTTCATGGTTTCCCTTTCAACAGAAAGTGTTTGATTTACCAGAGGAGTCTCTCCTGTAACCTCTGCTCCACCTCACTCCTCTCTACTGTTTTAGCCTTTTCTCACTCCTCTGTTCAATTACTCTTTTGCCCTGACTCACTCTTTTGCCAAGATGAGGTCACACACAGATTTACGTTTGTCTTTTTATTTACTGCATCATTCTACATGGTGACAATATGTGCACTCTCTCCAATCTCACTCCTGCTGTCACCCTTTGTTGCTCCTGAGTCGCTTCCCAGTCCTGTTTCTCTCCTGCTTTGCATCATCATTTGTGCACTGCTCCTGGCATTGGGTTGTGAATGGAAAAGGCTCCTCTGCAGCCTGTTTCGGCCTGCACCTGGGCCCCTAATAACAGAAGGCAATTAGGAATGCTCTGTGTAAACATTCATTTGCACAGCCCAAGGCTGATCAGACCTCAGTTAGCCTGTGGCCCATGGCTCAGGTAGCTCCTTGTCAAGTCAGTGTTCATCTCTGACTGTGTGTACTGCCGTGCTCAGCTGTCACTTTCTACACTGTTGTTGAGATTAAATATTTTCTTCTTTTCTCTTCTCTTAAAGGCATTTTTAAGATGCAATTTGTAAGTATTGTCCTACCAAGAATTTCAGTGACAGCTTTGCTTCCTGTTGCTAACTGCATGCTTCTTTGCCTTTGTGACGGTTGCCTGCTATGAGCAGCTGATTGATGCTGATATTAATTTGTATTTTCCTTTAAAGTTGAAAATCTTAATTTGCTTTAAAAAATATATAGCGACATAAGTCACTGGTAATTTCACAGAAGGGGTGGCCCTCAGTCTGTGTGGGCTGTGGCGTTTGGGAGGAATTCCCCTGGATAAACAAATACAGGATCTAGGGGATTATTGAAAATGCTTATTTAAGGGGCGAATGCGAGTCCTGCCTCAGGGCACTGAGGTCCAGGCTCATAGGGTTAACTCAGGCTTCCTCGATCTAAATCCTTCCACATTATCTGCAGATAGGAGAAACAACAGCACTGCTCAAGCCGGCCTTTGTTCTGTTTTTACAACAAGCACATCTTTTACTCAGCCATTCCTCAATCCACCAACGTCTTTTGTTTTTGTCCGACCAGTGTAACTCTAGAGGTGTGACCCTTCCCAGATTGGTTAACTTGTAGGTGTGGTAGGAGGGGGTGCTGCTTAGTTTGGTGTCATTCATGCTGAAATAGAATCGTCTGAATGGCTACTAACAGGACTGGTTTGAACCAATCTCATTTGTGAAAGAATGCTGATGTATTTTTGTTTTCCATGCAATTTCATACACATTTTCACGTATTTGAAAATGAAGTAGATAAATAAAAATACTCAAATCTGATATATCAGGCTGGCTTCTTAAAACAAATCCATATTAAAACAAGCTACTTTTTTGAGCAACTCAATGATTCAGCTCTGTTAAATAGAGCCGTGAATCCCGTCACTGGTGTGGGGTGACTCTTAGGGGGAGGAGGGGTCCAGGAGTTGCTAATATCCTGTGTAGCTGTGAGGTAGAGTGGTTCAGGAACCTGGATTAGCGTCACAGATCATTATTGTTAGCATTCCTGCCTCACACTTCCCCAACAGCTGGAACATCTGCAGAGCGTCTGCGCACAGGGCTTTGCTGCACATCTGCTCCAGCCCGCTCCGCCCCGCTGCATTAACCGGGAGAGCCGCCACCCTCCTCGCCTGAGCTAAACCTAATTACTCGCAACACTTTAGTGCACTGTCAATGTAATTTGGGCCCTTGCTTGTCAGAAAAGACCATACATAGATATATGTATGATCCAAATTGTCAGACTTCTCAGTTTTTACACGTTATTTATCCAATAGTTTGTATGTGTGCTGTGCATGTTAATGAGGAATAAGGTAGACTTTATTGTCAGTCAGTGGGGAGGTTTGTCTTCACATACATCCACACATACAAATAAAACAAGTGAGACAAAGTCAGCAATAAAAAAGAAAAAAAAAGATAAAACCTTCTACACTTTCTTATTCACAAATGGAGGATGGAAATAAATCAATATTATTTGAAGTAAAACCAAGACAATGTGCAAAGATTGAACAAATGTGTGTCTGGCCTGGTGTTTTTTTGTTTAAAAGTAGTTTTGTTTTTTCTCTCTGCAGCCATGTCATCTTATTTGTTCATTTTGAAGTCAGAGCTTCCTGCAGCCATTAATGGATTCCTAAATACAGAAAACACAGGGTGAGTACTTGCAAAGCTGCAGTTTGTGACATGTATTGTTTGACTAAGTCAGTCCTGGTCCATGAAATACAGTCTGAGCCGCTGACCAGAGCACAGCCCAGTGCTCAGCCTGTGAATTACTAATCAAGCCGCCACCAGCAAAAATTAATCACTTTACTTTCAGCCTGAAGAGTAGAGACTAGTTCAGTCATTACATGTCTGAATTTACAGCTGCTTTAGATTAGTGTTCAGGCCAAATCTCTCACACATGTTCTCCCATCAGACTGATACGGCAGCAGATCAGTTATGCCATTGTAATTGCATCAGTACTGAGCGATCTAAACACTTGTGTTAATGAGAGCTGTTCACAGAGCACTGTACAGGCCTTGTGCTCTTGCTCAGTTGCATCTCGGAGCAGTTTCTAGTTGTGGCTCATTTGTTGCAACAAATCAGTGACTCAGCAGACTGTCAGTTTTCTTGTCATTCAGATGTGGTAAACACGCCTGATATGAGCAGCACAGCTGCCCCGGCGGCAGCAGGTTTAAACCCCCCCCCCCCTAAAGAACGACCAAGAAAAACACTCACGATCACTATTAAATGTATGAGCACATGGAGAATACTACATTTTCAGTCATGATATATCTACAGAAAAGACAAGCAGGACCTTTCTTTACAGTTAGGTCATCTGTGGCCAAGTTTTTATGCATATCTCCATTTTTCAGAACTGCTTGGTATGAAGATGGACGCATTCTTCTCATAATAATTACACTCTGTGTTGTTCTGCCTTTAGCTATTCTGCCCCGAGTCGGTAAGGCAATTGTTTTTGTGTTTGTATCTGACAATAACCGATTTAAAATTTGCATGATGTTTTTCAAACCTCAGGTTTTCTGGGATACACCAGTGGTCTAGCTTTTCTCTTTATGCTGTACTTCACTGTTGTGGTGAGTGTTGATGATCAACACTAAACACTCTTAGTCTGTATACAGTTCTGTTGTGGCTGACTGTTTTGACCTGAAGGTTGTAATGAAGAAGTGGACGGTCCCTTGCCCACTGCCAAACAACATCACCTCTTTATCAGGAGCCTGCCAGGTAAGAGGAGCACAGAAAGCTTCAGCCATGACCTTATACTATTATATCAAACATATTTATGCTATCAAAACGTGTTAGCTCAGCATGTTTAAGTAAGTTTACTAGAAACTCAGCTTCTGTTCAGCCCCGGAAGTAACGCTGACCTTCAGAAGTTTAATACACCCTCTCCCTTCTGTTGTGAAACTGTGCGTCACCTCCTCCCTCTTCTTACCAGCGTCTTTTTGTCCTGTCAGGTATCAAATTCTTCAGACTCCGAGTGCACAGCCAAGCTCTTTGTCCTCTCCAGTAAGGTACGTTGTGAGCGCTGCACATGTGGATCCTGTGATAGTGACATGTTGTGGAAAATCTGTCTGCTGTTCTGTGGTTTTCTGACTCTCGTCGACAAGACCGCTCTTTATGGGAGAAACTGCAGACCCAGAGCTCAGGCGGCCACATGTTTATGACACATCCAGACCACACTGACTGCACTGAGCATGTTACGACCTCATGTTGCTGTTACAGTGTTGAGGCCTTTCAAATGATGCCCTCCATAGCTCCCAATCAATCATTTTCAATCAACATTTTCAAAATCAGATTTCAATATCATAACACCCACATGAATAGAGGGCTATGAACACAGTCTTGTTTTACAGAGCGCCTATGCCATTCCCACTATGGCCTTCTCCTTCCTGTGCCACACTGCTGTCCTGCCCATCTACTGCGAGCTGGACCGGTGAGAGACCAAAGCTACACACTTTGTCTCCTTGTAAAAATCTGTAAAACTAATCCAATATGAACATGTTTCAGGCCCAGTAAAGCGAGGATGCAGAGAGTCACCAACATCGGCATTGGCCTCAGCTTCACTCTCTACCTCATCTCGGCCTTGTTTGGTTACCTCACCTTCTATGGTAGGACATCTTGACACCGGGTGAAAGCTTATGGTGTGAGGTTGTTATAGTGGGCTTCCTTTCTGCTCCAGCGCACGTGGACTCCGAGCTGCTCCAGGGGTATGACGTCTACTTACGGCATGACGTTTTGGTGATGACTGTGCGCCTGGCCATCCTGCTCTCCGTGCTTTTCACTGTGCCACTTATCCACTTTCCCGTAAGCCCCAACATCCAGATTTACCCATAACCTATTTTGTTACCCGTTTCTCTAAAATCAGTGTATTTTAGGCCCGTAAAGCAGCCACCCTCCTTCTGTTCGGAGCACGTCCTTTCTCCTGGTTCATCCACGGCCTGACCACTGTCTCCATTCTGACCGTCGTCTTGATCCTGGCCATCTTTGTCCCGGACATCAGAAACGTCTTTGGAGTCGTCGGTTTGTGCTTTTTTAAACGTGTGATTCATATAGTGGGGGAGGGGGAGGGCAGCGCGTGTCCAGTGTACACGCACCAGACTTGTATCGACCCCAGTTCATTGATTGCAGTGTGTGCTCGTGTATTATTAATGATCACACGCAGTTTATGAGCATTTCCTGTTTCATCTGTAGGCTCGACCACCTCCAGCTGCCTCTTGTTTGTTTTCCCCGGCCTTTTCTACCTCAGGATCAGCGGGCAGCAGTTCAGGTCTTTGGACTATGTCGGGGTAAGAACAATCTCATTCACTCTGGGTCTGCTACAAACATAACAAGCAGCAAGGTACTGCTTATGAGCACTTTACAGGGAGTGCGATGTTTATTTCTAAATTTCAATATGATATTTGAGCTTGTTATGATGGGTTTGAAATGACTCTTTGTAACATTCAACCAGAAAATAGAGCGAAATACAACCATTCATTTACTGACAGTCGTTTTATTGGGGGAAAATACCTTAAAATACAGGCATGAGCCGGCTCATCTTTAGATCCAAGTTTTGATGCTGTTGGTCTAGAACAGGGGTCTCCAACCTTTTTTACCCAACGAGCTACTTTTACACAACATGAACATCGGAGAGCTACCCATGTTCAAAAACACTTGTGAAAAACGCAACTTAGGTGGAGTTCACCCAGAAGAATTACTTGCCAAATGGTATTTCAAAGAAAGTGACTTGAATTTAGTCCTTATACTTTACTATATTGAACAAACTTCACAGATTGTGTTCAGCATGTTCAGAACAAAGAGAAAATGCATCTAAAAGTGTGTGTAGAGATGTAAAAAGTCTTTGGCGAGCTACCTGGAGAGGCTTGGCGAGCTACTGGTTGGAGATCCCTGGTCTAGAAAAAAGTGGAGAAAATGGGGGGAATTACATTTTTTTCTTTTTCATAAAATACATAATCAAAATAAACCCAAAATAAAAAAGGGGGAGGGCGGTAGTGAGAGGGGGGTGGAAAGTGTTTTTTTCTGCCCATGTCGTTAAAGGAAGCTTCTTGTTCCGTCCGTTGTTTCGCCTCAAGTAAATTGCACAAATGTAAAAGAAATTAAACGGAAGGAAAATACATTATTACATACATTATTAATATGTTTGATTGTTCTGTATATTTTTGTATAGGTATCGGCAAAAAAATATCGTTCAGGTATCGGTATCAAAAACCAAGTATCGTTATAGTACTGGTATAAAAAAATATGTAACGGGACCCTGCCCTGGGGAAACCACCAGCTACATTAAGTGCATTAAGTCCTCTTCCAATGGCTTTAATTGAAATTACATTAGGAGTCTGTATACGTTATATAGCTGTGGTGTTATGTTTTGAGTTTTGCCACAGTTTAGTTGATCATGTGACTTAGCGGCGCATAACCCGGACTGTTCTGCAGAGCGGCTTTGAGTGTGAAGCATAAAATGGGTGTAACATTTTGCAAGCAGGCAGTGGCGGCCATCGGGTCATGAAGTTGTGTGATGGTGGAATACTCGCGTGGTGTACAGTATTATTGAACCTGGTGCCGTATCATCTGTTTTTGCTGCAGGCGGCTCTTCTGGTGGTGTTCGGTTTAGCGGTGGGAACCCTCAGCCTGACTGTGATCATCCTGACCTGGGTCCGCAGCTCCTGACGTCGGCTGCGTATCCACCACCGCCACAGAGGGACACGAAGGGAAGAGCTCACCCACAGTAATCGCAATCACTTACCTCAGATTCAATGGTGCTTTTATTCCTCAGGCAGAACTAAAGACCAAATCCGGTTTCAGAGCTTTATATCATTCACAGTTATCATCACATTTTAATATTTTATCAATGACTATAATCAGCACATCTAATTTTTATGGCCATATTTTTTTACTCTATTATGTTTACAATTATTGGTGCTTTTATCCAAGCACATTCCTCTACTCAGATTGTAATTTTTAATAAAAAGGGTAAAACCTCACACTGCGCTGCTTCAAATCTTTTATCTGGACACGCCTCAGTGCCCCCCCCAATACTGCCTTAAGAGTTGTGTTTAGAAGGGGGGGCTCGTGTGGCTTCACTTATAGACGGGCCGTCAGCTCAAAATGTTTTCATACTCCTCTACTCCTACTTTAATGTAGCGTTTTAAAGACATCTAGTGTTTTTAATTTAACGCTCAGGCTTAAACAGATGTACGTCTCCAAATCATGACGAATCTATGGAATTTACCCCAGGTGGACTTTATAAAGCTGAGCAATGGGGCTGAAAACCTTTGCCAATCGGAAATTTTACTTTTTACATGTTTCTTTCCCCCCAGCTGTTGCAAATATGAACGAAAGGAGAATAACAACAACAAATGAAGTAAGTCCACTGTCATTTTAGTCTGCGGTCAAATTTTCATGTGTGCAGTAATATAATAGTTCATTAGTTCATTGTTTTTGGTTGGGGGGGGGGTCCATACTCTTCCACTTAATAATGATGCACTTCCTGGTTGCCGATGCTGCCAGTAAGACAAAATGTTTCCTATTAGAAGTAACCAAATCTTGGGATGTCAATGCCCACAGTACTACAATGACATGGATCCATTCGGGTTATATCTCAATACTACTCCATAACATATGTGCAAGGTCCCCAGCAAACATGTTACATCTTTATACCATTTACTTATCTACTGAATGTGTAAGAGTAAGGTGTCTTCTATGGACCCACTTTCTATTTTTTGGTCCTGTTTGTTTGGGAAATCATTTAAAGGTTGTATTTATAATTTCAGAACCTACTCTATGTATCTATGTAACAATATTCTTATGAAGATTTCCCGGAGCTCTGCCAAAAATAGTGCCTGATCCTCTTCCTCTGCATCCTCCACTCCCCCACGAACTAAACCATGCCCGCTTTCACTGCATCCTTTCTTGCAGACTTTCTCTTGGCCCCAAAGGCAGCACTAACCTCAGCATCCTTCTACCCATGCATTCACAAACTAATTTTGCTCAGAGCTACTGTCCTTAAATCCTTCAACATAGCTTGTCAACAATATAACTTGTTTGTTTTGGTTTTTTTGCCTCTTCATCCCAGAGGCGTCATATGAGTGTTTGAGTACTCAGTGTGCCCCTCACCTTTGGACTCCCCTCTCATCAGTTACTTAGCGCGTCATTCCACCCCCGACAGAAGACGCGATTCATCTTTTATGCTTTTCCTCGCAGTGTCGCCAACAAACAAACTTGGACTTTCTCGTCTTTCATTTCACTCATGCATGTTTGAGTGATTCCCCTTTTATTCATCTTTGTCTTCTGCTGATGTCTTTACACCGGCCTGAACGAGAAGAGGAAATTGTTTTTGTCAGGCGAGAGTACAAGTCAGTCTTTTCCATGTTTTCCCACGAATTTACATTATTTGAAGCTATAACAATGTAAGACGCCAGTGGAAAGGTGCTTAAAAATTCAAGAACTTGCCCAAAAGTGCTTTTTAGTGTGTCAATAATTGCAATCTATCCATCTCAGTCGCTGTATGTTTACACAAGACACACACACACACACACAGGTTATATTAGGTTAGGTTAGAGCAGCCCAACATCTGTTTAGTATTTACCACATTGTCTTGTCAAACAGGCATTCCTCCGAAGGTTGTTCCTTTAAGCTCTAAATGCTGCTGGCATGATGAGGGCTTCCCCTGTCTGTCACGGTGGCCCACTGGGTGAAAGCTGCATTCACTTGACTAAGTTTTTGAAGAAATTGTTTTTATTTCCAAGCTATATCCTCATATATATATATATTTTTTTTTACTACAACTCTAATCTAGAAGAACCTATGTTGCAGCAAATAAAAATAAAACCCTAAAATTTTTCCAAAGGAGTTCTAAACTAGGACTTGAGAAACACTGAACAATGAGGAGATGCTATATGACAGAACAGCATTAACATGAATATCTACTGCACTGTGCTTTATCTGAGAGCAGTACTGTATTGTAAAGCCATCCTCGTTGAAGTCGCCTTGTATCTACATTTATTCCCAGATGTGGCATTGCCGACATCATCATGGCGTGGCTCCTATTCTTAACCAAATGAGCTGCAGCAGAGCAAGGACAAGTGCAGTCTCCATTCGGGCTTGTGGTGCATAGTAAAATACAAACACCCGCCCTTCACGAGCTGATTTACATTTACATTACAGCTCTGGCGGCAGGTGTTCGGAAAGATTGATTTTCCAGTTTACAGCTCTGTGGTAGAACGCAGGAGAGGTGAATGAGAAAAAGACATTATCGGTTTGATCCTGTGAGATAAGGTTATTGTCATTTTATCCATTTCATTGTATTTATTAATACTCAGGCCTGTCTTTCCATTTCCACGTTACTCAAATACAAGCAAAGGGGGGGAGAGATCTGTTTTCAGGGCGAAGGCTTTGAGTAGGGGGGTCTAGCGCTGCCCCGGGCCGGGCCTCGGGCTGAGCTCTTAATGCAGCCCTGACGCCTCCCTGGCTGCAGCAGGGGCCACATCTGGAGCTGATTAAACGGAACAGGCCCGCGACACCGCCCCCCCCCTCACCCCCTCCTCTGCCGACTCCACTGTCCACTCTCACATTCCTCCACCCTCAGGACACACCACACAAATCAACATTTCAACTTTTACAGGCAGGAGCAAAACACCCAGAGTCGTTTTGTTGGCTTGTGTGCTATCGGCCATTCATTAGGCCTCATGCTGGGACTGGGAGACACTGATAATGTTTACATGTTTTGGAAACTGTAGCCATTCAGAGGGGTTGATGCTGTCGGGCACATCTCTTCTGATGCACCTCTGTGATCTAAGAGGTTTGACTTGTGTAGATCCAAAGCAATGACCTGGACAAGACATTAACATTCCATAAAGATTGCTATTGTGCCAGTAATACATTTAGTCCATTTAATGCCAAACTGTCTCTTTGTTTTTTGTTTTCAACCTCTTAACCCCCACCTGAATCCAACCCAAATCTAAAAGCTTCTTGGAAAAAGTGTCAAAATAGCAATAAAAATTAGACAAAAACAAGGAGGAAAATGCAACAAAAAAGCAACAAAATGTGAGAAAACACAACAAAAAAGTGATGAAAAAGTGATGGAAGGGTGACAAAAGATCCACAAAAAAGCCATTAAGATGTGACGAAAATGCAACAAAAAAAGCGATGGAAAAAATATCAAAAGCGTGACAGCAGTGTGAGGAAAAAGCTCCGTATAGATGAGTTTTGTGTAGGTCTGGACTTTCAAATGAGACATTACACTGACCTATAGGGTGTGACCTTATGGATTTGGATAAAGTTGAACTGGAGAAAATACACTCAGTTAATGCGGGGGTTAAGAGGTTAACCATGTAACAAGGTGGTTCCCAATCCAAATGTCAATTTTTGATCCTTTTAGTGCTTGAATTTCCTCCACTACAGAACCTTTTTCAGCAGTTGTTTGTTTTTTAGCTTAATTCAAACTGCTTCACTCCCCACTGTGTGTGTAGATGTTGAGTCCATGCGTGAATCCATATAATAATTGAAAACAACAACATAAATGCTCTTGAAAAGTACTAAATAAATGGGGCCTTCAATGTAAATGTCTGTGTTTCTGGTTGAAAAAGTTGCTCAGCCCGGGGGTCACCGTCCAGGCAGCTTTGCGTCCCGCAGCCCTGACTGCTCGGCACCGCTGCTCTGCTTCATTAGCTGCAGATATAGGGTGTACCCTGGGCTCGGAGCCAGCAGATTGAGCTGTCCAGAGTTATACATGCACATAAAGTGAGCCCAGACCCTGAGTGGAGGTGGAGACTCCCCAGGTGGCTAGAATTAAAGGCAGAGAGCAGAACCCTTCGGCCTAATGCAGTGTGTAGGGAGGGATGGAGGGAAGGGGGTGCACTGGTAGCTCTGGTCATGTTGAAATGATACATCACTTTGAATGTGTGTCCAACAGCACACGAAGGCAGCGTGACAGGAGCAAGTATATCTCCCATCTGTGCGCAAGAGAAGCATGTCTCGAACCAGAGGAGAACAAAGTAGTAAAAAATGTCCAGATTGGCTCCACTAAAATGTACAAGAAGGTAAAGATAAAAGTTGTTTTTTTTGTTTTTTTTACTTGATAAGAATTAAATAGGTTCATCTCTCAATTAAAAAAAAACAAATCAAGTAAGAGAAGAAGAGTGTGTGATGAAAACAAGTAATGAGCAACTGAGCAACATCACTGCAACAACACAGCAAAAGGGGTTCCTGGCGTACAGTTCCTTCAAACGTCCTTATGCAAAGGTCTGCATTTTAAGCAATCAATGTCTATGATTATTACCCAAACTTAGCTAAAACTAGGACTACACAATATCCAAATATCTATGACTGAAACTCCAGGCTCAGCTGTGGATTTATCAGGCAGAACCCAGGCTTGCGCCGCCATCTCTCGGTCACTGACATGTACTGCAATAGCCATAACAACAAAAACAAACCAAAAATGTTCCTCGGTCTTCTCCACTCAAGCGTTGTAGAGCAGAGAGTTTTCTTTCTCGACTTGAGTGGATATCGTGACATCTGGAGCCGTGTCGCTAAAAGCTTGTCTGAGTGTTGGTTGCGTCAGCGTCTCAAACCTTTGCGCGCACGGAGGTCAGCGCTTACAGACGCGCTCCCCGCACCGGGTCCGCTCCGAGCACTTTATTCCCCCACAGCTGGAGCGCGGAGAGATGCGGAGCACCCAGGGGTTAGAGCAGAGGTCACCCTACACACCATTAAAGGCTGACTACTGACTGGTGGAGGCGTTTATGGATGAAGCAGAGGGCCTTCACAGGGAGAGGGAAGGGAAAGGCCAAGGTGAACAGAGGAAGGAAAACGTGTTTTTAGTGGCACGGGTTAAAGTAGGTCTATTTATTAAATCTATAGTCTGCATAGAAAGATAGAACAGAAAGCAAAGTCCATTAGAATTCTTAATCCTATGTCCTGGACGCGCGTCACTGCTTTAGGCTGCGTCAGGCAGTATCACCATAATTAGACGCCAACTAATTGACGTCGTAACCTTTTGAATTTCGCTTTGGTTTGGCATTTTGTTCATTTCAATGTATGGATGAATTTTCAATTTTGTCGCTTGAATTGCCCTTTATTTATTATAACAAGCAAAATATGTATGAAATTATGTTAAATAAAATGAGCCTGATTAACTGTAGCCTCACCTTTTGGCACCACCCTCAATTCGGTCGTTTGTAAGCTTGCACTATAAATCTCCCCAAAAAAAAAATAAAAAAAAATAATAAAATAAAAATAAAAATAAAAATAAAAATAAAAATAAAAATAAAAATAAAAATAAAAATAAAAATAAAAATAAAAATAAATTAAAAATAAGGTCTTTCACAAAACCTAAAAGGCCATCCTACAATTTTTTTTAAAAAAGGTCGTAATGTCACGTTTATGTCGAGCACGTGCCTTTACCACCACTACAAACAGCAAGTTAAAGCTGTGACGTGTAACATTTTTTTTCTTTGACCCGAACTCGTTTCTAGCTCTCACAATTCCTCCTGCATGTCTGATTTGTTCAAGCAAATTGTTTATATGCACGTGTCGAGCCTGTGTGCAGCTTTGAGCGGTAGCAAAGTGAAGAACCACCCCACAATACAAAAAAACTACTCTTTACAACAACAAAAAGTCAGGCACTCTCGCTTTAACGTCCAGTACAAGTAGGGCGGAAATCTAGAGCGCGATGCATCATGGTCCTTGTAGTCCTGTTCGGCTCCACAACTGCACGGGCGCAGTAAACGCGGAACCTGTGCACCGCAGTGTTGTTGCTTCCTATTTACAGTAGAGCCTCCCAAACAGGTTCACCGTGGCCAGCACTTGCACCGCCGCTGCGCAAAGGAACGGGGCAAGAATGACCTCGGCATGAACACAACTTTACGAAGAAGTAGGAGAGACTTCACAATATGCGTTTTTTGTTTCGGTAGTTTTCTAACATGAGGTGAAGCCGAGAGACCAAGCCTTCCCTTGAGGTGCTTTTTGCTCTCGTTGCGGACTTTGTTGACAGGATGAAGTTTAATGGTTACCTGAAGTTGCGCATCGGCGAAGCTGTGGAGCTGAAGCCTACCACCTACTCCACGCGCCACTCTGTCATCTTCAACAAAGCCCCCCCGGCCCTGGACCCCTACATGGTGGTCAAGGTGGACGACTTAAAGATTGGGCAGACTCACACCAAACAGAAGACCAACATGCCCACGTACAACGAGGAATTCAGCTGGACCGTGAACGACGGGACGCACATAGAGCTCGCCGTCTTCCACGAGACACCTATTGGATACGACAACTTCGTGGCCAACTGTACCATCCAGTTTGAAGAGCTGCTGCAGAAATCCAACACGGGGGAGAACTTCGAGGGATGGGTGAGTGACACATGAAGCCTACTATGGATTACTATAGGAAACCATTAACATTTACAAAGAGTTCATAAAAGCTCGGCAAATGGAAACGAATTTCTCTAAAAGAAAAAGGGGGGAGAAAAGAGAAAAGAGCCCAACATTGAATCTCAGTATTTTTGTGCATTTGCAAACAAATGTCTACAGCCAGTATGTTTGGAAGTGGACAAATCTTCAGACAACATTTGGGGCTTGAGATCCTTAAATCCAGTCATTGTTTAGAGATTACATAAAGAGACAACTGTAAATTGGAAGTGAAAGTACTCAATATTGACCCAAAATATAATTTTCGAGCAATTGCAAAAAAGCTACCGCAGTAGTATCCTCACTGTAGTACTCCACCATAATAATAAAGATCAGTTAATTTTACTGTAGGATTTCTGAGCAAAATGTACCATTGCATCACCCGACCACTCACACATTCACACACCAGTGCACACTCAACACTGAAGCTGAAGTGTCCTGCTCAAAGGCTCAACAGCATGCGTTGCAGCTGTGTGGAATTGGAGCTGGGTGATTTGACGATAACAGACGAACCGTGATCTGATTCCTGTCACAATCGGACTATTTGGAGAAACCGTCATATCGTGATTCAGTGGTATCCTCCTGCTCCTTCCTCCTGTTGGTCAGAGTCGTCCTGCTCTCAATGACTGACAAACCGATTTAACCCATCTCAACAAAGTGTGATCATCCAGAGGCGCTAGTTCCCTCTTAAAGGCAATATTTCTGGCCACCTGCTTCATGTGGGGCTACTTAACCTATAACTCTCCTCGCTGTAGTGTTGTGCTGCACCAGCCCGCTCTGGTCTCGATGGGGCTGTGGACCAATATCTGCAGGTAGAAAGTTACCCGAGCCTAAAGGGCCTGAGGATGCAGCTCCACACTGACGAGGCTCACACAAAAGAGCAGAGCTTTACAGCAGGGCAAATGTGACTGGGACAATTAGCACTGAGACAAATGCAAAGGCTGGTTAGGGCTTTGCCAATTAGTCCAACAAAGAAGGATTTCATGATGAACATCGTCAGAAATAGCACAAAACCAACATTCAGGTCATCATAATAGTGGAGTTGTGCTCTTCGACTCGAAAGCAGACCTTCATTCTTGTTACCATTCATGTTCATATGTTTATTAACATGAGAATTGTTCTATTGTTGCTCATCAACCGTTTGGAGGGTTTCATGGATCAGTTGTTTAAAATTACGGCAAAACATTTTTCAAAAATGAAGCAAACTATAACTTTTACTTAACCTTTTTCCTTTTCTTTCCTGACCTTGTGGTAGAATTGTGGCCGAGGAGTTGAATTTGATTTGCATTTGTAACTCCATACATTAGATTTGCAAATAATGATCCTTCACTTTACAGCCGCCCACACCAGAGCAAAGTGCTAAGTAGTTCTAGGGCCCAACCCATATGGATGTTTTTAAAGATTTTACTCTGAGATAAGACATATGGGCTCCCAGATGAAATTACAGCATGATTGTTGAAATATTATTTCATCAGTGTGCAACCACGGAAGCAGACGACGACTCTAGCTGTTCTCAGTATTGCAGAGTGCTATTGCTGCTACGAGGGTATTGTATGGTCCCTGCATCTCCCTGTAAAACTGTAAACTGTAAAACCGTGGGGCTGTGGGCTGAGAGGTTGCAGGAGATCTGACTGTCAGTTGCCTTTCTGCGGGCCTGCACTTGCCCACATCTGTGTGATCCCACTTGCTCTCACTGCTGCAGGCCTCTCACTCTCACTCTCTGTTGGCCTGTGTCCAGATCAGCACGCTCTGGCTCATGTGGCACCGTCTGTAAACACAACACTGGGATTTACATGCTGAGACAATCCACCAAGGAACCCTGCCACTATCATCGCCATTAGTTAGCGCACTGTTTTTAACTGTTAACACATGAACGTAAAACAGGAACAGAGGTGCACCGATATGTTTGTGCCCAATGAGCTGTGTCAAACTGAAAGTGTGTGAAGGGGGCCTCGGACCAGTTTGCAGCTACTGGCCAGCACAGTTCAAGGTGAAACCAAACCACAGTTGTCACGGCGACCTTTATTTCTGCCGCTCTGATCGGAAAGTGCGGGATGGCCGAGGTGTAGGCTACTGACAACTCTCAAACAGGAAGCCACACAGCATTTAACACCTCCATTTGGAACAAACCCAACTTCGCACAATAGCAGCATCAAAAATAAATAAGTGAAGGCAAAGCAGCAGAGACGAGAAGCTTTTCCAAACAGGTTTCTAGAAGTCCTGAACTACAGTTTCTTCCTAAATAGACCAGAATATGAAGTTACCTCACTGTAATTACACTCGTCCACGTAACTGTCTATTGTGACGAGAATCCGGAGCAGGCTTGACGTACTCAGTATGTTGTCACACAGCATTTCTTTTGATGATGACAAAAGCCGAATAGCTCTCTTGCCTCTCTATGGTTTGCAGCTATGAATAAAAACAGATATCTTGTCAGACATCTAAAAAAAACATAGTTTATTATTACATATTACATGAGGAAGATGGCATGATGTTGGCATGTGAGTGTGTGTTTTATTAAAAATCTTATTTGGTAGTAAAACCAGAGACAAGTTGTACATTCAAAGCCTCATGTGTAAAGAAACTTTCTACACAAATCAATAAATACCATGATTGTATACAGCCCACGTTTGTTCAGGCGTGTGAGGAGGATTTTAGCTCAGGCAGTGACACTGAAAACGGCGTATCCTTTTATATATCCTATATTTTCAATGAAAATCCGCAAATCAACCAAAAAACTATAAATGCCAGCTTAGTGTTTGACATCCTTTCTGGACTGTGAAAAGTCTATTAATATGTTTAAATGTTTACAGTCTGTCTCCTTATGTATTTACCACCACCAACACTGCATGGCTTTAGCCTCAATCTGACAGTCTGTCGTGGCCACCTGTAAGCCAAGGGCACACATGTTTCGAGGACCAGCAGAACCAGCCTGACCCGCTCCAGATGCCTTCAGCCTGACACACAAATATGTATCAACATATTTGTGCCGTCGTCACTTCAGATGGTGCTGTAGGGCGCAGTTTTCAAATCCATGCCCATCAATAATATAACTATAGAATTATTTCAATTGTTTAGAAATGAATTTAATGGCATTGGGTAAAGGTCTGTGCTGATGTGTGTGCAGGTTGACTTGGAGCCAGAGGGAAAAGTGTACACTGTGATTACTCTGACCGGATCCTTCACTGACGGTGAGTGATCTGCTGTGGACAGATGACTGCCTCTGTGTCTGCTTCATTACAAGTAACAATGAGTCACCGTGTAGTAGTAGCCTGTACTGCAGAGACTGCTTTTCTGCACTTCTGTGTTCAGAGAAAGACCCAAAAGGATAAGGCTTACGATGTAAATGGTTACAACACACACACACACACATGGTGCACAAATGTAATATAATGATATAATTATAGTTAACAAAAAAAGATACAAATAATAAACATAAATATCACAGGAAGACACAGAAAATACCTTAGACATTGAGGGAAATGGGAATTGGAGATGAACATAATTTTGAAGGATGAGGACTGGGAACAGACACTGCAGGAGGGACATGAAATAACAAAAAGGCCAGGCCTTCGAGCTCCAGTGGAAAACTAGAATTACATTTTTTTTAGAACTCCCTTTGTAACATCCGAGTTTGGAAGAACCTCAGACCAATGTTGGAGGGGCTGTGGTCAGGGTGGAGGCCACGCTCACGCATTTTGGGACTGTCCAATATTATTCATTATTGGACAGACACACAAAGTGAAATCAATTGTTTAGGTGTTGAAATTCCATTGGAATGGAATGTGACAATTTTGTGAATATTCCCTCACAATCTCAGCTAGAATTGTAACATTTCCCAATTAAAAATACTACGTACTCTTAATCGCAAAGAAAATGATTACGATCTCTTGGCTCAAACCTCAGCCCCCAATGGAAAAAGAAAGAAGTTTATGGACAACTGCTTTTCATTTGTAAATTCTATTTTAAGTTGATCTTTGTTGTATTGTATGCATTTATGTACCTTTATTGTTTTGTTGCGTTTTAAAATGAAAAAGAAGTAAAAACAAAAACATACATACATATACTGTATATATCTAGGGGGGAAAAAGTCCACACTGGATTCTTTATAAAGGTTTTTACCAACTTTGAACAGTTAGTGACACTTAGTTTTTTGTATTACAGGAATACTAAGGAACTATATTCTAGCTACTAACTCATCTGTTGTCAGTCTAATGTGTAATTTGCGAGTTGCGGTAAGAACAATCTGATGTGTGATAAAGTGGAAGTCCATAAATGACTCATAGAGCTGCACTTCTTCTCACTATTGTCAGTAAGCAGAATACTGTACGTCACTGTTCCCTTTTCAAAAGTGATCTCACTTTAAGCCACTTATTTTCCATAGCACTAACTCAGAACTGTGTGTGCAGTATTCCCAACAGCTTATAAAGCATTTTGTATGGTTGCCTGCAGATGAATCCATAGTGCGCCCCCCGCAGAAGCAGCCCAAGGAGCAGCACAAGGAGCTGACCAGGACGCGGCAGGGAGCAGTGCGGCGCAAGATCCACCAAGTCAACGGTCACAAGTTTATGTCCACGTTTCTCCGACAGCCCACCTTCTGCTTCCACTGTAAAGAATTCATCTGGTGAGGACTGCTCCGGTCACCGCGTCCTCCTCAATGTCTCAAAACTGCACAAAGGCTGTTCACTCACTGTGTTCAAACAAAAATGAAGGGTTCAATGAGAGCAGCACATCAGCTATGGGAGTTTTCACGTTTAAGGGACCCCATATTGTAGTCCAGTGTTTTCTTATTCCATTGTAGCTCATGTAAAATATCCAGTCACCAATAGTGTGGGATATTTTACAGCAAGTTTTCCCAGTCATAGTGAAAGAGTAGCATTTCACCGTGAGTTTTTCACCGATGCTGAGTGTTTGTGTGTTTTGATCTCTTTCAGGGGGGTGTTTGGAAAGCAGGGCTACCAGTGCCAGGGTAAGCTCACAGTTCTCCCACATGTCACTTCATAGCATTACAAAGCGAAGTGACATGTTTCTGTTGTGTGTTTCAGTGTGCACGTGTGTGGTTCATAAGCGCTGCCATCAGCTGGTGGTCACCGCATGTCCGCGCATGAAGAAGAAGACTGAGATCGAGCAGGTGAGAGCTGCCCTCAGGTCCAGAGCGGGGCTTTGGCACAAACACCATATGACTTATAGCCAGCAGAAGCTCTTTGTTAGAGCGTTCGGCCATCGATTAATTGAACTTTGTGTACTTTTTGGTTTCCGGTCTCCTTTGAGGTCAATGAAAGTTCACAAGAGACTTACGGTTTCCAATAGATTAAATCATTTTCCCTGAGAATGCCTTTTTTTTAATTTTACTTCCAGCATGTGTGCACTATTTTAAACTCCTCTACTTCTGCATTTGCCTCTAAAGCTATTTTATCTCCAGTTACATGCTAAAATTTTCAAATAGTATACTTTTCCACTGTTAATTTTTGCTGAACACAACAAGTTTTGGTTCCTGAAATTAAAATAAGCAACCGTGGCTGCACTGAGAAAAATGTGCTGTCTCATATTCAACCCAACCTGTACAAAACTAGAAAACCTTTAAGTACAAAATATGCAGCATCGTGCACCCATCTCTAACTCTCCACTGTCTTGTCTGTGTTTTCAGCCAGTACAGCAAGGTTTCAGTATCAATGTTCCTCACAAGTTCAACATCCACAACTATAAGTCTCCCACCTTCTGTGACCACTGCGGCTCTCTGCTGTGGGGCATTGTCCGGCAAGGCTTGCATTGCAAAAGTATGATTTTTTTTTTTTACTTGGATACAACACTAACCACCACCTCCCCTTTCCCTTTATTACAACCTTGTGTCCCTGTCTGCTCTTCCATAATGTGTGTTTCTCGCCTCAGTTTGTAAAATGAACGTTCACATCCGCTGCAAAGGCAACGTGGCCCCGAGTTGCGGCGTCAACAGCGTGGAGCTGGCCAATAAGCTGTCCGAGATGGGTCTTCATCCGGGAGGCCTCTCCAAGCGCTCTTCGGTGGTACGGCGTGACCAGATCAAATGAAGATGACTTTAATCTCCATAGAACTGTCCTGAATGTGTTGTTGTGGGCGCAGGTTAAGGGCAGCCAGGTGATGGCGCCACAACGCAGGGACAGTATGGAGATGTTGCCTGACACGATTAAACTGGGCCTCAATGACTTCACCTTCATCCAGGTTCTGGGGAAAGGCAGCTTTGGCAAGGTGTGTGCACACTTGAGAGACTGGGGCTCTGTTATTCCCCTGTCATATTCAATTATGCATAGTAGCGCTCAGGAATTAGTTGGAAGCAAACAAAATGCTGGTGACTGAGTGTGCATATCCATTTATTCTTGTTAAAGGTGACACACTTTCACAGTCTCCCACAGCTCAAATCCTGGGTTATGATAAGACAATAGATGAGTGCAAGAATCATTTCATAATTTGCATGATGAGTGTGGAGGGGAAGTACTGAAGGATGCAGACAGACAGAATGAATAATCTCACAGAATCTTTTGTTGTTGTTGTTGTTGCCTTGGGAGAGGTAAAGAAAGTATCAACACCAATATTTGACCCCATTAGAGGATCCGTTACAGGATATCAACAGCACGTCTCGTAACTGTTGTAAACTGTTAGATGGGAGTAGTTTAGAAAGCAGAGCACCACAGCCTTACTTTGTGCTGACATTCTCACACGCTGTCTGTGCTTTCATGTGTTTGCAGTTTGAGGTGTGAGCCACAGCTGTGTGGGCCGAGATGGAAAGGAAAAAAAAACATGCAGACTGCACATTTCCTGAGGTCTAAACTTAACCCCCCTAAAACCTTAGCCTAGTTTTTAATCCGCTAATTTTGGTTTGTAGAAAATGAAAACTGTGATATAAACAAGGGGGAGAAAAAGTAACTAAAAAAAAATAGATTAAGTGATGAAAGAATAAATGGACAAGTCAATAATGGCATCTTTCTTTTAATTTCACACCTCAAAATGCAAATAGAAACCGCGATGGACAGAGAGGTGACCAGCTTCTTGGTCCTTCTTGTCCTGTCTTGTAATATCTAACTGGCTGCAGCTGTTTGTTTGTCATTGTGGGACGTTGCCTTTCCTGTGTGCAGGTGATGCTGGCGCGGCTCAATGACTCGGAGCGGGTGTTCGCCGTGAAGGTGCTGAAGAAGGACATCATTCTGCAGGACGACGACGTGGAGTGCACCATGACTGAGAAGCGGGTGCTGTCGCTCGCCCGCTGCCACCCCTACCTCACCCAGCTCCACTGCTGCTTTCAGACGCCTGTAAGTCTCAACACGTGTGAAATTAGATTATTATTATTAATAATAATAATAATAATAACAATAACAATAATAATTTTTGAATCTAGGGTGAGCTGGTGTTTTTTAGTTGCACTTTGCTGACACTTTTATTTAGTGTATTTGCAATTGCTTTTCCAAACAGTAGATGGCAGCAGTTTGTCAGGGAATCTTGCTTGCAGCAGGTTAAATGTCAGCTCTTTAAAAAACACCTTGTCCCTAAGTTTGACCTACTTCTTTGATCAAAATAAAAAACGAGCGAGGGCAACCAGGCTAAAGCATGCGTAGAGACCGGAGGGATTAGTTCAGCCATGGCCTCTGACTCCTGTTACATAAGTGGTTTCATATATTGAAAGACAATAGATTTCAGCACATATCCCAGTCTACAGGAGATGTAAGACGGCCTGTCCTCTTTGTGTTACCTTGAGTTTTCCTTTCCTCCCATGGTCCAAAGAAATCTATGTATATTTGAACTAACGATCAATAACTACTAGCCATGGCCCGAGGATTATCTTGTGTGATTACTCCCTAAGTTAGAAGTCATGCGTGTTAGTACAGCTGCTCATGCCATAGTGTCTGCTTTCCTCAGGACCGACTCTTCTTTGTGATGGAGTTTGTGAGCGGAGGAGACCTCATGTTCCACATTCAGAAGTCCAGGAAGTTTGAGGAGCCCAGAGCGCGCTTCTATGCTGCCGAGATCACCTCTGCACTCATGTTTCTCCACAACAAGGGCATTATCTACAGGTGGGAGTTACAGAGGCTAAGGATTCTCCTACCTTTGACCAACTACTTGTCAGACAAATGCAGTGCTTCAATACCAGTGAGAGATTTTGCCAACCAATGACAAGACATTACACGGGAAAACTGCCCCTTTATCCAACTCATGAACATGAAGAGATAGATGCAATTGATTGATTTAGTCTATTATTTTATTTTATTTTATTTTATTTTATTTTATTTTATTTTATTTTATTTTATTTTATTTTATTTTATTTTATTCTATTCTATTCTATTCTATTCTATTCTATTCTTTTCTTTTCTTTTCTTTTCTTTTCTTTTCTTTTCTTTTCTTTTCTTTTCTTTTCTTTTCTTTTCTTTTCTTTTCTTTTCTTTTCTTTTCTTTTCTTTTCTTTTCTTTTCTTTTCTATTCTATTCTATTCTATTCTATTCTATTCTATTCTATTCTATTCTATTCTATTCTACTCTACTCTACTCTACTCTACTCTACTCTACTCTACTCTACTCTACTCTACTCTACTCTACTCTACTCTACTCTACTCTACTCTACTCTACTCTACTCTACTCTACTCTACTCTACTCTACTCTGTCTGTTTGCCTGCCTGCTTTTTTACTTTCATTTTGTGTATTAAAATATTGTAAAATACTGGAATAAAATGTACTGTTGTATCTCACAATATTGTAGCCAAAGATCATTGGGCGATGTTCCAGTATAGAGGGTGCCGTTAAAGAGGCATCATGTGGTCAGTAAATCCAGCCCATAATTAGATCTTTATGTGCGGCCCGCAGAACATAGCATGACTGTTTGCTCTCAAGGCCACACGTAGCCCTCACCAAAAATAATCAGAGAATGAGCGTGCAGACCAGTGCAGCCTTATCCTCGTCCTATTATGACTGTAAAATACCTGATGATGGCTTACACTTGTATTGCGCATTTCAAGCCTGTGTTACAAAGCTTCTCAAAGCGCTAAACTGTAGTCAGTAGTCATTATTCATTCATGCCATAGTCAGTGGTGGCAAGCTACTGTTGTAGCCACAGCTGCCCATTGGGGTAGCCTAGCAAAGTGAGGCTGCCAATTTGTGCCATCGGGCCCTCCGACCACCACCAACCACTCACTCACACTCTCATTCACTCTTTGCTTAATTGTACTTGTTTCTAGTGAAAGGGGAAAACGGAAAACTCAGAGGAAACCTGCGGAGACTCAGGGAGAACATGCAAACTCCGCACAGCTGTGAAGCACAAGAACCAACCACTACAGTTGTGCAGTGGGGCTTGTGCTTACATAGAAAATTGTACTGTAAATACCATGGTTTTCCTCAACAACATTGTCAATATTATGAATGTAACGCCTCCTCACTAACTATCAGCCCTTTCTCCTAAGCCTTAGCACCACATACCTCTGCCCTTAAGTTTAATTAGCTTACCTTTCATGTATAATGACACATAAACAAACCTTACCTGCATTTGTTTTTTGTTTTTTTTTCCTTCAGAGATCTAAAATTAGACAACGTTCTGCTGGATAAAGACGGCCACTGTAAACTGGCAGACTTCGGCATGTGTAAAGAGGGCATTTTTGAAGGAGGAGCCACAGCTACCTTCTGTGGAACACCAGACTATATCGCCCCAGAGGTCAGTGTCTCCCGTCGACACCACATGGGGACATAAAGCGTATTCTAAACAAATATCCCAAATTTAGATCAGATTAGATTATTGTTTTGCTGTAGCCGATATTTCATCACACTCACTTTGTTGACTCTGCATTGATGTTGGCATATGTTCCCAGATCCTTCAGGAGATGATGTATGGGCCTTCGGTGGATTGGTGGGCCCTTGGCGTGCTCCTCTTCGAGATGCTCTCGGGCCACGCCCCCTTTGAGGCGGAGAATGAAGACGACCTGTTTGAGTCCATCCTTAAAGAGGAGATCGTGTACCCATCGTGGCTCAGCGCGGAGGCCGTCAGCATCCTCAGAGCGGTCAGTCTCACGTCCACTTCCTGAATACACCGATTTCACATGTACTTTCATTCATACAAGAGGCGCTGTTTTGTTATTTTAGGGTTCAGAGGCCCAAGGAAACAAAAGTAAAACACAAAACTAAAAACATAATTTTAACTTTTATTTCAATAATCAGCCGTTTAGAATATTTTATTAATATTAAAGTTTTGTTGAAACAAGCACTGCACTTACTAAAACCATTCATAAACACTGTGTATCTAGTTCTAAAAACAAAGGTGTTTCACATATTGACTTCTCCCCAAGTGCAGATAGTACAGAGACAGTCATGTGCATCTGTATCGCAACCTTGAGTCTGACTGTGCAAAGTGTCCAGCTGTGTGCTCTGAATGTTGCATAACTATGTTTAGACACCGTTCAATGACTCCCTCCGTGCACACATATATGCCCTATATAAACATACCGCGTCATGATTCGATTTCTTTTATTGCATAAGCTGTTTACATAAGGGTTTAGTGGGCCGGCGCATGTTCTCTAAAGCGTTTTTTGAATGTAGTGGAGTTATTGGTACATATGTTTGTGCATAGCTGTAATGAGTTTCAGTGTGTTCTGTTGTTATGTGAAACTCTGTACCAGTGAGGCAGCGCACTGAACATTCCTAACAGGCTCCACAAGTGCAAGTGTACAGTGTGTGGAATCTCCCATCATCAGCGCCTCATCTCCTGCAGAATTCAAGTCTGTGCAGGCCAGCCACCCCCTGAGAGCTTATAAAGCCTGGCCTCGTGATGTCTATCAAAGCAGGCACATATCCTTTTCTCAGGTTGTCAAATCCAATTTTGTCTGCCCTTGAGCTCTCTTTGAACTCCTTTTCAAATGTAGCAAGGCAATGTTGATGGAGTATATTCATGTACCTCGAATGCATGACCTTGGTCTACTTAAGGGAAGACACCGCATGCAATAGCTCAGTGTTTTTATTTTTATTTATTAGTTTTTGTACTATTTTGCTCTCGTTACACACACTTTCACCTGAGAACAACTTGATCTACTACAAAGAAATATGTTTTGTTACTAACTGACTCAATGTTTCTCCGTATATGGCATCTGTCCCATTGAGTGGACGGCACTTCCTCTTAAAGACATGTCAAGCTGGCGGCCTGTGGGCCAAATCCGGCCCAGAAGATGATTTAATCTGAACACCGACTTGTAGAGCATAAATTCCTGAGTATGTCAAAAAAAGAGCCCTTTCCTGTGTGGAGTTATGAATGTTGAAGGAAATAACCAGAATACTCATTCCAACTTAAATAAATTAGTGCCCTCTGTCCAGCAGAGGGCAAAAACAACACATTATATCCAAGTGGTAAATTGAGAGTCTTCTTCAGGGCAGCTGTAGCTACAATAGTAGCTTACCACCACCGAGTGTGAAGTGAATGAACAATGACGATAGTGTACGATGAGAAACTTATGACACATGCTTGTAAAGCGCAATACAAGTGTGAACCATCATTATTACAGACCCGGGCTTTTGACTAAAACAGCACATTTTAAAATCACAGCTCAATATATTTAATTAATTGGAAAAATTGTTCTCTCAATAGTATTTTCTTGTTTACATTATAAACATGCGGGGGCATATTTATCACGTTAAATGCGACCCGCCAAGGAAGCTGGACTTCGGCCCATGACCCAAATGAGTTCGACACCCATAGAAACTAGTCTTCCTGTCATACATTTAACAATGTTTTGAAGCTTTTTAGAAGGATTTGTTTATATTTAATTCTTTACTGGATTTCTTGAAATAAAAAAATACATTTAAAAAAGGCAAAATTTTATTTATTTTCATAGACTTTTTTTCCCACCAAAATCCTCCCTAAAAAAATCTTGGCATCTAATATGTCAACAAAATATACCCTTAAATCTAAACCTGTCTCTATCCATTGTTCAGATTTTGCTGCCACGAACACATTTTTTGTCTTCAGACCCAGCTTTTTTCGGCGTACGGATCCTGGAAGAGCACCTGACTGGCTAAGACACCTAACCCACAGCAGCGCTCACTCGCCCTCTCACGCAAATATACATTTTAGTTTAAAAAAAAAATGTTTATTTTAATGCCTTATTTCAAGATGGAAAATTGCAGAACACTTTGTCTTACAATTATGCCCATACATTTATAGCAAAGGTTCCAAATTGAAATCTATCTGAATTAAAAAGAATAATGATAATGATGATTCACCTGCCGCATCCCGCCTTAAACACTAATCCAGCCCAGAGCACCTGTGTTCAACAGGTAATGTTTTAATGTGTGATTTGTGTTGTGACTCTGGGGATGACACTGTCCTCGGGCGAACAGAAGCTGATGCCAATGGGAGCGTCCAAATATAACAAGCGGAGCACTTGTTTTAAATTGGAAAATGGGGTGTGGCTGTATGTTGTTTTGGATGCTGTCCAGACATGGTGGGAACTAGTTGAACTCATTTCCAAAACACTATGAAAATTTAAACATTACAGAGGTTTGAAAGTGACAGTGTTTTGAGTTGTTTGCACACTGTAGAATTGTGTAAGCCGTACTATTTGATCTTGTGTAATAATGCATTGTGTGTGAGTCAACTGAATTGTGCGTCAACAAATTTCCCTTTAATTTATGCAATAAAAAAGTCTTTTGACCTACATTCTGTATGTCAGGAGGTGACAAATATAAAGACGTTGTTAACCCTTACTCGTTGTAAATGTACCTTTGGCTTTTTATCATTTATGCTAAAATAATACCATAATACAGAATATGAGTTTTAGCCTGCTGTGAGTACTGTAAGTTGCTTAGTCTGCATGTCTCACCCATAGTTGCTGACCAAGAACCCAGCTCGGCGCCTGGGCTGTGTGACCTCTGAAGAGGGGGAGAGTGCTGTCACCAGTCACCCGTTCTTCTGCAGCATCGACTGGGACAAACTCAACCGCAAAGAGATAGAGCCGCCGTTCAAACCACGGATTGTGAGTGCATTTCTGTATCAACGGAGGTGAAAACTAGTTCATAGACTAGTTCATAGTTAAGTAATTCCCACAGATAATTTCAGATCCATGATAAAGCATCTTGATCAAGCTGTAACATGGAGGTTAGTATCACAGCCAGACAGATGTAATTCAAGCCTCAGTCTAGGACAAACAGTTAAAAGAAAACTCTGTTAAACTACCTTTGTAAGACAGAGTTCCTAAAACCCTTCTGGAGTATGTCACTACATTAACAACAAGTCTCATTATCTTCTACGGTCATGCATAGACAGCAAACTGACTCATAATGACTACTGTAGCCTGTCAGTGCAACTGGATGGAAGTGATGCATCATTACCAGACTCATTATGATCCATTGACTTTAATGAAACCTTAAATATGTTGACCACAGCCGTGCTTTCAGTCCATTGATGGCATGTTTCAGTGCCCAACGTTGTCTCCACTAACAGATTTATTTCGTGTTGTAGAAAACACCTGAAGATGTGAACAACTTTGACCCGGACTTCACTCAGGAGGAGCCCACTCTGACCCCCATGGAGGATCCTCTCATCCCATCAGTCAACCAGGACGAGTTCAGGGACTTCTCCTTCACTTCTGCGGAGCTACTGCAAGCCCAGTGACTCCAGTCCACCCATACAATGCCATGTACGATCCAGCAAAGGACTGCCACATTCCTCATGGACAAGACTTCACCAGACCACAAGCTGCACAGAAGGAACTCGTGTCAATGGCAAATAGTGACTTCACATGCCTTTTTGACTTCTATTTTATTTGTATATTGTCTTTTTACTCATGAAGTTTGCTTTTTGTTGAAGTGAAAAAAAGCACTTTTGAAGCACAAACAAGTGGTTTGTTGTCACTTTGCCTTTAAAGACACATTACGGAATATTTGAGGTGCTCTAGCAAGACAAGAGCAACTAAACTGTAACAAGCACCAGCAGTGCCAAATGTCCTCCTGATGCCCATTCTTACACAATCATATTTTTTCTACAGATGCTTTATGCTTTAACTTTTAGAAGAAGATGTTGCCATTTCAGATAAAATTCAACATAACTTGGCATGGCACTGTGGTTTAAAAATCTCCAAACCAACAATTAATCTATGGTGAGCCTTTGTTTCAAGTGATTTTAACTTCAAACCTTGTATTTTGAATCATCATTCTTGGGAAATTATATTGTGTTTCAACGTTTCTCAGCAATGGGGTGTGTAAAGAGTGATGTGTCAGTTTGTTTGAACGCAAACTCAAGAAATGATTCACTGAGTACGGCAATGGGCAGAAGTTTGGAGATTTCACAATGTCGTGCTGTTGCCATCTGAATGTGGTAATGCTGTGCCCTGAAGCTTTTCAGCAGTTAAAGTAATGGCTCTCTTGTCTGTCCTCTTAGGCACTTTCTTCCCATAAAAGGGTCGTCACAAGTCACAAGTCTCACCAGGGCATCTCACTGGGTGGGGGTCCTGGTGCATACAAATGGCCAGCAGACTTTCTTGTTAGGCCTGTTACAACATCCTTTTTAGGACAAAGTCGTTGTTAAAGTCTTGTTGGTTGTCTCTGTGGTTTATTTATCTGCTGGGAATAACCAGGAACCCACTGAATGCTGCTTCAGGTCACATTTTCAAACGAAATAGCGTTTCACTTTTTATTGTTTGTTTACATATTTGAGGCTTAGCCAAATTGTACTCTTGACCCACATTCCTGTTCAAACAAAAGGTGGGACTGATCTCAATGGATTAGACAAAGCTCAGTAATCCCCCAATAGTCTATGATGTGTGCAACAAAGATTATTGAACTAAGACACTTTGATTTTTGTTCAGGTGGTCGTGGCTGATTTCAAACTAAAGAGTGACTCTGCCTCAGGTCTTTTTAAATGCGGGATTGTTTATTCATAGGCACTATAAATTGGCTGATATACATTGGCTCAAGTTGAGTCATCTTTTGAAAGATGATAGTTATTACAAAAAACTACCCCATGACAGTACAATGACACAAAATAGCCAAAGCAAAATATGGACTTGCATTATAAGATTTAATCACGTTTTGTGTCTGATGTTGTTGTTGTGTTCCCCATGCCCTTTGGGGGCTGAACAAAAAGATGATCGCTTCCCCATTGGCTGTAGAGCATTTGCCTCCTTTGACGCGCTCTTGTTGGGTCCCACGGGATGCCAGTGCAGCGTCCTATGACGTCACTCTCCGGTTCACTCCGGTGTCAGGCGCGTTCACGATGGAGGCATGTGATTGCGCGTGCCCGCAGGCGGGGGGAGGAGCCACAGATTCTCATCGACGCAACATTGTCTCAGCTTCTCCAGCGTGGCACTGCCTGTGCGCTAGACTGACGGATTATCGGCCCTTTTCTACTCTGAATAACTTTCGAAACAGAAGCGGACTCTGGTCCCAGATACAGGGATACTTTTTGTGAGGAAAAACGATCATTTTTGTTTATCTTAGTGGGCCCGTACTGCGACAGGTCGGGAGATTCAACTCTGGTCCTTTCGTCCTGAAATGGACGCTGGAATTATACCCGAGAAAAAAAGGTAAGACTGACCGTAAAAGCGCTATTTTCTGCTCACTGAATATGTGTAACTAAGTCAGATGTTGTTGTTTTTTCTGGAAACATGGCCGAGTGCTGTGTGCTTTGTTTCAAGGTTACACTAGTTTAGCATGAGTTAATGCTTAGGCTAGCGACGCTGTGATCGTAGCGCTAAGCTAGCATAACAAAAAACACGGAAAACACTAATAAGCCTGAGCTGTTCATAATAGTAACAAAGTGCTGCTGACTTTGGTTTGGTGAATTCGACAGTTGTGCTACGCTTTGTTTTGTTTTTGTCTTGCTGTTTAAAGACATCACGCTAAGGCCAAATCTTAATATTTGCTTGAAATGTTCTAATCATGAGTCAAATCACTTAATTAAAATCCACACAAGACGAAGCTGTGTAAATGTAAGGCTTTAGTTACATCAAGCCAGCAATCCACCTAATGATGCATAGTGTGTACTACTGAATACTACTGGCCTCGAACTTCTCATTTGAGTTTCCTAAAACTGCTAATGATTAATGCCAGTGGCACCACACAAGCTGATTTATGGACCTGTCCCAGTGTAGAGTGACTGCTTGACCTCAGGCAGAGCCCCACTTAACCTTAAAAAGTGTTTTACTTTTATTCCACTGCAGATTGTCCTACAGCTGTCATCCACACACCCCTAAAGTAAAGGGTCCCTTGTAAAATGTAATCTTGACATATCATCATTAGGAATTATTCAGGTTCTTTTAAATTGCCGTGAACACCTTCGACTTTGGATTTCCTGTATTACAACTTTTATTGTTAAAAAAAGAAAAAAAAAGTTGATCCGCTATGCATTATGGTTATGAATGGAGTTGTAGTGGAGGCAACATGAGCCCTGAAGCTTTGTATACCTCTGCACGCTGCAGAAACCACCGGTGAGGACAGAGAAACGGACTGCAAAAAACATACAGGTCATACTAATAAAGTACCTCTGTAGGGAAACCTCCTCTGCTTTTGACCCATCCTCAATGATGCTGGGGGAGCAATCGGCAACCGTAGGCCGGACGCTCGGGGACCCATCTCCAGATGTGGAGCCAGGGTAACAGTCGGAAACCCCTGGCTGGAAGATTAATCTATTGTACATGTTTTTAGTGGTTGGGGAAACTGTAGTACCCGGAGAACATGCAAACCCCACACAGTAAGACCCCTTCCAGGTGGGAATCGAACCCGGGACGTTCTAGCTGTGAAGCACGAGTCCGAACCATTATGCCATTCGTGCTTCCATTACATGCAAACTCATACATGAAATACTTGAAGGTAGAGAAAAATGTATTTCGAGGTATGTTACATACGTTACTTATTATTTCTAATCCTAAAGAAATACGTCCCCAGTTTAACCTTGATGTTTTGTTAGTCTGGTTGTACCTGAAGGGAACAATGTCGTGCCACTGGTGGACGTGGTCTGGTGGCAGAGAGCTTGTTTTTTAAATAACAAAGTGAGGAGTTCAACTGATGGTCACTTGAGTTGTAAACATACCCGAGGGCCATTTTGCTAATTGCAACTGTTCAAAGCATTGTGCTACAATGGCCCAGAGTGAAGGTGCCAATATACTTGGTATAGTGTCTAAACTTTCCGATTAGACAGGCAATCAGTCTGTTGTCTTGCAGCTTTGACGCACAATGAGGAAGTCACTCATTGTGCATTTCAGGAAGTAAAATTATGATGTTTTGATGTGATTCTATGTTTTTTTTTGCCATACCTCTGTTAGACCCCAGAGAGCTGTGAGGTACTGAACCTGTCTCCTCTTAATCACTACGCCCTGACGTCAGCAGGAGCAGAAAAGTGTACAGAGATTTACTCATTGGTGGCTTCAGAACAGTCGATAGACGCTTTATTAAATGAGCCGATAAATCAATCAGTTGATCCTCACAGGAAAGAGCAAAGGTTAGTTCTGAAGGCCCTAAAGCCAAACTGATAACAGATTGATTCAAGCAGAGCAAGCCATGCGTTTGAATTATTTTTTTTGTATCGGAATTGCACATCTTTAAAGGACATATCCTGCATAGACCAGCTTCTTGAGCTTTTTTACAGTGTTTAATAATTTCCCTGTCAATCAAAGATGTAATGTGTCTCCCTGTGATTGGGATAGTCAGTCCCATTATGAACAGAACATACTCATTTGGTGATGTATTGTGCAGGCTGTGACACAAGGCATGCGTTACTTTCCAAAGACTATGAACGCGTGTACGTCCTTGGAAGAGATCACATCAGGTAGAGCTCAGCAGGCGTCTTCCAAATAAACAATGAAGGGAAGGAAGCATCAAAACAATGTGGAGCTGCTCAGTACATTTCCACAGTAGCGCGAGAGGGAGCAGAGAGGTGAGACAGGGACACGTCGCCCGCTAGACTTCCGTTTTCTCCTAAAATGTGTAAAAGGCTGTCTCTGTTTAGCCTGTGGCCCAGTGTGTACTTCAGTGTGTACTTACTGTAAACACAGGGCTTCACTGCAAACACAGGTACCGCCATTACGTTCGTGACTTCTAATGTCACGCTAGGCTAGGGCAAGACTCTGCAGTTTGACAAATGTGGGTCAGCTAATGTTTCGTTGGTTTGGGCCAAAGACAATAAACACACTCATCAGCTGTGCGTCCTCGGAAGATTATAGCTTCAAGGACAAAAGCCAAAATGTGTCTCTTGGGTAAAGGGCTGAATGATTAGCAAAACATGTTGTGATGTGAAAAAAACCTGCATTTCAGAACATGTTTGAGATCTAAACTACGGCAGGTTTTCTGCATAAAAAGACCCCATGGAGAGGAGACAGGGTATTTTGTTTGAAGATGTTAAACTGCAACCCATAAAAGTTTTCATTAGTTTGTGCAGGCTTATGTTCCGCCCCATTTAAACCCGGGGGATCTTGTTTCAGCCGGTCTCTTATGCGCCTTCAGTAACTGTTTGTACACAATAGAATGACCTGCATCATCCCAACAAGGCAACAGGCGGGCCCGGGCTTGTCTCATCCAGGTAGAACTGGAGCGTGTGGTATTTATGAGCACAAGTTACTACTCGGTCTGTTCAATCCAAGGACAAAACAGCCATACTTGATAATGGAGTGTTGTGATACTTTTTATTGATTAAAACGACATTGACCAAACGGAAACTACATTATAATTGTATTTAAAGATGATGCTAAAAGTGGACTTGAACATAGCAGCATTATTTGAATATTTGTTTTACGTATTCATATTATCTCAGCGTTGGTACTTTGTCTCTGCGGAGAGACGGGAAGCTTGAGATAATCCCATTTTGGTCAGGGCTGTACTTGTACTCTGAGACCGAGAGGTGTTATGTAACGATAGGCTATGTTTGCGTTCAAGCTCAACAGTTGTGACGCACTCTTGTCCTGTGAGAGCAAGGTGGCGTGTCCCCAAATATTCCTAAATTTGCACTGGGTTGTTTATGTGCGCTCAAAACGATCTGCATCTACGGCTGCGCTGTTGTTTACATAATGCCACCGAGTCCCTTGACGTTGGTCCTGTCCAGCAGTAAGAGCCGACGTGCATGTATGGCCATGTGCATTGGTTATATAACTGGGCACCGGGACTTGCCTTTGATTTCATGGGAAACGGATAATGATGAAAATTGTGTAGTTGTTCAAATGATTGTGCAAATTTTACCCCAAAGATGTGAGCCTCTGTCTGGTCTGCAGAACTCAGACTCCTGTTCTCACACAGAGATAATTGTAAATACATTATAGTGCCATCAAGTCATTTCTGGATGATGATGATGATGAACCCTTGTATACCTCAGCGTTCCCCTCTCCACTGACCCCTCGTTCTCCACTTTCTCACTCTAATGATGTGGTTTCGTGTTTTGTTCCTGGCTCTAATTGGATCGGTTGTGGACATAATTCTTTGCTAAAAGCCTCTTCGAGCTACAAGGTTGGAAACACAATAGGCTAAATTTACTTGTGTGGTCCATTATCTCGTTTGAAAACCTGACAGTCGTACACCATGACACATCAATACTAATGGTTTCTGTGGAGATGAGGGATATTTTAGAAAAGTTACTTTTGTGTTATACTGAGTGAAGCCATTTTAGAAATGTTGCCTTTACTGATAACAAAAACAACAGAAAACAAAATGCACATATGGCCATTATTTTTCAAGCTTTCTGAATGATTTACACCTTTCTTTCTTTTGATTTACACTTCCCTGAATTTAAGAGACGGATATAGTGTCTTGTGAGGCGTGAGGAGGGTGTTTCACTGAGCAGTGTGCCCTGCAGTCCTGACCTAGCCTCTCCCTCAGGGGTTGCACTGACCTCATTGATCTCTCACCTGCTGGACCTCTTTCAGGAAGTGGCCTGTACCTGCAGCTGACCTGCTCCTGGTTTTTACAGAGTCAGCTCAGAGCGGCGGAAGGAGAAGTCCCGAGATGCAGCGAGGTGCCGTCGTGGGAAGGAGTCGGAGGTGTTCTATGAGCTGGCCCAGCAGCTGCCTCTGCCCCACAGTGTCAGCTCCAGTCTGGACAAGGCCTCCATCATGAGACTGACCATCAGCTACCTGCGCATGAGGAAGCTGCTCAGCACTGGTCAGTACTTAGCTTCATCTCAGATATCTCTGCTATAAACTGTTTTATACCGGACAGTTTGAAACATACAAATGGATGCAGAGGGTAACTGATTTTGTCTCATAGATGAGGGGTCAGAGGTGGAGGAATCTGACCTGGATGTGCAGTTCAACAACTCGTACCTGAAGGCTTTGGAAGGCTTCCTCATGGTGCTGTCTGAAGATGGAGATATGATCTATCTGTCGGAGAACATCAACAAATGCCTTGGGCTGGCACAGGCAAGTCCCATAGGATCTGCGGGCTTGTTTTTTCAGTTGCCTGGACTCATTCATTTAAACACTTACCTCCTCCTCCCGTACAGTTGTTAATGCCTTGTAATGATGATGTTTATTACATTATATAATTCCTCCTTGTTGCACACAGACATGTTTTATAAATATATGGTTGTTTTTAATATTATTGACTTCCTCTGCTCTTGTGTGCAGTTTGATCTGACTGGACTGAGTGTGTTTGATTTCACTCATCCCTGTGACCAAGAGGAACTCCGGGAGATGCTCGTCCACAGAACAGGTGCGGGCCCATACATTAACTCTCTCTCAAGTTTTCTTTTATCCAATATTCATACAAACACATCTCAGCTCTATTTCACGTTTGCCAAGAGGTCTTAAAAGCAGCCCACATTGTTAAGTTTATGGGTGCGGTCCGTTCGTGTGGAAAGTCAAGACACACTCTTTTTCTTTATAACCTTATCTTCTCTCTTCAAATTCTGATGGTTGTGATTGACATTGATATATCAGCCTCATCGAGCTCAGTTCAGGGCAGTACCTCTATCATGGTGGATCAGTAAAAGATGTTAACAACAACTGGAGGTTAGGTTAGTGTGCTGCCGTTTGCCGGTAGCAGCAGCAGCTCCATCAGCTCAACATCACAGAAGCTTATTTCCTCTGTTGAAACGACATCCTTCCTTTTTTATTTTCAGGCTCAAAAAAAGCCAAGGAGGCCAACACAGAGCGCGACTTTTTTCTGCGAATGAAATGTACTCTGACAAGCAGAGGCCGCACTGTCAATGTCAAGTCAGCCACATGGAAGGTAGGAGCCAGTCCTCTCTGAACCTCATCATTGACTAGGCACACAACACTAACACACGCAGAAAAGGAAATTACAGAAACATATGCAATACTTGGTTGAGTAAAAACAGCTGCACAGATAAGAGACTAAATAGTTTCCAGGATTCGTAGTGAAAAGGGTCTTTGCTAACTTAGACACTGTGTGATGTATTCAGGTGTTGCGCTGCTCAGGGCATGTCCGTGTCTTTGAAGACCTTTCGGAGGACAGTTCTAAAGGGCAAAGGGATCCACCTGTGCCATACCTGGTGCTGATCTGTGACCCCATCCCTCACCCGTCCAACATTGAGGTTCCTCTCGACACAAAGACCTTCCTCAGTCGCCACACCATGGACATGAAGTTTACCTACTGTGATGAAAGGTCAGTCCCATTCAAAAGCACTGACTCTTGATCTGATGATGCTTCTCGTGCCATATGTTGTTGAGCACAGGCACTGCAGCTCTTAAGCTCTCATCCTCTGTTGTGTAGGATCACAGAGCTCATGGGATATGAGCCAGAGGACCTGCTGAACCGATCAGTCTATGAATACTACCATGCTCTGGACTCGGACCACCTCACCAAGACCCACCACAACTGTAAGCAGCAACACGACCAGGAACAGTAATAATGTAGTCTGTGAACTTATTCCAACTTTGCTTTTGTAGTGTTTGCCAAGGGCCAGGTCTGCACCGGACAGTACCGTATGCTGGCCAAGCAAGGAGGCTTTGTGTGGGTGGAGACTCAGGCCACCGTTATTTATAACAACAAGAACTCCCAGCCTCAGTGTGTGGTCTGTGTCAACTTTGTGCTCAGGTATGCGTAATGCTTTGGGAGTGTGAGTTGCAACGTAGTTTGTGTTATTACTGATTGTTTACCATGTGGATGACTCAGTGGCATTGAAGAGGAGAGACTGATCCTGTCCTTGGAGCAGACGCAGGACCTGAACCCTATGAAAGAAGAGCTGGAGGAGCAGGAGAAGCTGGAGGCTGTGGAGGACAGCAGCCCGGAGCTGGCACCAACTCCTTCCAAAGATCAGAAGGTCCCTGAACTGGATGTCGTCAAACTCTTCACCCGTGTTGAGGCTCAGCCGCTGGTCAGTCTGTATGATCAGCTCAAAGAGGAACCTGAAGCCCTCACTCTGCTGGCCCCTGCTGCTGGGGACACCTTCATCTCCCTGGACTTCAGCTGCCCAGGTTTGTGCCCTCACCGAAACAAAACAAACAATATAGACTAGTTGGTGCACAAAAGGTTAACATAAGCTTGTTTTTGTTGTTATTCAGATTCCGAAATTCAGCTCCTGAAGGAGGTCCCGGTCTATAATGATGTAATGTTACCCTCCAGTAGTGACAAACTAGCCCTTCCCCTGTCTCCGCTGCCCCCCAGTGAGCCGCTCGCCGACACTGACCCCTCCACTGAGATGGTCAAAGCAGAGAGCTATGCTCCTGCTCAGTGCAACCCTGTCCACAGCAGCCCTGCTCAGGTACAGCCAGGCCACACTCCAGTAACACACTCTGGGTCTTATGCATAATACTTCATGGCTTTGTTCTTTTTAGGATCAAAGTTCATTGGAGTTCTCTTTGATGGAAACTGATATGAACTCTGAATTCAAATTAGACTTGGTTGAGAAAATGTTTGCCATTGATACTGAACCAAAGACTCCATTTACAAAGCAGGTACTGTGCCTCACGTGTTTTGCATGTTCTTTGATAAACTCTTGCTACTGTTGACTCATGTGGCCTCTGTGACTTCTGTTTTTTGGGTATAGGCATTTGAAGATTTGGATTTGGAGATGTTGGCCCCATACATACCGATGGATGATGACTTTCAGCTGCTGAGCCTGGCAGGAGAGCCTTTGACATGTGGACCAGACAAACCAATGGAGAAGCCTCCTGTGCAAGTGACAACAGAAAGCAGTTACCCCAACTCCCCAGTAGAGGGCCACACACTGTCTCCTGCACTGCCTGGTCCTGTCAGCGTTCCTCACCCTGCTACCATCTCCAAGAGGTAACCACCACCCAGAACACTAGTTCTTAATGTGTTCATGTTGGGTTTTTACTCACTTTGTTATCATGGTGCACTTTTAAGAACCCCACAGTTGGACATGGAAGTGTCCCTCAGAACACAGGCTGCTCAAAATGCACAGAGGAAAAGAAAGATGGATGACTTGAAAGCAATAGTAAGGAAGCCTTTGTTTGCATTTCTATAAAAAAATGACATTTCATTTTACGTTTTGGGACTGCATAATGAACATTGATGATTTTCCTATAGGATTCTTTGCTCCCGGAACCATTTAAAAAACAGAAGGCCCCTGAGTCAGTGCAGCGGACCGTGCTTCCTTCAGGTGAATAAACTCAACTTGGGTAAAATTGTCTTATTTTGCACCAAGACTAAAACAAATCCTACGTTGCAGATCTGGCGAGCCGGCTGTTGGGCTGCTCAGACAGCTGTTCTCCGCTCAGCCTGCCGCAGCTCACTCGATACGACTGTGAGGTGAATGCTCCTCTGCAGGGGCGCCAGTATCTGCTACAGGGAGAGGAGCTGCTTCGAGCCCTGGACCATGTTAATTGAGGCACCGCTTAGCCCCCTGCTGGACTAAACTGGACACTAAACCTCTCCCCACACTCCCGACTACCCACCCCTCCTTATTTATGTATCTGTATGAATTTGATAACTGTGCTGCTGTTTGTGCACATTATGTGATCTTTGCTGCATTCCACCGTCACAAACGCCATAGCAGCATTGTGGTTTTGGTGCAAGGGATTTAGGCATCCGCAGATGTCAAATGTTTTATTTGGAAGTCTTTCAGCACACGGTGCCTCTACAGATGACCAACCTCCAGCAGGTCATATAGAACTGGCGCACTGCCAGCAGCGGATTGTAAGCTTCAGTCGCACAATTTATATTTTCTTAAAAGAAACATATTACCAGCAATATATATGGAGCTTTTTTAAAGTAGTTTTAATGAAATTTGAACAATATTATTTTCTCCCATTATTGTATGTTGTATTATCTTTAGCTCAAACGTATAAATATTGTTTAAACCTACAGTGGTCGAATGTTCTCTCCATTTATTATCAGTCATCAAGGTAAATAACATCTGTGTAGCAGTCAAATCAAGATAATCCTCCTAATTCCTATTGTGTAAGTGTGAATGTAAATATACCAGGGACACTTTATTGGTCCAGCTTTGACTCTTATAGTGTCATCTGAGAGAAACATGTGCATAATTCATTGTCATGTTGGATTGGCATTTTAAACTTGAGTCAACAGTTTCTAGTTCATTTTCTGTGGTATATTTTGAACAATTTCGATGTAAAAAACTGAACAAGTTGTATTTTTGTGTGACCATAATAGTAATTTTAGTAGAAGTTGTGAGTCTAACTTGTTTGCTCAGCTATTTGTCGTTCTAACATCAAGAATCCATGCTGTACTGTTGGGTCTTATGCTTCCCATTGCAGTCTAACATTAAAAGGCTTTAATCAAAGTGCTTGTGTTTTGAGTTCACACAAAAAGACCTTTTTGGAATTTTACATAAAATTTACTGAAAAACCACAAGACAATCACACAGACAAATGAACTCTTTCACAGCAGGGGAGACTTTATTGCCCTGCAGCTTAACCACTGGGCCATAGAAGCATACACTATTGTGAGGTCTTTTCAATACATGAATATTTGCACAGATTTACAAAGACTAGTTTAAGATGGCTGTACCGCGATGGATACTCAATCATTTTAGTAATGAAATCAGATCTCGGTCCCACACAGTACAATCTTATGTATTGTGTAAAGATGTAGTGTCGTATAGGACCAACAAAGGTGAGCTGTAAGCCACGCTCCGCAAATTCTCATTGGACACATTGGATAAAGGTTAGGGTTAGTGCACAACACTGAGCAATGTACCTGGGGCAGGACTTGATCCCACCACCTCCAGGAGAGGGTCATGTGACTGGACCACACCACCGCTGGCTCTACGGTCATGATCAGGTTCATTTATAGAGGTAGTTGTTTTAGTGTGAGAAGCTTGGTCAGGAAGCTGGAGACTGTGGGTTCAAACTCACGCTTGCACAGGCCGTGGATGCTCTAAACCAGAATGAGCGCAGTATTTATGGCCCTCGCTCTCTGGGGACTTACAATTTACTGTTACTGCGTTTACCGTTTCACTTGGCTACAACCACAAAAGCACTTCAACAAAATGCACTCGTAATTTCTACCAATACAGCCTAAATTCTTAGTTTTCTGATTCAGTGTCACGTGAGATCTGTTGTTTTGGCTGTCTCTGCTGTCTGTCTTTTTTGTAATTGTCTTATAACTCACAATAAAAAAAACAAATTAAAAAAAACGCAATTGCAATTAGCACCTCGTGGGCCAAATAAAATCTTCGCTCGGGCCACATAAAGGTCCTCTATACTGTTGCAGGACATTAAAGCCTGTTTGACTCTCCCAGAAACATGTTACGGTCCTTCAGTCGTATAGTGTGTCTCTAAATAATGGGGATACAGTGCAGAGTCAGGCATCGTAGTTACTGTTTATTTATTCCGTAGCCTCCGGAGTCATTTGGAGATGGATCAGCTTAAGTCCTCGTTGCACCAGCACTTTCATTCTGTCGCTGCTGTGGACGGCTTTATACAGCTCTTCTGAGGTCTTCACATCTGTGCCGTTGATTTCCAGCACAATGTCTCCTGGTAACAAGCCAGATCTATATCAGACGACAGCGTGTAAGTGCATAGTATAACCACGGTCCCACTGAGCTCAACAACTCATTCATGCACAACCAACTTGGCCTGCTTTACGTCACGCAAGCCAAGTACAGTAGCACATGTTTAGCAGTACCTATAAGCTGGGGATCCCACAGTGACCCTGTGGATAAGGATGCCATGTGTGACATCTGGGAACGAAGGATCTCTCACCTTCAGCTCGGTGATGATACTGTGTCAGACAAATAGAAAATCAGCTCGACTCATGACCCTTGAACTCCTGTGGATGAAATGCAGGACTTGTTTACCTGGGTGTTAGCGTGAGCATCATCACACCGATGTATCTCCGCTTGTTCTCCAAGCCGCCCGTTCTGGAGTCTGAAACATTCAGGAACATGTTTTGAAGTTTTAGATTATGATAACATATCTCTTATCGCACATAAGACAGCTTCAAAGATGTAAAAAAGAAAAGTGGTTCTTTCTCAATTTACTCACGTTTTCGGTTTGCTGCCTGATCTAGAAAGGCTCTCACTCGGTCAGATGGAATAGCAAAGGATATCCCTGCAGTTACTTTCATTGTGTTAATCCCAATGACTTCTCCATCCTGACGAGACACAAAACCTCTCGTTACTAGAAGCAAACACAGGACCAAATCCTTGCCCTGGCCAGCATTTCATTGCAAGAGCTGATTTCAATAAATCATACCTGCAATATACTGTATTGTTATGGGGCACTTGAGAACATGCATATGGTATTGAGGCACATATGCAAAAAAACATAGTGCAACTCTCATATCATTTTTCCTATTTGTTTCTTATTTTGGTACCCGAGTTTTTGTTGTTGAGTACTATTATTTTTGCCATCACAGCCAAAACAAAAGCAGAACTTGGTTTTGAGCGATGGAAGACAGACGTTTCACTTTGCTAGACGTGAAACTTGTATAATTCCTGTATCGTGAAGTTGTTACCCAGCCCTATCTGGCATCCTTCTAAAATGTACTTACACTGGCTGTACAGAATCAAATCATTTTAGGTTATATACATATACTTTGACAAACTATTTTTTGACTCACCAGGTTTATCAGGGGGCCTCCAGAGTTCCCAAACTGAAAAGTAAGATCTGTTCATCAGTGGATATCAGCGATTTAGTATATTCTTAGGAATGTTACAATGTAGCTCACATCAATAGCAGCATCCGTCTGAATGTAGTCCATGTTAGACTTGGATAGACCCAGTTCCTTGCTGCCTCTCTGAACAGAGCTGACAATGCCCGAGGTGATTGTATTGCGTAAAGAAAAAGGGCTTCCCATGGCCACCACAAACTCACCCTGCCGAACATCAGATGAACGGCCCAGAGGCAGAGTGGGCAAAGGATTCTGCTCATGAGAAAAAACAAGCATTTTAGACACCACAGACCTGGAACTCACACAGCAAAGTAAAAATAAGGTGAAGGAAACGGCCAGTCAGGTTTCAAAAGTTACATTGTGTAGTTTTAGTAGATTATCAAGATTATATTTAGAATATAGATAGATATACGTAAATCCAAAGCTAGGCCAGTTGAGCATCACTGTTCCCCCACATACTCTGAAACAAAGATGGACTGACCCTTGGAGAGATTTTGATGGTGGCAATGTCGGCTACAGGATCCACATCCTGTACTGTGGCATCGTACGTCTCCCCATTTGTGAGTTTGACTCGGACTCCTCGCTTATTGGCAACAACATGTGCATTTGTAACTATTACACCATCACTGCTGAGAATGAAACCAGAGCCATTGGACACTGGGACTTCTCTGGCAGAAAATGGTTCTCTGTAACAGAGCACATAAACACACATGTTTACAACAGATGTTACTCGGCGGAAGTGCAGTGACTTATAAGTCTGATTTCACCTTTAAACCAACCTGCCAAGGATTTCAACGTAGACCACAGCTGGACTCGACTTTTCTACAACGTCAGCAATAAAATTATATTTAAAGCGAGGAGTGTCTGGCTTAAAAGGAGAGGCGCAGTGAACTAATGGAAGAATGTGTTGGATAAAGCTCTTTTCTCTGTCCTTGTTATGGCTGTTGAGGAGAGCCATGGCACACAGTCCCAGGCCCATGCATTGTAGCGCTCTTGAGTTGCTGCTCTTGTCCTGTCCGCCGCGCTTGTCCTTACGAGCTGCCCCGGTCAGTCCAACATGTCTCTCATCGGAGCCGTGGTTAGGCCTGCACACTGCAACACTGGACACTCGGGTCACAGGGTTCTCCAGCACAAACTTAACGCCACGGCAATGAGCCACAGTAATGTTCCTAAAAGCAGCAGCCAAACACCGATTGACAGAAGTTGCTGCCATGTTGCATCACTAAGCCTCAGTGCTGGCGGTCACTGCAAGTTGTTTTTGACAGCTGGACAAAAATATTATAAAGTCAAAAGGCGTAAAAATACTGGGATATACAACGTAACAATCGCTGTTAGCTATTACAAAAGATATGTTAAAGGCTCTTATACCACTTTAGAAAACCAAAAATACAACCTAGTGCTAAACTCCGTGGCTAAAAACAACATCCCTCCGCGGTACCTGTAGTAAGGTCTTCTTCTTCGTTTTTTTTTCGGGTCTGCAAAATCTACAGCGCCACCTGCTGTTAAAAATGTTTCTTCTTCTTCTTCTGTGACTGTTTAACGGCGGATGCGAACTACCGTTAAAAATGTTTACAATGTGGTGCTAAATTTACTTCAACCAACCATAAATAATAGTAATATTTAGTCGTGAATAATAATTGCTACTTTTTTTTATTATCATTTTTTATTTAACGTAAAATAATTTTGATATTTCTTTTCTTCCTCTTCGCCTCTTTCTCCTCAAAAATCCGTAATAACAGGTTGCAGTCACTCAGACAAACAGTGAAATAGTCCACATAACACAATACAGATATCTGCGTAAAAACAACTATTTAGGGTTAAAAAGTTTGTCAACAAAGAAATTTAGGCCCAGCAAGTGGCAGTAATGAGCTAGTATTCGTTGGCTAACTCAATTTAAAAACAGAAGAAGAAGAAGAAGAAGAAGAGTCACGTGACATTGGGGGGGGAATTTTTAAATTTGCGGAGCTGCAACTTCGGTCGGTTAGCCAGGCAGAATGGAGACGAATGATAAGTAAAGATGGCGTCGTATCAGCAGCTGCGGCATCATTCGAGAGCCCCCTATGAATCTCCTGCCAAGATCTTTGCTCAACTCAAATCAAAAGTGCAGAGAGAAATGGTGGACGGCGTGTTCGATGAAGAAAGTCGAGTTGCAGGGTTTAACGGGGTACTGAGAACGCCCAAGGGGAGGACGTCTGAAGATGCGATCCAGCATGAGATGATTTTTGGACACGGTGAAGTAACTGCACTGACTCTTTCGCCCATACCAAGCCCTCGAAAAACCAACACATGTATGCCTGACGGTGAACGATCGCACTGTGATGGCGCTGAACAGGCTTTGAAACACCCCCACGCGCCACGACAAAGACCATTCATGGAATCAACCACCGTATGCGACTTGACAACAACACGGCAATCTGGCATGGATGGATTTCATACTAATGCGTGGCTAGCTGATCGCTTGGTTCACTTAGAGGAAGCCCCTCGGTCTGTGTTTTCTCCTACGAGACTCCGAAAAAGAAAGCTGGACGAGCAGTTGTGTAAGACCAACAACATGTTTTCTGATATGGACTATGTTCACTGTCAGGAAAAGGAAAGAAAAAGTGGTCATGGTTTCAGTGGGGATGACCACTACACACACATGGGGCATGTGGATCCTGCGGCAATGAAACACACTGGTAAGTCAGGCCACCAAAGGTATAAGAAAACTGTAATTGCCACTTTGTAACGTGGGACTTTAAGCCAAATTTCAAATTATTATTTTTTTTAGAATGAGTCTTGTGGTTCTTCAAGAGTGCAATATAATGTTGTGGTTTGTGTGTTTAACAGGCTGTGCTGTGGACACAACTCCTTGTCATCCAGCTACTCCTGCAAAGATATTTGCGTACCTGAAAGAGAAGGAAAACCAAAGGGACCAGTGTGATGTTCAAAAAGTGACATCCAGCACACCAGATAATGAGTGGGGTGAGCCTCAGGAGCAAACGTTCAACAACAAATGCCCTTTTGGACTTGGATTTATTTGTAATAATTTGCCAAATGTAGATCATCAGAGTGAGGAGAGGGAGGAACCAGACTGTGCAGTGTCCAGAGTGAACAGACTGCAGAGCCTTGACCTGGACGAGGATGTCCGACATGATCTTGTGTTGACAGTGCCACCGCAGCCTGTTGTGCATGAAGACCCACTTTTGCTACTCTCGCCACGAGTTTCCATTCCAAAACTACAACAGGCCGTGTTTCAGTCCAAAAAATGGCCCAAGGGCATAACTTTCCCCAGTGTGAGTAGGTCCTCCTATTAATGTTGACTTGTTTAGCAAATTCATTGATGTCTAATGTCCCTATTTATCTTGCACAGGAGAATATGATTCACCTACAGAAATGGTTTATTCGGTGTAGTCGGACTGGTCTTTTTCTTGATGGCATCCGCAGGTAAACTATACCATATGACTATCAAACATTCAGTGCAGTGTCTTCATTTATATATTTTATAAATCTATAAGTGAAAGGATGATTTTTAAACATCAATTAATGTGTTATTTTGTTTTTTTCAGGGATAATAACATCCCATGGAACAGCAACGTTGTTACAGAAAGAGTTTCCAAGACTGTCCTGAAGACCATCACCGGCAGGATCTACAATTTAGTTGGCAAGATGAACCTTGATGCTCCCTCACGTAAGCCACAGCACTGACCTGGTATCCTATTGTATAGTTGATTTTGATCAATTTCATTTTATCATATTATTACTTACAGAATTTCCAAAATGGTTTGTGAAAAGTTTTGCCAATGGCTTCCCCTCAAACTGGAAGGACATTTATGAAAACTATTTGTCAGAGTCAAATGGGTAACACACTTTATTTCTTTAAGAAGATAATGACGACTTTAAATGAGAATTTGCTTAAATTGTTCTCTTGCTGAAGCCTGAAAAGATCTAAGACCCAAAGTGAAAAAAGAAGCCAAAATCCGAGGGCGTCCACGGACCAGTCGCTACAGCAGCAACAGCCTAGAAAGTCTAGAAAGACGTGTATGTATCCAACAATCACTGAGACCAAGTCTTTACAATACAGACCTCTAAGTATGTCCCCACTGTTCTGCCCCAGCGAAGTCCAGTCCCTCCTCCACTGCACCCAGCCTCCAAGTGTCCCGCAGTGGGCGCATCATTAAGCCACCTCTGGACTACTGGAGAGGGGGACGAGTCATTCTGGATGCAGACATGAATGTCACTATTCATGATGGTTATGACACCATCATCCAGGCTGTAAGTACTTCATAGTGTCATTGTCTTTCTCAGTTAGCCCTGATATAGTCGAATACAGGATAATGGAAATATGGTGGAAATATGCACCTGTCTACAGAGTTATGAAAAGTTAAATCGGTGAACCTTTTCTTAAAAACAACAACAATAAGAGTTAATGACAATACACTTTTTTTGTGATGTGGCATTACGTTTCTATTGTAAACCTTTGATTTTTACATTTGAGAAAAAATGATTAGAAAGTTTTGAGTGTGACAAAAATCTGTAATAATCTGTACTAATCTGTTTAGAAAGTCACACCCTCGATCACTAAAGTGTCCTCGGTGTCCACAATGCTTGCTAAAAACCCAGCTCTGGTGAAGGTCTCTGTGAATAATGGTAAGTAATTTATGAAATGACCATCCATCACAAATATATTAAGAAAATCTGCTGACATAAATGTGTTTTAGACTGTGAGCCGCAAGAGTCCGTCCCCCAAAGTCCACTCCAAAGGAAGGTCAAGGCACTTCAGCGCAAACGTCACAAAACCAAAGCCAATGTTATTGAGAAGCCTCCAAGTCCAGTGAACCACAGCCCGACAGAGCGAGCCACCAGATCCAGCCTGAGACAACGGGCTAAAGATAAAACCAGCAAGGAAGCGGAACCACAAGAATCCATGTACACGAAAGAGAACAAACAAAAAGTTTCAAAAGCCAAGCCTGGTAAAGCGAGCCAACCGCCTGCCTCCAGTCAGCCTCCAGTTGTTACCGGCAGCTCATCACAACCATTGAGCCGCAGACGAGAGAAAGAAAACATTTGGAAAAAGACGGGAAGCAAAAGTACTGAGAAAAAAAGCCAGGTGAACCTCCCCCGCAGGTCCAGCCGCTCCTCCAACTCCTCACTGGAAAGGGAGTCGCGCTCACAGAAGTCTCAAAAGAAAACGAATCAAAAACCTCGATCCAAAACTCCTTCGCCGCAGCCCGCGCAAATCACCACACGGGCAACTGCACAATCCAACAGGACACGCAAAAGAACGGCACGCAACAAGCAGTCTTCAGGACTAGACGGTGATGCGTGGACCGAAGAGGAGCTGAGGAAGCTGCAGGAGTAAGACCGCCTCACACTCAGCCTGGTCCATCACACACTTGTTACTAAATGTGTATTCGTTGCTTGTTTCACAGGGCAGTGTCATGCCACCCACAGCATGTTACTGGTTACTGGACTAAGGTGGCAATGATGGTGGGAACCCGCTCTGCCGACGAGTGCCATAAACGGTACACGTGCCAGTGGGCCTCAAAGTCACCCACAAAACGTGAAAGCAAAGCAAAACCAAAGGCGCCATCAAAAGAGAAAGGTACCACTGACATTTGGGATGGTTTCACTTCTTGCTTGTTGATTCTGCGGCTTTAAAACACACATCAGGGCAAATAATGAAAACAACCTTTGCCGGGGGTCAAATTTAAACAACAATCTTTTATTGACTACAGTGCATTGTCTTCATCTGTTTACAGTGGACAATCCTTTGATCTCTGCCCGTGTGGGAACATTACGCAGGAAACAGCAGGTGCGTGACTTTCTGGAAGGCATGGCCAAAGATGACATGGATGATGTTTTCAGCTCCGCATACATGCAGAATAAACGTTTTGAGGCAAGTTCATTCACTCGGGGGGGAAAAAAAGGTTCCATAGTTCATGGTTCATTAACTACTTAATTTGGATATTACTTCGAACAGAGAACTCCATGACGTACTATTTTCTGATCTGTACTCTGAAAGTAATGCCTATGACTGCCTGCACAGGTGCCGTCCATGTGTCCGAGTGATGACCATGACTTTTCCATGACCGACCAAGAGCCCCTGACTCCCAGACACACAGGATTCCCGGAGGCAAAGACGCCCCAGTGCCTCCACATCACCCCCAACATGATGGGCTCCAGCAGCAGGTGCCTACTTAGTACAGACTATTACTTTGGTACTAATGTGTACATGTCTGCTGGGAGAAACTCTAAACTCAGATCTGTTCTTCTCTCGGTTATAAGAAACTATGATGACAAGTATGTTTTTCAACTTCAGAAGAGGATGAAAAATCGGTATCAGTTTAATGTACAAAAACATGCTCCAAAGGTAAATACTGTAACATAGTGATAAAGCCTGGTAATTATTGTAAACTATACTAAAGTTATGGTTTTGTGTTTTAGACCTTCAGCCCTACGGCGTCTGTGAAAAAAACAATGAAGAAATGTGCAAACACAGGTTTGAGAAACTCAATTACACAATAAATGATGGCAGTGGCGTTTTTAAATGTAATTGTAAACTTATACTTGTGCTATTTTTTTTTTTTTTTTTAGAAAATGATACATTTGTCGTGTGGGAGATGTTTCCAGACAAAGAAGCTCACAGCAGTGAAGAGGAAGATTTTTACTTTTCAGAGAACGACTGATGGCACATTTTGATGTTGGACGCTGCCATTAACAATTAATTGAAATTGTAAATAATTAAAGGCTATTGTTTTCCAGTGGAATAGATCTTTTTTATAAATAAAAAAAATACATTACACTGAGAAAGGGGTGAAAATGACTGTGTATATAAATATCTGGTATTCAGGGAGCTGTTTCTACCTTTAATGAAAGAGCAAAATGAAGGTGACTCACTGGTGATCTCTCTTAGCAGGACATGTCTTTGTGTTGACGCGCCTACATTATGTTCATCAAAGCCAAAAGCTACAAACTACTCAGTATTTACATGTTACCTTTCTAGAGATGAAAAATATATGTAGCTAATTACTCTGATGACCATGTCGCATGATATGGCTTTAGCCTCTTACCACCAACCTGAACCAAATACATTTTCTCCACTTCGACTATGGGCCAGTGTAACGCCCCATTTGAAAGCTAAGACCCACAAAATGTATCTTTGTGCTACTGTGTTGTCACTTTTTTCAAAAAAATGTCATCTAATTTTTGCCACTTTTTGTTGCTTTCTGGCTGCACTCATCACCTTTTTTGTTGCTTTTTTGTCACTTTAAGGCGCTTTTTTTTTTATCCTTGTTTTCTATGTTGACGCTGCTAGATTTGGGTAAAGCCTATCTGGAGAAAATGTGAGGGTTAAGCATATACTGTCAATGGGGTTAACACTAGATCTATGAATATGCTGAAGGTCACATGGCATGCGTCACGTGACTGTTGCTTTTTTAGCAGCCTGCTGGAGCACACGCGCCGTGTGATCAACAACAGAAGAGGACACTGGACAAACATGTACAAACTGTAAGTGTCCCGTCTCGGTTCGGGCAGCTTTAAACGCTGATTATGTCCAATGCTAATACACATCGAAGGACTTACTTTATTGTAAAGATTGCGAGTGTTTTGTGGTGAAGCCGGTTTGCTAGATTGGGGTTTCATGCTAATGCGTAAAACACTGACTGTATCCGTATGGCTGTATGTGTGACCCTATGATACAGTAAGGACTTCCTTGTCTCCACAGTGCCGCCGCCGCGGTCCTCTGCTGGGTCTCGGGCTCTTTGGTCTGCGGAGGATTCCTTGAATATGACCAGGATGTTTTGTAAGCTTTCAATGTTTATGTATTTGACACGAGACAGTGTGACCAAAACATTACTGTGAAAGGCAAGCGCGCATGACCTTCTTTATCACAGGGACTGCTCTGCTTTAAAATCCTATAGTAACGGTGGAAGTGTTACTTTCTTCAACATTTGTTTATATTGTCAGAGAACCGCATGAGGGTTTGCTTACAATTGTCAAAATGTTACCCAGAATATGCATATGTTCAACTGGATCTGAAATATATTGTTCTACATATTTTTTTAAATGTATGGAGAAACCTATTTCTTTCTTTTTCATATATAATTCAGATCAGATTCAGATCAGATCAGATCAGATTCAGATCAGATCAGATCAGATTCAGATTCATTTATTGGCCATTTGCAGTTTGAAAAACCACATTGGAAAAAAATGTGCAAAGAGCTCAAAGTATGACATGTAAAACAATTAAAAAGACACAATATAAAAAACAGAACAAACAAACAATGCCACATTAAAAGCCTAAGGGCAAAACATTGTACAATAAAAGTCCTCACAGATAAATATAATAGAAGTGCCTGTTTAAAGTGCCTTGTTTAAAGTGATCACAGCTTGAGGAAAGAAACTGTTCATACGTCGATCAGTAGAACATATGATTGAGCGATACCTTCTCCCTGAAGGAAGCATCTCAAAAAAGGCTTTAGCAGGGCGGCCTGAGGCATCATTTGCAAGTTTTAAAGCTCGATTCAGTAGTCGAGCTTTATATGTGGCCTCCAGGAGCGGCAAAGTGCAGCCAATGGTCCTGCTGGCTGAGCGAACCACTTTGTTCAAAGCCTTCTTCTCTTTCAGAGTGAGACCAAACCACACTGTAATACAACTGGTCAGGACACTCTCAATTACACAATAATAAAAGTTCAGAAAAATCCTAGTATTTTGGGTAAACTCTCGAAGTCTGCGTAAAAAGAAGAGGCGCTGTCGCTTTCTTAGCAGAGTCAATTTGTCGAACTGGGCGGTTAATACATTGCTCTCTGTGTTTCCCCCCAGGGTGCCACATGACTGGAGGGATGTGGGTCGGGTCAGTGCTGAGGAGGAACTGCAGCTGACCTTTGCCCTGAAACAGCAGAATGTTGTGGAGCTGGAAGACAGGCTCATGAAGGTGTCGGACCCGGACTCCCCTCTGTACGGTGCGCATTCAAAGGAGTTCTGTTTCAATCTCTAAATTCATTGTGTCTCGTGCTTTTTCCCTCAAAATATCAAAAACAATCCTCACATCATCATCAATTAATAGGAAAGTGTTTCAAAACTCATTTGGCAGAAGCTTGTGCCACAGTCTGTCTCCAATAATCGTACTCTTGCAACAGTCACATGTGCAGCAGCGACAGGCTCTGGATGTTGAACTTTGTGCTGGTTTTGTGTTTTTAACTTGGTAAGGCCAAGACCAAGACATTTACCATGAACCCCTTCAAGACTTCTACATTTCCTTAGCTGACCCCACCACGGTTTTGAACCTTATGCCCATTTGAAATGTTTTGACATCCCAGGACTTTGGGGGATTTTTCCACCCCTATTCGTTCACTGTTGTATACAATATTGTGTAGTCCTTTTGAAAAATGCTTCTTGTATTTATATATTGGCCTCTGCCCTTCATCTATGTTTTCTTTCTCAGGCAAACACATGAGCCTGGAGGAGGTGTCCAGTCTGGTGCGTCCGTCTGAAGTGACTTGGAAAGTGGTTTACGGCTGGCTGCAGAGTCATGGGATAATAGACTGTGACACTGTCCTCACTCAGGACTTTCTACAGTGCACCATGAGCGCCAAGTAAGGATGTTTTAAGGACTAATACTGGATATGTCTTAGCTCAGCAGATTTATTCTCACTTCATCATTTGCACACCGTGTTCTCTCGTATTGAGTCATGAAACCTTTGTGAAATGCACGGCTTCTTTGGCACGTTCTAACAAAACGATAACGGTCATTCAAGTAATTTCATCACAACACACATTAGGATTATTTAATGATAGCTTCCGAATAGCAGTCTCTAACTTTTAAGTATTTTGGGAAGAGTATGGCTGAACACACTTGTGACCACTGCTTAACAAGCAAATAATCTCGTGATGCAAAATGTCATAATTCTAAAGACAACCACAAAGAGGAAGTTGAAGTCTGCTGAAATGGTTTAGAGAGTATTGTTGAGATCGGTGCACATTTATCAAAGTGGGATGTTGATGTTTTTATTTGTTTTGAAGGCAGGCTGAGAAGCTGCTTCCAGGGAGCAGGTTCCACAGATACATCAGTGATAACCGCTCTGTTCTGAGGTCTTCGGCTCCATATTCTGTTCCTAATGAGGTTCACCTGCATCTGGACTTTGGTAACGTCTAATAATCTAAATGTTCAAACATTTCAATTAAACGTAGTGTTCTGTTAGCTACTCTCAAATTACAAAATATTCTGACTCCGTAAATCCATTTTGAGAATAGCTTTTGTCCTTGTTATCTTCATTTGTTTGTGTTTTCCTTGCATTTACAGTTGGAGGAGTGCACCGATTCCCTCAAGTGCAGGAGCTCACACAGGCCACTCCTCGCTCGAAGAGCTTGAAGGCTGGGCTGCACCTGGGAGTGACACCGTCTATTCTCAGGCAGCGCTACAACCTGTCCGCCTCTGACATCGGTGTGGCCGCCAACAACAGTCAGGCTGTGGCACAGGTGGGAACCGCCTTTAGATGATGCGTGCAAATCTGTGAAGAAATCAAACCAATATTTCTGGAATTACGCTTTGTTGAGCAGCGGCAGCTCGTGTTTGTTGATATATTTGGTTTTCCTCTCTTCAGTTCCTGGAGCAGTACTATCACCCTGCAGACCTGACAGAGTTTATGAGTCTGTTCGGTAGCAGCTTCAAGCATCACTCGGCTGTGGAGCGAGTGGTGGGTACTCAGGGAGGAGGGAAGGCCGGGCTGGAGGCCAGTCTGGATGTGGAGTACATCATGAGCACAGGGGCCAACATCTCTACCTGGGTCTTCAGCAATGCAGGTCTGCAAGTAGATAGAACTTTACTGATTTCAGAATAGAATAGATTTATTGCCATAGTTAGTGAACAGGTTCACAAAAGGATTTTTCCTCAGCGCAAACATGCAACATGAAAAATAAAACATAATAAATAAGAGATACATAATAAACTCAAAATATAATACAAAAAAATATATAAATATTAGGCCTAACTGTGCATACAAATAGAGCAAGATATAATTTGATAAAACAAGAATTTAACATAGAAAAACCACATGAATGGAGTTACAGAGTATTGGCAGCAGATATGACTGTGGACATACCACATTTACTTATTACAACAGCTCTCTTTTCTTTATTTATAAAGCACTTTTCATACACGGGTGCATCATTAAGTGCTTTACAGATATATTAAAAAAAACATATATACTAATTTAATAATAATAATAATATATAATTTATATAGATATAGAATAGGTTTATCAAAAATCATTACAAAATGAACATAATTAGGTATGTAATTGCAGGGCGTCACGAGTCCCAGGAACCCTTCCTCCAGTGGATGCTTCTGCTCAGTAACATGACGGCTCTGCCCTGGGTTCACACCATCAGTTATGGAGATGATGAGGACAGTCTGTCTACAGCATACATGACACGTATCAGCACAGAGTTCATGAAGGCCGGAGTCCGTGGCATCTCTCTGCTCTTTGCTTCAGGTCAGTGTCTATTGAAGGAACTGGATATGGAATCCTATAGTTCTACCAGCTGCTGCAGCCTGTCTACATGATTTGTGTGTCATTTTGTCACACTGTTTTTCACAGCTGATGACATTAACATTTGAATGCTAAAACACATTCATGTATAGACTGATACTTTTAGGTTGAACTATTGTGTGTTGTGTTTTTCTTTGGCCCTGGCTGACTTCATATCCAGGTGACAGTGGAGCCGGTTGTCGACACATGGGGAAGGAAAATGCATTCAGACCCAGTTTTCCTGCATCAAGGTGCATTTATAAAGCTTTTTCTTTTAATCCTCTCGACACATTAAAATAATTATTATGTGGGGATTTGTTTGTTCGCAGCCCGTATGTAACCACAGTCGGGGGAACCTCTTTCAAGAACCCATTTAAAGTGACAGAGGAGGTTACAGATTACATCAGTGGTGGAGGCTTTAGTAATGTTTTCAAGATGCCTGATTATCAGGTAAAAATGTTTACTGATGGGTTGTATTGTATATTACTTTTATTCCACTCTGTCATTTACCTGGTCAATGTGGTGTTCAGGCCAGTGCAGTTGACACGTATCTGAAAACAGTGGCTTCATCACTCCCTCCTCAATCGTACTACAGCACCTCTGGACGGGCATACCCCGACATATCTGCTCTGTCTGATAACTATTGGGTGGTCACCAACAGAGCTCCAATTCCCTGGGTTTCTGGGACCTCGGTAAAAAAAAAACCACAAAATTATTGTTGCCTTGCAACTTAATATAAAAAAAAATGACAAATGCATTCTGTCTCCATCAGGCCTCTACCCCTGTTGTAGGAGGCATGCTGTCTCTCATTAATGACCAAAGGCTTCTGAAAGGTCTCCCTGTTCTGGGTTTTCTCAATCCTAGACTCTACAAGCTCCAAGGCACAGGTCTATATGATGTAAGTAAGAGAGTAAAGTTTTAGACTTGTCTGTTCAGAATGCTGATACAATATTGACATACTTTGTTGCATGTCTCTAGGTGACTGACGGGTGTCATCTGAGTTGCCTGGATGAACTGGTTCAGGGGAAGGGCTTCTGTGCGGCTCCGTCCTGGGACCCAGTAACTGGCTGGGGAACACCCAACTACCCTGAACTACTGACTGTTCTCTTGGACTGATCTAAGATCCAACATTATAAATGACACAATCTTAGATAATAACTCGCTGTCCTGCTGTGCAGAAGAACCAAGTGAGGAATCTACTATGCACATTTTATATGAGCATTTCCTGCTTTTGAATTTTGACTTGATTTTTAATGATGCTTGATTTGTTTCAAAACTATGCACTGAACGGCAGATTTTTGAATCAGGATCAGCCAAAGGCGTTGTTGCACATCGTCCTTCATTCTTTGGTGTGTTTTTAAAAATGTTTGACAGATTTGTAAAATGTGGTAGATAATTGCTGTTTTTTAAACTTTATTTTCAATAGTATCAGTTCATGAAATAAAAGTCACTTTTAAAACTGAAGTAGTGTACAGTGTACCTGTAGCTGGCTCAATTATCCGCAACTTTAATCCAAACTGATTTTAGGATTATTTAATTTACTGGCAGAGAACTTTGAGAGAATATAAGCAGTATTAATTGGATCAAATTTAGTGGAATGCTCCGATTTACAGGGAAAATATTTTATTACTATGGGGAAAAAATCACATGGCAATTATTAACATGATTTAGATACAGCATTTGTACAAAATAAACTATTCAAAGAACACCCTGTTCAGCAGAAACATTCACACAAAGAAAAGTCTGAAATCTCTTCGATTGGAGCTACTCAAAATTACAACATCACAGTCAGTGTACAATATGCACACTGGAAAAGTACAAAATTGAAAATATCATTGCGGAGGATCAATGCAACTTCACTTACAAAATGTAAAATAGTATAAATAAGTATTAGGTGCAGATCCTTAATCTTCAGTAGAAGAAACCGTTGTGGTTGGGTTTAATCCCAGGTAGTGCCAAAAACAGACCTGAGGGCGAAGGTTCCATAGTCCAAACTTAATGTACATTAAAAACGTCTGAGGAAAAGGTCATCTCTCAGTTGGAGAATAGACTGTGGGGCCTGAGCTCAGCGGTCACTGGTTGTTCTTGGCTTTGGCGTGTGTCAAGATGTGTGACTTCAGGTTTGTTGACTGGGCGAACTTTTTGTTGCAACCATCAAATGGGCACACGTACGGCCGGTCTCCAGTGTGAATACGAACATGTGTTCTCAAATTAAAGTCCAGAGAAAATCTCTTGCCACAACCTTCGAATGTGCACTGCAAGCAGAAGGACAGAGGATAATGTTACAAGTGCCTCAAAGACTATTTCTATGGTGTCACATGGACAAAAAAAGTCACCTGAAAAGGTTTCTCTCCTGTGTGTACAAGCTGATGCCTCTTCAATTTTGAGCTCTCCACAAACGCTTTCCCACACTCTGCACAGACATGTACGCGAGGCCCGTGGGTGTGCAAGTGCTTCCTCATTGCAGAGTTGTCCCTGAACATTTTCGAACATCCCTGAGCAGAGCAAGCACAAAACATTATCATTAGAAGTCACTAATTAGCACAGCAGTTATTTACATACCCTATATATTTATACTTACTTTATGTGGACATGCTATTGTTCTTGGAGCATCATCTTCTTTTACTTTTCTTGGTTTCATTCTGGGAAGGAAAAATATGAATAATAAATTAAGCTGATGTTTAGAGATCTATTTACAGTTCCACTGAGACTCTAAATCTTTCTCATGGAAGTCCTGGCTCTTGAACGAAAGCTATTTTACATTTTCCTTGGCACGAGATATTGTTACATGAACATTGCTGCTCTGTAGAGGTGACTGGTCACTCACCGTGCAAACTCTGCAAGCTGTTTAGGGTCAGACAGGTCGATGCCTGGGATTCCTCCCGGCGGAAGCTTCTTCCCGGTCATATATTCAGAATAATCCGGAGGAGAGTTTTCACCAATGATTTGTTCCTCATGGTCGATATCTTTTTTATCATCTGGTCAAGACAGAACCAAGAAAATTACAACAAAGGCAATAACTGCGTTTGTATTCAATGCAAATATACAACTTTAACCGAAACACACATTATATAGTTTTTATTTTTCAAAACGCAAAGCAACGTCTACCACATAGTTTCAGTGTTTCAGATTGATAATGATTGCACATTTGCACAAGGCATTCCCCTGCACACTTCAGATGTACTTGTTAAGTTGAAGTACTTTTACTTCAGAACTAGTTAAGTACTTTTCCACAAATAAATCTATCTGACACCCAAAGCACACAGCACAGGAGCCCCGTGGCCCCGCCCCGCCTCCGGCCTGAACTGCGCCACAGCGGCCTAGCGGAGCCCGAGCGGAGCCACTGCTCCACTCAAGCCGCCATGTTCCTCGGCCAAATAAACGCCATTTTTTCGGGCCGCCATACTTTCTAGACCGGGAAAATATGGCGGCGCCCATTGACACATAAAACATGGCTTCCCATAAAAACAAAAACATTTCTGCTTAAGTTTAAGTGTCTCAAAGTCGTGAAATCTTGTAGTCTTTGGCGGAGCAGCAGGCCTCAGCGGGGCCCGGCCACAAGGCACACACATGCTAAGAACAAAGCGACATGCTAACTCCGCTCGCAAGAACTGAACTTACCCGAAGCCCACATAGTAACGGAGAACTCCCCTTCCAAAGTCTTTATCTGCACCTGTTTCTGTTCCCATTTCCTTCCCATCTCCCCGGCACCGAAGTAGTTCTTTTTGCTGCCTTTCTTGCTCCCTCCAGCCTTTTTCATCCTGCCAGATGAGGAGCTTTTCCCGGGGATAGTAACCAAAGTGTGTTCGATGTAGTCCTCGTCTGCAGGGACGGGTATGAGTATCTGCTCCCCATATCCACCGTCTCCGTGCAGGTCGGAGTCATCATCGCCCACAACCTCTTCCCTCGTCTGCACCAGAATCACCTCTTGGTGCGAGTGGATAGAGTTTGGGTCGTCTTCATCAAGAGGCTGTAAGGCGATCATCGGCTGGTGGTCGTCCGTTTCGATTGTCTCCACTTCTATCTCGTGAAGTTCCACTATCTCGGCCGGCATGTCCGAGCCGTCAGTCTCTATATACAACGTGTCCCCCGAAGCCATCATGGATCCTAGAGTTTGTTTACTTGCTATTTAAAAGTGTTTCTTCCTGTTCTCTCAGCTGTCCTCCCCTGGTCCTCCCTCTCCAAAAACAACTCTGCAGTCAAGTCTCGTCAAGGCTGTGCTCCACTTACAAAGTCTCGCGACATTTCACCCACCGAAGTTATTAAGCCGTTTATTATATTATTTTGTGTATCTATGTAAGATAAATAACTTAAAAATGATAATGCAAATCGACACTATGTAGAAACCTTGGTAAACACCGGTACAACCAACCCCAAAATCTTGCTGTATCAGATTAATAGGTCAAACTCAATTTAGAATTGTTCTTTATGTTAATATGTGACATATTTCAGCCTTTATATTATACTTGATAGACTAGGGCCAGGCTTTTCTCAGATGGTTGGTGGATGTACTGTAGGCCTATAGCCTGTACTCAATGCAAGCGTATTTGTATAGTACAGTGCTTCCCAAAGTGGGGTCGAGTGCCCTCTGGGGGGCCTCAAGGGGCACTACACGGGGGCCCTCAAAGCATGTCTACATATATTAGTAGCGGGACCTGAGAGATTTTCAGACGGGGCTGCCATGTCCCAGACTTTGAGAATGGCTGGTGTAGCCCATTAAAAAAAAAAACATCAGTTGACCAAAGTGTTTCACAATAACAATTCTGCAGTAGCTATAGAGCTGATTAGTGTATCGACTGTTCCTGATGTTTCCATCCATACTAGTTAGCCTAGTATTGATGAGAAAATACTAGGCTAACTACAGTAGTTGGTTTGCATACCACTAGTCATCAACCAGTAGATCATGATTGCACAACAGAGATGAGAGATACAGTGAATAGTCCTCAACTCTCTTATTCTTTTATCTAAAGTGTTAATAACTAATTATATACATATACCCCTATAGCCTTTACAACACTATAACGTTAAGCACCCATTATTCCAAAAGAGTGAATAAAACAGCTTGCTGATAACATACAGTCTATATATAAAGTCTATATGATCTTTCTCTTAGACAAAGCTAAGTGATCTTTGGCAGCAAAAGGTTGGTGGCCACTGGCCAAGACTGTTGTTAAGTACATCAATGTTTACCTAACAGCCTATTAGTGGGAAATGGTTATAGAATAAGGCTGTTGGTTGGAAATTTGGTTGGTAAGTCAAGCTTGACTTACCAACCAAATTTCCAATCCTCATTACTTCTTTCTGATGCAAATGTGGATTCAGTCTTTGGGATTGTTTCATATAAGAACGTTGGCATTGTCCCTGTTTTATTTTGCTAAAACCTTACACACACTAAGTACCGCCTAAAGTTTTATCTTGAATGTCTGTCTGTCAAATTACCCATAGTTTACAGTCCTAGTTAACCCTCTGAGAACGCAGACAGCAGAAGGTTGCAGTGCGCTCTGAGACTCGGTGTAGTTGCCAATTAGCTGATGGGGGCCCTGGTGGCTGAGAGGCCTTCTGCAGCCCGGGCCAGGTGAGAGCGCACGCGGGGGAGGGGTCTGGAATCGATCACTATACCTTTGTGCCACCTTGAGCGCTCTGAACCCGAGTGAGAGAGTGGGTGTGTCCGATACTACTGCGCTGAGAGTCTGATGACACACCACACGCCACAGCCCTGCCTCAGTCTGCGCGCACTACACGCACGGCACAGCAATGGGGAAGACAGGTGGAAGAGGCGAGTTTGAATGGGTCTACACGGACCAGCCGCACACTTCGCGCAGAAAAGAAATACTGGGTAAGAACTTCTAATTTAACCCTCCTCGCCCGTGGCTACTTCACCTGTCCGCTATCGCAATGAGTCCAAATCTTTATGCAATAAAATCGCTTCCGGTTAAACCTGTTTACTGGCTCTTGTTTAACGAGTCCAGGGTGGATGCAGGCTAAATATGATACTAGACAAACTTTCAAAGAACTGGTCCAAGGATCAGATTGACTTGTCATTCATTCCGAATTACCTCTAAAACTTACACATTTCATCTGTGACAAAAATGATAAGCCTATAGCTTTCAGTAAACTCAAGAAAGTGTGCCCTGGGGAGACACAACTTGCCAAAGAAACCATTCTACATTTGTACATATTTTATTAAATAACAGTGACTTGCCAATGAACCGAGTTTCTGAGTCAATCAACTTTTTGTTCACTTCAGCACATTCCAGTCTGGGAGGAAAGAAGTTGAGTTGATGCGTTCTTCTCACATGACCAAAAACATGTTATGTCAGTGTGTGTTTCTCAGAATGGGGTTTGGTGGGGGGGAATCACCTACAAGATTTGACCAGTGTTGTCTCTGTAAACGTATCTTTCCCTGACAATAGGAGCATGTTGATAACAGGTGCAGCCACAGTGCCCCTGGGCTGTCCCAGTAACAAGACACATTCTGTACTCATGACAAACACACAATGTTGTAGATGAAGTCAGAAGAAAGGCACCGAGAGGCAGGTCTTCGTTCGCTAATCCATCTAACCACATTTGTTGTCCTTCCAATTAAATAAACCGCATGGAGCTTCGAAGACTCCACTGTGATGTAGCCACTGATTTATAAAGTGGTTAGTTTCTAGATCTTCTGTTGCATGTCAGCTGTGGTGTAAAGGAAATCTCCAGAAAGGTCATCAGTTGTTTGACACCAGTGAGCCCTGAATTATTAAAGCATTTAGGTTTAATATGTGGCCTTGACACGCCCTCACCTTCTCTATTGCTTTATCCCATCAACATGTGGTGTACACTGCTTTGGCTGGGGACCAATAAACTTTTATGATGTGTGCGAACATTATATATGTGGGCATCAGCAGTCTGGATATTCTCCCTTATCAGGACATTCTCATTTGAAGGAGGCTTTGTGTGCGCTTCTCGTGGCGGAGCTTTGGAAAATATACAAGATTATGCAACACAACCCTCTAAGCGTTACACTTGGGTTCATCACTTTTGTCTTTGAATTAATATTTCATGTCTGTCAAGTATAAGCACCACCCGTGACTGATCAGAGCATCTGTCAGCTGCTCCGATACTGATAATGCACCCAATTACATAGGATTTTTGAGAGGAAACATTAAAATTTACACCAAAAAATGTTCCTCAATCAAATGACCTTTTCTTATATTGATGATGCAAGAGTCGGCCCACTGTGCAAAGCCTTTTCCGAACACTCCTCCTGGGATCAAGGTCTGGATCACGCCTGAAGATCTCTTACAATTTTGAGCCAAATGGCTTTGTGTTGGTGTATACTTGTGCCATCAGGGAAGGAGTCATTACACTGGGGGTCTAAAATTGTTGAGCTGATTTAGAGCATTTTTGCATTGTATCAAATAATAAAAGCACCTGTGTGTAGCTTTCATAAATTGTCACCAATGCACGCTATTTCGTAACCGCAGCTACTTTGTGCCAAAATATATGTACCAATGCAAATTATGTCACTCCTGCTAGACATTGTAAAGACAAACACACTTTGGAAAAAATTGTCCGTGACGTAAAAATGTACCTCATTGAGCAAAACCAATGTGATTTTTGTATTCAGCACTTCAACATTGTCCTAAATCAACTCACAAAACCAAATAGCGTTATTAACTGATGGAATTATCTGGTCATTCCTTACATGCGTGTAGTCGTCTGCTGACCTCATTCTTTGGGTGATGTCGATGAACTTGGACCAACTGAAGCAAATTAAATTTTACTAGATTGAAAGTTGGCTTTCGTTCAGTGGCCACCATCTGCTCTGTGAGTAGTTTTATGATTTTGAGTTATCTAAATTTACAGTCACAGAAGCCAGCATCCATTTAATGTTTTGTATAAAAGGTATAAAAGCCAGTAAATAAAGGAGAAAACAGGACATTATATAAATCGGTATCCAGTCAGGTGACCCATTGGGATTGTCTCTTGGCTAACGTTTAACTGAACTGGGCTTGGTCACAGAGAGACCAGCTCAGTGTTATTGGCAGTGGCACTGTGCTCCACTCAGCCTTTTGTCTTTCATGTTTATGTTGCTAAGGTGAAGCCTGTTTGCATAAAGGCCTTACACAAAAAATAAGGCCAGCGATAGATTTGCATTTGTTCAGATGTGTTCAGAGTCCTCTTTTATCCTCTCATGTATAGAGTCAACTGCGTTTGAATTCATTTCAATTGGACCAGTGTTTAAATACAGATTAGGAAACTTATTTTAAGTAAAGAATGTTTCATTAATTAGTTGAAACCTAAAAATAGGCAAACAAATATTACTCTGTTTAAGTCCAGACTCCTAACCACAAGTAACCCCTCCAAATGTTCAGTACTTTTGTAACATTAGCAACATAAATAGATATAAAACAACCCCTGCATAGATGTTTGTCAGATGTGTTCCAGCAGCTCCTGGTTCCATGTCCCTCAGCAAAACAACACCTATGCCAATTAAACTGCCCCCACCGTCCCAGAGGAACAGCACCTGACATTAACCTGTCTGTTCAGTAATTCTAGCTCTGCCCTTAACTGTCCAACACAAAAGACTATTGTTCTTTGTTCCTCTCAAACAATTGTATGTCCTTTTTCACCATACTGTTGCTGTAACAGCCTGAGTCAAATGCTCTTTTCTAACGCCAACATGTTACGTCTCTTTTCACAGCCAAATACCCCGAGATCAAGTCTCTGATGGGTCATGACCCCCAGCTGAAGTGGGTGGTCACAGGGATGGTCCTGACGCAATTCCTGGCCTGTTACCTGGTTCAAGACCTATCCTGGAAGTGGATCTTCTTTTGGGCCTATTGCTTTGGGGGATGCATTAACCATTCACTCACACTTGCCATTCATGACATCTCTCACAATGTGGCCTTCGGAAACAAGTTGGCAAAATGGAACCGCTGGTTTGCCATGTGGGCCAACCTGCCCATTGGGCTGCCTTACTCTGCTTCATTTAAGAAGTACCATGTGGACCACCACCGGTACCTGGGAGTGGACCAGTGGGATGTAGACATCCCCACAGACTGGGAGGGATGGTTCTTCTGCACTCCAGCCCGGAAGCTGTTCTGGCTTTTCCTGCAGCCCCTCTTCTATGCCCTGCGACCTTTGGTGGTCAACCCCAAACCAGTCGGTCAACTGGAAGTCCAAAATGCAGTTGTGCAGCTCATAACAGACTTGATTATTTTCTATTTCTGGGGCCTTAAGCCTATCGTCTACCTCATTGCCGGCTCTGTCCTGGGCATGGGAATTCATCCCATCTCTGGACATTTCATTGCTGAGCATTACATGTTTCTAAAAGGACATGAAACCTATTCTTATTATGGACCACTTAATCTGATTACTTTCAATGTGGGATACCACATGGAGCACCATGACTTCCCGAGCATACCTGGCAGCAAACTACCTCAGGTGAGACACTGACCTCACACAGCACTTAGCAGATATCATGGCAGCGCCTCCTCTTTTACAGTGCTTTGTTTTTAATGATCATTGCTGAACATATTCTAAAATTATGGCTTAGACAGATCAGGATTGGTAACTGTGTCTTTGAAACATGTCCCTCCACTAATGCATTACTAATACAAGGGCATGATGTTGATGGTGTAATGACCTAATGCAAGTTAATGGTTTAACCAAACATTCAGTCTCTCCGTCACATTCAGCCATGACGTTTGTATGTGCAGGTGAAGGAAATCGCCGCCGAGTTCTATGACGACCTGCCACAGCACACATCCTGGACCCGGGTGTTGTGGGACTTTGTGTTCGATGACAGCATTGGGCCCTACGCTCGGATCAAACGGGAGCACCAGCTGAGCCAGCGAGAGAAGAAACGGACTGACTGAAACTGATTTCTATTGGTGACCTGTGTGAAACACAAAGACTGCTCTCCACTCTAAATTATGTTATCTGCTTTTGTGCACTGACACCGGACATTAGTTCTCCTGAATAAAAATGTGCGCTTCAGCATGTCACGCTCACAAATAGTATTCAGTATTACCCAGTTATTTATTTGGACATCATGTTACAGTGACTCTTATGAGAGTGGTCAGTAAATAGTTTTCATAACTCGTTATTGATCTACAAGCGTGATGTTTCCATAGCTGCATTATGCACTCTCATACTGTATAACCCGATTTCATTTCAAATTGCGTGTTGAAGACCAGCCGAGGTGGAAATGAGCAGTGAAACTTACCTTTAGTAAGAGGAGCTTTTTCCTCTGTGACGCCCTTCTGTCCCATCCCAGCCCCAACACACCACTATTGCACAAATTTGCTTCACTCAGGTCATTGTCGTGGCTGAAATCTTAACTTTGTTCATTAGATGTAAATACAACCTATTGTTTTGTTAATTCTATTTAACAGTACAGATATCTTTATAAGAGATTAAAAACCATGTATACAACAACCACCGCTTGTTTCTTTCACAATTACGAGCCGAATCGCTGACCTAATGACCGCTGCCTATAGTGATGGCATGTGGGGCTTGTGTCTGTCATGTGAGATTCCACCAAAGGCCCATTGTTCAGGTAATTGGCTCCAGCTGAAAAGCAATAAAGGAAGGACGATATTAATGATATTGTCAATAAACCATTATGGCCATTTATGTGGTTTCTATTGTTGAGTCTGGCCATTTATGAAGCACCCACAATGCTGTTGAATCAACCTAAATATGGATGTTGGCCATCGCAGTGAGTCAACGGGCCCTTGGACACTGAGTACTTTGATTCAGAAAGAGCTGCAGTACCTTTTTAGATATAAATGACCTACTGTTGCTGAAGTAGGCGAGAAGAAAGACAAACAAAACAGTGCTTTGACACATGTATTGAATGTTTTGAGCTTCCAGGCTTTAAATCCCCAAAATAGATGATAGCAAACAAGAGTGGGAAGTTTTTTTTTTCCATCCGTTAAAAGTCTTCTTCTTGCGAACACATGTATCCACTTCCATCACAGAAACCTCAACACATTCTGCATATCACATCCATAGGCGGCTCTGAGCCTGCGCACTTCCGTGGAGCCGAGAATCCTCCAAGAAACAAACCATGAAGTTAAACGTGCCACCGTGTCGTAACTTCTCATTCTATTCTCAAATGAAAACGAACATATAGAGAGCTAGGGGTTTCATGCATACGTGGGGGATTTACAGAGCAGAGACTGACGAAGTACATAGTGTAGAATCTAGATCTAAAGCTAGTAAAAAGCAGGTGGCACATTTACAACATAGGGCCTGTTTGGCGAATGATCCCAAGTCCAGCCATTATTATGAACATTCAGACGAACTCTCGCACTGGAGTTGCACAGCGGACTGCGTAGACGTCCCCAATAGTTCGGATCCACGTTTGTGAGGGGTAAAGTAGTTGATAGTGATTCACAATTCAGTAAAAGTAAAAGGAGAGACATCAGTGTGAATGAACATCGTCCAGGCACCCACTCCCTTTCGAGAGGTGAAGTGGGCGTAGGGTCCCTTCCATCCAGCGGATCATAGAGGGACCTGCTCCATGTTGCTCTTATTGTGCTTTGTCCTGGTGAAATATTTATGGCCTCGACAACTCAAGAAACTCAAGTCCAAAAAATACAAAAGACTGACAAAAAGGTGTGCAAATTTCCTTTTGCCTTTGTGAACTCATCAATAAAATACGCATTGCCATCAACAGTATCATAATAAACACCACAGTTTTTAAATAATAAAACGGTAAAAAAAAAAGAAAAGAAAAAGTAACTCAATTGTGGGACTCAACGGAGGATAAAGAATTGTAACACGGGGCCGGCAGCTCGAATGCCCCCCCCCCCTTCCCCATGGCGTGGTACGCTTCGGCCCCTCGCACTAGTGTGTCCCGTCTCTGTCCAGCAGACTCTAATGTTGGCACAACATCCCTGCGACGTGCAGAGGTCACAGAAACATTGAGAGAACATTGCTTGGTCCTCGTGTCTGTGAGTCCATCAGCCGCTCCAGCCTCTGCTCTCCTCATCCGCTCGCATTAGGACGTGGTGATCCGGCTCATTTCCTGTCTGATAGCTGCAAAAACACACAGGTTTAGAAGTAATGAAATTAGTAAAGTGAAATAATAATACGAATGGACTTGAGCTCATCATGGATAAAAGTACCCACAGCAAATGTCCCTATACACCCCGAGAGCCCCCTTTGTTGCTGTAAGTGTGCTGTGACATTTGTACAGGGCTTGATCTGGCTGCGAGAGTATGTTTAGGCCTAGTTCCTGGAGCAGTGTTAGCATATAGAGAAAACAAACGCAATCCCACTCCCATCCTCCTTTAGAAAACACAGCTGCAAACATACACATCCCCTGCTCTCTCAAGGTGCTCATGTATTTACCATATTGCTATATTTAAAAAAAAGTCGACTTACCATGTATAATTTCATCTTTAACCTTATGCAACTCACGAACAACTTCATCCAATATTTCCTGCAACAGAATCCAGCCACTTTAGTCAGTTTTTGATCGTCTCGTTTCAAAAATGGCCGACACGAGGAGATGCACGTACCTGCTTCATACGGTCGAACTCCGTGTCGGACTCGCTGGTGCTACCGATGGGTCTGACTCTGGAATGAAATGACAAATTACTATTATTTTTTTTCCACTGTTTTACAAGAGGAAATCCCTCATCTTTTCATGTGCACATTGCGAAGTTCATAACATCATCCCCACACACCTGGATACAAGTGAGGACTTATCTGCAGAGTTAGATCTTTCCCATGGCTTTTTCACAGCATCTACAAATCCGTGTAAAACAGAGCTAATGTTAGAGGGCAATAGTAGTCAATTTTGGATAATGTATCAGCAATAAAGGAGAATCAGGTATTCAAGGTCATGCCATGTGTGATTTGGAACACTTGGTGCTTCTCACCTGTCGAGTTTCGGCCGCTCGAGTCGTCCTGCCCAAAAGCAAACACAAAGCCCCATCAGACAAAGACAATCAGGGCCTTAATGGTTGGCTAAAAGAGCGGTCGCTTACCTCATCAGGTTTCTCCGAGGCTTTCCTCCTGTGGACAAACAGAGCAACAGGATGTCACAGTCAACATCCATGAAATAGAACTGGCTACACATTAACTGCAATGATCCTTTATGACGGCTGTAAAGCATCTGCTAGCCAAGTAGAAGAGGGGCGTGTGAGGAGAGGGTAGAGAATGGCTGGGGAAAATGCATTAGGACGTGAGAGACGAGAGACTCATAAACTACGTGTACGTGCCTTCAGGAAATATCTGTTGTGGCCAAAAGTAGGGTGAACGGGTTTTAAAGTAACAATTCCCCCTAGGAACAAGGATATTTTGGGGAGAAAACACTAAGAACTTAGTTAGTGCTCCATACACATAGAATATGGGGTTAGACTGGTTAAAGAGCAGGTAGGTAGGAATGTCTGTGCAGGAAATCTGTTGGATGACTTGCATTCTACTGGTAACTTTAACAGTGAGCTTTTGAGGGGCCCCTAGTATCTGCTCTCTTGTACGTCTGCAGAGTTTGCCTTTGCCAGGAAGCAGTGCTGCATGTCAAGTTTTACGTTGATGAATTGTTCAGTCATACCTGCGTGCGAGTAAGGCATTCATCTCCTGCATCAGACCTTCTCCTCCGCCGCCGCTGCCTCCACTGGAACGGTTCGAGTCGGCTTTACCAGAGCTGGGCGGGCTGCTCTCATCCTGGGACACACATCAGCCACATCTTATTCATCCTTAAATGTTGTCTTCAGTGTAGAACAGATTCATTCATTCATTCACTCACTCACCCTTTGAACTTTGCGTAGTTTGGCTCCAGCCAGTGCTGCAGCCAGACCTGAGGGTTGGTGCGGGGCCCCAGGTGGCCCCCCAGGAAGGCCCCCACCTGTGGGCAGAGGCGGGGGCATGGGAGGGGGCACAGCCATGGGGGGAGGAGGGCCCGGAGGTGGTGGCGGGGCTGGAGCCGGTACTGCTGCCGTGGGAGGCGCCACAGACAGCATGGCGGGGTGACCGGCTGAAACAGGGGGGCCTGAGGAGCAACAGGGAAGGAGACGGTCTAAGAAGAGCCCCGGGTGAGGGCTAACGAGGACACTCTCCCAGCTCTACAGTGTATGTGGTTCAGGTGCAAAATGTCCGACAGGCTATCTAGTCTATATGCCATGTATGTCTTTACTAGAAAATATGTATGAAGATTCCTTCAATAAATGTGACTGCATAAAGAAAAATCGAACAATCAACAAAGAAGACAAGAGACACAGAAACATGGGCTTTGTATGGCCTGTTTCAGCACATGACGCTAAGGTGCTGCTGCTTAAGGGCGTCTTGGTCGAGAGCACTTAAATGTTGAATGTTTGCAAGATGCTCTTGGTGGTTTGAAAGACTGAACCTTTGTTGCCTTAGGCTATGAGACACATGAACAAGTTTCACTGTATGTGAACATGCTATTCCTTAATTTAAAAGCTAAGAACACCCAGAATTTGCTCACTGAGCTTTAGCAATTACAGGGCTGCATAAGCATTTGACTTGATTGGGGACAGGTGCTGGGATTGTGAAAATAGGAGATGTTCATTTCCAGACTGGTTTTAGCCAGACAATCTGTCAACCCTAAATGTGCGGTTCATTCTCCTTTGTGATTGGACAATCGCCTTGAGACATTTGAGACGCAACCATGCCACGCTGTATCAATCGAGTGTGTCACTAGGATTACGATTGGCGTCACATGTTCAGTAAGTGTCAAGTATTTCAATTATCGATTTGTCGGCTAAATCATTGATTCGCTGTTTCAGCCCTAGCCTTGGCTCTTTATGGTCGACTGTAGCTATTCAGGAACCACATCCGTGATGTGTTATGTGTGTATTATTATCATTATAATGAGTATAAAGTGCATATGACACTGATTGTTGGGCAATAAGTGAGGTGCATTCAGGAGCTGAGAACCTTCTGGCTCATTCTCTCTCACAAACACACGCACAGACACACAGACACACAGATACACAAGGACAAACACAGATCAGAACAAGTCAAATGGACGCAGTTTTAAAATTTAAATAAGTAGCTTGGTACACTTCAGATGTTTATGCTGGGAATCCTACATCTACATTATTTTCGAGTGGAACAACACTTGTTTATTGTTTGATTTTAGGTCAACTTTGTTTTATTGTCAGTATTATTTAGGACACTGCGATCCATCTTTAAAATTGTCCAGATGCCTAGTTCTAACCCGTTATGTGTTTGTGTACCTGGGACAGTACATAGTAAAGTAAATGCCCGCCTCCGCCTTCGCTCCTTATACTTACTGCTGCTGGCCATGGGGGGCTGCAGGGGGACTGGGGAGGGGGTCTTCTTGGGTGAGCCCCCATCAGAGGCAGTATAAGAGGGGGGCGAGGAGGGGACAGGGGCCTGCTGCTGATGCTGGTACACCTGTGGTTGCTGTGGCGACGACTGCAGTTGCTGTGGTGATGGCTGCTGTTGGGGGTGAAAGGTGGGGTACTGAGGTGGGCCATAAGGGCCTGGAGGAGGGGTGGGGTCACAGTATTGAGCAGGGTCTTCAGGCTGACCGTTAGTAGTATGCTGCTGCATGTGTGGAGGCGGGGGCTGGTAGTGCTGCTGGAGCTGAGCCTGGGGTGGGGTTTGTGGGGGATAAGCTGAGTTAGGGTCCGGAGGGGGGGGCTTCATCCTCACCGGAGGCAGGGGGTGGGCCACAGGGAGGACTGGTTGAGGGGGTAAGCCCTGTTTTACAGGAACAGCCATCATGACTGGGGGGGAGCTGGATTGGGGCATCTGCCCGTACATGTGCATCTGCATCTGCTGCAGGTGTGATGCAGACCAAGTGCCATGTTTAGGGGGGAGCACCATCTCCTGCTGTTGTTGCTGATGGTGCAGGTGGCGGGCCATTGTGGGAGGGGACAGGGGAATCTGTCGGACCTGCCGGCCCTGCGTGTTCACCCCGGCCTGCACCGGGGAAAAGGCAGAGGCCAGGGAGGTGGACAGCTGAGCCTGGAGCTGTGCCTGGAGCTGGGCCTTGTCCTGAGCTGGGGAGGGGGGTGAGTCGGAGGCCACACGGGCGTAGGATGGCGGCAGTGTGCTAGCGCGGAACTGTCTGTACTCAGGAGGGGTGTCGGGATGGACAGGGGGGTTGGACACTTTATATTGGAGGGTGGAAACGACTGACAGACAGAGCCACAAAGATAGAGACAGACAGAGGTGTGGGCCACGAGAGGAGGGCAACAGACAAAGGAAAACAGAAAAGAGAAACGTGAGCAGATGAAAAGCAAACAACTGAGCAAATCAAGTAAGTAAAGATGAGAAATCAATAGCAATCAAAAACAGAAGCTTACAGCAAATAAGAAAGAATTAACTCATAATTATCATAATCAAAAAGAACAAGCAGCAAAATGCAACATGACTGAGCCATGGTCTGAGTTTATGGCGGCCGGCGCTGGAGACAATGATGGCAGTCGAGCATGTTGCAGGACAGGGTCCTGACAGGACAGGGACAGTGCTTTAGGGACTGGGACACTCATGTGTGCATGGTGAGCGCATACACACAGGCTGGGGGCAGTGACTGTAGGAGGGGACAGGACATCACACACACCGGACACTGAGCTGTTACGGGATCAGCGCCTGGAATGTGCCCAACACTAGTGTTGAAATGAGCTGTTTGCTAACAGAGCAACAGCACGCAGAGGACTCTGTGGTGCACCGCGGTTTTCCCGTGTGTTTGTCTAAGGCTCACCAGATCCTGATGTGCGTCTCTCCCTCTCCTTATGAGCCTGCTGTATCTGGTGCTGCTCCATCATCCTGTCAACCACAAGGTGCCCTGTCATACGTGTTGATGAAAGCACGCACACACTTACACAACACAAACAAACATTGATGTACCTCCTCTGTGCCTCGCTCTCCTCTGAAGACGGTCCATTCTGACGCTGGACCACTGGACCTGAACAATGAGAGCCAAAAGATGGGAACAAAACAAAAATACACGTCATATTAAACATGCTTTTTGAAACAATAAACAATACACCTGTACTGTCTGAAGGGTCTAACATCGTGTTGTCGTGTATATTCATGACGGTGTCACAGCTTCATGAAAGACTCCAGACACACAGTCACCGCATGAATGGTGAGGAGATAAAAATAGAGACACATTTTAAATCAGGTGTTTCAAAACCTGCCCAGGGCCCCCTGCTGCCAGTGACAGAGGACCAGTCAATACACTTCAACAGCAAAGTGTCATGAGAGAGGCCTCGACCTGTTCGTTACAGGGAGATGAGTTTGGGAACAGTTATACCTGGGCATAATGTCCAAAACTCCATTCTCCAGTGACTGAAATAGTGTTCGATTCTAGATCCTCCAAAGTCCAACTGTGGGAATTCTGTTCCACTAAGGATAGAAACAGAACCTACAAAAATAGATTGGTATAAAAATGGAAGTTCACTTTATGCATGAGGGTCTGTATTACAGCTTGTATGTACTGCTAATGATAAATATAGCCTGGTTTTAATATGTGCCGTTTAGGCAATGATTTCCTGTCAGTAGAGCAAAATATTCCATTGAATAAACAAGTGTTTTTCTCTCTTCAGAAATGAAGAGTAGCATATTGAGTAGAGGAGCCTTGAACACACCCCTGACACTCCCCTGCGCCTGTTGTAAGCAGAAAAGCAGAGCCGTGCAGCAGATACAGCAGGCTCTTGAGACAATGTCATAAATATAAATAATTGTGATAAAATGATTATCATAATTATTATTATCATTACAGGGAATTACAATTTCTAACATACATACATACATTCTACACCCAAGGCTCACTAAATCCTAATGAAGTATAAAAAACTCCTTAAGACTCCTAAATCACAACATGCGTGTTGGACTTGACCCAAGGCGTACAGCTCTCCTTGTTGGCATGGTGATGGAATAAACAGGAAGAGAAGATGGGCATGACAAGGCATGTCTGAGAGATTAATTAATAAAACACTCTCGCTGCCTCATCAACAGCACATCATTCAGTATTTCAACAAGTGTCACCAATACCAGCCGCCTGAGACGCTGCTTCTACTCCACAGAACCATTTCCACATTAGTGTTACAAAACATCACACCCTAAAAGGCTTAAAGGCTTAAAGGAGGAACTTCAGCAGGCACAACATGAAGCACACAGACATCCTTGTGAGCGCTCGGAAATGCCAGGGCATTCTCTGGAATCACACTGAGGGTGGGATGTGAAAACATTACTTATAGCCTCTCTCCAAACTTACTGAGCAAAATGTGGGCTGAGGACACCCGTCTCAGGACACCAGGGGACCCCTCTGCAGTTAACATCATCCCCCACAGTAAACAGGTCACAGCACAGGTCCGGGCACTCACACATTACACCATTCTCTCTGGGTATTGCCATGGTCTGGAATGACTGCTCCCAAAAATAAAGAGAGGCGCCATGTAAGCACAGAGCCCGACGACATCCCGGCTCTGAGCGGATATTTTAACCCTGCCACTGATAGGTCAGTCACACGGAGGGAGATGACACCCCTTACAAAACAGCTATAGGGCTCCGCGCAGCTCGTAAGTGTAACCAGAGCTTCCCAGAAGTGAAGGAGGAGAAGGCATGGGTTGAGCTTGTGTTGATGACGCTCAGGATTTTAGAATAAAAAAATACTTCACAGTGAATTGTGTGATTTTGGAAATATCGTGTGACCTATATTCAATGTGGTATGAAACAGTGGAACAAACACAACAACGCTACACTTAAACCGTACCAAGTGTAGGACAGGAATTGCTTTTCTCTATAAAGACCACCAGATGGAGCTAAAATGAAGGCCCCTCATGAGCTCCTCTTGTTGTGTCTGACGTTACCTCCGCTGTCTGGGGAGCTGAGCACGTTGAGGGCAAACAGCATGGCGTTGGAGAAGGTGGTGGCCTCCTCTTTGCTGGCGAAGTTGAGGCCGTAGACCTGCCGTGCATCTCTCCACTGGTGGAAGGTGGGCGTAGCCTGGTTATACTTCAGCCCCTTCACGATGGAGTAGTTTATCACCACCTCCACCGGTAACAAAGCAAACAGAACACACTTAAATGACATAACACTCCCGAGCTCACCTTGGTTTTGTTCTGACACTGGTCTCTCTTTGTGTATATATGCGCTGGTGTATAAAATGCATCACAGATAAGCTGGAAAGTGAGGGAATAGTCAGTGAAGCGTAAACCATGTACAAAATATGAACCTGGCTTGACTTTCTCCATGTCTTTTATAGACAAATTCACTCTGGTCGTGCTGTGATTAAATGTAATTTCAAGGCGGCGCAGATTAAACCATTCAGAGAACTTTGACAAGTACCTTTTCATTTTCTTCACTCGCAGTGGCGACAGCTGAGGATTGCTTCCAAATATAGTAGCATAGCAAAAAATGATCTTGTTTTTAAGAAACACTCATAGAGCTGCCAGTTCATCTTATCACTTAAAAACAGTATCGCAGTAACAGAAAATTGATTTGATGAGACCACGAAATTCTGATGATGGACAAACATGGAGAAAGTCAAGTGAATAGCCAGGCTAGTATCATTATAGTTACTTATTGAAGCACTCAATCTTTTGAAGTAGCAATTCATCCACTCAAGGGATGTAACAATATGGATGTAGGATGTTAATGGGACATTGTTGGATATGTTTTTATCCCAGTCTCTGTCGTGCCCGGGATGTGTCGTAGTACCTGCTGGTCCTGCAGCTTGACCCCCACCACTCTGAAGGTGTTGTTGGCCGTGTTGTGGTAGATGTTAATGCGGCTAAAGCCCTGCTGTCCCGGTTTGATGGGCACCCACTTTTTACTGGCGTCATCGTAGACCATGACAGAGGCCCGGGCCTGGCAGATGCTCTGTTCACTGCAAGACACAGATAAATGTGGCATATTAGTCAACAAGTTTGCACAAGACCTTTCCAGATAATGTTACAGCATTCGACTGTGCTGTCCTGTAAATAGGTTGGTTCATGTGACAGCAGAGCAATCTTAAGAGCCTATAGTTCAATAGTGACAGAAAGAACCAGTCGGAGGAAGAATTTGCTTTTGACTGACACAATGCAGATGTTTGGCCCTGGCTTATGGGTTAAAGATGCACTATGGAACATTTTATGTGGAAAGAAAACGTAAGTGTGCTCATGACCTTTTAGTGACCCAGCGGCTGTATGTGTGGTTAGCACGGCGCCTTTACCCCATCATAGTGGCCACTGTGATACTTCAGAATCAACTGTTTTGAGAGTTTCTGGTAGGTGTTTTAGACGTCACTGTGATCAAAAGTAAAAGCGTTGTTGTGTCACAAGGTCAATTACACACAAACATTAAGTTGTCACATAAAAAGTTCCATAATGTACCTTTAATATGCAATTACAAAGCTTATTCTCATGGAACAAAAACTGACACAATGTCTTCTCTGACACTACAAACAAGCAAATATTTTCTCATAATAGTGTCCAAAAGAGGTAAAAACATGATAACAACATGAGCGCGTTTCGTGACCGCTCAGCAAAAATAACTTTAGGCAACCAAGGTTAATGTGGTAGGTTAAGTCTGCTGCACCCATACATTTATTTACACTTAATATATATGTATCTACTTAAATGTCAGCGATGTAATGTTCAATGAGATAATCTGTAAGAAGTAATAATGAAGACAATCAATATTTGAGTATTAAATATTTGGGAGAATTTCTTTCAAAAACAGTGAATCTTCCATAGATTTTAGACACTGTTGCTTCTGAAGAAATGAATACAAGACTGTTTTGTGTTGTTGCACCTTAAAACACCATACAGACTCTCAGTCTGGATACTGGGCTGAAAATAGAGAAAGTCTGACCTCTAGTGGAAAACCAAGATAATGCATGAGGCAAAAGACTGACAAGACACAGACAGGGTGGTTTAACAGATATCCCCTCAGTGAGATCCTTCCAGACCAAAGCAGCATCACTATAAATGCTGGAACACATGAACACAAACCCCCCCAGTTAAAGGTGATCAAATATGAACGAAAGCTCAAGGAAAAGGCCCAAACTGAGAGTGTCAACATCTGGCTTGTTCAGGACTTCCCGGTGGCTCTGCTTCCCACAGCTGTACACGCCCACTGGCCCACAGAGCCACAGCGCTGTGCTGTGGTGTGGACAGATTGTGGTCCGTCATCAGGGTGGGAGAGGCCCACGCTCTAATGACACGCTGCACAGGACCGAGGCGCAGTCACAGCCCCAACAGAGTCTCAGCAGCAGCATCAGAAGAAGATCGCCTTGCCAAACTACAAGAAAGCCCTCTCTAATGCTCAGTCTTGTTCATTTGTCACCTGTTAATAGATTGCTGAGTGAAAAACAACTGCAACCTCTGTTTCCTAAAGTACTGTTTTGAAACGATAAGAACATGTGACAACGCTCCAAGCTGCAAAACAACATTTCTGCCCAGCATCAACTTCACACAGATTTTGAGATCATGAAAGAGATGCAAGATCTCATGATTCAGCTACTGCAGGTTACAATAAAAGTAGCTAAAGCTCACAACACTTTACTTCAACCCAGTTCAAAAGCGTAGGGCTGTTGCGAGAGGTTCACACATTATAACTTTCCGCCACTGGATCTCAGGAGTCACATAAGTTGATTTGACTTCCTCTGAAAGGTATTGTGCAAGCAGCTGCAAAACAACAACATTAAAGTGCATGCCCATGTATACCCATGTATACGGCCTAAAAGCTTAGTTACATACTTTGAGGGGCATCATGCTCCATTTGCCCTGGTTCTCTGGTCACCCTATGACCGGTTTCTTGGTGTCCACTTTGACAGGGAGCAGTGCAGTTCAGAGTGGGGTCTCTGGAGGTCATGTCATGCGGAGGCCATGCCTGAGAGAATCACGTGACCCGGTGAGCATCACTTCAGCTGCAGACTGAGAAAATGTCAGTGAACGCCGCCAATCGCATTTCAAATCACTGACATTACAGATGATGCGTGAAAACTCATCTGGCATAAACAGCATCAGAAAGGTCTCGAGAACTCAGCAGGGCTTTCAAACGTCCCCATGCTACAATATCGATCTCAGAAACCGTATTCCTAAAAGTTCAGAGAGAAGAGCAGAAATACTTGCTCTTTAAGTTACAGGAGAATCTGCTCTGTCTTGTTTTTTGGTTGACTTTCTAGAACTTGCAAACCATAAATTACATTAATTAGGAAAGACCAGCAAAAGGCTTGTGGTTGTGAATAGCATTCTGCAAACTACAACAAGCATATTTGTTTGTCCTGTATAAAATATTTCTCTCGACCAGCCTGAGCTGCGTCTGTCACACTGGTGAAGTGGACACTGTAATTACGCACCCGCACTAGACTATAATATTGGACCATACTTGTCCCAAAATAACAGCCATGCTTTTGTGCTGAGGCCAGCTCAGGGCACACTACTACGGCACACGGCCTACAGCCCGTCTAACGTAGGGGCGTGTCTGTGGCTTCTCCTGCGGGGGCGTGTCTGTGATATAGGAACAGCATCATGATCTCTCAATTTGGATGAGTGCTTTTATGTGTTTGCAGCTCTATATTCAAACACAGACACATGCCACTTACTTTCCCCTCACCCAATCTTCCTCCTTTCATGCTCTGAATGAGTGAACATTTAAATTGCTGCACAGGCTCTAAGAAAATAGGGATAGAACATACAGCATTTGCCATAAAGCCCAAGCCTTCGGGGCGTGGAAAGGGGGTCTCGTGCAGCCTCCAGGTCCTGTCTGAGAGGCAGGATTAGAGACAGAGGCAGATCATTAGCTCAGCGCAGTCTTAAATCTAAATTAACTAGGCTTTGAGTGTGGCACAAGGCCTCTAATCTACTGCGTAGGGAAAGTAAGGAGGCCCCAGAGGGACTGAAAGCAGCACGAGCTATTACCCACAAACAGTGAGAGGCCTGCTCATTTGGAGAACTGCTCACTTATCTCCTCGAAGCCTACTTACTGCTGTTTCGCTTCTTCATTTACTGAGACATTAATTAACACGGACCACTCCCAGCTCCCAGCGCAAAAAGAGCTTTGACTCCAAGATTCACAATGGGTAAAAATGGTTAATAAGAGCGATATTCAATTACTATACGCAATATATACTTTTCCCCCACAATTAAGTGACGCTGCCAAATCCACAGGGCCATATCTGGATGTTGTGACCCGATTGTCCCGCCTCCTCACTAATGTGCACTGATTTTCCAGATTGTTGACGCTATAATCTACAGACATGATGTGAGCAGATTGAGAGAGCGCAACCTCTGACCGGCTGATGCGCCGCATACTGAGTTTAAAGTGAGCGGGCCGGCGCAGCGTCCCTATGGCATTAATACTGTACCGACTGCATTAAATGTACTTAAGTTCTCACGGGCCGGAGAGAAAGCGCTAATGCCTCCCCTTTTTTTTTTTTTTTTTTTTCAGATTCACGTATGACCTAAATATTTGCTGGCAAATCAAATGTAGGGTATACAAATCAAACAGAATCCATGAAGACTGTTGGCTACAAGGCGTGGACGAACAACAGAAGAGCAGAAACGCATTGCCATCAGCAGGATGAGCAGTGATCGGAAAGCCCAGTGGGTTAATATATCGCTCCCTGCTGTTCTCCCGCTTTTACCCACTGCTATCCTGTCTGATAAAACCGAGCCACACACACACACATAAAACAGCAATAATGAACCGCTCTCTCCATCCGAGCCTTGTGGTCCTGCTCCTCTGCTCAGACAGCGCTGGACAACGCTGCGCTGTGGAGATGCGAAAGTGCAGTGGCCTGGATGCAGTTTTCGCCAGGAGCCATGAGTGCATTAAACATGTATGGAGGCTTTACAGAGCGCTGCTTTACAGAGAGAGCTGCGAGGAGAGGAACACTGGCCTTCTCAGTCGCCTTTCAATGGGAAACCAGCAGCATCACGGCAGCCTCCATCGTCCTATAGAAGGCTTCAACATTTAGAACAGGATAGTAGAGCAATGATTATCACGTAGACTATGAGCGATGATGGCATGGTGCTTTGTACTCATCAGATCTACAGCCTCCTGTGGCAGCAACAGCTCATTTTTTGGAGAATAAAACCGGCAAACACAAAATGGCATTCACTCATTTGTTGATCGAGCTGGACATATGCAGTCATTGCTCTTGAAAATGTTAAAGGTTGTCTATTTACAAAGCAGAACTGATGAATGAATCAAAAATGATGCCATATTATTTCTATGTCATTCAAATTGTTTAGATCATTTTTATTTCAGCCTTAGAAATGACGTATATTGAGAGGATGAAAAGGCTTTGGGGTCTGGACTAAAGCCTCTGGAGGTCCTGATCTGGAACCAGGTCCGCCATTTGGGGACCCCTGTCATAGACCATATTTCAAATTGCTAACAAAAGCTGCTTGTTGAAAGAAAAAACCTGAATCAATATTAAGAATATGCTGCCACATACTGCCAATTTCCAAAAGAAACTAAATTGGGAGGATCGATGATGTGGAGACCAATCTATAGAAAAAGGAAGCAACGAATTTTAAGACAAAAAGTAAAAACTTCCCTTATTTGGTCTTGCTTTTCCCCCAGCGGACCAAAATGGCCACTAATGTTCGTATTACTTTCACTTAAAGAATGTTTTCTATTTTGTGCAGTATACAATGCAGCTCCTAATCCAAAACAGCCTGTGTGTGCCTGTGGTGAATGACCGTTTGTTCAAACCAGATTAAGAATACAGATTAGTATTTTAGTTGAGATTTAGAAAGAAAAACAAATCTACAGAGGAAGCCGTTTCTGCTTCTGATAAGCCGTAACATTCATTTAACAAAACAGAGTCATTTTGTGTTATCCATTAGCCTGCGCCCTCCACCGTTCATTGACATTTCAGGACAATCCCAAAGGTCACGTCAGAGCTACAGTCTGATAACTTTATCCAACAACACAGTTCTCATATCTATATAACACGAAAGAGTCTTGGTCAAAAGGCTAAAGTGAAATGAAAATATGTCGTCAAGAAGCACCACAGCTACAGACCTGGAGCTGATGCTGATGTGGTTGTAGAAGAGTCCAGAGTCGCTGATGCTCTGAGGGAGGCAGTACCGCAGCACCTGCACGCGAGGCCCATCCATGTCCCCGATCCAACTACGCACAAACTATCACCGTGCAAACTCATTCACAAAAAACGGTGCGAATCCGAGCCGAACAACATACTCGCAGCGCGAAATAAACGAAATGTTCAAAAGAGCTCCGCGGCATCTGTGCAGTCCACCCGTCAGAACAAAGAGCGACAGACTGGGATGAACTCCGAGCCAGATGATGATGATGATGATGATGTACTACTGTGGGCACCCAGGGGAGATTACCTCATATCCGTCTGCCCCCCGCCGCCTCACCCATGCTCACATTTATGAACATGAGCCCCCTCCTCCAGGCCGGAGCTTTGAGGACACTTGGGGGTTAACAGGCAGTAATCAGCCGCTCCTGCATCATGGCGTTAGTAGGTAAGGAAAGCCCTTCTCCCGACGCGAGCCCATGCCTCACATCGAGGAGTTAGTAGTGAATAAAATCCAAACAATTAACTTTAGAGTGCGGATAAGAATTCTAACTTAAAATAATTATGCTGTCTTCTCCTAATGACCAGCTCGACACAGAAAATGCTGTAATTGGTAATCGAGGGCCTAACCTATTTCAATCTCATATTATTCATAGGTGTCTTTTTCCAACAACACCAAAATCTGTAATAAAAAAGATAAATGCATGTATTAATCGCAATTAGTCGCATTTATTTGGGGTTGTATTTATTCTTTTAGAGCTATATTTTACCTGCTTCTTTGCATTTGTCTACACTTTAACTTGAAGTGGAGATGTGAGGCCCGTGTGATCATTTCAAACACTTCAAAGACAATAGCAGCTTGATTCGTTTTGGAGAAAGATCTGTCTGAATAAGTTAATGTCGGCTTAACTGTGTGAATAAACAAGTCTGACAGTAAAATTGTTTTTGGCTTTGCGCGGTGTTCGTCCCCCTTAGCAACGTCTTGCAGGGAAAAGAAACTGAAAAAGTGTCTGTGCTGCTAAAGTAAAGTGTGATTAGCGTTAAACCTTATGCAATTAACCTCTTAACCCCCGCCTTAACCGAGTGCATTGTCTCCAGCTGAGCTAGTGTGAGGCCTCATTTGAAAGCTAAGACCTACAAAAACTGATCTAAGCTTCTTCCTCGTTATGATTGTCTTCTCATCATGTTTTGTTGCTTTTTTGATTCTGGTCACATTTTTGTGGCGTGATCATTAAGAACACAGGGAAAAAAGCACTGAAAACGTGACAAAAATGTGGAAAAAAAAAAAACAATATAGCAATGAAAACATGATAAAAACGCAACAAAAGTGACTATAACGTGATAACAAAAACAAGGAAGAAGCTTAGATGATTTTTCTAGGTCTTAGCTTTCAAATGAGGCGTTACTCTGGCCTATAGGCTGTCGAGAAGCTTTTAGATTTGGTTAAAGCTGGAGAAAATGTGTTCGGTTAAGGTGGGGGGGGGGAAGTCCCGGCCCTAATTGAAACTATTCCTACATTCATCATCATCATCATCATAGGATCAAATCACAATTCGAATTCATAAAAAACACATCGCCAACCCCCACCTACAGTATGTATGGTTTGTACAAGATCTGCCCCCTTCCTCTCCTAAAGAACATTTGCAAAGGTACAAGTGCTCAATCATCTCTGTAACAGCCTGATGCTTCGTAACAGGATATGCTCCTGCGGCCCTTGACCCTTGAGTGGCCCACCTCAAATGCCAGCTGTCATGACATCACACTAAAATGAGATGAGTGATGAGCAGAAATAGCTTGGTTTTGGTCCATAAGTGCTATTCTCAGCTCCTGTTGAGGCCTGACCGTGGACCCTCTCGGAGATCCCCATTGTGGTGTATGTATGTATGTGTGTGTGTGTGTGTGTGTGTGTGTGTATGTGTGTGCGTGGACCCCGTGCAGCAGTCCCGACCCACCGGGAGAACTGCCGAATCAGCTGACCACCGAAATGACTTCACTTATTCATGATCCACGTGCGAACGCCAACAGGCCTCCAGGAAAACTGTCATTCCCGATGCCATAAGTACAATCTGGAGCGCACCCCTCCCCCCTGCGCCTCCAGCCCGCTAATCCTCATCCTTAAAGGAACACTGCTCCGTTCGCTGTAATGTGGAGCACACAGGCGGCGGTGAAGGCGAGGAGAAGATCAATGCGTTTAGTTTTAACACAGAGATGATCATTCCGTGTGGGTGCAGTATTTAAAAGGTCGAAACCAGCGCAGCATCGCAGAGGAGCTCATCCTTTTCCAGTTCATACAAAAGGAGAGGGCATGCGGCATCATAGCAGTTGATCCAAGTGAATAGACTTTTTTCTTTTTAGACGTCTTGTTACAATGCTTACAGTAGAGTGACAACTGAAAATGGCCGAGGCCCCAGATGGAACATCAAAGCAAACAAATTTACGCAACAGAAGGGGACGACGAGTAACTGGCAGAACAGAACAAAAAGTATAAACTAGAGTGAACGCAAGAAATTCAAGGCACGAAATATGGACTAAGATCGGCAGATAGTGTGATTTAAATCATTCATTAGAAATATCGAGGGGGATCAGGTGGGGGCGGGAGTCAGCTGTAGTGTGCATTACTAACCTGGTTAATTTGCAATAGATAGCAACAAAGAAACAACAAGCAACAAGTACAAGGATCAAAAAACGGCGTCAATAAGACACACTGGACTCTAATCCAGATATAATAGAGATAGGTCACAATGCTATAACTACTATTAAACTTCAAAATCATCATGGAAACCGATTTGACTGCACTAAAGTTTGTACGAATTTACAAGTAGCAAAGGAGAAGTAGTAACATCCTGTCAATGGAGCTCCTATTAGGGCTGTTTGGGAAATACACAATCACAATTTTACAGCTAACAAGCATAGTCACTTGGGGAGAAACTGAAAGATGAACTGCTAAACAAGTTCAACAACAAAACACATGTTTTACACATGTTTGTGGATGTCGAAACTACAGAGTTAATGATAAACTATGACCAATGGAGATTCCGCTGTTTGCAGAGAAGGACACTTATTTATATAACTATTTGCAAATGTTCAAATTGCACTCAGATTACGATTTCCTTTGCAGTCAATGTTGAAGCTGTGGTTCTCGATGCTGAACTTCTACACCCGTGAAGAGTCAGCTACACCTCTGAGCGTGGCAGCCTCCGGCAGGACATGGCGCTGCTCCCCTGTTGCCTCCTAAAGTGGCGTGCGACGCATGGAGCCCAGTGGATTACCAGAGGGCAGCCGGTCAGATAAAAAAACCTCACATTTACATCTGACACCTCATTTTCTCGCCGCTTGCTCTAATCCAGCCTCCATGTCATCTGTGTGCTACTACAGAGAGAGCATTCCATCAGCTGCTTCCCGCCTCGCAGACAGAGCAGAGAACTCCCCAAAAACTCTACAAGCCAATAAACAAACGCCTTCCTTCAGAGAAACAGAAAAGGGAAGGACGATTTTTTTTCCCCTCTCCGTCTCTTTCCAGAGCTCGAAGCAGAAGCAGATCCATTATTTAGCAAAAAGTAGCTGGAGAAAGAGCACCAATAAACAGAGAGAGGGCTTCAAACAGACAAGAGTTCCTAATCACAGCAGGGGGAAGATGCACCACAGAAAAGCAGGTTCTAGCAAAAGTAAAAAGGAGCGGCATTTTTCTTTCTTTTTTTGTTACCCGAAGTCGTCCAGGGAGTACATGGCTCCAGAGCAGGTCTGAGAGGGATTACAGAGCGGAGGGACGGCGGCTCAACCACATTCTGCTCACATCCTCCACGGCACAGAGCACAGAGCAGCCGAGTGGAGGAGCGAAGGAGGGAGAGAGCGGAAGACCAGGAGTGAGGAGCAGAACGGGGAGCTGCTCATGTGACCGCCCAGCGAACCAATCGCAACCGCCCGACGGACTGTGACTGAGCCGCAAGGAAAACACAGCTTTAAATACATTCAAGAAAGCATGAAGAGGACAGCCACAATATAAGCTATAAGCTGCAACCATATGGAGGATGAAAAAGAAGGAATGGTTTTTCACTGGAGACATATGGGGGAACAAAATCACAACCCTGACTATTTTACTTAAGTGAAATCAGGCTTATTCTAACATTTGTTCCACTGATTTATTCCAACACAAGTAATAGATATGAGAATGTATATGTAATGAAATGTAGTCTTTGGAAACAAATCTAAACTGTGTTATGTATAGCTTCAAATTGGCCTACAATACACTCTAGAAACGTTATTCATGTCAAGAGCATTCATTCCAGTCCAAGGGGTTGGGAGGGACCCCTGATTTGGGCCCCAAAACCTCACAGGGGTCCCCCAGAGGTTCTGAGAAAAAGAGGTCCAAACTTACCAACTACAGATTATTGTAGAAAGTCTTTAATCACCATGGGCGGTGGTTCTCAATAACGAAAGAAATACACAAACATGTGACATTTAGACTGCTTTGTCTCTCAAAAAGGTTCAGGTTAATTAAACTACTTCTTATAGAAAGTACTTCTTATCCTTTTGTGAGGGAGATTCCTCATCAAGTACATGTGATTTTTATTTTCTAGCAGCTTTTTTCTGTCACTTTCTGTCTGTTTTTTTTTTACACTTGCGATAAACTTGATATCTTTCAAACAACTATCTCGATATTGTTGTAGGCAATATATCTCACACCTCTAGATCAGAGAGAGAAAAATGTTTGGAATCAGGCATAAACACATAGATTTTTGAATATGATAAAAGAGTGATGGGGTATATAAATTAAAGAAAGAGGTATGATTACAGAAATAAACTGCAGCACACAGAACAATCGCCAATGCAACAACATCTGACTGTGCTACACAAATGTCAAATCTCCATGTTTCTTTGCCCCCAAGTCGTCCAAATGACACCGTGGCATCCCTCCCATATGTTATGATTATATCCACTAATAGAATCCCGCTACTCTGGCTCGTGCGCTGCAGCTGGACATCCGGAGCAGGAGGGCAGTCTGAAACAAAGCTCTGGTTCTTCTGTGGTTCCTCATTAGAACTCTCCCTCACTGCTGCTCCATCTGCTCCGGCAAATGTGCCCCATTAAGCCTCTTTGCACAGAGCGCTGGTGAAGCAGGGGCAGAGCAATAAAGAGCCAAGCAGAAGCTCAAGATTAGCATTTCACTAGAAACAACCGGGCCACACGCTAAGGATACTGGGAGTAAGTAGCGGTGGTGGTTCAGAGACTTGGTTTAGTTGTTTATTGTATTCAGACTTTGTGAAGAGGCTCAATACATGTCAGGATTATCATCTGATCCATCGTCCACATGACCCCGACACAGCCCAAGGACACGTCATGTGAACAGAAGCTCGCTATGATGTATGGAAAATGCAGAAAATGGACGGATTAGCGAGCTATAATAAAGTGAGGCCCCTATCAGCGCACTGTCTGGGGTGATGTCAAGTGAGGCCGGTGAGCTCACAACACGCACTACATTCAGTTCTTACTAGGGCTGTGGTGATGAGAGATGAAAGAGCGGCCACAGTAAATTAAAAAAATACTATCAGATATTCCAAAAGTTTGATCATGATGTTTTGGTGGGTTTTTTTGGTCTGGGTTTTGACCATAAATACATTTTCGTCAGGCAGTTTGAGTTAATAATCACAAAAAAGTAAATAAAAGTACTTTCAACATTGGATAGATTAATCAAATGTCCGACACTAGAATGAAGGAGCTAAGCAACAGAAAGTAGTGATCTGCAGCCGGGACAGGCCTGAATCAGCTGACCCTCAGCTGAGCAGTGTTGAACTCTTCTCCTCTTTCTCGTTATGTGGCTCTATTTATATTTTACTGCTTTTTGACAGAACAACCTCAGCTCCTCTTGAGCCACGTTTTGGTCCTAAGCATGGAGAAAAACAAGCATGTGTTGCAGACAGTCAAGTCTTTCAAGTCCAAGTGTTCAGTGGGTCCAAATCCGAGTCAAGATGACAAGTTCAGCACGTTCATGAAGAGTTTTCTTCATTGTTTGCTCTTTGTGTTCACTCCATGGGCTTTAAACTTAAACTGATATTACAAAGGCTTGTTGAAGCAGATATTCAGCAACTGTGACTGACTTGACTAGTGAGTCCCTGGCCAATAAGTCTGATTCCAAGTTCAAGTCAAAAGTCTGAATCTGGCACTTGAGTACTACATATCTAGTCTTTACCTGGAGAATGGGTCATATCTGTACAGGAGTGGTGAAGTAACCATGATGTGTAGGACCATATCTGGAAGAGCCGGCCTTCTCCAGCACCTGTAGGGCTAACCTCTTCTGTATTGGAGTCACGTGGTTGTTGGGATCAGCTGCGTTTGCCTCCCGCACACTGCACTCTCCCTCGTGTCACTCCTTGTCTCTGATGAGTCATAGCTTCACACACATTCCCAAAAACCCACTCTCTCCCTCACACGTCTGCCTCCAAAAACACACCAAATACAAGCAACCGACGAGGGGGGGGGGCGATAAACTGAAAGCGCATCTCTAACAAAGCTACTAATGTCTGCTCACTATAAATAGCTCCGCGCACATGTACACATGGAAGAGACAAAAGCACGTGCACGCCTCCGCAAGCGCTGCAAAGAGCCAGTGATGCCGAACAAACGCTGCACTGAATCACATCACATCTCGGTTCTTCGTCTGCTTTGTGCGAGGACCAAGAGGAGGACTTTTCTTTTGGTCAAAGTGCAGTGCCCCTGGCCAGCAGCACAGACAGGGCTGACAGCTGCTCGGTGCACTAGAAAGCCTCAATCTGTCCTGAGGAGAAGAATCAGAAGACGTAGTAATCAAGTCGGTGAGTGTGGGTCTTCAAAGAGTCCCTAAAGTATCTCAAACAAATGGGAAAATAGCAATTTGGTTAAGTTACGTTAGACCAGTTTAAACAACTTCAATCTTTATGGGATTGTTTTATTCCATAGCAAGAGGGTCAATTAGAATTCATCCAATGTTTGTATTGATTCCTGTTCCACACACTGCACACTTAATCACTGAACAAAACAAAAAAAAAAAAAAAACACAAAAACAAGAGTGCTCTATCTGCTTCACCGTGTTGATTTCTGTCTTGCCCCGCACAAACACAGCAGGTGAGGGCAGAACCGTGTACGAATTGTTTCATTGTAAAGTACACACACAAGGCTATATGGAGTCCCCCGGGATGGGATCAAAGCTCTGCCACAAATAGAGGCAGTGGCAGACAGTCAGAGCTCGAGGCCTCCCAGTTAGTGAATGTCTTTACTGCACATGATGGAAGAAAGCTCAAAATACCGCTCAGATATAGACACCGGTGGATCTGTTACAGTCCGGTGTGGGATGGGGGGGGGGGGGTTGGTTGGGTTGGGGGTCTAACCTGCCTGGCAACCATCACGGCGCCACCACCTCCTCAGACGGATGCACTGCGTAGTCTATATCCCCCCCCCCCCCCCCCCCCCCCCCCCCGTGACAGCTCCACTCCGTCACAGCGCCGCTTCCTCCCGCGGTGCCACCTTTACCGTGATGCTGCCGTTTCCATGACGACCCGCGGCCCGGCTTAAACCTGGCGTTCATCCCTTGGGCGGGTCCAAACGTGACAATGGAGGGCTAATAACGGGGGGAAACGGCGGATTTAGGGCGAACGGCTGCTCTTGATTGGCTGTTAGTGTAAAGCTCATTGTAAAGGACAATATAGACGGGCGACTGTGGGCCTAGGCGGGCCCCACAGGACCGCAATCTACGTAACGTAAGGCGCATAAGCATAACGAGTAGTTTCACCAAATAGATGATTGAGAAGACCATAAAAAAGGGGGAAACTGTTTGCTTTCAGATGAAGCGGAGGCTGAGAGTGGAGCGCATCTGTCAGGACGCGTCAAACAGAGCGCATGGCCCGCTTACCTCATAGTCCTCCTCCGTTTATTCAGTCAAACCAGGCGATCCTTTTCGGCGTACGTACTTAGGCGTTAGTTTTTGATATAAAAAAGTCTGTGAACCTTTGCGCTTCCACAGAATGATTAGCTGAAGAAGAGGGGGCTCACGGTGGTCGCTAAGCCTCGAGAGGAGCCCGCGCGGCCGCTTGCTTTGTGCTCCGTTGTCTCGGCTGTCCGCGCACGCTGCTGCTCCCGGGGCTGGAGTTCCGCGCGGCCATGTCCGCGAGCAGATCCGCGATGAAGGCCAGTGAACGGTGGGTGTGAGCTCCTGCCTCCTCCGCGTACGGTTCCGCTCCCATTCGGGGTGTTTTGGTGAGGTGGACTGATTTGGGGTAAATGCTAATAGGAGCGCAGAGGAAGAATGGGGGGAGTGGGATAGCACAATGCCGCCCCCTCGTGGACTAGATGTTTAGTTGCAACATGGTGTGCTCAATGAATATTATTGGTGCCATAGGTCTATGTTTATTATGGATATGGTTTATGACCCATTCATCACATCTAAAAATAAATCGCTTAAGATGTTGACTCATGCGCAGACCATGGCCTTATTCTTGTGGTTACTGAGGTTTTAGACTAGATACAAATGACACATACAAGGATAATAAAACAGAAAAAAAGTAATGAGCCGCATGAGTCAAAAAAGACAAATTTATTTCTTTAGAGTGTATTTATGAACCGCTGAATCTGATCAGGGCACTTTATGTGGGGTAGTGTTATTATTATGTTCAAGGTTATTTTCATGATTGAAGGGACAAACCAACACACTCAGCTCAAATATCTGTCTCGTTCCAAATTTTACCCTGCGCTTATACTGTACATTTAGAATCAAACTGGGGTTTATTGAAAAAAGAAGTATTCAAAGTTGGCAGGCACATTTTTGGACGATAACACGACATTGTATTTTACTATAATGTTAGTAATTTCATTTGTATACCTCCTAACTTGACATGACAATATAGATCCCTCCTGTAACAGTTTGTGTTTCTAATCAAAGAAGTTATTAGTCATATTGTTGAGTTGTAAATGAATTTTAGATATTAGAATATAGTATCCTGTAAGGTAATTTTCTTTTATCTTTTATCAGAGTCCATAGTTCAGTGCAAGGCTCGATATGGAAGCAAACACGTCTCTGAACACACATCAACAGTGGTCATGTGCTCAGTGACATCATGGGGACTACCACAGGCTGCTGTCAGACAACCCACCTGTGTATTAGTGCTTTCCTGAGTTAATAAATAAAAACACAAACATATTAGAAAATGACAAAAATATCCTTCCATGCACAATTCCGCCTAATACTTTGTTAAGTGGTTCTCAGAGGCCATAGCAATCTCCCAAAAGTTCACTTTTTGACATCTCCTGGAGCCTTTGGTGCTGCACGAGGCACTGGATGTGCATAGTTAAGTCCTGGAGAATACAGGCTACAGTATCACTCAGGGTGTAACCATATGTGAGAATAAAACAAATGTACAGGACTTTCAGGAACACATCTCCTCTGGTGTGGTAGCTCCACATGTGGAGCTCAGTGCGATCTCGACTGGTCCAGCTCATATAGTGCTTTTGTCAGACTATTCTCCACTGCATGATGCTCATGTCCTTGCCTCCGGTGGAAACCAAGCAGCTGTCGTCCAACAGGAAACTCACGTTGGTCACATGACTGCTATGGCCGCCATAAACATGACTGGGAGCCTGCAATCACAAAACAGATACTTGTAATAACCACACAGAGAAGGTATGTCTGTTACATATTTGTTTTCATTAATAATTCCATGTAGCAACAACAATGGGCTGGAACACTTAAAACATGAGTGAGAGAATTAACTCAAGGCAAGGTCAAGGCATCCATCTTCATGACAGAAGAGCGTTGAGCAGAATGTAGACTTAAGAATTCTCATAGAAAGATAGGTTTGCACTTAAAGCCGTACCCGGAACTGAGAGCAGGGGAAAGAGAAGAGGTGGACCTTTCCAAAGTCATCTCCCGTCACTAGCAGCTTGTTATCGCGGGAGGAGCACGAAGCGTTAATGTCGGTGCCATCTGAGCCGTCGGGCCACACTCCTGAGAGACAAGACGTCCATTAAATACCACAGTTTAGGCATCAAGACATACAAGAGTTAGGAAGTAAACTTTTAAACATTTACCAAACACATGGTAGCCCAGAGTGCACGTGTGGCTGGCCCATTCTATGTCCCTGGTGGTCTCTACACTCAACACCTGTTTGCACACAGACGGGATCCCTGCCAAGATACAAAAGAAGTCAAAATATCTCTTAAATGTAAAATTACAAGAACATCTAATTGCTTTAAAATATGGACATGGTCGCTCTTCACTTTACAGCACAGTAATAGAATGGTCATAATGATATAACAACTAGGAATAACACGCTGTAATGGGTTTTGTAGCCCTGTTTTCATATCAGTACCAAAACAGTAATAAGCACAACTTCCGGTAATTTATAGTCTTAATGCTGGATTGGGATTAATAATGTTATTGAGGGATGTGTTCTGTTTCTATTAGTAATTACAATGTTAATAGGCAAGGCAAGGCAAGTTATTTACACTGCGCATTTTGTACACAAGGCAACTCAATGCGCCTATTACACTTTTAGATGCCATACTATTACGGTTTGTTGTGCTCCTATGTAGGTTGTGGTGATCTAGTAGAGAGGGAAAGCCCATGTTTATCAGAGCTCACATTAAAGGCTGCTAGTTTGAAGATGTGTGTTGTGTGTTTATGTTTTAAATGTTTTTTTTTACATTCAGTCACAACGGGGTGGCACACAAAAGACTTGTCATATTAACTCACATATATATTTGAGCTTTCATATTAAAATGCATATTGAGATCAGCTAACAGTTTTACTTCTGCATTTACTGTACAAAAAAACATACTTACAGTATAATATTTCATAATCTCCTGAGTTGGAAACCAAGTACTGCGAGTCCACAGACCAGTCCAAGTGTGTGATGAAACTAGAGTGGCCCTGAATGAGGTAGAGACACAAGATGTTTATGCACCAAAGTTGTGTGAAGGTTGTAAGTCAATGTAATCGATCTCTTTGGGGCGGCTCACCGAACACTTGCCCACCCGGCTGTACTTCCGCCCCCTCTCCGACACGGCGTAAACGTAGATGTAGTTGTCGTGAGAACCGACAGCCAAAAAGTTTCCATCTACATCCGCACGACAGAGAGATATTATATAACATATTACATATCAATATTGTTATATTACTGTATAACAGCCTGTTTTCAATATATAGTATAGAGATAATGATCTAAAATTTGATTATGTCAAAGTCTCAGACGAAGGGCAAGGACCAGCTCTGGGAGTGGCACGGAAAGAAATCTTTGAACAGGAAATTGAGTTCTTCCCTTATCATTGTTGGTGACTGGTTCCACGAGCTTGACATATAAGACTTACGGCTTAAAGTCCTTCCAACAACAAGCTTTTTAAAATGTATTTGCAGATACGCCCAGTAATTACAGCGATATCAACTTCCTGCATCACCATACCTGGTCCATATTGCATGGTGGAGAGCTGCTCGTTCCCATCTGTGTGGACAGTCACTAAATCTTTGGATTCTGTGTCCAGCACCAGCCACCTGCACAGAGCAATACGGATCAACTTTCATACTCGAACACAGCTGTCGTACGGTTTTCATGTGGCCTACTACAGTCTTTACCTGCCGGTCTGGGTTCCAATGGCAACCACATCTCCTAAGGGGTGGAATCCTGCGGACTGCGCTGTATCCTAGCATGAGGAATGTGAATTAGTAATGTCTGTTTTAATGAGGATTGTATTATGCAAAAAAGGTACATAAGCTGTAAGAAAGGAAACAAAAACAAAAAAGATCTAAAACAAAACTGTTCCATTTAAGAGACTGTGACAAAAGTACAACTGAATAACATAAGATAAATTTACTAAAGAGTCTCCTTGCTTATGTCTAGGGGGCAGTAGGGACTCACCTCCAAGGTCTTGACCCACATGAGCTGATGGGAGCTGGAGTCCCACAGACACACCTGTCGGTCGTATCCACAGGTGAGGAAGTGTGGTTTGGAGGGGTGAGCTGCAAGGCCCCACAGTTCATCCATGTGACCCTGTGACAGTCAGGAAAACAGACTTAATATAATCAAAGCATACTTTACAAACGTATATCTCCGACAGCTCCTGTGCCATGTCTTCATTTATGTCGTACCTGAGTTATGGGAACAAACTCCCCATCCAGGCTGCCCTGTAGAATCAAGTTCTTAGTGGTGCCCATGAGGACAGTGTCGCCTCTGCCCTCAGCGATGGTCCGAATGGGGCCAAACACCTCCGGAACCTGAAGAGAAGGCAAGGCAAGGCAAGGCAAGGCAAGTTTATTTGTAGAGCACAATTCATACACAAGGCAATTCAAAGTGCTTCACAGTTGAAAACAAATAGAATCAATCAATCAAAGAAACATGAAAGTGTGAAACTAGTGTAGACACTGTTAGTACACTTTTACATCTTAACAAAGATCACATCTTTATCACAATCTCATACTTTGTTATTTAGAAAATGCAATATTGAACGAAAACAAAATATTTTTGCTTCCTGATCCTACATGTGAGCTACCATAAGCCCCTCCCACTGCCCTCATCTTGCTCCCCTTTGCTGCACAGCTGTTTCAATAAAGAGAATAAATAAAACACCACTCGACACGTGTGGCTGTAGGGAAGCTACAGAAGCTTAGCAAGAGGAAAGGAAAGCATTTTCTGGATATGTTATTAAACGTGATTACTCAAAGATGCGCGAGTGGCTCAAATCATAACTCCAGGTATGTTCTTGAAGAGAGAACAACATTGTAACATGGTAAAAGCTCTCAAAAATAAATTTTGCATTATACCTTCCTTTAACTACACCTTTAGTTAATTAAATCTTAACTCCACAAACTTCATTCCAACCATATTCTGCTCACCTCCACAGCTTGTATCTGCTGTAGACTACTGTCCCAGGACACCAGCCTGCGGTCCTTGCCTCCTGACACCAGTGTCCCATTCCGCAGCATACACAGAGCAAATATACTGCCCTCGTGCGCCCCGGGGATGACCTGGCTGATACGGTTAGTGCCTGAGGGTCACAGAGTACAGGCGGGACAGGGTTAAGACAGCAGTGACCACGATGTTGAGCTATCAAGGCGGCACACACCTTTGCCCCAGACCAGGATGTTTCCGCTGGAGTCCCCTGTGATGGTGTCGCCGTTCTCAGCAAATGTCACACACAGAACAAACTTGGGTTTTTCGTGTTTCTGTAACAACAAACAATTACGCAAAATTATTTTTATCCTTGCAACGCTCATTTTAAAATAGCATTGAGCTTGCTAATGCATTAATATGCTATATTTCTGGCCTGTCTGTGAAATGTTGTATGTCATGTGAACGCAACCAAATATAATTTCTGTCTGGTGGCCGTACCTCAAACAGCCCTTGCTTTTTGACCAGCATTCCCTTCTCCATGGTCCAAAAGTACAGGTGTGACTTCCCGCAGGTCACCACCACGTTACTGTCTGTGGGGTGGAAGTCTGTGGCAAATACGGAGTCATTGGAGCACTGCAGCAAGAGAGTAGGGACACAGATGAAAGATCAGCACAGCAATGGTTGGATATTCAGAGTTCCTGCTGGCCCGGGGGCTTACCTTGACCTCAGCCAACCGGACCTCCCTCTGCCACTCCCACACTGACAGGACATGGTCATTGGAGTCATCCACCGCACACAGACTGTTCCCTCCGTTCTACAGCACACGGCAGGAAGACTCATATTCATTTCATTTGTTCATGTTGTGAACCAAGGCACGGCATCAAAGTGTTGATTACTTACCGACTTTGAGAAAGCGAGGCAGACCAGACCGCGGTCAAAGAAGCCCGCCCCTAAAACGTGCAGCGTGTTGAGGCTGACAGAATCCCACACGCGCACATGAGGCAGCTGCTGCACACACACAGCAGGAGAACACAGGTCAGACAATCGGCCTCTTGGGGCAAAAAGTCAAACACAAACTCACTTTTCCGTCAGACGAGGTGCCTGCTACCTGCCCAGTGGCGATGGTTATTTTGTCGGGATGAACGGCCAGGCTGAGGACGTGATAAGAAAACATGTTACATATTAATTCATACTTGATTCCATCCAGTGTTACACAGTAAGGTTTTAAATGTTACAGTACCATTTGATATCGTCGGTGTGCCCGGTGTAGTGGCGCTGCAGCTGCTCGTCTACGTTGTACAGAACCACTACGGAGGCCATGAAGTACACCGTCTCACCGGTCGGCAGCAGGTACAGGTTTGAGCGACAGTCCCGACCCCGGTAACCATAGCTGCAGACCAGAGGTCAAGGCTCAAACTCGCTCTCAGCACAGACACCTGAACAGGTCATTCTTTCCACCTGGTACTGCAGTACATGGAGTAAAGGATACACCCAGTGCAGTTTGAGCCGGCTGGGGGGCAGCTCCCCTCGGGCCTCCAGGCTGTAGCCGTCCACCTGATCTTTGGGCATGTGCATGGTGACGGGACGGCCCTTCAAAAACATTTTCACATAACCCTCCTCTAGAAGACAGCACAGAGAAAGTCAAGACAAACACTGACAACAGACTGTGAGTGAGCGAGCGAGGGCTAAGGATTGGGCAGATGTCGGTGTGATGGATTAGTCGTGACAAGATGCATTTCGGACAGAATTTACAAACTGAAAGAAATCAGCTTAGACCACACTTTAATAATCTTGTCAAACAAAACCGCAGCAGAACACACACTCACTCTCACACACACACACACACATGCACACACAAAGCAAAGCAAAGTGAAGTGAAAACAATTCAAATGGCAAGGACAGAAATGAATAAACTTTGGCAAAAATGATTAAAAAAAAAGGTCAGAATTTCTACAGATTTCAAAGGCCTCATTTGGAGTTTTCAAACAGAAATAGTAGTGGGTATAGTTTCGGGCTCCACTGCATATCCGAAGTACTGGCCGATTTGCGTGGGCTGCAGTTCATTTATTTGAGGCTTTCCTGAGTAGTTACGGTCAACAGTTTTGTGGATGAACTGCAAATATGACAAAGCCCCAGTTCTTACGGAACGAGCTCAGTCAAACCTTGAAAACAGTTCTTCTGGAGGGCTGGAGAAAAGGAGCAGTGTGTTTGAAGCTACAGCAGCGGGGCCGGTGGCATGTTTGTGCTGTTGCCGCGGTGATGCAGCCCTGTGCCTTTAGCAGCAGCAGCTCTGTCACTCTGTGTAGTGCGTGAGTTAAACACTCGAGTGAGGGCACACACTAGAGCCCCCTGTCCCGTCTGCACTGCTCTCTGACCGGAGGAACCAGTCCGATCCAGTGCGCTGTGGTTCACAGATTTACATTAGCTAAAACAATACAGAAAGGGGGTCTTTTACCAAGCGTTTGCTCATGGATCAGCAGCAGATTCATTTGCACGTTTGATTCACGCAGCATCATTTATATATCTGATTTGTGGCCCAAATGCTATAATACAGACACTTTCAAATGGTAAATTTGGTGTATCATGCCCAAAAAAGCTATGTGCAATTTTCCAGCTTGCACTCACTATTTAGCACTAATCTTAATAAATGACCCCATAGTAAACAAGACACCCATGCAACAATTTGTTCATCTGCTGTCAGACACACTACTGGTGATTATATCTAACATACTAGTCAAGTCAAAATACCTTCATGAGCATGATTACAATTTTCATTTGTATATCTGAATTAGTTTATTATTATGAATGTACCATATTTCGCAGAATACCTTTTGATATTCTCTCTGGAACACTAGTGACTTGCTCTAAATCACGCTATCATCCTATACTTAAATAAACAAAACGTTTTAACAAAGGAACTGTAAAAAAAATCTGAAGAAAAGTTGTGAGACCAAATGGTAACAAAGTTCCTACTTCTACAAATTAAATGAAGGTACGCATGATAAAAAATATTGCCCATCTCTTTCATATAGAACACTAAATCATTACAGCTGTGTCCAGAGAGCAGTGCAGAGGGGTATCAGAGCAGGGGCTTTGGGCAGGGGGCCTACCTTTGCAGTGAGTCACACGGCGCGTCCCTTTGCAAAGGTCACAGAGAGAGACAGGTGAGGGCACTTCCTGCCTGTGCTAACACCTCATCCTGTCAGGTGCTTCTGCCCTGAGAGTGTGAACTGTCTGAACAAATGTGGCTCTGAGTGTCACAGCCAGGACCAACCATAAGAACTATCTCACATGAACCAACCTAGGTTAGACAGAGTATAGCTGGGAAAAGAATGAAGGATGTCTGACGACTATTGGAGATGGATTATGGTGATGACAGAATGTATAGCATATAACAGCATGAATAGATAGACTAATACAGATACTAATATAATAGGCTGGGTTCACTTCAGGTTGTGTCAATATTCAGATGGAAGGGAGGGGCTTATTCATGGGTTTTACATGATGTCACAAGATGCCACTATGAGGAATGTTGCAAGGGAGACTGGAAATAGTTGTGTCTACAACTATCCCGCATTTTATACGTTTTTGTACAATAGCGTAAGCCTACTAATTGCATTGTTCCTCTGAATAAAATACAATTATTTTGCCATGATAGGTTGCTATGGAATGGTCCTGAAAAACGTGTGAATAATCCATAAATGTATGCAATAATAAGGCAATTGAGCAGCACAATTAAAAATCCCTTAGCTAATGTGAACACAACCTATTACGACATGAGACTACACGGTCAATAGCGTCATCCTCAGATGTCCGGTGCTGGCTGATGGACAGTGCTTACCTGGGTTAAAGACTGGATCCTTCTGTTTGCTGTAAGGGAAGCACATGTGCTGAGTTTGTGGTCAGAGCTGCTTGTTTTACTGTGCTGTGGACATGAATGTTACCTGTCGCTCCTCTTTCCGCTGGAGCTGCTGCCTGTGGAACCGGCCCGTGTGCGTTTAGCGTCTCCGGAGTCCCTCCGGGTCAAAGAGCTGACGTGTTCGTTGGAGTTGGCCCGCCTCACAGTGCTGCGGATGCACGGCAGAGAAGGTTGGTCATAAAAGAGATTAGCAGCATGGAAAATGTCTCATTCAAGAGCTGGACATTTTAATGTCAATTTACTGACTATATTGATTATACTGGGTGACGCAATATCTTTATATAGCAAAATGACCCGACTGAACACATATTTGCTAACATAGCCTAAAATAAAAAAAATGCATGGTTACTTATAAACTTACAATGAAACATACGGAGTTGACATTGGTTTCGTGAAATATTGCAATAATATTCACGACAGTTATCAAATTTCACAATTGTGCAGCCCTGTTAGAAACTAAACAAACAATTTCTTGGAGTTAGCCATTACATGAACATAATAAAAGGCACTGATTATGTAGCGTCATTTTGTTGAAGCGTTCTGTCTGAGCGGGGCAGATGTGTTGGCAGCTGACAGTCTGTGAGCACAATGAAAAGCCCCCATCAGCAGTCTGTCCGGCTGTAATCCAGTGCCTTTCACACACACAGGAACGGCATGTCCAAGGCCCGGGCTGGAGCTGCTAATGTCACCGACTGATGCAGGTGGCAGGTAGCTGGAAGGCTGCCGGTTAAACCTCACAGTTTCAGTCGTGTACTGTACGTGTATAACTGTGTGAGAATGATTCAGTGACACACAGCACGGAATGCAAGATGAAGACGAAGCAAATTCCACAATTTAAGAAGAATCTTTATCCATTTTTGCCATATTTCTTTTGTAGTGAGCAACGATAGATTGGCACAGCAGAGGAGTAGATGTATGATGGGGGTCAATAACTGCATTAAAAGGTAATGAAGTTAGTTGATTAATAAACACACCAAGTGCTCTCACCTGGGGGACAGACCAAGAATTCTAGAGAGGTACAGAGAGGACAGGCTGGACACATCGACAGACACAAGAGTGAGTGGACAACACACAACATGCACCACAAAGGACCCAGGTTTGGCATCAGTATCAAAAATAGGATGATCACAAAGAACATTCATATAAATAGAATAAATAACCCTTGTACTCCTCACCTTTTAGTGCTCGGAGCGCTGGAGTCCTTCCTGCTCCCAGATCCAGACGGGGAGGGTAAACCGCTGCCTTTCTTTGGTAGGACCGTCCCGTTGTTTACAGTGGGCCTCACGGGAAGAGTGGCTATCATGGGCCGAGCTGAGGGCAGGAGACATGGGAAGCTTTTCATTTGGATACATTTTAGACCAATAATGTCTTGATAAGATGACTTTAAAATGTTAGTGGCCCTGGCCTCAGCAAAAAGCCGTTACTGTGGCTTTCCCAAACCGTCCAAAGACATGCAGGTGTCGGGTGATTTATGAACTTAGCGTAAAGTGAAGGGATGTGAGACTGAATGACATGTTTTTGTCTTTGCGTCCAGTTAAAGCAAGGGATTTTTTCCTATTTTTAAACTGTGAAAGGTAGTGGAGGTAAACTGTGAGCTGCAACACAACTCATTTCTAGCTCTCATGATCTCTCCCGCATCTCCCGATTCTTATATAAATCAATTATACACACCCGTTACAGCTTTAACATTAATAATAATGGCTTACACTTGTATTGCGCTTTACAAGCCTGTATTACCAAGTTTCTCAAAGCGCTACACTGTAGTCATTATACAGTCACTCCATACTCGGTGGTGATAAGCTACTGTTGTAGCCAAAGCTGCACTGGGGTAGACTGACGGAAGCGAGGCAACCAGTCGGAGCCATCCGCTCCTTCGACCACTACCAACCACTCACTCACTCACTCACTCTCACTCACTCACTCACTCCATTCACCCAGGCTTCCTCTGTTCCCAAACAGTCTCCCATCCAAGTACCAGCCAGGCCCTTCCCTGCTTAGCTTCTGAGATCTGACGGGATCGGGCAGAGCAAAGACTGCGAAGCATAAATAGACGGATTTATAAAATACTCTATGGCAAAAAATAAGTTACTCTACTCTATAACCACAAAATACTATTAGTCAGTGGGTGAAAACAGTAAGTAGGTGTGAAAACAGGGGAGAGACCTTCTGCAAACTGTCCAATCTGAAAGGCAAACTCATGACGCTGAGGTTGGCAAAGTTTCTGTTATATGTTCAGCAGCTTAAACCCCTGTGCTATTGTGCAACAAACCTGATTGTAACTCACAAACCATCTAGAATAAATTCTCCTAACCTGAGTTGAAATATGTACATGAGGCAATGAAGCTGTGCCAGCAGCATCCTGTTTGTCCTCAATAGAAGCACATGGAAACAGCAGCTGATGAATACGTTTCCCGTCTCAGGAACATGAACGTAGAATGGGGGCCATGCATGACTCGCAGTGCATATTAAGAACCACATGATCCAACGATGGTGCAGGCGGTGGGCGGCTGGACAGTGCTCACATCGGGCCGAAGTCCTACCTGTCCTACCCACACTGCTGTCTGCCGAGGGGGACTTTCTCATCGCTGTAGCCTCTGAACGTTGTGCTGACGCATAACGGCACAACCAGAGGTGAGGACATGACAGGAAGAAAAGACAAGACAGTTCCTACGAGCTAAGAAAGCCTCAGAGCAGTGTTAACTTTTACAAGAAATGTAGTCAAATGAGTATTTCTAGAATCCGTAGTTGAACCCTGACCCTTGTTCCTTGGATGGAGTTGGTGTACGGAATAGTTTTGTGCTTTTTGATTGCAAAGGAATAACTTCAATTCAAGCGATTTTATGAGATAGCTATCTAGGTCTGACAATGATTAAATCCAGGCTCAAAAAGGTTCTATTGTTCATATGCCAAGAGATCGTACTTTGTACTCTTGACTTGAAGATTAGGTCATTTTTGCTAATTTTACAGCTTATTACAACATAGTAAGCTTGTGTTACCTTTGGTGGGGCCCCGGCGCGGCCCCAAGGCCTGCTGCTCCTCAGACATGTTGAGCCTGCGCACCACGTCGGCCAGAGCGGACTTGAGCAGCTGAATCTCATCCTCCTGCATCTGCACCCTCTGCTCCAGCGAGGCGATGCGGTCAGTCACCTCCATGCTGCTGCTGCAGGCCGACGCGCTGTCATCTGCACACAGGACACAAGACACAGGGTTCTCACACGCAGGCATTTGGGTCAAAGCCGATTGTGTAACTGAAATCTAAGATTAAACGCAATTTGAATGTTAACGGGCAGTTGCAAAGTCCAGGTTCAGTCCAGGTTTGTTTTAAGATGGCACCGTCAGAGCTCACCTGATGAGACGGGGGTGAGACAGAGCCTGGTTGTGTCCATGTCCACATAAAGCTTTTATTATCCCTGGATCATCTGCTGTAGGTCTGCTCCGGCACCGAGACAGCACAATACTATCAGCTGCTCAGCACAAAGACTGCTGTCACGGCCTCACTACAGCTACAACAACAACAACCACACCCCCGGGCCGGACAGTAAAGCCTTACAAATAACCGTAAAGATTTGGAAAAGTCTAAGTTAACCAGTAGTCATGGTGGTGATATATCCTTCTGAAACTTTTCCTGCAGATTACTGAAGCAAACGAATGAAAAAACATATTGAGAGCTTATTTGTTATAACAATAGAAGGTAAAGAAGATCGTGTCTCCATAGCGTCCTATTGTGTATAAAAGCTGCCGACCCTGTAGTTCATACCTCTATAAACATGTTCTGAAATGTATGCGGTTCTTGGAGTCGTTTGGGGAAAATAAGAACATTTCTTGTCTGGAAATGATTCTCTCAGACAAAGATCGATACAGCGGAGAGAACAGGAGACCGCCTGGTTTGGTTTATGCCGGCACTTGCCAGCAGCTACATAATTAATGACAGCAATCATAATGGCACACTTCCATTAGCCTGTCTGAAAGCACTCTGGGTAAATCTACTCATCTGCGATCCACAAGTTTAAAGTTTAATGAGCACTTTTTCATTCTGGGCAGCAATCCCATCTTTTGTAATTCCATGTAAGTATCGATTAAGACAGAGACAGTTTAGACACCCTAACCAGAATGTGTAAAGTTTGCATGGCTGTATTGAAAGAACAGGCAGAATTTGATGGCATGTTTCCTCTCTCTCCCTCTCCAAACATCAAAGTGAGTTCATCTCTGTGGGGAGCAGAGGAAAGGCGCAGACGGAACAACCTGTCACAACATTCAAACTGTGCTGTTGTTCTGAGGCAGAGAAGGCGCTGTGCGAGTACTTTTAGCACGCTGCAAAGTAAGCACCATGGAAACATCATAATGATCAATCTGAGTCAAGAAAGTCTAAAACAAACTGGGCTACTACATCGGGCAGGTCTTCCATCAAAGAGCACAGCGGCCGAGTCAAACCCTCCATTTAAGCTACAGTGTCATCTCCAACACATCGAACAGTTTAGCACTGTCAGTGTCTCCACTTCAGCTCCAACACAGAACTCACTGTCAGGCCTTTGTGCTCTACGAAACAGAGGGGAGCAAGAGCAAGACCCACTGTGTGCTGTTATGAAGACACTTTTTCCGTTTGGAAAGAATGACCCAAGTGTGGGACAGTTGCTGCTCTCTGTGGGGTAGGAATTAAGATTAATATGATCCAGATTTGAGTATGGAGGCAAAAACATCACCTTACATTATTACATTTATAGATAGTTTACAAATTTGATACCAGTATGGTGTCAAAAAAATCCTTTTAGGTGCTACTACCTGTGTTGCTACTAACTGGTACCAGAAAATATGATGTCTGGAAGGTACTAAGACAGCACTACAGAAAGTTACTTGGTTGTTTCAGCTAAAAAAAAAAGATAAATACCTTAAAAAAATAGTCTTTCATTCGCTCTGTTTTTTGGTTCTAGATGACACATAATTTAGTATAGGGATAAAGTATTGTACTGTCAAAATGTCAGTGTATGTGGCAGAAATTGTTATCTCAAATTTATCCAACAGTAGAAGTCAATCGTGCCTTTCACATCTCCTTTGGGCTTCAAGACAAATTCAACGTGCAGTTGGTCAGGTCTAGGTTCAGCAACACACATGTTCCCAAAGAATGAGATCAGCTGACAACCTGAACATCCTCAATGACCAGATTATTCCACCAATGGATTTGTTCTTCCCTGATGGCACGGGTATATTCCAAGATGACAAAGCCAGGATTCATCGGGCTCACATTGTGACAGCGTGGTTCAGGGAGCATGAGGCATCTTTTTTCACACATGGATTGACCACCATAGAGTCCAGATCTTAACCCCCATTGAGGATCTTTGAGATATGCTGGAAAAGGCTTTGCACAGTGGTCCAACTCTTCCCATCATCAATACAAGATCTTGGTGGAAATATATCTTTTGAAATTTGAGAAGCTTTGAGAATGCTAGAACGAATATGTGCTGTTATCAAAGCTGAAGCAGGAACAACCAAATATTAGAGCGTTTTCCCTTTTTTTTTTTTTTCAGGCACAATCACAATTCTAATCACAACACGTGTCCAAAAAAAAAATCATTCAGCTAAACAAGCCACCAAAGCTTTGCAATCACGCCCTCTTCCACTTCACTTTCCCCTTTCAGACCCCCTGATGGGGAAGGTGGATCGATGGTGACGCAGCCCCCTGACCCTGACAGGAGCAGGACCCTCGCCTCCGCAGCTGGGCCCACCGTGATGGATCTATTTTTAATGTGCTTCTGGTGGGATTCTCCTCTCTCCTCCATCTGTCTCATGCACGCGACCGGGGTTACACACGCATCGCGGCAGGGCTTTCCCCATCGGCGCCGGCGGCCAATCAGAGCGCTCTGGGGTTCGCTTCCCCCAGGGGCCACGAACTGGTTAATGTTAGCGACACCACACAATTAAGGAGAGGACACGGGTGGCAGAGTCGAGGGGCGGGCTGGCATTAGCATAAACATATGGAGCAGCTCGGGTCATTATTAAATATGTATCGCGTGTGTTCATGGTGATACATGCCAGAGTGTGCACGGTGGCCAACATTACGCATTATTCTGGCTTTTGAACATCGATAGTATTTCATGTTTTCACTTTGAAATCTGAAAAAGGGCTTGAAGTTCAAATGACCACCAACAAAAACTATGAAGCACACCTGGGATGACTAAGGATTTACATAAAACTCAAAACGTTGCAGGTAAAGGTTATTCCGCAAGCTTTTAACAAGACAAGCTTTGAAAAGAAGGCCATTTGAGCACTGAAATTTGTAGTGGCAGCGATGTGGCACGCATTTCAAAGATGTAGGCTCATAGTATGTACCTCTGTCAGTCAGGCTTCTTCTTAAAAAAAAATCCAAATCCATATTGAAAGGCCAAGTTTAGCATAATATGGGCCTGCATTGTCAACTGAGCAAAAGCGGTGATGATAAATTAAATTGAGTAAAGTTAATTCATCGATATTTAAGTAGGTGTATTAAGCAGTTTAGTTGTTAAGTTGGTGACACCCTTCAGTGAATCCTAACATGCTTCATTTAAAAAGCGTCATGGTCAAACATCAGTGAACTTGAAAGGCTAAAAATAATGGCACTGCACCCTCATCGATGACATCACTGAGCAGAGGCACAGGAGTGAGACATCCTGCCGCAGAGGGGAGCTCCGTCACTGGGGTCATTCCGGGATATTTTTACACCTCAAAAACGTCCTGTGCATGGGCTCCAAAGGCTCTGAATGTGACCCTGACTTGCACATGCGGACCCAGTGCCTACACATGTTTAGTGTGCTATTTAACATGGCTGAGTGTTTTAGTGGGTCAGGGCCGGTTGGGGGAAGTGTGCCTGAAGACGAGCCCTCCCTCGCTGCAGAAGATCGCGACAGCACCATTCACTGTTTTCCAAACTAGCTCCATCTTAGCGCCACATTAAGGGGCTGACGGAGGGAATGGTGGAGCTGACCAATTTTGCAATGAACTCAAAGTGATTCAGAACATGCATGAGGCCTAACTATTATGATAGCGGGGTTCTTTTTTTCTGTAGATTAGGAGTTCTCAAACGTATTAAACAAAATACTACCTCATAAAAACGACCTTCCCGGTACCTAGATCAAGATTAAATCAGGACTAAACCGGGTTAAAAAAGGATCGATGTCTAAAACAGAAAAGCATAAAGGCATTGCTAAAGCACAAATGAAATTAAAATGAATACCAGCAGTGGGAACTGTACCACGACTTCAGAAAAGCTGCTACAGTTCATTGTAAATATCTAAATCAATACTCTCTGAATCTCCGAAACATATCCTTTGTTTCTAAACAAGTCTAACAGGCGCTGCAGAGTCTACGGTCTTCGACACAAACAAAAACTTAAAGAACACAAAAGAACAAGAGCATTGTGGGCAGGATTAAGCTCAAGTGATGCAGGTTTATCCGTGCCTGGGTCCTGGGACTTCCTCAAAGAGAATTCTCACCCTCTTCATTTAGGGAAAGAGCGTTATCTGCAGCTATCTTACAGAAATAACTGCAACCTTTGTGATTTGCAAACAGTAACCATTCTTTTGTTATTAATCCCATTGCAATGCATCAACTCTATACTGTATTCCTCCTGTATGAGACAGCAGAGCAAACAGCAGTCTGCAGGTGAAGTGACCTACATCTGTGAGGCAGACTGCTCCAGCACAGCCGCTCCCCTGGCCCTGGACACAGCAGAACCTCCTCCTCCTCCTGCTGCTGCTCTTGCGAAATACTGTTGAGGGTTTCCAGGAACGCCATAGATTGGACTTTTCTTATTTCCCTGTGATAGATATAAGGGTGTGTGGGGTCTCATGAAACAAGGTGGGTTCTGCGCAGAGTGTCCTGGCAGAGCAGATTACCAAAGCTTTCTCATCCTTTTCTTTGGCCGGGGTGAGAAAACGTGTGGCTGCTTTAAACCACTAATCCCATATCACGTGCCAACATCACTGTGCCGGAGACGAGACATGAAGAGACTGTAAGGCCAAAGGAGGCCGGGTTAAGATGTGCAAACTCAGAGGTTTACTGTGCCAGTGTCACAGTAACAAAAATGCTCACTCCGATGAGCTCATATTGCACAAGGCTGAACCAACACAGCATCAGCCTGAGGTCACGGCCAATCACCAAATAAATGTGGTTATCAGGGTGTGTGAGAGAGATAACTGAATGAGAGGGATCCTAAATGAGATTCTCCTCCCGGACAGAGGCACTTACTTCCTGCAGCTGCTTTGGGACTACAGACAGGCAGTGATATCATGCAGCCTTATCCATTAGGTTTACATTTTCAAGTTATTCTTCAGTTGCATCTAAGCAGTCACCTACGCTGTCATGGCTCAAATCTAATCTGAGGAAATTCCACGTTCAGCCAGAGGCTAGACTTTGTATTCCACCTGCGGATGTGGCAGGTGTGTGATGTAATGCAGCCTGTTTTTCCGGTCCAGTCTGTGTCACGAAGCTCAACACTAAAACCCGGAGAAATTAGAGAAGCATGAGGAAGATAAGACAGCTTCAGTGTATGTTATGGTCACAGATGATTAGTGCTATGTCTAAGTTTCAGACTTGGGACATCTCATGCCACATTATTGATCCCATTCATGTTTTGTATAGCCATCATTAATTGTGATTTGATTTTTCTATTTAATTCAGTTGTAATTGATTGTGGGGCTCGCACAGCCATAGGCCCTTGTAATGAACAATAACAGAAGATCCCCTCAAACCAGAGCGTAGCTGGTTCCTGTCACAACAATATGTGCATGGTTTTGACAGGAAGGGCACTTGATGTTAATGTATTCATTATGCAACTAGTCTGCTGCGGCAACTGATTACAGGATAAGCCCAATGACAAAACCTTGGCCACATCATGCTTTGGTAAATGCTTGAGTAATAGTCCCTCCTGGTCGCACAGTTAAGTGGATATATTGATTTAACCATTGCCTCATGAACAGTGCACTTTACCGTTCACTTCTTCAGGTGGTGCTAAGAGTCCTCTTCATTTAAATTAGAGAGAAGTTAGTGGTGCTTTTAAAACTGTATCCCAGTTAAGTCCTGATTTGATCTTGATCTCGACCCGCTGCTACTTGGAAGGTCAAATATTCCATGAGTACCACAGTATCACACTGTTAAACACTGTTATACCGATGATGACAGTGGCTGAATACAGGCTGGCCTCAGACACAGGTTTTGTGGAGGATAATCCCCTTTGTGTGGGGGTGCTCTATCCACAGGACCGTCCCATATGCATCCACTAACGGGTTTGTGATTGAAAGTAAATAAGAACTCGATGACATAAACCAGAGCCTGAAGTCATGTCAGCCTGTCTCCAGCTTCACATGAGCAGCCCGAGGCCAACCACAGCCAACACAAACCCCCAGCCCCCTTTTAAGCAGGCTAACACCCATGTCTACGGCTGGTGACGAGTCCACACAGCAACCACGCCAAGAGTGCCCCAAGAGGCATCACTAATCCCCTGCCCTGACACAATGTCCTCAGCAACATTTGGAGTGTTGTGATCATGAAAGAATGTGACTGTGTTTTATATCCTTTCTTTGTGGCTACAATTTGCTACTTTTTTATTAATGGGCGAGCTTTGAAGCCCTCTGGCAAGCACTCTCAAGAGGGGCAAACAATAGACCTACAGGCTAAATAACGCAGTAGAGTCTTTTCTTTCGGGTCATACGTGTGAGGGGATGGGTCAGAGAGGAGAGTCAGTGCGTTACCGTTGCAGAACTGGAGCAGGGACGAGGTGTCGTAGAGGCTGCTGTAGCTGGAGAAGCCGTCTTCCATGCTGCTGCTGCTGCTGCTGCTGCTGCTGCTGCTGCTGCTCCCGGCGGTCCACGCTCCTCCCGCTGCCTGGTTCTCCTCCCCGGTGACTGCTCGGTTCCGTTTGTTTACCGCGCACTCGGCGTTGGCTCCATCCAGGCTCCTGGCTCAATCACCATGACAACCCATTCACTGCCATTCTGTCAAGTAAACTCCAACCTCCCTCCGCGCCCTTTCGCTTTTGCGCCACAGAGAAAAATGAACAGAAACTGCTGCGGTGGTGGAGAGGATGATGTCCAGGGCGAATCCGAAGTTGGTCTCCTCCTCCAGGTCTTGTCTTCTTCTTCTTCTTGCCCGCGTTGGTCCGGGAGACAGCTGGGATGGGGTGGAGGGAGGGGGTCGATGATCCTCTGTTAGAAAGCAGCGTTAATGCCTCCCGTCTGAGCCGCCGTCAACGTCACGTAGGCCAGCCTGCTCGCCACGGCGCGGTGTTTACATGCGTGCGCGCGGGTGGATGTGCGCAGATAAAGCCGGGGACTGCCCTGCCTTTGCCCTGTCACGGTCCCGGCTGGAGGGCGGGGCCTGTGGTGTAGACTCCGCCCCCCTGTTCTCAAGGGGGTGTCTTTAACCAAATCGGACCAAAAACCAAAACAAAACTGCAGACTTTTGGAAAAGCTTGGGTCACGCTCCACGCTTTCTCTAAATCATATAGTTTTTAATTTGCCAACACAACTCCGTCCATGTGAAGTAGCCTATACTTTGTGCTGACAGTGTCCTTCCATCCAGTTGTACAGAAGCAAATATCAGAGCTTTTTATGCAGTAGGATTACTTCTGTGGAGCTAAATATTCCTCAGACCAAAGGCATAGCCAGGGCTGAGCCTCAGTACCGTTATAGTATGGGGGTCTTATCTGTATCCTGCAGACCCCCCCAGGACCAGAGTGGGAAACAGAGGGGGGGCTGGGTTCCTCCATGCTGGTGAATTGGTGCCCACCGACATGACAGCAGCACACATTGCCAGGAGCAGGAATCGTACCACCAACCCGTCTGTCTGTGGGTCTCCAAGTTGAGCAGAAGTGTAAAAATAAGCAGGTCTTTGTGTTCCAAGAAAACATTCCCTCAAATCTCACAGTGCAGGCGTTGTTTTGTTAAATCACAAGATTATGAGCCCAGGGGAGTTGACCTTTAGCCCGTTCAAAGGAGAGTTTATTTTCATATTTGTAAAACCTCCCTGTAATAGCGTAGTAGTTGCACTTTTCTCCACAGTCTCTCTTTTGTTCTGATGAAGATGCTGTTGGGAAAATGGCGCGGCTCGAGGAGCAGCCAGCCCGTAAACATCCTTTGTGAGATGAATGTATTGTTTTGTCTGAAGATCTGCAGATTATTGGTAATCTCATTCTGCGACAGATTTGGTGTAGATTAGGGGCAGCTCAGTTTTGGGGGAGAGTATGGTGTGTATAGTGTTCTCTGCTGGGCCACTCCAGGGGCCATCCACCTCAGTGGAGCTGCATGAGGAAGAATAGTGTTTCCTCTACATTAAATTGGTGTTGGTTGGTTGGTCAGTGAGGACAATTGTTCCAAACCTTGTTGTGCTGCTTTTGCCTGCTTGTTGTTTTATTTTTTTTTGCTTTTATTCGCCACATATTATAAAATTATTTGAAAAAGTGATGTAAAATGCTTCAAAACCGTTAAAAATATTATATGACAAATTATTCTGGTGCCACCCCAGCAAAACCAAGAGCCACCCCCAGGCCACCTCGGAAAAAGAAAAGTCTGGACAGTCCACTGCATGTGAAAAGAAAGAACTAGTCTGCATGTCCCACCCACAGACAGGACAGGAGCCAATTAATCAGGGCAGGATTTGGGGATTTTATTGATTTAATTTTATTTTTTTTACCATGCATGTACAAAAACCATCACTGTTCAAGCACCTTCAGGGCAGACATGGTGACTTAGCATGAATTGAGTTTCCCTTCTTTCCCATAACCTTGCTGTGCTTCTCAAAAAATGACATCACACAGTGATATCAGCCTCCATGTGCAACCACCTGCCTTCTCCGCATAGCACCACCATCCTCTCCTTCTCTTTATGACATGCCGCTTCAATCAATGTACTCAGTTCTTCCAATCTGAAAATGTAATAGTGATGTCATCAAAGTAATAATACGCAAACAAAAATTCACAAGCCAATGAACAGAAAACAGGTCAATCCATGGCTCCATCTGGGCTGTAATCCCACTCTCTGTTGTTAATGTTAAAAAAAAAAAATGAGGTTAACTTAAGTGTAATGTATTCCATCCAGTCACCCATTATTACAGCCAAAAATAATAGCAGCACTTTCTCTCTTTCATATCTTTTCTTTGGCGTCTCTGCTGCGTCCTTGATTCTGAAATGTCACCAGACTTACACTACGCTCTACAGATACGGCAAGAGTGCGGAAAAGCAGATCCCAGAGCATGTTCTCCAGATGAATCATGAGGAGGAAGTGTGACCCAGTTCTGCAGAGGAACGGCCCACCGTGTTAACATGATTCAAGTGTGTACCCACAGAAAGATAATCCGTAAATTATCATGGCTGCTTCTGCACTGAGTCGACTGTATCCCGAGGGCTGTATGGGGTGTCGATCCATGCTTTGAGGCGGTACTGCAGCCTCCGGTGTCCGACTGTCCGTGTATACAAGCTTCTGTCACCATACTAGTTTTTTAGAAAGAAACAGCTGCGGCAGAAAAGCCTGAGATGATGACGTTATGACTCCAAAAAGTGGGTCACAGTCATGCTCCCCCGCCTCCACAGAGAGCTTTAACCAAACATTCCTCACTCAATATCACACCGGGAAGAGGATACCATTCAAGACAATTCTGGGGAAGATGTGCTTCAACTATGCCGAGTGGGGAGGAGAGGTTTAGGTTGTTGTTTTTTTTGTTGGATAATCAAGATTCAGCTCTCTGTGTTTATTTTGTCCAGGAGCATTAACGTCAGAGAGAAGATTGAAATATGAACTGCTAGACACAAAAATATGAAAGTACAGCAGATCCTTTAACTACCGCTACACTGGAGTAACTTACACCAAGGCTCCACTTCAGTGCAAGCAAGACACACCCTGATCCCTCTCTGCTCACTTCACAATCAATACCGGTCCAAACTAAACGGAAACGCAGCCGCACATCCTTCTGCTCCAGCTGCACTCACACCAGCTACATGTTCAGTCTCAACACAGAGGAGTTTAGTTCATAAAGTCTCACTTCCATCCAAAGTCTGCTCCTGCCTACTCATCCCTGCAAGTCCGCCATTGTTTTCCCTTAAAAGACCAGTCTGATGATGAAACTGCAATGACTTTTTAGGTCCCAGTGTCTAAGCTGCATTATGCACAATAACACTGCCACCTATGGGAATAACAGCGCAAACACATGATGAAAAATGAAAGAAGTGCCTGAAAATATTCACCACATTAAGTTTTTTTTGTTAGTAAAATGTTCAAAGTCCGATCATGGTTTAGTTAGTATCAATCAGAGACAAAAAAAACAATAACATTTTTAACACAATAAGCTCAATTGTAAGTGTTAGTGCTAAGCTTGAAAAAGTGCTTGTTTGCACATCTTTGTATATTGCCTTCATATACACGTCTGCATGTTTACTGTATGGAAATCTTGCACCTGATCCTACATATTAATTGATTATTGCTGTGTGCCCATTTGTCTTTGTGCGTGTTTTTCTGCTTGGTCGTGCCAAAGGCCGTGCCAAAGCGATTTCCCTTGTGGATCAATAAAGTCACTAAATTACCCAATTGTAAATCTTTAAAAGGCGTTTGTGCAGCGATTAGGGAGTAATGTTTGGCAACGCTCAACATCACGACCACAGCCAGCGTGCTCATTGCTGAAGGTGCCCAGACGGAACGATTTAAAGAAGTAGGAGCTTTACTTAGCACAAACCTTTGCCGTCCCTGTGATTGTTGGTGGTTCATGACACATTCGTTCGCACCACTGCCACATAGCCGGAAGGTCCAAGGTTATATTCCTGGACCGGTGAGGCCTTTCTGAGTGGAGACTGCATGCTCTCCCTGGAAAGAGATTCTGACTCTCAGTGGGGTTTACCTGGTTGAATATACGTAATTTTAGAACTTTCTAGGCGCTGTAGAGCAAAGCCCACCTTGGCCAAAGCCATGGAAACTTTCAAAAGCGGCCAGTGCTCCTTCCCCTCCTTCTCCATCCCACACAGCTCTTATCAAAGCCCCAATCAGCCCAGGCTTTCTGCATTATTTCATTGGACGTGGGAGGGAAAACAAAACAAAACAAATCACTGCACATTGCCTTATATGGTCTCGAAATCCTGTCTGTGGTGGCGTGCTTCCAGGCTAAGTGTCCCAGGCATGACCATACTGAGATCTGTCCAATATGTCCATCCAGCAAAACCATAACATTCACGCTAAAACCATACAACACACTGGATTCCAAGTCACGCATGTATATTCTATAAACCTGCTGGACTTGATCAGACATGAAGACCAAACAAAGACACAAGCAAAAGTGAAGCATGACTAAATCTAAAGCCAAGGCTCAACCATGTCGAAACCAGATCTCGATGAGGGATAAACCAGGCCTAAGCCAGTTCAAATGCAGGCTAAACTTGGTACAAATTAGGTCAATACTGCACTGATTCCGATATTGCCATGGAAACACTCAATCCATCGGTCTCAGGGGATGATAATAATTAGGACTGTTTTATAATTCAAAACATTGCACTCTCTCTTTCTTGTCAATGCTCCAAAATGCGAGAATATTGTAGGAAAACAAGTCATAAACCAGGACTTAGCAGGGAAAGCATGAGCAGCAGAGTTCTTCGAAACCAGGAAGAAAGAACCAAGGATGAGCCAACTTTAAAGGCACTAAATGTATTTTTTTTTTTCTTATATATATATAGAAATTGAACAACATTGGTTTTGTCCTTCAGTGCATGGTAAAGTAGACATTGTGGGTGGAAAAGGTGCAACTAATTTAATGCCTTAATAATCAATTGTTGTCGTTTCCACTACAATGACAGTATTGTTTCCTGAAAGTAGTGATATGTGCTTTAAAAATTGGACCACAGCTTAAAATTAACACGCTTCTCTAATATTTGTAAAAAATAATTAAATAAATAAATAAAAAGTCAGGTACAGCTCCTTTAAGTTAGCTCCGAGTGAAATCATGGAGTGTGGCAGTTCGGTATGCAGAGGCAAAGTCTTACCCACATTTGGGCCCTCACAGTCGGACATATCCCAGCAGGACAGCGGGTCAGGTGCAGCTTCGCTCTTCTGTCGGTGGGTGCTTGTCTAAATAACGTCTTTCCTAACTCTTAAGTCTATAGGAGTCACTTGCACATCGGACATGCCCTCGTGACTCGGTGCACAGAGCAGTGGACGTGCACGGTGCCACTCAAAACGGACCGCTCGGTTCTATTGGGCACTAAATATAAAACTCCCGTCACATTAGCCCGTGGGTTCGACCCGGGGTTAATTTTCATAGGCCTGCAACATGAGGGACTGATGGGAAAGCGTCGGCCACTAGGACACCAGCACGTGTCCCATTAAAAACCGCAGACAGTGGGACAGGCACATTTTTAGATCGTAAAATGAGAACCGGAGGGAAGTCTCGCTCAGTCCAATCCAGTCCCATCCGCTAGAGGGTGCCAGAGTCGCACACAGAGAAGCGCACTCTAAACCAAACCTAAGCACACCTTGAATATCTAACTAAATAGATGGGGGAAAGTTTGATTTTGTTTTAGTATTTGTTTGAACTTGTCATTAATGATTTGGCTACATATGGTCAACGCAGTGATTTTTGGGAGGCATTAAAGATTCGGAGAACTGCTTTTTGTTAATGTCTTGAACCTCTTTTCAGTGCAGTCACGCTTTGATGGTGAAATACTTGCACACCTGTCTTGGGGCTGGCTGACGAAATACGTGGCTGCCGATGTGTGCCAGTGGCCCATGGATGAACGTAATCTCACGCAGCGGCCCCACTGACCATACAGCTGACCAGTCCCCGTCGACATTCACTACGGATGGCTGATTAAGGTAGTTGTCATCAAAAGCTGTAATAAGAATAACAACTGACTATCAATCAGAAGTAAAATGCTAAACACAGGAAGGTCAAATTGAAAAATATCACCTTTAAGGCCCTATACCTGATTTCTCGTTTACAACAATGAAAGAGGGGGCAAGTGTATTCAATTGTAAGTTGTGCAAAGTCATTCTTACCTTTCCTTACACATTTCTATCATCCCAGTTCTTCACAGGAATGAGTTTATAAGCACATTTCATAACTTTCAGGGTCACTTTTCAGGGTCACTCACAAAAATGCTAACAAAGACCAGGCTGCAAGTTCATGAAAGTGATACACAGCTTTATAGTTTGATGGACAGTATTTTTTTCAAGGAGATCAAAATTAGTTACTAGAGAAAAACGCCTTTAACACCTATGTAGATAAAATAAAATAAGATCAGGTTCATTTAACACATGCAGTAACACAAAACATCTGCCTATAATAACGGAGGCCACAGCACATGACATATAAAATGAAAACAAATATGTATAAAGTAGTGGTATGAAAAATATTTTAATAGGATAAAATACTGATTTTTTAAAGGTTTAGCATTTAGGATTTAGGGCAATTTGTAGACCTCTTAAAGGCAAGGCAAGGCAAGTTATTTGTAGAGCACCATTCATACACAAGGCCCAGTGTCTGCGTACATTGGTGTATGAATGAGAGTATGAATGGGTGAATGGATCCTTGCTGTAAAGCGCTTTGAGTGCCTAATGTAGGTGGAAAAGCTAAGTTGAGACCATTTACCAATTCAAAGTGCTTCACAGTTGCATAAAATTACAAGAAAACAGATCAAATCAATAAAACATCAACATAAAATGAATCAATTACTTTAAAAGGCAAGAGTGCAGATAAAATACTTTCAGTTGCAAAAAGAACGGTTTTCAGCCTGGATTTAAACATTGTCAGAGTTGAGGCCTGTCTCACATCCTCATGAAGCCTCACCGTGTTTATTATTGACTCTGGGAACCACCGGGAGACCCCTCCCTGAAGCTCTGAGGGCCCGAGACGGTTCATACGGCTGTAACATGTCAGAGATGTACTTTGGTGCTAAACCATGAAAAGACTTGTACACAAGCAGAGCTGTTTGAAGACATCAATCATGAGAGACATAAAAGATGTCAAACTTTTCATCCATAAAAAGTTGAAGAAACTAATAACGTCATCGTTGCCCCTGAAGGTGCGATTCCTGGCATTAACATGACCAACTCTGAGCCATTTTTCTGCAAAGTGATGATGCAATGTCTTTGGAACAACCCCTACATACCTCAGGGACTGCTTCAGCCTGGAGGCATCTCTAAACTCAGCCTCCTGCTCATTTGAATCAGCTAATGGTCACTGTAATGAAGCTCTTGTGCTCACTCTGAGATAAACCCTATTCCTTCCTCTGTAACCTCAAACATCGGGCTCAAAGCGCTGTCCATTGTTTGTCTGGACTCTGTGATGGCCAATCTATGTCTGAAAATTATGTATCTCTCTCTCTATTTGAGCAGATCCAATATTGTCATGCCATGAGACTAAATCCATAGATTAAATGACCAGCTCAGCAGACCAAGGTAGTCTGTATTCAGTTTGACAATTTAACCCTTTTATTATAAGATAAGATAAGATAAGATGGTACTTTATTGATCTCACAGATGGAGAAATTGCATTCGATGAGAGAGCATCCGGCAGCAGCACCCATTCAGTGCGCGCCACTCTTTTTCCACTCTTTTTTTTATTGGAATAATCCTCCAATGGGAAGTTCTTATTTGCCTTTTTCCTTGGTGGTGACTGTTTTGCCAGGCCATTCAGTGTATTTTATTTCATCACTGATATTAGGTTAATAAAACACATATTTTGCTAACCCATTAACAATATAGCATATTTGGTATTGTTTGCAGGTTTGTGTACAGTTAAAGTGTATATGACACATTGGATGCAATCTTTACTAAAACATAGTTAACACAATTATATTTAAGATTTTGCTAAAGATTGTACCCAGCTTTCTTTAGTTTGACCATTTTTGTGATGTTTATGGTTTCACTTCCTTATTGGACACTGACAGGAAGTGATATAGATGAAGGCAAACCATTGTAAACTGTTGCCATGCCAACCACGTCAATGGGAAATGAGTCAAACTGCTATGGGACTTTACCTTATCTATGTCACTTCCTGTCAGTAGCTTAAAAATTACAATTAAAATAACTTTTCTGTCCAGCAGTTCTTCTTTAAAATTGCAGCTTCACTGAAATAAAATGATCGTTGTTACTTACAACAGATGTCCATCTAATTAAGTCGTATTTTCAAAAGCATTAAAAACCTGTCATAGGAACTTTAAGTTGCTCGTTTGATGTAGAATATTCCAAAGTGTGTTTTAGCTACGAAAAAAAAGTTCACACACAAAAAATGATCCTGGTCGGGTCAGTTGAGCTGGAAAAGTCCTTCACCTCATCATTAACGCCTGTAAGGGGCAGACAGCTACAGTATAACGACTTTTCTGACCCAGCTATGCCACATCACAGTCTCTCACATTATAAAGGCCAGATTTGTTGGTTTGCTCAACGGTTAAGTCATATGTAAATGTTCCTGGTCCACACCGTGGCTCTAATCAACTCTTAATAGTGTGAAATCTAACAGCCCCACTCATTGCTTTAACTGTTTTATGGTGCTGTGGGCAGAGGCCTAATTGGGAACTTGTGGCAAGGAAAGTGCACTTCACAGGTTTAACAGCCTGCAGCAGCCATTAGAGCCTCGCTGACGACATTAGCTTTCACTAATGTTATTGTGTTCGGGCACAATAAGGGACCCGAACACGTCTGCAACAGTTAGGCTGAAGATAAGGGGGACATCATTCGACAGTGAGTGTGACAAATGTAGCACTTGCTATCACAGCTCCTTAGGAAAACACTTGAGTCGACTTAAAGTTAATTATCATCCACCCATCCACCAATACACAATTGAAAAGAAACGGAAATAATGTCTTGCAGTATGGCTTTAAGATAACAAAACGTTCTGTGCCATAATACATGAGTTTATTAAGGGTCAGTCAGACAGAAGCCACGCCTCAGTGTGGTCAAACACAAGGACTGATGTCGCTAACTACTCCTTTAAAGATGACCCTTCCTTTCATCATGTGACCCGACAAGAGGTCAACTCAGCCAAATGTTCTCTGTCTTTGAACCGTCCTGAGCAGCAAGGGCTGGCCAATCACTTTCTCCTGGTGCGGCGGCTCAGACAAGACAAACGTCATGTACAGTTAGTCAGACTTACAACAAGTTTCTACTGGGAGTAACGCCGCAGGAAAGTCATGCGCCACAAAAACGGGATAGAAATGTGTGCTGGTTTTAATAGCATATATTATGTCGTATCTTTAACCTAACTGTTTTAAAGAGCAGATGACATGGTTTATGTTTTACTAATTATGACCTAGTTTGATGAGATTAACCAGAGAAGTGTCAATTTTATTAAGGAAAGTCAAATAAAAAAGTGCATGTTCTGAAAAAAAAGAGGGAGACATTTATATTTCAAGGATGGAAAGTTTTTGCCCATTGGTACAGTATGGTTTAAACATCACAAACAAATGCTTTTTTTCACTCCTAATTCAAAAATAACTACTTCTCATGATTAATAAAATGAACAGAAAGAAAATCGAGTGTGAGCTTACATTCGAGTGTTTACAGTGAAGCTTAGCATAGCTCCTTGGCTCTGTCCCGTGTACGTGAGCGGAAGGGGCTGGGGGTCAGGGGTTGACCCTGCTGGGAACTTGCCCTGGTGGAGGTGCTATGGGGGAAACTCCAGCAACAAAAGGCAGGTCTTTGATTGGAACAGCGCACCACTGTCCCACTGTTTGTGATCCTCAGCAGGCCGTGCCCTCAGGGATGACCTACACGCAGAGGGGGGCTAAAGGGGCCAGGGCGGGCGGGAGGGAGGGGGGAGAAGGGGGGCTCCAGATGCTCCCAGAGTGTAAAGGGAGGGGTAAAGACAAGTAATGCATGGAGTGTAGGAGTTTACCAGCAGCACATTAATGACAGTGCGTATCTGTGTGTGTGGGGGGGGTTGTCCAAACAGAGGCGGATGATGGATGGGTCTGTGGAATTAGATGGAGGGAAAAGGGAGGTGTGGGGGGAGGGTGCTACAGAATGCCATAAAACAGGGACAGAAAGACAGAGGTTATATTTTAAACAAACACAGACGGGCAGCATTCCATCGATGACCAGAGGCCGTCGAAGAATCACATCAGAAATGATAAAGGCCATACAGTACAGTCCTGGATTTGTGTCCATTCTCTGGGTTTATATTGTCCAACGTTCCAATAGATATTATTATTAGCTGCCTTGCCTTTCTTGTATTTGTCATGCAGACAGATTATGAACGATTGTTGAAAAAAAAACGTTTTGTGCAAGCATACAGGCTAAAGTGTTGGCATAGTAAACCTTTACAGCCCAACACCAACCAGGAAATGTGCCCAGTCTCCTTTTCCTCCCCTCTCCTACACACCGACTACCCTTCCATTGACTTAATGAATATAGTCAGTTGTAGCCAAGCTCACACTTACACTGCTGACATGTTATTTTTCCCCAGAAGATGAGCTCTCTTTCCTTGGCTGAACACCGAGCTCTATGGGTCAGTTCCAACAGACACAACAGCCCAGAAGGTGGAGTGAGGCAGTGCTTATGTGCTTAACTTTTGGTCAAAAGGGTTGGTGTCACACTGTGGTGCTTTAGAAGAAAGATTGTCTTAAAGCAGGACACAGCTTTTCCATGTTTGCCGTGATCCAAGAACTAAAATGCCCTCGTAAAAATATAAGAATAAAAGTTTGAGCAGAGACATTCCAGGCCATGTACTCATTCCCACATCGGAGAGGGCTCACACATGGAGCACACACCACTCGGCTCCAGATCTGCTGATGGCTTGTTTTCATGAACAGATATTATTTCCAGATGGAGGTCATGAATCAATCCCATGGAAACAAGCCGAGTGAAACTAGAAACTTAAAAAACCAGCACTAAAGCATGGGGCAGAGTGAAACAACAGGCTTTCTACCCTCCTTCGGGACTCTACTATCACTAATGAGAAAACTTCAGCACAACAAATATCCCAAAAAGAAAATGCTCAGAAGGCGAGCCCTGGTAAAATAAAAAAAAAAGTAGCTGGTAAAAGTAGCTTCAGTGTCACTATGATCTACTATCCTTTTTTCTTATTGACCAAATGAACACGCTGTAACTCCTTTAGACCCTTGTATTGTTTGCACACAGTACAGAGGGATTATGTCCACTTCACACTGGTCCTTCCGGTCTGTCTGCTGACGTCTTGTCTCACAGTTCTTATCTCTGCTATATCAGACTCTAAACCAGCCGACTTTGTGCACACAACAAGGGCCAACGGCAGGAAAACAGAGGCCAGGACCCTCAGAGTCTATAAACATGTAATCTGTAGAAAGGACATCCCCACTCAAGCCACGCACTGAGGGCATTCCCTACAAAGAATTAACCCTTCAAGTGTTTTTGGATTCAGAAAACAAAGATTCACCACTTTCACTTTATTCATAACCACAGGCAAAATGTCATTCATTCTGACGTAGCATGTGATTTTAATATCACCCAGGTAGATACAACACAGAAAGCTAAGTCAATTCAACTGGACTTTTATTTTTTTACATGGTTGCCCAACATTTTGAGAATCATCTAATTCTCTTCTTCAAAGGGCCAAAGCTGTTGAGTCCCATCTCATGGTAGATTAGGTGGTGACCATAGTGGACATACTCTGTAGATTGCACAGTCACCAGGCCAAACTTGCCACACTCTGGTTGAATTCCAACAAAGATTGATATCATCCAGATAAAGATTTATTAACCAGGAAAGTCCAAGGAGTCCTTCCCTCAGACGGGCCCCTGTTGGACACATTTTAAGTGCTGACATGGGGAGCACATGTGAACTCCACACAAAGACCTTATGGTTTGTGAATCAACCATGGGACTTTGCTGCTGAGAGGTGAGAGTGCTAACCACTGCCTCACTGTGCCGTTCAAAGGGTAGGTTTTGATCAAATATTTCAACTGAACTAAAGGCAGAGGGTTGGTTAAACCAAGGGACAAAGGGCCAGGCCTAGAACCTCTACGAACATGTACGGCGCCAGCTCATAAACTCAGATGATTTACTGTATTTACCGTGTTCTGTTCTGCAGAACCTGGGTACCACGCTTTACAGCATTGCTGCCCGGAGCCCTGGTCCTCTGGGCCTGAGCCATAGATGGGGGGCCATTCAGGTGCAAAGCTCACGCCTTTGTCCCAGGCCAGTCCCCTGATGCAGCGCTCATTTCCATGTATTAACATGTATTAATTAAGGCTGATAATGAGCCCAGCATGGCGCGGCATGTGAATGCATTCCTCTGGTATTGTGCAAACTGTGTTGGGCTGTGTGCTGTGAGCTGGCCTTTTCAGATGGTGCACAGATTGTAGAAGGGCAGGCACGCGAACAGATAAAGATTTAAAAACACACAATGGTGAGTCAGCACCCCCACACTTCCCTGTGCCCCCCGCCCGTACTCATGGAGGTGCTAATGACAAACAAACAGGCTGCTTAAGAACAGTTGCACAAAGACAATGGGCCATGTAAATAAGCACAACACAGGGCTGTAAAAAGCAGACATTTATATTATAAAAACTCCAGATTTACAAGAAGAAAATGCAAAAATAATTTTTCATTGAAAATAATAGAATCACCCACAAGGTGAATGTAAAATCACATGTATTCTCATATACTCATACATACAAACATTCAGTCATAAATACGCTGAGCTACAAACATGGAATGATTCGGTGCATAGAATTTTCATGTGGATTTGTCAAAGCGCTTGTTTCTGGTCCTCGGGCTCAGGCCATCCCACTCAGAGTACCTGAAGGAAATCCCTGTAAATAGCAGCTGGCACAGGCAGCCTTTGGCTCCACTTCAGACACTGTGGAAGTGCAGAAATACATCACTGATCTCCCCTGCAGATCGCTGTGTTCACGGGGATGCACTAGCAGTGCCATTTATTGTCCAATCCTTCAGACGAACAGTCCAACTCCATCCTCGTCAAAGCGAAGGCGAGACAGAGACAGTGGTTTTCTTCACATACACATCTGATGTGCTATCAGGACCGAGCTGGGCTGAACTGCTCCGGAAAGAGGCCAGGAGCCGCCCTGAAGAGAGATGAGAGGATAAGTCCACAGCACAGAGACATGTTCAGACGTGATATGAGTAATGACTGTGTAGGTTTGTGTTTAAAAAGCTCATTATAAGATTAAAGACACTGATCACTCAGCGCTCATGTGACTGACTACAAACACACTCCGACGTACCGCTCCACGTCCTCTGCCCCGTCAGGCTGAAGCTGGAGCACTGTGAGTGAGAGTTACAGATGTGAGCAGCCTCTCTGGGGCTGTGCACCGACAGTACACAGCCCTGTGCACTGTAGGACAGCCAGCAGCGGTACTCGCCCCCGGAGCCCCCCACACGCCGCAGCAACAAGTAGTCTGAAAAACAAAGAACACAAAGTTATGAAAAGAAATAGACCATTATGGAATCAACAAACCAACATTACTATTATGTTTAATGGATCTAGATAAGGATTAATGTTGCATAGGTATTGAAAAAGACACTGCAAACCACAATACAAGCACACAAACTATGGCTCATAGTTTGAGCAGAAGTTTATTCTAGCTGAGCTGTTTTACTTGTAGACATGAGCGAAAAGCTTCTCTCCAACTCTAGCATTTGATGGAAGTTGTGTCGGGTTTAACTGTCACTGTCTCCTGGTCGTGGGCCAAACACAGTTGACTCCACATTCTCCTCACAGTGAACCAGGCTCCAGCCCTGACCTCCTCCTCCGCCAACTGTGCTCCATTCATCAGCCGCTCTGCTCGCAAGCCCCGCATCATCTGCTCCGCATTAGAGACACACATTTGTGCATGCAGCGGACAAAGGCGGGTGTGTGCGCTGCGCGGAGGAGGGCAGCCTGTTAACCTTCTAACTGGCAGCGCCGGGCGGGGCATTGATGGGGGGAAAAACGACACGAGGATCTGCTCCTGGCTTTTGAGACCGTAGAAGAAAAGTGAACAAGAGGCGGAGTGTTCGAGGCGAGTCAGAGAAGAGAACCCGAGCCTGGTGCAACAGACTGGCCTGAATCAGCGCTCTGTCACCGACTAACTGGAGAACTCTCTTTGTGTCTCAGACAGAAGGAACTGCATTTCTAACGCCAGTCCGAGTCAACCATCAAAGGGTACACAAACCAGACACATTTTCACAGCACTATTATTCACGAGACAGCTATGATAACATCTCTGCTGTGGAAGAATTGCATTTGGCATGGGTTGGGATTGGATGAGCTGGGCACATTGTAGTTAATATGTCATCCGTTTGGTCACTCCCATAGTTTGAGTACAGAGTTTGTCTGGGTGTGGGATGTGTGTAAAAGACACGTCTGACAATGATACATTTAGAGACACAGATATGCATCATCTGCATTGTTTTCTACACTAGCTCTCAACCTAAACGCTTTGAGTGCATACCAAGTTGGTTAGAATAGTGGGAAATGTTCTGATAAACTGTACACTTTAAACATTTGGTTATGTTTTTGCGTTTCATCGTTATGAGTTGTAATAACACTTCCTGTTGTGACATGAATTAAATTGAGAAATTCTTGCCCAGGCCCAGCCCAGAACGGGTGATTAAATTAGCCTCCAAATCTCGAGCGAAGAAAAACGTTGAGTTAAAGATCAAACAGGCTTTGCTACCAGACTGTGCCGTGTCCCCTCAGCCTCTGGAGGCCTGATAAGCCAAGGCCTTTGTGCCTTTGGCCCCTGGCACCTTCTTGTTAAGTGAAAGCCTTCCCTCCCCGTGTGAGCCTCCACACTCCTCCATCAGAGATTCGATTCACATAGCAGCGCTATATAAACAGTCCTGCATCTGGGGATGGAAACTCTCAGCGCAGGAACGCAGCCAGCCAGTCGTTCTGGTATTAATATTTCATAGAGCGGGGGAGCGAGGAATGACGGAGGCCAGAAGGAGGGAGATTATGTGCTCTTTCAGGGGCTGACAAAGTTTGTGAAACTTTTTTTCAGATTACTGTACCTACCAAAGAAAAAATAGAAGGAAATTACAACTTCCAGCCTACACCAGTTTAAACTACAGGGATGGTTGAACTTGATTTAATTTGGATACAAAAATGATTTTTAACTTACAGAAAATGACTAGCCTACAACAAGCCTATGATGATACGTGTGAGACCTCAAAGAGTACTTGGGCTTACATGGGTTAACCTGGTGAAACTTTGGACTAATCCCTCCTTGTTGAGCTTGTCCTCTCATTCCAGCTGCCTAATAAACCTGTCAAAACAGCCTGGAGAGGCAGAGACACCCTGCCCCTGACTTTTCTCCCATTCCCACAGAAAACAGAGACCGACCCGTCTGCTCTACATGTAGGATCAGTGCCCTTTCAGTTGTAAAAATAACTACTTTGTTGATGCCAAGAAACAAAAGGTTTGGGAAATAGCCAGGAATTTCATATACATACATCATATCAGCAAATCATTTTCTGTTGTTACGATTTCATGCAACGCACTTCAAAAGAATTGGCCCCTTTATCCATATTAGTAATGTTTACAAAAGTGTTTTAAATAAGAGCTTAATTTTTAGCAATATTTTCCACAGATTTTGACTGCAGTAAAAATGCAAGAAGCCATAGAAGCGTGGAAATCTGAGCGCTTTCAGGGCTGCCATTATGCTGCCATACGACTGTACAGATGAACTGAAGTGTGCCCAACAGGATAAGCTCTTCTCAAAAGGGGAGAACAAAGCGCGTCTCGGTGCACAGCGTACCTGTGAGTTCAGCGGCCGGCAGGTTGTGCAGGTGCGCTCCCGACTGGTACTGAGCCAGCAGCTCTTCAAAAGCCTGCAGCGTCTCGTTGATGTCGCCTTTCAGCTCCCCTGCACACACAGCACAACATCTTCTTCAGCGAGCGCGGCCTCCACTCACGGCTATTGTCGGACTGCTATTCATTAAGTCACGGAGCCTTGCTGCAGACATGTCAACACACGACTAATGCGAAGGGTTTGTCAGATCTGTGCGGCGGCTCACCTGTGGAGTTCATAATGTGGTCCACCAGGTGTGTGAGGGTGGGTGGGGCCTGATGCGGCAGGAGGTACGTGAAGAAATACCTGCAGCCAGAAAAACAGGGATTTAGGGGGACAGCAAACAGGCACAGATCACATCACATGGGTTGTTTGTTGTTTAGAATGGAAATGGTCATTATCAGGGCGACAGTGGCGCAGATGGTAGAGCGGGTCATTTCATGATGTGAACTTCGAGGATTCGAATCCCGGCTCCTGAAGGCGCACATTGTAATTGTGTCTGGGGAAATCCACCTTACCTCCAGTGTCTGCGTGCATTGGTGTATGAATGAGAGTGTTATTGGTTGACTCTTTGCTGTAAAGTGCTTTGAGTGCCTAATGTAGGTGGAAAAGCTCTAAAATTGACTATATGCAAAGCTACAGTTAGCTGTAGGCACTGGGCAGACCTGCTATCAATGTGGTCGTTTTCATAGACCTAGGACATGACAGTGCAGCTAGCTTCAACATGGGGCTCCACAAATGATCGCAGTTTGATTGGTGGCAAATAAAAAAGACTGCAATCATGAAAAAAGGTCTTCCGCAAACAAGTCTTCTTCCCCTTATTGCCATGACAGTAAAGCGGTGGCTTTTACCTGTAGGCGTTGTACATGTTTCTCTTCTGGTTGAGCCCCTCGCACACTCCGCGGACACAGGGGACGGTGAAGTTGCGCTGGGGGAAGAGCAGGGTACAGTCCGCGCCGGTCCGACAGTGAGTCAGCTCCGCGCTGATATCGTCCAAATCCGTAAGCTTCAGAGTCCCAGACACCATGACAAACTGCCGAGGCTGAAAGTCCAGCAGCGCCACGGAGCCCAGGGGAGAGCGCGACAAGAAGTGCAGCAGATGCACCAAGTCCAGACAAACCTACAGAGCACAAACAGTTAGGATTAACATACATTTGGGCCAGGATGGGAGACCGTTTTGGAGTACCAGGTAACTGGGTGTTTGGTCAGTCTTTCCTAGGGCATGAATGATTTGACCTAGGGTGACTTCTCCTTCCCTATGACAGAGATTGAGGTTTATCCAATGGGTGTTGGGAGGCACAATTTGTACAATGCAACCAAATTGAAAGTTTAGGTTACAAGAAATCCTTTTATGACAACGAAATGTCTCTTTCCCAATATGGTGGAGCCCAAAATCTATCAATAAGACCATCCAAGCCAAATGCCTTTAATTTAGTAAGATTCTGTTTGTGTGCAACGAGCGCTCGGTTCACAGAGGTCACTTAACAAGGCCGCCGACCCGATCTTCAATTTCATACTCTTTCATTAAACAGATAAAAATAGCAACTCCAAAGTCTCCCGAACACGCTGCGATTCCACTGACCACATTTGCAAGCCATTTCCTGCGCCTGTTTTTATAGTGCCTTTTAAACACCGTAATAAAAACAAAAAGAGAAAATAAGTAGGCTACTCAAAACCAAATAACTGCATTAGTGGAACCCGTGAAGGAGCGAAAGCTGCTCACATTGCTGCGGCCTGAGGTCATGTGGACGGCCCTGGGACGTCCCGAGCGCTGGGGGGGGAGTAACCCAACACCCTGCATTACTGTAGCCGCACAGAGGCAGCGAGCTGGAGAGGCCCGAGCGGAACCGAAGCCTTGGAAAAAACTGCAGAACCTTTTCGTGACGCTCAATCATAAACATTAACATTAAACATTACATTTGAGATCTGTGATGGACTGCATGTGATGCCCATGGGGCGGCATTCTATATAGGCCTGGGTGCATCATTTTTAATAGTAAAAATAATCTTCAGAATCATACTTGATCATAAAAACCCTGATCCTACTGTAGACTCCTTTGATCAACTTTTTTGCAGCTCAGCATGTACAGAGTTTTTGTTCTCTGGCAGATCCTCTCATGCAGGGCTGTGGGGCTGCGGTGGGACCCCCGCCGGGAGCATACCTGGGCCGGGGGATGCACTAAGCCCCTCTCTGTTAGCGCGGCTCAAATTCCTGGGCTGCAGCGGATTAGGCCAGCCCTCCCCGCAGACACACGACACAGCAGTTTCGAATGTCGGCCACACTCGTTCTTTTATCGCAGCGCCTCAGATCACCGTGTCAAACTGCACTTTTACCGAGGGCTACAGCCATAAACCCCAGTCCCATCAAAGGCCACAGCAGCAACTGTCATACAGTTATTCAACCGCAAATGACAATGGGCGAATTTACCGATCAGCTTACATCCAGTGTAGTAATGCAACATGAGAGCTGCACCAATGACGCCGCACTACTGTGGACTCAACAATAAAATATTAGCAAATTGAGGTCAGGTCAGAGGAATTAATTATTGATTGAACAATGGCCAGCCTATGAAATGATGAACTATAGCAAACTAAATTCTCAAACTCTTCACACCAAGAGAACCTGGCAACATTTTTTGATCTCTTCAGTAGGCCTCCACCATCAGCCGTTTTGGCAGACTTTTCCGCTTGTGTGTCAGTACCTTGAAGCGGTCCTCCCAGGGGCTCTGCAGCAGCTGGATCATCTGCAGTGGAGTGCCCTGCTCGAGGATCACGGCCAGCCGGCCCCCCTCCGCTCCCCCCTGGCCCTCTGCTTCTGCGGCCCTTCGCTGGCTCTCGCAGTGCCCTCGGAGCTGCAGTGAGGAGAAAACGGCGTTATGCAGAGTCAACGCGTTCACTAAAGCCGAGAGAATTGGGTGTGTGTGTGTAGTCCATTTCATTTTAAAACTGAAGTGATTTAGTTTGAGCTTAAAACTATTTAGATTTTTGCTACGGCGTCGTTGTAGACACACACACACACACACACAGACACAAGAGCTGTATACAGGAATATGCAGTAATGTAGTTCTGCATACTAGTAAAAAATATAAAAATCAAGCTGCTCATTATTATGAAATCCGTGCACATTTGATAATTGACTGACTACCATTGGCTACTAAAATGTAGTGATGAAACCAGAAGCTAGACAAATGCACACACAGAGTAACCACTGAATGGTTTGGGGGGTTTGCACAGAGGTTCCAGGTAAAGCAGCAGGGTCAGTAGCCTAAGGACAGACAGAGGGACATTGTCTTCTGGAGGGAGAGGGACAAAGGTCACCGCGGGGTCAGTAAATCAGAAGCTGGTATGAGACTGAAGGAGCTTTTTCTTCCACCTCACTGCGCGGAACTAAGGGCAGAAAGCAGAGTGCTCATAATTATGGAAACTATGCAAGCTGCCATTATTACATTAGGACATGGTCAGCAGATGAACAGGGTCTATTGAAAAGTCAGTGTCGACAAGGGTTTACTGAATTTCACAGAAAAGATATGCCAATGACTGAAGGGGTATAGTCTGGACTCTTGAGAACCCTCATCATTGGTCCATTTAACCTATACTTCAACCTCAGAGAAAACACACGAGCTCTTTTGTCCCCCTAAACATTTAACTGCAGTTCATAAACGGATGCCAGTTGATCTTAATCTCAGTGGGGAGCCTAATTTGACTTGGATTACAACGTTACAAATGAAACGACCAACTTATTTTATTCAGAAAAAACTATTTATGATCTACAGCCATATTTCTATTCAGCACCAACTGCAGGCAAAAAAGGGCTGTCGTCTCCGAGCTGACTTGCATGAAAGTTTGAGCAGTCACTTTTTCCACGGCCGCTCTGTGAAGCCTTACCCCGATGACGTTCGGATGCTGGAGTCGCTTCAGCAGCACCATCTCCTTCTTCAGTTTATAAGCCACGAGCTGCCGACACGCCTCGGGCTCGTTAAACTCCTCTAAACACTTGCCCATGTCGATGCCCTGCTCGTTGACCAGCTTCAGCGCTACGGACAGACCTCCGGCCAGATTCGCTTTGACCACGAGCTTGGTGTAGCCGGACCCGAGCACCTCCAGCGCCTGCATGTCCACCAGAGAGTCACAACCCATTCCATCCACGGACGCGCGACTCGCACCACGCGCACTCTTGTCCCACACCCTCGCGTCCCATGTGGAGTCCAGAGGCTCGTCAGAAAAGTTGTCCTCATCCCCGTTGAGTGAGAGAAGCGGGACGATTTCCCTGCGCCTCTCGGAGAGCTGGGATATCAGCGCCTCGGGGAGCTGCTCTTCACCGCGGGTCACGTTGAAGACGCCGTGGGCTCCAAATTGCTGCACGCTGCTTATCAGCAGTGACACTAAAATAGAAAGAACCACAAAGGCAAGCAGTGCGGCCGCGCGGAGAGAATTGCCCATGGTTTTCTGTGGGCCACTCCGAAAATGAAGCGCCGCCGCCGGGTCCTTGCGCTCCCCTCTCTGCAGCTCGCTCTCGCTCAGTGAAAGTCCTCGGTATGTGTTCGTACTGAAGACGTGATCAGCTCCTGGTTTCCTCCTCCATGGAACTCCCTCCAGGGGTGTGTCCTGTCCGTGTAACTTTACACCCCTCAACAAGGCCGCTCAGAGCGACCTCGTGTTGACACCGGTGATGATGGCACCGCAGCACCGGCGGACTTCTGAAAACTGTACACAACTCTTTAAACTCTTCTTGTAGCAAAGATGGGAGAGATGAGTTCGACCTCAGCGTGTAAAGACCTATTTATCTTTTTCCGGGCAAGTAGTTGTTTTGAATAACATCGATCAACGGAATCATGGTTTAGTCACATTTGAGCAAATTGATTCATATTAAATTAACAGAGTCAATGTCTTATTCTCAGGATAACTGTGAAAGGAAGACAAAAAACCACACACTTTATAAAGTGTCCATAAGGTGGCAGCAATGAACCAAGAGTAAATCACTGAGTAGGCCCAACCAAACAAGAAAGATGCAGAAGCTTCTTTTTAAAATATCATTTCAAGTAGTCAGGCCTATGGCATCATGGCATAATCGTGGCTTCTGCTCTGCACCTACTTTAATGGCTTATTCAAATAGTTGGGTATAAATGCTTTGCATGCAATGCATTACATTGGTGGGCTAGACTAGTAAAGTCGCTTGTTGTTACCATTTAATTAGGAAAAGAGGAGAAAGCAACGCTTTCAAAAGAAAGAAAAAGGGCTGGGAACGGCTGCGTCTAGTGCGTAGTGCGCCACCTTTGGGAAGGACGTGCAGCATCAGCAGCTCTAGCCAATCAGCGCGCTTCTCTGCCTCACTGGTTTCTGAGGAGAGGAGCATCACAAACAAACGAGCTGTGACAGGCGAGGATAAGACGGTGTTTGGCCAGGTTGAGGTAAACACTGTTCAACCAATACCTGTGCGGAATTGGGCCATCAGATCGCGATGGACGCAGCCTCGATCGGGGAGAGCACGGGCGCAATAGTGATGGAGGATTTCCCCTCAGAAGACAAGGCGCGGGGAGCAGCTCAGAGGTGGGCGCTTTTATGTGCATCTTATTTAAGTATGAGCGGGGAACTATAGGTCGCTTTGTCGCTGAAAGAGCGAGAAGCACCACTATTCAGAGAGTCGTGCAGCACGTTGGGGCAGAAGTGTGATGACGGCCTGTGGAGCCACTCCTGGCGCACTCCAGACCTCGTGATAACAATTTAAATATAAAAATCTATCCTTATCATCCTTTTCTTTATAGGCCAAATTGGTTGGATTGGGATCATACCATGAATAAAGAACACGCTACTATTTAGCCTACGTCTCATGTGCTTAAAATGTGTATCACATTGTACCTCTACACACCTGACTTACACCAACACAACCCTTGTTATTAGTTGCTACTGCAAAATACATTGCATGTGTTCACACATGCAATAGCTCATGTGCCAATTAGATAGACACATTAAAAACAGACATTGCTCATTTCTCTTCAAAAACGTTTTTAATGTCGTTATTGTAGCCTTGAGATAATACCAGTAAAACTAAAGTTGAGTTGCTTTGATCAAGACAGAGTGACTCTGAATGATTTTATTGCACTTAAATCGATTGAGCGATAAAAAAACGCTACACAAAGAGAAAATTACAAGCAGATGTTTATTTCTTTTTTCAAACGAGCCTATCTGTTTTTACAAAGACAACAATTTCAACAGAATTTAAAATAAAGCAAGTCTTAAAACATTTGTGTCATCAGGCAGTGGTAAATGGAAGGATGGCTACTGTAGAAGAAGAGAGACGTTTGCAAACAGTCTGACTGACTGTGTACTCAGACTACACATTAACTCAGGGTTATTTAACATTATCAGTGAATCGGCCGTTGACTTTGTCGTCCTGGAGACAGAGCAGGAAGTCCACTAAACCAAACTTTACCATTTAGTGGAAAAACAAACACACAAAAAAGCCCAAGCATAGAGAAATGCAAATACAGTGGCAGTGTTCGGCCATGTGTGATATGATGGTAAGCTCATGGGCCTTCTTCAGTCCAACAGTCTCTTTCTCCACAGTGAGCCCCCGTCCATCTCTCTATGCCCCCCTGAGCACCAATGTGGAGCAAACCATTCTGAGGAGGAGTTCCTCTCTGAAGCGGGTTTGTGTGACAGCTGCAGCAGCCTGGGCAGACCCTCCTCCTCCTGCAAGCTCTATCATCAGGTACCACCACCCCTCTGCTACAGCAGCACTGTGACATGAGTACACTGTGTTTGCAACAGACTCAGAGCCAGCCAATGTGTTTCACATTCATGCCCATGTTTATTACAATAAGAGACATGAGATTGTTTTATAGGAAACAGAACATGAATGCATAGCTAATCGCAATAAAGACAGAAACGCCGTGGGAATTTCAACGTGACTGTAATCTATGAAGCAGAGAACTGAACCAGGCTTCTCTTGGCTGCAGGTCCCACAGATGTCCAATTTGGGACCTTTCAACTCTCCTTTGGCCAGGACCTGTCCTCACTCCGGCTGCCGGGGAAAGCACCAGTGCTCCGCAGGGGCTGTGGGATTGAGGGGGGATCACAGCGGCAGCCCTGCTCAGTCTTCTTGTCCTGGACCAGTCCATTGTCACTGGTTGCACAGCTCAGCTGGTAGCGGTCCATACAACACAACGCAGTCACTGACTGTCAGGTAGCACTGTGTCTGCTGCATGTTATTCCAATTCAAACAACTGTATCACATGAAACGGCACATTGCTTACATTTAAAGCTGCCTTTTTAAATTTCTTTCAGAGATGGAGGTCTACCATGGGTCATCGGGATGTAAGTGTATTCTTGTAACGGTTAAATTGTACTCATGATTCTCACCATCTTTGTATTTCCTGGTTGTGTGGTTTAGGTATGGCCAGCTGCTGGTGGAGCACCCGATACGTTTGCTGCTGGGTTGCGCACTGCTGCTCTTGGTGTTCTCTGGAGCAGCACTTCTCATAGGTCCATTACCAGACTTCTCCAACCCTCTGCTGGTAAGTCACTGAAAGCAGTTGTTTCTTAAATCCATGTCTATTCAATTGTGTTGAGAATACCACATTCTTATTCATTCCACTTTTCAAGCACTACGGAATCTTTAGATAGCATTAATTCTTCCCTCAGTCCATCAGAAGGCTTCTTTAATCTTCTAAGTCATATATAAGAGGATTTTGATTTGATTTTTTCCAGAAACCTTAAGATTTGACGTAGGCCATTATTTTAACAAGATTGTTTCCATGACTTTTGATTCACATGTAATGTTCTTCAAAATAGACATTCTTCACAGGCAGAATACTCCAGCTGTCTGCCACTGGAGGTTCAGATGTGACTCATTACAACTGAGGGACAGCAGTGCTCTCTTTGATGTGTCTGTGTTTGGATGCAGGGCTTTGAGCCACGGGGGACATACATCAGCGTGCGTGAGGCCAGTTTACAGACGCTGCTGGAGAACACTGGGCCAGGCAGGACTCTGTCTCTGCTGCCACAAGCACTCAGTGCAAGGTCAGCTGCTCACAGAGCCACTTGCTCTCTGCTCGACTGTGCTCTGTGCCTGCACACACAACTGTACGTGGACTGGGCTGAGTGACCAAGTCACATGACCATATATGTGGCCATATTTGTAGGTCATCCTCAAATTTAAATTTTTTAATTTAGAGGCAATTTGGCTCCTACATATAACATATTCAAATGATTTGAGTATATGTATATATATATATTGTAAAAACAAAACAAAACTGAATGGCCAATAACCAAACATTTGTGTTTGTTTTCATGCACATGACAGAGTGGGTGGAGCTGTCAGTGAGAACAGCAGCAGAGCCCGCACCCGGAGGATGCTGGCCAGACACTCCACTCCTGACTCCTTCCTCTGTGAAGCTCCTGGTCAGTTGCTCTGCTCATAAAGCCTTTCACTCTCACACTTCACTCACGATTCACTAATCCATTCACTCCAGTGTAAATGAGCAGGGTGCTCCAACATAAGTGAAGTTCAAATTGAATGAAATACCATACATTGTAAAGGTTGGGTACATATGTAAGAGTTTTAATTATTAAATAAACATGATCCATCTGTGTTAACATGCTCAATCAAATATTAGTTTTTAAAGGGACTAGATGCAAGTTGGTCATTTTTATACTCACTACTGCCACCTCAGGTCTTAGGCGTAACTGCAGGTTCTATATTAAGCTCTGCATGACGGCTCTTCGGACTGAATTAACAACTTTTTGAGGGCCAGTGCAGGATTTTAGAGGCAGTTGTGGTGAACAGGTCTGAGCTCATTCTACACATTGCTGGAACATGTAAGGGGAGGAAAATACTTAATTTTAACATTTAACTTCACATTAAACTCTGTATAGTTCCCTTTAATTGTTCACGATTTCAATTTATGTTTAGATTTTCAGATTTGGTTAATGATCATCCAGTCACAGGGTGTCGAAAAAGCCTCATTTATAGTTACTAAATCCTGTCAAATCAGCTAGGAAATTAACATACAGAAACTCTGACACAGATTTCTGAAGGTTCTTCCAAATGTAGAATAGCCTGTTCACATACAAGGGAACTTACACTTGTGCCTCATCTGCAGTAACCCAAGTTTAATTGTATTTTTCAAATCTGTCAGCCATTACTTTTGACTGTCACAGGTCTGGATTCAACCAAATGATTTAACATTAGCTCTCAGTCATTCACACAAAGTGACTGAGCCAGTATGATGATATATGATGAACCAAACAGCAGTAGAATTGATCAAAGGAGGGCAGACAATTCAAGTCAAAAACTATGGCAGCTAATGAAGTCATCACAAAGTGCACGTTTGTAACGATACTGCAATGGTCCTATAAGTCAAATGACTTTTTTATCTTCTGCAATTTACCCACACAAATGTTTATTATTGATTGTGTGCAGATGAGCATCTGGCCCAGTTTGTGTTCAGGGCTGAAAATGCAGCCAGTCTGTGGAGCCTTAAAACCATCCAGTCCATGTGTGAGATGGAGCAGTCCATGGTATGTCTCACTCATGCATTGGAAGTCCACACAAGCATCGGTCTGCTACATTTTACGTGCTTTATTTGCTCAAAGTGTACAACAAGATGTGTGCTGCAAAGATGTAAAATAAAGTTGAAGTTGTTTACATCCATCTATCCCTAAATAGTAAACATTGGTATTGTGATGTTCAAGATCCGGTCCCAGGCACGTTTCCAGGATGTGTGCCAGCGGCCTCTGAGAACTGAATCTCAAGACGGGGCTCTCAGCAGTGGCTGCTGTCCCAGCTGGTCTCTGGGGAACTACTTGGCTGTCCTCACAAATGCGTCCTGCTGCCTTAGCCTCACTACACACCAGGTCACTTTCACAAAATGCAGATTATTATACATGTTGTTTCCACGTTTCTAACAGCATATTGTCTGTGTTTAGGTTTCAGAGTCTCTGAACCTGCTGCGTAAATGTGCTCCATTCTATCATGAAGGACATCTTGTGGACACTTGCGTGGACAGACCCAAACATGGCGGCTGTGCCCTTGTCCCCAGTCGCTGTAAACAGTCCCATGTGGTGTTCCAGATTCTGCATTTCCTGCTGGATAAGGACTTCCTCGGTCCTCAGACCGTGGAATACCAAATCCCAACCCTAAAGTACAGCCTCCTGTTCCTCCCACTGGAGAAAGGGGAGCACATGATGGACCTCTACATGAACAGTTTGGAAGGGCGAGCTCTGACTTACAATAACACTACTATCACTGGCATGGACTTTGGCATCAAGCAGAGCCTTTTCAAACTCTACCTTTCCAAGGATTGTGTTTACCCTGTCCTGGCAGTATTGTCCCTCCTCTTCTGTATGGCCCTCTATGTGCAGTCCCCATTTGTCGTAGTGCTATCTGTATTGCCCATTGCTGGCTCACTCCTGACGTCCTACTTCCTGTACAAAGTTATTTACCGTATGACATTCTTTCCTCTAGTCAACCTTACTGCTGCAATTATTGTCCTGGGGAGCTGGTCCAATCAGGTTTTTGTATTTGCAGATTTCTGGAATCTACTTCTTTCCCAGAGACCGTCAGCTTCTCTTGAGAAGAGAGTCACCAGAATCCTCCAGGAAGTTTGTTATCTAAGTATAGCCAGTGGGCTGACCTCAAGTGCTGCTTTTTTCTCTGGGTATCTTAGCAGCCTCCCAGCCATCCGGTGCTTTGCCATTTACCTGGGTACAGCCTCCGGACTCAGTTCACTCGTGTCATTGGTATGGCTGCCATGTTCTTTTATTTTGCGTGAGCGATACGTGGATTCATCCCCTATAGCTGTTCAGGGATGGAAACCTTGCTGTTCCAAAAACACTAATGGTTTCTGGAAGACGAGCTCACGTAAGAAATGCCTTTTCAATCTTAGTCAGAAAACAAGAGAGATTAAAAAAGGGCTCAGTGATACTTCACACCTGATATTTATGAAGATCCTTCCATGTGGAGTGGTGAAGTTTCGATACATTTGGGTGTGCTGGTTTGCTGTGCTTGCCGCTGGGGGCACGTATATGGCCTGTGTGGAGCCAGGCATGAAACTGCCAACTCTGGAGAGCAAACTGACCCAACTGTTCCGCTCCAGTCACCCATTTGAGAGGTATGACGCGGAGTACCGCCACATGTTTATGTTTGAGCGCCAGAGAAATGGTGAAGATATGCCTGTGAGCCTACAATTAGTCTGGGGGGTCAAGGCCATTGATAATGGGGATCACTTAGACCCACTAAGCAATGGCTCTTTAGTCCTGGATCCAGAGTTTAATATGAGCAGTCCTGACTCCCAAGTCTGGTTGAAGGATTTGTGTGCCCGTGTTCAGAACCAAAGTTTTTACTTGGCTCCGTCTTCTGAAGACAAAGGCGAGGTAGAAAACATCTGCCTGGTGGAGCAGTTAGTAGAGTGGGTCTCATTGCGCCATTGTTCAGAGGGTGATGACCCGGCAGACCTTTGCTGTGGTCACCAAACGTTCCCATTTCCTCCTGCTGTATTTGAGCAATGCCTGAGTCTGCTACTGGCAGAGCGCTACAGTCAGGGCCGTTTGGCTCATGCTGGGGGAGTGTACTTCCACACAGACGGAAGAGTTGCTGCCCTTGTGTTAGCATTTAGGACCACATACCTCTACAGTTTAAATTTCACCTCCACCAGTGTCTACTATAGACACATTCTTACATGGTTTACCAGGGAGAAGGCCAGCCTCCCGCTGGGCCTGGCCCAAGGTTGGTTCGTGAGCCAGCTTACTCTGTTGGATCTGCAGCAGTCTCTGAGCTCAGAAACACTCCTGGTAGCAGGCTTTTCTGTGGCCTTGACATTTACCTTTCTCCTGGTTAGTACCTGGAACATTCCTTTGAGTCTGTATGGTATGATGGCTGTTGGTGGCAGTGTATTTGTCACCATTGGTCTCCTAGTTCTGCTTGAGTGGCAGCTGAGTGGTCTCGAAGCTCTCTTTATATCTTGTGCTGCTGGGTTGTCTGTCGATTTCATTGTGAATTACTGTGTATCGTACAGCTTGGCTCCACACGCAGACAAATTTGGGAAAGTGGCTCATGCCACTAAAAGGATGGGCTGCCCTGTTGCTGTGCTTTCTGGAGCTTTCTTTTGTATGGGGATTATTATGCTACCGTCAGCCACTTTACTGTTTAGAAAGTTAGGGATTTTTTTGTTTTTGGTGAAAAGTGTGGCCTGTGGATTTGCTACTTTCTTTTTCCAGTCCCTGTGCTGTTTTTTTGGACCACGGCAAAATTGTGGTAGAATCATGCTTCCATGCTTTTTGGAACAGACTGAATCTTGTGTGACGGGGAACTCTGGCTCCCCATCTGCTGCAAATGGGGCTTATGACAAAAGAGAGAGGAGGAGCTGTGACCAGGACGCAGGGGGTTATCTGTACTCCAATCACCACCGTCAGCAGAGACAGAGGCTAGCAGTTGGCACTGGTCAGGGGCACGAGCAGTATGAACTGCAGCCTTTGGCCTACCGTCTCAGCGACAGCTTTGAGAACAGTACTTGTACCAGTAAACTGTCCAACAGGCCTTCTGTGCTCTCAGACGAGATCCAGTTTTGTAGCAAAGAAGACGTGTGCAGTCATCAACACAAGTGCCCTACTCCTCCAGTCCTGCAGACATCCTCTCCCTACAAAGGGCGCATTGTGCAGTCTTGCGATTTGTCCCAGGACAATCGAATCTGCACAGCCTGCAGAGGTCACTCCAGTAGACTCAAACACTGGAGCAACACTTCCATCTCATCTTCTTCCAGTGTAGAGGAGACTATGGCCAGCCACACTCTGGAGACACTAGACCAGCTATCTCTATGCAAAGATGAGCCTAGGGCACAGCACAAACCACTATGGACCCAGTCACAAAGCTCCTGTGAGGGAATGGAGGACTCTAATGATACTTGTCTGAGCATCATAGAAGCAGTGGCCTCTACATCACAGCAATCAATGGAGGAAGAGGTGCGACAGCAGCCACCTGGACACTTGAATGAAAAAAGGGACACTCTTCGCCTTCCTCTGAAAGAAACACTTTATGATTGTGGGAACAGAGGCAGGAGTAGTCAGAGTGAAATGGTAATATTGCCCAACAGTGAACCAGACATGCCTGATGTGTGGATCAAAAGAGGTGGGGAGCAGGAGGACAGCTGCTGAGGTTCACTCACAAATAAATGTTTGCAATGTCCAAGTATGGACACTTTGGATGTTGTAGTTTGCTGTATATAGTAGCCAATAGCATGTATTGATGTGCACTATATCGATCAAAAATATTTTGTTATTAATGTGCAAGGTCAACAATAATCCATGTGCAGTAAGTTTACTTTTTTACAGATTAAAACCCCAATTGCCATTACTGGCAGAAAGACCTATCCTCATCTATCAGCATACATACAGTATAAGTTTACCAAATACATCTTTATTAAAAAGGCATGAAGTTGAAGGTTTGTCACACAATAGGTCACTATTTACAATGCACTGTGAAGTTTTCACTCAAATCAGGCAGCATGGTAGTGCAGTGGTTAGTGCTCGACTGCTTGTGCTTCACAGCTAGAAGGTCCCGGATTTATTTCCTACCTGGACCACCTTTGAGTGGAGTTTGCATGTTCTCCCCGTTTCTGCGTATTGTTCCTCCGGGTACTCCAGTTTTCACTAATAACGTGTACAATAGGCCAGGATGACTGAGAGAGTGTTGGAGAGTGCGACTGTGGCGCAATGGATGCAAACCAGCCCAAGGCTACAATCCAGCGTGGCTATTGTTCAGAGGGTGATGACCCGGCTGACCTCTGCTGTGGTCACCAAACCTTCCCATTTCCTCCTGCTGTATTTGAGCGATGCCTGAGTCTGCTACTGGCTGAGTGTTACCCTCAGGGCCGTCTGGCTCATGCTAGGGGAGTGTACTTCCACACAGATGGAAGTGAGTCCTATGTATGTTCATTAACATGCACAACCAACCAAATAAACAAACAAACAGTAGCAACTATTTGTGCATTACACTTGAAATTGTTTGGAAGCACTTTTTCAAGTATTTCAGCAGCAATATATTTTTTTACATACTAAACTAAACTAACATGTCATGAATAGTAGAATTTAAGACTTAAGGCTCACTGCCATAATTTGATAGGACAGTACAGTGTGAAAGAGGTAGTGATCTCAAAGCTGAGGCTGGTACAGAGTCTAGTGTGCAGCAGCCTTCTGTCCAGGCTGCTATCATGAGAGCATAATTCATTTATTTATATTGCAAGAGAAGTGGACTGGGATTATTACTGTATTTGTTAATGTTGTACAGATCTCTAATATTATTTTATATTACATGCAGCCCGTTTGTGTTGGTGAGATAAATGTTCAAAGGTTTCATTGAAATAAGAAAAGCTGCTGACAGCATCTTTGATAATGCAACAGCTGCAGAAGCGCCTTGTGACTGTCACAGAAGTGTTCATGACGTAAAGTCCTGTATGTTGTGTCCTGATGTATGACGGCAGAAAAGGAACAGCATGTCAGTATTGTCAGTAGTATGTCATGGTTGAGGGGATGTTTCCTTGTATTGCACATGCTTATCCATCAGATGTAGCTTTGAGAGTTGATTATAATACAAGCAAAAAATAAATTGTCTGTAAAGTGCCTATAAGCAAGGTTTGTCACAATGTGCCATTTGCGAGGTCTCTTAAACCATAATACTTCACTTCATTGAAAATCCAATGAATGAATTGCATAGAGTTCTAAAGGGCTCTCTCCATCCACACAATAATGATTATAATTTCATATCTGTGAGTCCAAGTGAAATACTGCAGCTTTATTTTCCCTGAAGCTGTTTGTTTGTTAACAGTGTTTTAAGTAATGATAGTGTAAAGCCTTTATAAGTAGCACCTGCTGTGTTTTAGGGTGACCCAGTACCCATTTTGATGCTGTATTGACAAAACAACGAAAAAAATATTCCTTTTCTTTTTCCACTTTATTTTTTAAATAAAATGTTGTGAAAACAAAACAGGTAAGCTTAACAGTTATTACAAGTGATGGTGTCGCTGTAGTCCAGTAAAATCATTTATATGATGAGACATCAACCATTAAAGCACCTAAAATGTATTTGGAACTAAAATTGTTTTCAATCATTCTGTAGAAGATACAGTCATACAAGGGGGCCTTACTGGTTCTCTTTCCAGTCTTCTTTGGCCCAGTCTGGTAAACAAGTTGAATATTCAAAATCGGGTCCTTTGTAACGTAAAGCATGCAGATACATAATAAGCTCCTTCTCTGTGGGGTCAGCCCGCACAAGCTTGCATTCATTGCACAGGTGATCCTGCTCATTTCCCTGTAATGCACTTGCACTGGGTATTGGGCTCTTGGACTCAGGGTTGTTCCCTGGATTGTCACAGTATGTGTCAATTGTATGGATGCTGCCAGCTGTTTTCACTGGGGTATCTATAATATCACTTTCACATCTCATTGATGAAAGATTTGTTCCACTCGTGTCCTCATCTTTGACAACAGTTTTAGTCTCTCCAATTTCCCCAACTGCATCCTCTGCTATGTCTAAGAGAAGTAAGCTCTCTTGGGACCTGTGCTCTTCCACCAGAGCCTGCAGTATTTCCTCATTGGTCCCGCTCACCAGACCTCCTTTGCCCCTGTGTGGACCCCAGGCAGAGGAGCCGTAGATGGGGTCGTTAAGGATTGGGAAGCCCAGGTACTGCAGGTGCACTCTGATCTGGTGGGTGCGGCCTGTGAGTGGTAAACAACGCACCACACTGGTTCTACCATTGAAGCTGAGCCTCTGAAAGACAGTCCGACAGTCTTTACCTTTAGGGTCAACTCGACACAAACCAATTTTGAAGGAAACCACCAGAATGGGCTCCTCACAGGTGATGTCCTCCTCTGGAAACTCCCCCTCAACTCTGCAAACGTATTCCTTCACCAGCTGCAATCAAAAGAAACAAACATGTCAGATCATCAAAGTCAATTCAAGAATGGTGCAACATTATTTCTTCAATTTTTCGATTTGAACATGCCTGTCTGTCTCTGACTAGTTGGTCCAACTTCTTGGACATCTCCAGGTTTCGTGCGAACAGTAGCACCCCAGAGGTGAGCCTGTCCAGCCGGTGCACCGTGTGGAGCTCTGAGATGCCCCGTTCTTTGCCCAGGATGAAGATAACCGTATTGTGTCTGTAGCGGCCACAGGGGTGCACTGGGATAGAGGCAGGTTTGTCCACAACAAGAACCTCACCGTCATCCGCCAGGACTTCCATAGGTTTTCCTACAACAGGGGGCTCGTGGCGGTGCACCGTGTTCCGCATGTGGTCATTGTTCTGCAAGAGAAGATGGAGAAGTTAAATTATTTAATGCTCTGAGCCACTTTGGGCTTAAAACCAATTGATTTTGGTTTGGCTTCTGGTTTGTGAATCATTCTATAATATGCACAACAAAACATGCTATAATTAGGTTCAGATTAGATGTACAGTCGTAGAACACATTCCAGACAATGGCACAGACCCGGAGTATGATGGAGAGGTCGTCCACTGGGGTGTCGTTGAGGCGGATGCGCCCCTCTTTGGCAGCTCTCTGATAGTACTCTATGGACTCAGATCTGAACTCGCTTTTGAACACCTCCATGAGACTCTTGCCTATCCAGCGTCCTTTGCAGTACGTTTTGAAATCATAATAGTAGGGTTGCACTTTGCGAAGACCATTTTCAAAATAATAAGAGGTTTCGTTGAAATGCTCCAGGCTGAAGCTGACTCCCGGGTTGCGTTTCTGCGGCGGAGGGATGTACCTCTCGCCCGGACGAAGTTTCTTCCCTCCCGCTCCTCTTCGCCTCTTCCCTCTGCCTCTTCTCTCGGTGTCTTCTGGCTCATCACATTTGCGTTTCCCACAGTCATGTTGATTATTTTCTGTGCCTCCGTCCTCTTTCGTGACTTCTGTAGTCGCCAGGGTGGGAACTTCACAACCTGCCGACGACAACGTGTGTTCTGCTGCTGCTGCCTGCTCCATAACCGAGCACTTCCTTCTGGAGGCTCTGGAGCAAATGTTAGAAGAGGACTGAGGGCGATACGACGATATTATGGAAATATTTGGAAAATTATTATTTCTTGAGAACAAACACGCCGAAGTTCGACATATTGCGAAAAAACTCAAGCGCATTACTCTCTCCTCTGTATCTAAGGTCTGTCATGCGACGGACGCACAAGAGTGACGTCAAATTGTAGTTTGTTGGTCTAGTCTAGTCTAGTCACAGCAAGATCAAGATGATTTTGGATAAATTATGTTTTCATTATTACCGAATGAATTCAACGCATGTGCTTGGATTTGTTGTTTATTTTTAAAAAAAAGTAATAAACCTTTGAAAGACCTTATGTTGGCAGAGCATAAATGTATTATTTACATACAGCTGTGAGAAAAGTGTATGTATAGTATAATATAATTTACATATATCAATTACATAACAAGGTCATAGTTTACAGTTTAGGTGTAAGATATGTTTATTCAAAACAAACTGTTTATTTTTAGGAAATTGTTGTTTTTATTTTATCCTTTGATCATAATATAATGGCCATAATGGATTATTGGTGATCTTAAGAACCAATGATATAAAGTAAAGGGCAAAATTGTGATTGGTCAATAGGTAATGTAAAAGCCCTACTAAGCTCCAGAAGGAGTTTGTTAGCAGCAGATTATTTTCACTGGGGGATAAAAAAACAAAAAAACAAATTCCTCAGAAAAGCTGGTGTGAAGACACAGCCATGGCTCTTGATGATCACTGTAGATGGAAATTGGCCAGATTCATATTATTTGGCACTACAGACACAGCACCAGCACCATCTCCTGCAGGGGCAACAACAGGCCGTCAGAGCTCCCCTCTGAAGAAAGAATGTTATTTATTCAGTCACTCTATGTGCAGTGAATTTAGTATTTGTACATGTGCCTTTCATGCAGACATACCCAGGCCACTGATGCCTCTTGTCAGTGAGAGGGACATAGATCACTCCCATTAAAGCAGTCTTCAGGAAGGTGCCATCACTCTGTCGATCATATTGCTCTAAGACTTGACTGCCACCGTCTGGACCAACTGGAAGTATGAGCCTCCCACCAGGCTTCAGCTGCTCCAACAGCTTCAGATCCATGGACAAAATAGGACATGACATAAAGATGACTCAGCGATGTCAAAAGGAATAGAGGGACTATAGTGTCCACAAGATATGCGTTGACTTTACTACTTTGCTCACATTGATTTGTATTGATTATTTGTATTCATATTCATTTGTATTCAATCAATACAAATTTAATTGATAGTGGCTATGAGTCAAGAAGTCAGTTTATATATTATTATTTAATCATAATGTCAAAAATAAACTTTTTCAACTAAAAATAAAGTCAAGCTTGTGTTCATGTGTCCCGCCCTCACTGCCTGAGGAAGAGTAGCTGCAGCTGCTCCAACATGGATGGCATCATAAGGTCCGCCTTCTGGGTACCCCAGCCTTCCATCTGCAACTGTGGGCAGAGAACACTGTGACTCTGCAGCTGATCTGCTTTGGACATCATCATCATCATCATCATCATCATCATCATCATCAACATCATCATCATTATCATTTTACTCATATTATATGATCATTTTACTCACCAACAAACCTAATGCGTCCAGAGGAGATAAGTTCTGGGTCATCCGTTTGCACGTTCCTGATAGACATTTTTACAAGCTCATCAATGTGTTCAATACCCACCACTCTACCAGTGGGACCTATCTACCAGAAAGAAGTATATATATAAAATGACATAAAACTTCATATTTTACCTGCACTTGTTTAAACACTTACCATTCGAGAAAAGCAGGCAGTAAGGTAACCACTTCCAGATCCCACATCTAGAGCAGTAGCCCCTTCAGTTAGTTTGCCATTGAGTATTTCCAAAGCATGGGCATGCTGTCAAGTGTATACAGACACTACTTTACAAGAAACCAAAAAAAATCTGCACAATTCACTATCACCTCCTGTTATATTGAACTCACCATGTGAGGAGCACTGATCGTTGCTCTGTAGCCTGCAAAAGAAAAGAAAAAACAGAAACAGAAGAACTTGTTGTTAATGCTTTAGTAAGAGATTATTACAACAAAATTAATCTATTCACCTATGGACTGTGGAGAGTCTGCGTACGGATAATCTCTGGAGTACAATCCTCTGTCTGTTGCGAGCATGGCTTCAAAGACTCGGTCATGTTTGATGACACCATGATCTACAAGGAACAAAATCAAAAGAATATGACACAACAGGGGGTGACCGGAGACGAATTTGGTGTTTAATTTTCCTGAGAATTAATGAATTATATGACATTTCAATGCAATTGCATTGAAATATCATATAATTCTGTGAATTACAGTGTAAATGACATAGAGGAAAAGTCTGAAGTTTATGGTAGGATCAGGATAAAAATTAAAAATGCAAACGTGATTCTGGTTTAAATCACTGCATACATGAAACAGGTAAAACGTAGTTTGCTTGTAGTTTGTTTTATTGGTAATAAAACGTGTCATCTCATGCCTCACACAGATCACCTCTGAGTCTGCTGACAAGTTCTCCGTGTGTTCTGCCGCTGGACATCCAGGCCATAGTCCGGGACAGCAGTAAACCCATAGGGACCGCCGCGACAGCCAAACGCAGCACCGCTGCTCGCATCTCCTACTGCGCGGCTCCCTGTGGCGACAAGACAGCGCCTCAAAACCCCACAAGCTCAGTTCTCAATTAGAACAAAATGTTTAACTTCTTCAAGTTCTTGCAGACTATACTTGTATACTTAATGCATAATTTGCGCCTGACATACAATTTTGTCCACGACGTATCTATATATGCTACACAATAAAATAAATAATTAAGAAACATAGTACATGTGAATAGATCTAAAGTTGTTTTATGTTGCAATGAAAAGCAATGTCAATTTAAAATTAAAATAAAAAGGTCAGCAGAATTGTTTACCTTCCCTCTTGCTGTATGTGACTTCCGGACTCTTCTTTCAAGCAGACAAGACGATTGGCTACGTACAGAGACATCGACGTAAACCAGGACCAATCAGTTGTTAGCTGGCCGTGTTTGATAGCCAATCACATGTGTCCTAACACGGAAGTTGATTTTCTCAACAATGGTGGCTTCTAGGTAGAGTGGTCAATAATCTTCTGGTTTAAAGTAGTCTCGCAGGTAAACAAAATCCCTAACTTCGTGTTATCTATCGATAGAGCTCACAAGAAATACTTATACTTGCCTCGAGGAAACAGAGATGTTGAGCTAATGCCATTTTGTATTGCAGTGTTGTGTCTTGGTGTTGCATTCAATGATTCATATTACCATCGGGTTAGCAGAGATAATAAACATTGTACCATATTTATAGGAACATATCATACTGCTGTTGTAATTCTGACCATGGTGGACGACTTTGAGGGTGGAGACGTTCGGTCCAGTGGTGAGCTTTGGTCCGAAATCTGCTCCAGCCTTCCACAAGCTCAAAACGCCCCCCCTGCAGACAGCAACTCCGACTTCAGTGACTCATTCCAGCCTGGGACCGTGCAATTCAACGGTCAAGCTCATGGGGCCTCTACCTGCTCATCCGGAGCCAAATGGGAGCCGATGGAGGATTCAGAAATTTACATAGCCTCCCTAGGTAGGTCCACCACATCATGACCAATGGACTGCTCTTATGCACTTAATATGTACCATGTAACAGGTAAACGCATGCCACACCACAGAACACGGGGAAACGGGTAGGCTCTAAATATACATTTCAAAAAGGTTGGCTTAGGCATTTGTTTTATGTCCTTGTGTTACAGAAAACCGTTTGAAGAGACTGAAGGGCCAGTCTAGTGATGTAACGTCCAGAGACATGCTGCGGTCATTGTCTCAAGCCAAAAAAGAATGTTGGGACCGTTTTTTGCATGACACCCAGACATCGGAGCTCTTCCAGGGAGGAGACCTAGACGAAAGGTATGAATGAAATGGTTTCTATGATCAAACCTGTGTTATCAATAGACCTTTCTGTGAGGTCGCAGTGTACACAGTGTACATGCTGTGTACAAGGACTAAGTATTGTGAGGCTGCTTTTCAATCTTATTCAGTTTAACTTTAGAAATAACTCTACTTTGACAATATTCAAGTCCTGTCATTCTTTTTAACTGTGCACATGATAACTGAAAGTTTTATCGCCACTTTTCACAATTCCTTTTATTAAAATGTACAATTTTTATTTGCCTTTTTGGCAGTATATAGTACATTATATATATATATATATATATTACAGTATACAGTATATAGCCTACTTTCAATGCATTCCTACTCTGTAATGCTCTTTATTTGAATTACTCATGATGTGTGCTTTAAACCAGTGTCGCGGGACACTTCAAAGATATGTGGTCTGGGAGCAAAAGCGTGATCTTTTGAGTAGTAAGTCTACTTTCTCCGCAAGATAAGAAGAGCCAGAGTCCCAGCCTCCGTTATGTGCAACCTCTACAGAGGGACTATAGAGAGCATCCTGATCAGCTCCATCACTGTGTGGCACAGCGCCAGCACTGCCTCCTGCCGAAGGAGCCTCCAGCGCAGCGTGAGAGCAGCGAAGATCTGTGGAGCCCCTCTCCCCTCTATTAAGAACATGTACTCCACCTGTCTCGCCTGCAAAGCCGCCAAAACCTGCGGTGCGAAGGGTCCCTGGCGATTTTGGCGGCTTTGCAGGTAAGACGGATCACGCAGTCTCTTCAAGGTAATGCCTTCAAGGAGGAGACTGCGGAGTCTACGAGTTCCAGTCGATTGAAGAACAGTTTCATACACAAGGCCATCGGGAAGCTGAACTCCCTTTGCTCCCTCCCATCCCTCTTACCCCTCCCCCTGTTCCACAATCAAGGATGAGAGAAATATCTTGAATCTCAACGATTTCCTGGTGGGTGTGATTGACAGATGGGATCAACCAATTAGAGAAACGCTGGATATGTCGCAGGAGCAAGCGGCAGGAAGCCTTTTCAAAAACGTCCTTTTTCATGAGGAACTCTTCCAACTCTGTTTCTTGCTTCGGTTTAAGGGATTTTATATTTTCCAAATCATTTAAAGCAAAACAAAAAAGACAATAAAGAGCAGAAGAAAACGGCTTCCGTCTCTTGGTGCGTGATTGGACCAATATTGGTAAAATTGTGAAATGATTGGCTGCGAGCAACTGCCCAGATGGTTCTTCTTTTGAACAGAAAGGAGCAGCGTCTGGCGGGCCAGGCAACTAAAGTAGAGGTCGCAAGAGGATTTTGAGACAGTGCTTTTTACATTTCTGACATTGGATTTGATGTATTTTTGATGATGAATAGTATTGTACGGTGAACTTAAACCAAATGTGAAAATACAGTATCCAAACTAACATTACTAAACCAGATTTTTAATATTTAACAACATTTAAACTAACACGGCTGGCATACCCTCCCATATATATTATATATTAGGACTAAATAAATAGATGTCAGTTAAAAGCTAAGCTAAAAAGGTGGGTCTTGAGCCTGCTCTTAAAAACATGAACGTTCTCTGCAGCCCTGAGCTCCTCCGGCAGGTTGTTCCAGAGGCGAGGGCCGTAATATTGGAAAGACGCCTGGCCATGAGCTTTTTTGTTGACTTTAGGAATAACTACCGGAGGAGCGAAGGGGCTGTGAAGGTTCATCAGGTAAAAGCAGTTCTGAAAGATCAGATGGGCCCAGGCCATTAAGGCATTTAAAAACCATTAAAAGAACTTTAAAGTTGATCCTGAAACACACGGGGAGCCAATGCAGCGATTCTAAAACCGGTGTAATGTGGTCCCGCCTCCTGGTCCTCGTTGGGACACGAGCAGCTGTATTTTGTAAAAGTTGTAAACCAAACTGGGTTAAGTGTCTTGCCCATACACATAATGGCAGTATTCAATAGAGAGTCAGAATTAATGCACTGACCTCAGTGGGTGAATCTCTACCATGTTCGCACTGCATCCTGCTCAAACAATTGAAGATTGAAATCTATCCTTAATTTCTCCTTTTACAGTGCTCTGGAACACGTCAAGCGGTGGCTCGTCCCAGAGAAAGTAGCCATTAGTGCAGAAGAGCTGGAGTATCTCCTGAGACCCAACCAGAACCAGAGACAGAATGAAGGGACACCAGAGCCTCAGCCCTCCGAGGATGACGACTCCTCCTGCCCGGAGAAATGACCTCATCACTACAAGACCCCTCCCCACCCCCAGCACCAGCGATCTGTAACGTCTGTATTCGCTGTGGTGAGGGTTAGGTCCTTGCCACTATCCTTTTCATCCTGCGCCTTTGTGAACCTCCCATATTTCGTCAAATTTGTATTGTAGTCCCTGTAGACTGCTATTGTTACCGTTTTAAAATGTTGTGTACATCATATGCAGTATCATTCCTAATGTATCAATATTGTCTTTAGTTATTTAGTTACTCTACATCAGTAATGGTTTATGTTCTGAAACCATGACATGATTTGGATCCTTATTACTGCATATGCCTCATTAAACGTGTATGAAAAATATGTTTATTTGACTTCCATTCTATGATATTGTTACTGATATTAGGTAAGGTTTCTTAAACAAATCTGGGAAAAACATTAAAGGTGCACTATGTAACTTTTAAAGTAAAAACGTTTACATGAATGCATATCTGACCTTTCAGTGACCCAGCGGGTGCTTGGGTGGTTATCATAGTGCATTGCTGATTGAGCCGTATCCATGATTACGTATACATTACATTCCGAAAACCTACCAAAAATCCTGAAGCCTCAAAGGTACCACCGGGATGGAAAGCAAAGGTGCCAAGCTTTTAACCTGAAAAGTTGCATTGTGCACCTTTTAACAAATGTTTTTGGAGAAGTTCACCCTCTACTGGTATAATACATTATCACATATATCTTAGGACACTAGAACTCACACCCATGTTTAAACTCATAAATATTTATTGCATATAAATATTTGTCTTTATATTACAGAGGTCTATTCAAATCTATACAAATAATCTTTGCAGTGGTTACAATACAATTTCAGAAAAATACTTCCACCATGCAGCTATAGGCTATAGAGAAATCAATGATAACAACAAATGAGCCTACAGTGTGACTGCAGAATCAAGAGTCATGGCAACAGCAATCCTTGGTTGATTCTGATTTCATCTGACTGAAATGATGTTAAAGCTTAGGAGCTGGACCAAACTAAGAGGCCCAGAGTCCAGACCCGAGTGACGGGACCGGCATAACACCTCGCTCCCTTGCAGTCCATTCACAGCAAATGGCTCCCTCCCTTAAAGCCAGGGAGTCATTTTCTAAAACGTCCTGCTGATTTGGTTGAAAATTGTGATCATTTTGAGTTTGTATTTTGTCTTTTATTATGTAACAAAATATGTAGTCACTCTAAGCTCAATAACAAACATTTTAGGGTGGAACAGAATTGAAGAATCCCTGAAAAAAGTTGTAGTGGCAGATAAGATTCACACTGAAATCTCTGCTAAATGCAACCATTTTAAGTAGAAACAGCATCACTAAATACAGAATAGAGTTGCCAAATTAATTAGACTTGTCTCTTGTAAGTCAAAAAAACAGTTTCAGTAATTGCATTGTATTTTGACCCTCTGCTTTTTTCCTTTTTCTCTTTACTGTGGCCCTCAGTGAAAACCTGCTTCAGAACCAAAACAACCCTGATTCCCCCACATGGATTTGTGCACTACATCCCCTGTCAAACAAAGAGCTCATGTATTTATCCGGATTCAAGACATCCTCCCACTCTACCTCAGCTCAAATATGAAAAGTCTGAAGTTTTAAGGCAATTTGAACAGTAGAAAGTACAGTAGAGCTGAGTAGTACAGATTCTGTATTTGGTTTGAGGATGCTATCAACCCTTATGATATACAAAAATAGAAGTTCAGAACAGCTTAGGTTCATGTAGATTGAGAGAAAGATAGACATTATAGTTGCAGAAAAGTATGCTATGGTGGTGCAGGACATGTAAACGGAACAGTGGTGACTGCGGATTTTCAATAAAGAGATCCTTTATGCGAATGAAATTGATATTAATACGTCATGAATATTAGAAAGAGGGGAGAAAAAGGAGATACTGTTAGGTGAAGAGAGAGAAGAAACAGTAGATGAAAGCTGCATTGACCACTGGATGTAGATTAACAAGATAATTGTTTTTTATTTTATTGTAAACATATGATTTATTTATTTATGATTTATTTTTAACTCTAATCAATTTGAATCCTACACATACAGTAAAATATGAACTATTATGTCATTAATTATGGAATGTCAGTGCGAGATTTAAATGTTTTGGTATGTCTGTGAAGAAAGTCTTGAAGAATAATGAATAAAAATTGGTAAACTACAGAATGTCGAGCTGCAGGTTTGATCGTCTTGCATGAAAAGGCCGGGGGTATGGTCAATAAGGCAGCAATATCAAGGGCAAGAAAGAATTGTAGCATTAGGACAAAGGGGAAAGATTTGTCACCAAGAGGAGAGGAATGGGAAGAGGGAGATTTGGTCTCATCTACACATTTGTGGTCATACGTTTATCGTTGTACTATTATTTCTGATGCTACTAAAAAGCAAGCAGTCACACACCACATCTACCAGTTATATAAGCCATTCATTGTTGAAATAAAATGATCTAAATAAATATAATACTCTTATAATAGAAATAAATAACTCTCTTTTTCCAATACAAATTGGACTACTCATCGTCACGGTCCACAAATGCCACTGAATACATGAGTCACTGTAAGATACAAGAATACATTTGACTAATGCAACATAGCATTACCACGCAGATATGAAAACATGATCCAACAAGTGCAGAGAAAGTCTGGGATAGGAATGAATCTCATGATCCCCCCAGACACAAATCAGAAAAAGCTAGATTGAAACAGTGAAATCTTAAGTAGTTGATTTGACATCATTTGGGTCAAAGGCAGTACTTTGAAACATAAGTGACAATATGAATCAAACTGGTGTCTTTCAAGCTGGGCCGGCCAGCCCATCCTACATTGCTTTCTAAAGCAGTAGTTGCAGTCATCTGGGCTGCATTCACATCTGTCATTATAAGTTTAGTTATTGGTTATTGAACACGGTGTGTACCTTTACCCCAGCATAAAGACCACATATCAGGTGCACAGAGTCCCACACCAACAGGTGTGAATACACTTTGCTACATTTGTTTTGATAGGGGTAACGGCACAGTTCTTTCTGAGCACAATTCAAACAGAGGTACTAACTCTAACTTTTGTAAAGGTTATTCTGGATGGTCATGCTAGTCCCGTTTAATAAAACTTTCAGCAGTTAATGTTCCTCTCATCATTACAGACCTGATCAGACCCATGCGTCTCACACGCTCATCTAAACCCAGTGTTGGGATGGTCCCATGGGTGACTAACCCGGTGCTGTGTCACATGATGGTGTGGGTCATGTGACTACTGCAGGTTCTTGAGAAGGCGGCCGTAGCGGAAGTCATACACGTGTCGACAAAAGAAGACCAGCTGGGGGTCCACGTCCGGGGGCACACAGTGATGCGTGAGCAGGCCATGCTCAAGAGCAGGGGGCACCAATGAGGGAGCACTGCAGCCAAGTCCCTCCTGCTGCCGCTTCACCGAGGCACAGAAACTGTACAATTACATGTTTTGTACATCATGTTAGATTTCTGTATAGAAATTATGTTAGTGTTAAAAATAAGAACAAAATATAATGGGTGAGCAAACAGTCCGGCTGATAAAAGTTACAATTTGTTACATCAATCAATTGAAAACAGAGAAAACCTTGTTATAACAGAAGGTGTTACCTACCGACAATACTGCGCCAGTGGGAGAACATAGCATTTGTCTTCAATACAGGCCACGCTGTTCACATCCTGGTGTCGAGACGCAAACACCTCATTCTAAAGAAACAACATCTGAGTTCAGTCCAGAAATATGTACTACTACTCTTACTACAAAAATGTAAGACACTCCTTTTGTGAGATAGGGTTTCTTCATTTGCCCTTATGATACAAAAATACATTTGCCGGCTGTGTACAGAGTGGGTGGAACAGCCAAAAATATTTACTCAAGCAAGAGTAACGTTACTATGAAATACATTTCTCAAGTACAAGTAAAAAGTAGTTCCCCAAACAATTACAGTAAAAAAGTACTTGTTACTTGAGTGCTGTGAGTAACTGAGTAACTGCTTGAAAGTAAGTCATTGAATTGCAACGAATCATGTGGAAATTGTGATTCAAGAAAATTCCCAGAAAATGGCATGAAAGAAGAAGACAATCTGCATCCATCTTATAAATCGAAATTAAGCACTTGAATATTTACTCATTTACTTGTACTTATTGTGATTGCGAAAGGTGCCACATAAACAAAGTTTCTTCTTCTTCTGTAAACTACAAAGACCACATTGTTTTTCCGTCTTTTGAAGTATGACAAAAATATGTGCACTATGTTTTATGCCTGCATTTTTACCAGTCGCTCCTAATCATATGAAATGCCTGACCTCACAGTGGACATCAGGCTTGCGTCCTCCTTGTGTGTGTTCTGGACGGTAGTACCAAAACAAACTCATCATCAGCTCCCCTAAAAATCAGCCGTAAAAAAAGGAGACAAAAACAGGAGCTTGAGTATGTCTGAGTATCAAAGACGTGAGTCGGACAGAACATGTATGAGACCTGAGTCCGGATCCTCCCACAGCGCCGACACTTTGGCCACATAAGGCAGACACTTCTTCCTTGCTCCAGACTTAAGAAGGACAGTGTCTCGCACCTGGACCACATCCCTGTCCCGCTGCACTGCCTCAAAACAAGTCCTAGTCACGAGCGTCTCTTCACCCTGTTAACAGCAAGATGCCATGATTGCACATTGTTACCTAGCTTTGTTCCCATAAGGAGAGAATTCTGCAACAGGAGAGCATTAAAGGTGCTGGAAATTAGATTATTCTGTTGTTGCAGCCAATGTTTTTCAAAGAATGAAAATGTAGATGTTTTAATCTTGTTTATGGATGAACAGACCAATGTCACAATTAAGTGTACAAAAATACAAATGATAATAACATACCACAGAGAACACCTCCTTCTGACAGGACAGACCCACTGGCTGCCATCCATTGGTGTTTTTATGGCGCCACTTGTTGGGGACAGAGCGCCCCCCGTTGGCAGTAGGAGGAGTGTGTCTTCTGTCGCAGGTGGATCTCAGGTCCAAGTGCAGGCCTCTGGGAGCCTTGGCACTCTGTGGACACTTGTGACTCAAAGGCAAAGTGGCACCTGGATGGTTTGGCTCAGAGGGCGGACGCAGAACGTAAGAAGCTGATTGTCTGGTTGGAGGCACTGGAGAGATGGGGCAGGCACTGGGGACTCTGGGATTAGGGCACGTGGAGAGGGACGAGGGGCTGTGCAGGTCACTAAGGGCTGAGGTGTACTCTTCTGAGGAGACACCAGAGGGAAGACCATAGAGGTTAACACGTGTTCAACAGGCGCATTATTAGATTTTATTATGTGTTATTAACAAGATTATGAGCTCATTTTAAGAAGTAACAATCTAAAGGGCATCACAGACAGTGCTAAAGCTAAATTGTGACTCACCTTTCTTAATAGCGTGGTTGCACTTAGTGCAGCCCATGGCTGGAATCACGCTGGAGTAGGCCTGATAACCACTGATAGGACATGGGTCAAAGCAGGGCTCCACAGAGGTGCAGCAGTAGATAGGGTGAGAGATCCCCGGGGCACCTGAGCTTTGGCCCCCCAGCAGCTTGGCCCTCTTTGTGCTGTGGGGGAACACATGGTCCTGTGAGGCGTCAGAGGGGTGGCACAAATGAAAATAGTATCCAGGGAAACAAGTGTATGAGTGTGTGCCGAGGGCTTGGAGATGGTGATGATGGTGGTGATGGTGAAACACACTGGACAGTGAACCGTCCTGTCCCTGGAAGGACTTGTCCCGGAGGAAGAGGGCCAGGCGGTGGCAGTACTGGACACACTGCTCCTGAGTGCAGCAGTAGCAAGATGACACCTGGCTCTCCAGCTGCTCCTCTTTCACCTTTGGAGAAAGGTGCACAGGGGATTTCAGACTGTCCCTTGAGCTCCACTCAGACTCCACAGTGTGAACTGCACAGACAGAGCGGCCCTGGGGAGCTGGGTCCAGCTGTCGGCTCCTCTCCCTGTCCTTCAGCTGCTCTTTGTGTTGGCTTTGTATTCTGTGGTTTGATTTTCTCGTTGTGGCACTTTGAGCGGTGCCCTCAGTGCTAGTCTCCAGTTTGACTTCCCTCTTCTTTTGCCTCTTGCTTGTGTACTGAGTACTGGTAAGTTTGAGTAGGGTGGCAGCTGTGAGCCCAGCCTGTCGCCGCGGTGTGGGTGCCAACAAACTTAACCAGTCAATGCTCTGGTCCTGTGTGTCTTTTTTACTCTTGCGTTGATTTTTGTCTTTTTGTGCAGTCTTTTTGGTTTTGTGGCCCTTGCGTTCATGTGTGCGCTCTTTAGGATTGTCACTAGACAGCTCCTGTTTCTTGGAGACACTTTGTGGAATCTCTCGGAACAGCAGGAGCGAGTTGACCGCCTCAGCGTTCAGAGAGGCCATTCTGCGCCTGCGAGGCTCCCACGACAACTCCAATGAAGCAGGTGAGTGGGTCATCTTTGGTTCCTGGGCTTGTTGCAGTGTTCTACACTTAAGTTGATCACATTTGGTCCTTTGTTTGATTTTTGCTCTCCTCTTGTTTTGTTTTTTTGGTGCCTCCTTGACATCTCCACTGTCCAGCCGTGTGAGCATGACACGGCAGTCCAATGCACCTCTCACCTTGGAGACCCTCCTCCGGCGCCTGTTCACTTTTATGTGTGTTCTTCTCTTTAGCTTCTTCTTCTTCTCTCTGACCTTAAGGACCACTAAATTCTTCTCCTTACATTGGTGATCCTTGTCTTTGTTACGGCCCTGTGCTCTCCCCATATTCATCCACAAGAGAACCAACCTGCTGCTCAGAGGGTGACGGCTTCATTCATCATGTTTGTGGACTGTGTCCAAGTCCAAACACATCCTGTAAACATAAAGGGTAGTCTCAGCAAAATATACAAAGAGGAATCACAGCACAACTAACTCAACAAAACCATTTAAAGTTGGCTCTTGTTTTTGTTTTTATTTCAAGTCTACTCCTGGGGCTTGGAATGCTTGGAATTGGAAGTAGGACTAATTCATAACCTTTTGCTGCATAACAATTCACTATTAAAAATGTTTCAGCCAGATCCTCAGCACTGTTAGACACTGTTGGAGTCACTCATGACCATCTGTGACAGAGACAGTCCGGTCCTACAACAGCAATGCTGAGCCCATTGAGGTCTGTGTGTGACCCCTCTGAGTCCATAAAGCTTTATCTAGAGAATAACGCAGATCATTGGTATGCACATCTTTTTCTTCTTGTAGGCAAAGTTAGTTTCTTGTTCAATAGTAAACTCCATGAATTATCAATCATCTTTACATTTACACGCCTCCTCAGAAGGAAAATGTCGGTTTGAAGAGTTTGCCAATGGCCAGTGAGTAATAGGCTTCTTCCACCTTCTCTGACCGAAGTGGAGGTCAGCGGTGGCTGTCACACCGTGGTGAGGACTCGGAATCAGAAAAAGCGCTGAGATGCGCAGAGGCGGGAGCCGCAGGAACCTGGGCGTGCAGAGTGCGCTTCACAGAGTCCACTTTCCTCAGCGAGCCGCGCACACAGCACAACACCCGCTGACCATACTCAAAAAAACAGACTGATGTGGGCTTGCCCTACACACCCACAGCTGAGCGAGACACGCTGCGAGAGTCGGGTGAATGTGACAGCGCACAGCCAACGGAAACAGAGGGCGAAGTCAAAAACACGCATACCCAAACAAAACACCGGACCTGGCTCGCTGTCGCCAACTTCGAAGCAGCAGTGCCTTCGTTATTTGACAGGCCCTCTTCGTACGGTTCTGGATTCAGTTCGAATAATTTCCAGAGGCGCATGACGAAACAAAATCACATCCACGAGGCAAGCAGACCCCTGAAGCTCGAGACGTGGTTAACAAACCCACGAGCGGTGACCTACTTCCGAAGTGGCAGCGGTGGAGATGATATTCATGCGCCGCGCTCATGCACCGGGACTTCCTACCGTGCCGTGGCGCTAAACCAGAAGCTGCTCCTCAGGGGAAACTGTCCGCTTTATGGTAATGGAGACAGCCTCTACACACAGGCTCTGACCTCCGATCAAGAGACTCCAGGGGGAGGGAATGGGCGGCACTAACTCCGCTTACTCATCGCCCTTTAACGGGAAAGGTTGGCGGTTCGATCCCCGCTACAGCCATTAGGCAAAGACAACACAAAGCCACATTTCCATCAGTCTGCCCCAGGGCAACGGTGGTCATGCTATCTGTTTTAGGCCGAGTCTTAATGCTTCACCTCTGTCCTGTAGCTCTACAGGAGGTGAATAACTGGCTCTACTCAAAATTGTCTCATGTCCATGGAGGACAGGGGACATTTTAGAGACAGGCTGGTGTGTCCCACTATTTAAATCGTGAATCTTTAAGGGTCTTATACTGCACTTTAATACTTCCTCACTTACTTTATTGCTCAGAAGTTTGGGGAAACACATACAAAACTACAATTCAACCGCTGATAAAAATACAAAAAAAAGCTATAAGAATAATAAATAAAACGCATAGCAGAGAACATACAAATCCACTGTTTATAAAATCAAAACTATTAAAATTACAAGATCTCATTAAATTACAAACATTGATAATAATGTATAAACCAAGATTTTTTCGATTGCCTCAATCTGTACAATTGATGTTTGTATTCAACGCCGATGCATCCAGTCGTAGAAAACTTAACTTTACTCTCCCTTTTGCCAGAACAACCCAGAAGCGGATGAGCATCAAACTGTGGAACACCCTGCCCTTGAATTTAAAGAACTCCTCCACAGTTCACCAATTTAAAAAACAGTTCAAATCAACAAACATCAACTCTTACACACTACTGTAAATATTAGATTTCAACTTTAAAAACAGTAGTACCTGTGTTGTTTATTCTAGCTTTTGAATAATACCTGCGAATCAGACCATTTATGTTTTGTTTTTTTGTCTACTTTTTGTATTTGAAGAAAGGGGCACTTAGCATAAGCGTTGTCTTCATCGTGCTCCTTTTCAATCATGTATAAAAAAAAAGCATGTATAGTTGTTGAAATGTGAAAACATGTAACTAACATGACTGAAATAAAAATAAATAAATATTTACAATGCCTCCAAACACACCATTTACCATTTACCATAGTGAATATGAGGGGGGAAAATGCCGTAGAAACATATTTTGACTTTGAAATATAATAAGCTAAATGTGAGCCCATGAATCATGACTTTGACAGTGGTTCAAAGCTCTCCTTGATTCGCTGCTGGAGAAGACCTGCTCTAGTCCGCATGTGGATGTCACCACCAGAGTTGACAGAAAGCCTCTATACTCAAAACAGAAGCATCTTCAACTGATCAAAGATACGAGGAATTTCAAAACATCTGTGCTCGTCTGATGACACAAAAGTCATTTTAAAATTAAACTTTTATGTTAAATAGGCTAAATAGGCTACTGGAAGTCAGTTATTTTAACTAACTTCCATTAGTAGTGTGTTTGTTTCATGTCATTCAACAATAGGTGGTTATAAGAACAGGAAAAAAAAAGTTTTTTCAAGAAACTAGATGCAAGAAAGTGAATTGTTTTATATATAGGTCAGGACTTAAGGGCTACTGATCTGGTGGGTGAGGGCCATGCAGTCCTGTTCCCCCAATAGAAATCCCAGTAAAAGTAACAGAAGACTATATTCTTGTACATTTTAGATAGATCTACTTGTATTTATGTTGAAATGTTATCATGAATACTTTTTACTTTCACTTCACTACTACCTGTATGAGTACAGACCACAACATTGTTTAAGAGATTAAACATAGAAGTATTTTGAGTGTTTCTGTGTGTCAGTGATCACCTTGTTCTGACCAAAAAACAGTTTCGCATTTAATATTTGAAGTTTGAACAGCTTAATAATAGCCTACAACACAAACAGCCCATTTTGCATTTTGTGCCATATTTGATACATTTCTGAGCCCTCCTAAATAATCTTTTTTCTTCTTCTTTTTTTAATGGTTTGGGCTTTACAGAGTTTACAAAATGTGTGTGAAATACTTTTTAGCCCTATGTATTCTCGAGATGTCATGAGCTGCTAAAGTTAAGCCTAACTGCGCCTTTCTAGACACACGTTTCTGTGTGCCCTGGAGCTACAAGACAAGGCTGATGGAAGTTTGTGGGGAAGCTCCATTCTAAGCGTTCAATGTCAATATCTGTCACGAGAAGGTACTGTTACCTGCAGGCTGCAGCTCCGACCAGTGTGGTGGTCGCGCGGCTCTCCTCCTGCATGCAGTGTGACAGCCGCGTGACAACCGCGAACAGACAACTGCTACTACATCGCCAAAGGCAAACATCAGCCAGGAAGCCTCGGGGTCACTCGTGGAAGCAGCTAGAACGATATCTCAGGTGTGCGTTTCGCGCAAAACAAAACGAGAAGGAACTGGGAGCGGAGAGCAACTCCGGTTGAGACTGGCGCGGTGGTCCGAAGTCCGCAGCTTCCCCGTGCGCGAGTGCGCGGCCGACACTCCCCAAGAAACACCGCTCCAAAATCACATTTCTAGATCAAATACAAACCTGAGCTGGATCCAGCCATCGGTGACACGGCGAGGCTCCGGTTAAGTTGAGCTCAGCGTGCTTTACATAACAGCATCATCCTCTTCCACGGTGACGCACCACGGAGCTCGGAGCAACAACATGGAGTTTCTTAAAGGGCCATGACACAGCGCTTTGTGCATGTCCGAGTCTCACACTGTTCTGTACTTAATGTGGAGTAGTGTCCAGAGACTGTCTCAGGTAGTAACGTAACACATGTATTTAGAATACTCGATTTGCGTAACTGTATTCAAGTACAGTTACTATTTAATTTGAGGGAATAGAAAAGTTTCTTAAAAATCAAAGGAATACGTTACAATACTCATTAAATCATTACATTTTATTTTCATAATCATAACATGAACAGAATAGAAAAGGCCAAAGCAGCCGGGGGAAAGTTTAGCTCAGTGTTATTTGGGGGAGGGGCATTTACAAAATATATTTTAAGGTGATTATTCAATATCCTGCAACTAAATACACTAAAATATACAAATCCAATTTCAAAGTATTAGTATTAGTGGTACACCAACACTGTTTTTACTATTGGACATTATTAAACTGCCGTGATCAGTGTAGACATAAATAAAAACTTTATTCAAATACACAAATACTACAGAAGGCTAAACTAAATAGCCATCACAGGGAATCAGAGTGGAATCTCAGCGAAACAATGTTGCTAAACACATAGTTCTCAGGCAGCAGCTTGAAACACATATACCCTGCTGAAGGCTTATACAGTCCAGAGAATTTACCAGCCACCAATCAAACTGCGACATCCTCTTCTGTTATGCACATTTCAGAAGTAATTCAACAAGATAAAACCGTATATTTGCAGTATTTGATGGAGCTGCCTTGAGCTAAGGTGGAGTGTTGGATTAGAAATCATCATTACATTTAGCCCGTGGTTATTGTATAGTTGCAAATGTGATCACTCAGGACAGGTTGTTGTTTCTGGCCAATGATAAAGAGGCTGTTCATCGTTGTTGCTTGGTTCTATTATTTGTTGGATGAGGAAGTCACGCGTAAGGCAGTGGGTATCAGTAACTGTTCATTCACGCAGGAGGACTTAGTGCAGTCCTTTTATCTGTACATAGCATTGAAGGATCTGCCGATGATGAGGCGACGGACCTCACTAGTGCCTGCTCCGATCTCGTACAGCTTAGCATCCCTCAAATACCTCCCCATTGGGTAGTCATTGATGTAGCCATTCCCACCTGTGGAGAGATGAAAGCAAACAAATCTTTACCCGTTAATTCCTCTCTGATATTCTACATTGCTCACAAAAACTTAGGGCACACTCAAAAAACACAATGTAACTCCAAGTCAATCAAATTTCTGGGATATCAGACTGTCCAGTTAGGAAGCCACGCTTATTGTGAATCAGTTTCACTTGGTGTTGTGGAAATTAAACAGACAACAGGTGGAAATGAGCGGCAATTAGCAAGATCACTCCAAAAGAGGAATGGTTTTGCAGGTGGTGACCACAGACCATTTCCCTGTCTTCATCCTTTGTACCGTATTTTTGGAACACTTTTGCATTTGTCCAGTGTTCTCACCACTAGAGGCATCATGAGGAGCATCTACAACCCACAGAAGCTGCTCAGGGAGTGATGCTCATCCAAAATGGCACGTCCATTCGTGCTGTGGCAAGAAGGTTTGCTGTGTCTCCCAGCGCAGTGTCCAGAGCATGGAGGAGATACCAGGAGACAGGCCAGTACACCAGGAGACCTGGGAGGGGCCGACCGAGGTCAACAACCCAGCAGCAGGACCGCTATCTGCTCATTTGTGCTCGGAGAAACAGGAGAAGCACTGCCCGAGCCCTACAAAATGACCTCCAGAGGGCCACAAATGTGCATGTTGGTCCTCAAACGGTCAGAAACCGACTCCATGAGGGTGGTTTGAGGGCCCGACATCCACAAGTTGGGCCGGTGCTTACTGCCCAACACCGTGCAGCCCGATTGGCATTTGCCCGAGAACACAGCGATTGGCAGATTGGCCAATGGTGCCCTGTGCTCTTCACAGATGAGAGCAGGTTCACCCTGAGCACATGTGACAGACGTGACAGAGTCTGGAGACGCCCTGGAGAACGTTCTGCTGCTGCAACATCATCCAGCATGACCGGTTTGGTGGTGGGTCAGTGATGGTCTGGGGAGGCATTTCATTGGAGGGCCGCACAGCCCTCCATGTGCGAGCCAGAGGTTCCCTGACTGGCATTGGGTACTGAGATGAGATCCTCAGACCTATTGTAAGACCATATGCTGGTGCTGTGGGCCCTGGGTTCCTTCTGATGCATGATAATGCCAGGCCACATGTGGCAAGAGTGTGTCAGCAGGTCCTGCATGATGAAGGTATTGATGTTCTGGACTGGCCTGCCCGTTCCCCAGACTTAAATCCAATAGAGCACATCTGGGACATCATGTCTCGGTCCATCCATCAACGCCACGTCGCACCACAGACTGTCTAGGGGCTAACTGATGCTCTAATCCAGGTCTAGGAGGAGATCCCTCAGGAGGACATCCGTGGTCTCATCAGGAGCATGCCCAGGCGTTGTAGGGAGTGCATTCAGGCACGTGGAGGCCACACACACTACTGAGGATGATACAGACTCGTTTTGAGGAATTTCTACAGACTTTGGATCAACCAGTGACCTGATTTGTCACTTTGATTTTGACTATAATTTTGGATCCAGACCTCCAGGGGCTGAGAATTTGATTTCCATTTATCAGTCTTATGTTATTTTGTTCTCAACACATTGCCCTACACTATGAATAAAGATTTTCATCCGAAAAATCGAATTGATTGACATCTAGGATGTGTTTTTTGAGTGTGCCCTAAGTTTTTGTGAGCAGTGTAGATCAGACGTTCTCAAAAAATATTTTACGGAAAAACATAATTAAAATTAACTTTCCTTTGAAATTAATATTGAAATACTACATAGTTTCACTTAAAAAATACTTCTAAGTACTCCATGGTCACTGCTCAAGGACTCCCAGGGGTTCCCGAACACTGCCTTAAGACCCTTCAGTTAAAATATAATCGAAAGAGCCATAGGAACACAGTCTTTACTAATCTATGATACAAATGTTATTGTAGCCCCTCAGACATTGAAGAGATTTTAAATATCATCCCCTGGACTGGGTTTGTAAATTTGAAGATGTTACACTTCAATGTGCATAGGCTTATCTTGGCTCCTGTAGTAGAGAACGATGAAGAAGAAGCATTCATGAAATTGCTGCCAGTGCCGCTAACAATCCAAAATCACAGACAAATCTTGCATTCTTACCACAGACTAAAATGTAATCAATTCCTCAGTAATCATAGGTTTGGGCCTAGGGTAGCACTTCTCTTTGGTAATCTTGGCGAGGTGCTGACATTGCTGCGATACCACCCCTTAGTGGACAGGGGAACTCTGATACCTGAATTCTATGCAAACTTTATGGCTGCGTCTGAAACCATCAAATTGTAGCCTCTAAGCACTAACACTAGCAACTAACTCCTTAACCTTTCATGGGGTCGACTGTTAGATCTATGCAGTTAGTGAACTAGAGCTTCAGCAGAATTTGAACAATCCGTCCGTCCTTAAACAGGGGAAAGGGAAGTGACATCACCAACAGCTGTTTTTCTTCTTCTTTAAAGTTATTGGTGGAGTGAGGCCAAACAAAAGTGCATGTCGCCCCCTAGTGTACAACAACAACATAGTGTCCAAACAAAGACATTTAAGGAGAAAAATAAATCCAAATGATCCATACATTTCCCTTTAGTGTTATTTTATTTCAACAGCTGTTTCATAAAGCTACATTATGCAAATGATCCATGTGGCTTAAGTTTCTACTAAATGAAAACAAAAGCATTTAATCCGTTTACTGAGTTTCCTCTTTAACACTGACATGTGACTGAGCTGTGGGGACGACAACATGGATTTATCACTTTTATAAAGTTTGGCTTGTGCAGAATCTTAATATTTAATTATTATTATTTTTATTATTAAATGTGCTCCTGTCAATCAACAGTGGTTGCGCATGAATCACTCGAGGGTGGGGGCGAGGGGGGTGGGGGGGGGTTTGGTGCAGTGGCTTATGGGATGGCACATAGCTCCTAATCACTGGTTAGTTAGCATCAGAGGTCCCTATGCTAAAGTAGCTATGATAGTTAGCATCAAGGCTCCTTTTCCTAACTACTTCCTAACTGACTTACCAATTCGGAAGCAACTTGCCATGGCGGACGCTGACGCACATCCGGTTTGGCGTAAGAGCTCTTAGCAATTTGATGGTTTCGGAAGGAGCCTATATCTCCAAAAACAACTTAAAAGCCTATCTCCAAATAGTTTTATTATTAGCTGGTTAAACAAGCTTTCATGACCAATTGGTTCAAATATCTGAACGAGAATAAAGACAATGTTCAGTTTATTTTTCAGGCTCATTGCTGCACCAGACGGCGCCTATACAGTGTAGCCCACAGACACTGAGTGACACAATCATGAGGTATCATCAGTGTTTTATCATCATTTTATCTAATGATAAAACACTGACAGCCTGTTTACTTGTTCAATGCCCCTTTGTGTGTCACTGTGTGGTAACACAGACCATCAGAAGAACAGCACTAAACAAAGCGAAGGTGCTGCTGGAGTATAAACCAGCCTTTATTAAAATTTGCCTTTTATATTGAGAGAAATCTGTGTCTCATGCTCGTCTGAAATTGACACTTAACCTTTAAATCCTGTTGATTTAATCATAATTTTACAATAGCCTTTTTATATTCCTAAATGCCGCAAGATAAATAAATAAGAACATGGCCAGCAGTGGCCCTGTCAGCATGTATGAGTTTTTATGTTGAGGCTGTACTCACCTAAACACTGAATACCTTCCAGAGCGACCTGTGTAGCATTCTCAGCACAGTACAGGATGACTCCAGCACAGTCCTGAACAACAGAGAAGTACAGTTAAAACCACAGATGTCTGACAATATATAGGCCAAATAAGTGTTTCTTACCATTGCGCTGAAGTGCCCCTTATCACAGGCTTTAGCCACGTTGTACAAATACTGTCGACAAGAACTCAACCTGGTATACATGTCTGCCATCTTTCCCTGCATTAACTGTAAACACATGCATAATGTCATATAGAGTGGATAAAACAAGGGGGCTAAGCAGCAACTACTGATAATGTTGATTTACAGCACATGTTTAGAAGTTAATTTAAAAAGTTTAACAGGGTC